>NC_081292.1:166781496-167406496 GCF_030435805.1 Mustela lutreola
CACTACTGGGGGAGCAGTGACTAGCAAGAAAGGACAATTCCTTCCATCCTAATTGCAAACCTCTAACTGGGCCTCCTCCACAGCATTGGGAAAACCCACGAGAACGAGATTGACTACCACCCATTCCGCATGACGCCTTACCTGGTCAAGGTGCGGGACCCACAGGGCGCCGGGGGCCAGCTGTGCTGCGTGCTGCTGGCGGAGAGAGTACACTCGGGCTACGAAGGTAACTGCCTGGCCAGGGGGTGGGGGGCGGCTCTGTCTGGTCCCTTGTTGATGGTCCTGGTTCACACCTAATGTCTGTAAGGCTGACCGCCAGCCCTGGCCTCTCCTCCCAGCCTTGGGCAATGTCTCCATCTCCCTCTAGATGCACACCCACATTTGCCCCCTGGCCTTCCCCATACCCGGGGCCAAAACACCTCCCCATGTCTGTTACAGGGGTCCAGGTGCTGGCATCTCCCACCCATGACCAGCCTGTTGCCACAACCCGAGTGCCCTTCCCCCTTCCCCAGCCACTGCCTTCCATCTGTGTAGTGAGAATGGCCCTCAGCTCCAGGTCCCCAAGCCCCTGCCACCCTTATGCACCCCCACACCCGGAAGAATGCCCAGACACCACTGCCTGCTCAGAACCCAAACCACGCCCCCCCAACCTGGGCCCATCTACTGTCCCCTGCATTCCCCACCCTCTCTGCTTGCAGTGGCTTCTCTAGGCACACTGGCCCACTGACTCCCAGTCTGTGCTCCTGCTCTCTCCTCCCTTCCTCTACACGTAGAAAGCCAGTCATCACAGCAGGCTTATCCCACCTGCCCGTCCGCGGTCCTGCTCACTTCTCAGGCCATCCCCTCCCCACATCTGGGCTTTCCCCTGAAGCCCAAATGACCCCAAGGTGTTTGGCCACACTGATTCTGTCCTTTTGGCCACCTCCTCCCACTGAATGGCATCATGACGTGGTCCTCATGTGGTACCAGCCCCCATACCTGGCCTGGAACCTTCCTCATCCTGGCAACTCAGCGACATGGCTTCAGAATTCTCAGAGGGCAGGCGCTGTCTGTAACTACCAACCACAGGGACCCAGTCCAGTCCACGTTTCCCGGTACTCAGGACCTTGTCCCAGGGGTTGATGAGGTCATCTTTTAAAAAGGTGTTTCTTAAAACTGAGGGAAATGTTTGGTGAGTTTGTCTGCAGAGAACATTCTCTTCCACACGGTCTATAAAGATTTAGAGGGGTCGGGACGCCTGGGTGGCTCAGTTGGTTAAGCAGCTGCCTTCGGCTCAGGTCATGATCCCGGCGTCCTGGGATCGAGTCCCACATCGGGCTCCTTGCTCGGCAGGGAGCCTGCTTCTCCCTCTGCCTCTGTCTGCCTGTGCTCGCTCTCTCCCCCTCTCTCTCTCTGATAAATAAATAAAATCTTAAAAAAAAAAAAAAAGATTTAGAGGGGTTACTTGGATTTCAACAAGTTATTCCCCTGATATGATCTGAGTCTTCTTCAAGAAGGAAGCTTTAGATATTTAGTGTTTTGTCCATGAACTTGGTGTTTGAGAGAAATTCTGGATAGATGATTTCCTTTACGCTAATTATTCCACCACCTTTGCCCGCCCTAAAAACTCCAAAGTCCCCAAGACAAGGACGTTTGCTGAGAATTTTGAATCTAAAGACTTAACTCATTTCTTAAAACAATTTGTTCAGCTACCTCTCGGATCTTAAAAATCATGAATTTGGCCTTCCCCCATGATTTCGTTGAGAGATGCTTATGTGTCATGACATGGTTCTGTGAATGTGGTGATTCTTCACTTTCTAGACTAAACCCTCCACAAGGAGGTTAAGAAGGTTGGCTGGCGGTCATCGAGTGTAGGGTCCGTTCCCCGTGCAGTGGGCTGTCTCCTGGGTCCACTTGTGAATTTTCTTCCTTTGCTGCCTATCCATCTGAATCTATGTGGTATTTTCTAGTAGCTGTAGTATAACTGTCCTAAATGTGTATTTGTTAGAATCAGAAACCTATATAAAATTCTATTCTTTCAGCCCCTAGAATTCCTCCTGAAAAGAGAATTTTTACGACCACACATACACCAAATTGTCTGTTCCAGGATGTGGACGAAAGGTAAGTGTGCCATCACACTGACATCTGCCTCCCTACCCCCACCCCCACCTCCTCCTGCACTAGGCTTGTCTTGAAGTCAGGACCGTACCCTTCACGGCAGCTGACTCGGTCACATGCTGGTTAGTATTTCACCATGATCTTGGTGGTTCCCTCATGGCAATTGAGTAAAGCTCAGTGAACGTTCCTGTTTTTGACATTGAAGCTGTGTAGCTAAAATGAAGGCTGTGTGTTGGTTTTACAGAGGCGAGAATCCACAAAAATGTTGAACTTTAGGCAATGAAATCCTTCTGGAATTGCACTAAAAATCTCCTGCGATGTGAATATTATGTAAAGGGGGTGTCTGGGGTAGCTGGGCATCATTCTCATTAAGTGTATCTTTATTATCCTGTTGAAACTCGTTTTAGAATCACACGTGAGTGAAAAATGGCACAGCCATGGGTGGTGGGCTTGGGACAGGGTTAGGATGGAAGCTGGAGACACCATTGATAGGATCCCAGCAGAGCTGCATCTGCCGGTCTGTGTGCCACAGTCTGCTCCCGGCGTGGGAGCTGGAGGGCGTGCTGGATCACCTCCATTCTGCCCCGGAGAGTCTGCTCCATCTCCCACCCAAGGCGCTCTAGCTGGAGCAGTAGCACTGTTGAGAGAGTGTTCTGAGTTGGCTGGCTTTGGGCGAGGCCTGTGGAGCGCCTTCCCCCAGCTCCCCCTGCATGACACCGAAAATACCATTGGCTGCTGGCAGGGGTGGGGAAGAGCTTTCCTCAGAAGCCCCAGGGGGAGTGGACCTGGGTGTACCGGCGCTCTGGGCTTTCTCAGATGGGCCAAGGGGGCCTCCACAGGTGCTATCAGGACCCAGGTCACCCCCTGCCTACACCTGGCACAGAGGCACCAGGCACCCACCCTGGACAGGCCACAGAGCACAGGACAGCTGGGCAGGTGGCCAGGACTCCTCCCCACACTCCCCCTTCCTCCTGCCTTCCCTTCTGCCCTTCCTCTCTTCCTTCCCCACCCCACACCCCGTCCTCCTTCCCCCTTTCTTTCTTCTCCTGTCCCCTCTTCCGCCTCTTGCTCCTCCTCTTCCTCTCCTTCATCCTCCTCTTCTCCTCATCCCCCTCCTCCCCCTCACCTTTCCAAGCCTTGACCTGGAAGAGTGCCAGGAACATTTTGTACATCCTGTCAAAGGAAAATATAGGCCTGGAGAGAGTGTGTTTTGGACCAGGAGGAGAAAATTAAATAATAACACTGGGCCCACAAGAAAGTTCCAGTCTACTGGGAACAAGCAAGCTTTGCTCTAAAGGCTTGGAGAATGTTCTTCCACTGGAGCTGAGGAGTTGGAGGAAACATCAGCTCAGAGGCAAAAAGACTGGCCTCCAGGGGAAGGCTGAGACCCATGTCCGGGAGAGGGAACAGTAGCTGAGTGGGCAGAGGACGCCCAACAGAGGCAGAAGGGGCACCAGGAAGTTCACCCCCAAACCTTCTCCTAGAAGGTAGAGTAGCAGTGGCAGGAGAAGAGCGAAGGCGCCCAGCCTACTGCGACTCTGCGGGACTAGACAGACACAGTGGCCAGAGTAATAGGAGAAGGGAACACTCTGGCAGGTGGAAAGGAGGCACATAGAGTTTTCCAGAGTCCAGGCAACACTTTTTTTTAAAAAAGGCCATGCCAGCCCCATCTGGTTGAACTTGCTAATGACACGAAGAAAGAAAAGATCTTAAAAGAGGAACAGCAAAAACATGATCATGATTTATTCTTTCAGGAGCTAAGCCACACGGCTACAGACCTGAGCCTGTACTGGGCGGGCCTCATAGGGCCAGGTTTTCTATCCTAGACCTGGGGGGAGGCTTCTGTTTGCTAATTAATTGAAACACTGTTCTCTGTCAGCCTCATTCCCACATCTTGATCTTTGGGGAATTGGGAGTCTGTGACTTTTTCCCAAGGAGCAGGAGGGTTCCCAGAGCCAGTCTGCTGCTCTGCCTGGAGGCGGTGTTCTGGAGGGGGTCCCTGGAGGGTAGTGGGGGCGTTGAGGCCCAGAGGGGGCTGCCCCTGAGCACAAAGCCTGTGCTTGCCTTGCAGGGCGGTCCCCCTTCTGGGCTACCTACCTCAGGACTTGATTGAGACCCCCATGCTTCTGCAACTTCACCCAAGTGACCGGCCTTTGATGCTCACCATCCATAAAAAGAGTAGGTCCCATTTCCTGGGAGAGCTTGGGATCAGTGCCCTGTGTAGATGGGTAACATCAGTTTCCTGCATGTGGGGACAGATGCTGTGGCTCTGTGCCCACTCCCTTTCTCTGTCAGTTGAGAGTAATCACCTCCCGTGCATCCCTTTGTGGGACCTGAATCTTTGGCACCTGGTTTTACTGTTGGCTTCCCTGGCAGGTGGCGGGGTGGGGGGCAGGTTCAGCAGTGGTGACAGAGGTGCTGACCAGGCCAAGGGAGTGGGTGATCCGTGTCCCCACCAAGCCCAAGTTTTGCAGACACAGGGAACACTGAGCATGCTGAAGAAGACCAGTCAAGGATAGCAAAGATGCATGTCCTGAGATCTGTGGTGGCACTTCTGGAAACTTCTGGAAATACTCCGCTGTTGCAATTTAAAGCCAAGTTGTGTGTGGAGGGGGGTGTTTGAAAGCCACAGGGTTGAGGTTGGCCTCTTAGAAAGTTCTGAGCTGACTCCAGAGTGGAGTGCCCCTCAGCTCTCCTCTTCCCAAGAGCACCAGACACCTGTCCTCATGCCCATGTGGCTCCTACTCTCACAGTTGTACAATCCGGTGGGCAGCCCTTCGACTATTCTCCCATTCGGTTCCGCACCCGGAACGGCGAGTATGTCACTCTGGACACCAGCTGGTCCAGCTTCATCAACCCATGGAGCAGGAAGATCTCCTTCATCATCGGCAGACACAGAGTCAGGGTGTGAGTGCTCCCAGGGCCCGGGCCAGCCTGGGGACCCTCATTTCCCCCACCAGCAGGTGGCAGAGGGCAGGACTGGGTGGACAGGACCCAAGCCACCTCCTTTCATGTGCCCGTGACTCCAGGTGGGCGGGATCTCCTACAGCAGAGCAGCGAGCAGGAGGGAGGGGCAGGTAGCAGCCCAGGGGTGTGCAGGGAGGAGGCCAGCCGGGCTGTGCATCAGGGGGCCCAGCTGACAGACCAGTTAAAACTGCACAGGGGCCCTTTGAATGAGGACGTGTTCTCAGCTCAGTCTCCAGTGGAGGAGAAGGACCCGCCCCCCAGCATTCAGGGGCTCACAGAGCAGATCCACCGGCTGCTGCTCCAGGTGGGTATGCTGCCTACATGCCCTCCTGTCCCCCTGTGCCAGTGGCCCGGAGCTGCCCAGAGACCTGGGCTGGCCATCTCACTCCATCCAGCTCCACTCTGCGCCCCTGGTATCCGTGGTCTGGGCCTGGACAGTCGGGCACACCTGTGGCTTGCACAGTTGGGGGTGGCACCCTGGCATATTTAGGGTGCCTATGTCTGAGCTATAGTCCTGAGCAAGTGACTGAAAGACACACCCAGCCCCCGAGTCCACCCCTGAGGTCCTGCTGCCAGCCCACTCACGGCCCCCAACAGGCGCACTGGGTGGGAGGGGGTCACTGTACCAGGATCTGGGAGGCATGAGGATACCTTTTCCTTCTTCCTGGGGAAGTAGTTCTCAAGAAGACAGTGTGAGCACCAGTCCTCCAACTGGGCAGCTCTGCTTCTCTATCTCCTGAGACTGCGGCAAAACTGCAGTGCGCCTTGTCTCTAAAACCCCTGGATAGATCCTGGACTGGCCCATGCCGTGTGAGCCACGGGAGAGGGTTAAATGAATCCTCTCTCAGGGGCACCCCGCAGCCTGACCCTGCCAGCCAGCCCAGCCCCACCTGTCCTCACACAGCACCCCAGGCAGGTGACGGCCTCTCTGTGAGATAGGTGTGTGGGGAGCACTAACCCCACAGTGTCAGCCGCACACACCCCCTGAACCGCGTCCAACACCTTCCTGTCTGCTGTGTCCCCAGCCCGTCCCCCACAGCGGCTCCAGCGGCTATGGGAGCCTGGGCAGCAACGGGTCCCATGAACATCTCATGAGCCAGACCTCCTCCAGTGACAGCAACGGTCACGAGGACTCCCGCCGCAAGAGGACCGTAAGTCCCTTCTGCCCCTGTCTATCCCTGTCCTGGGGAGACCTGGCCGCCCACTCTCAGAACCCTGTTCCCTGCTCTACTCTGCAAGAGAGGGGTGGGGACAGCCAAAAGCTGTGGGCACAGTTTGGGTGAAAATGACTTAAAGCAGGCAATCAGGCAAGAGTGAGGACATCACAGAAATGCCACGTCGTTCTGCATTCTTGAGATGGCCAAACGTGTTTTCTCCGGCGCTGCCTCGCTCCAATTTCTGCGGCTCTCCTCTGTCCTCACCAAGAGGACAGGCTGAACCACAATAGGGTGTCCTAGAGGGAAAAACATGTCCTTTTGTTTCTCCTCCAGGAAATTTGTAAAAATAATGGCAACATCAAAAACAAAAGTCATCCTGGGGAATCTGGAGAACAAAAGGAAAAATCTGCAACAGGTAAGAACTTTCTCTCCATCTCCTTGACCAAACGTTAGTGTGGCTTTGAGTTTCACCCTGGATGGCAGGGAACTGACCTCCTCAGTGAGCTGTCTCCCCTCCCCTGCTGGGCAGCTGGCTCTGTGATGGCACCCGGCAGCCTGGGCCCTTGCTCCATCAGGCTTGCTGACCCTTGTCACTGGACACCCTTGACACCTGCTGAGGTGGGCCGAGGCCTGTATTTCCACCCCCGTGGCCCCTGCTGTCTCTTGGCGTAGTGGCCAGAGTGTGGGTGCTTACACTCACGTGAACACATGTACACACTCACCTGAGTTGGGGGGACTGCCCAGCCAACCCACAAGCAATTGTCTGCGTAAATGGAGTGTCCCAGGGGGACAGCACCAGCTTTGTTCATGGGCCCCCTTCCCCCTGGGGAGCCAGAGGCACAGGGGGCTGTCCACCACCCCACACTCCCTGAGGCCACCTCACCATGTTGCGACTTGGCATCCTTGTGCCTGGGCTCCCTGTAGCCTCTCTCCCTGCGGGGCTCCTGCTCAACCCCTGCACTCAGGGCTCACCTCCTCTGGGAAGCCTCTGGTGGCTGCCACATATCTCTTCTTCACCAGGAATTTTGGCACCCGGGACAAGTGGGGGTGCACACTGCCCTTAGTGGCCATGCTACAGCCTGTGTGGGTTTGGGGGGATGCCACGGGGAGCAGGACACGGCTCTGCCCCTGGGGACCCCTCAGGGAACAGCACAGGGGTGTTTACGGAGAGGGCAGGAAGAGAAGCATCCACAGCAGTCTGCCCTGGGGACACAAAATTGTTAGCGACACCAGCTCACGTTTCTAGGGTGTCTCTCCTCTCCGAGACAGGAACTATCCATCAACCCTAAAGTATCTGCCATCTTACTGGCCCTGCACATTTCAGGACTTCAAGGAAGACCTGGCCTTTTCCACTGCGGAGTTCTTGAGCCTGGGGACAGCCCTGGGGGGAGGCGGCCCCCACCTGGTGACAGTGCCCTCCAGCTTCCCTCTGGGGGTGTCACAGGGACGCTCGCCCCCACCAGGCTGCCTGAAGAACAGGCTGGCCCTGGGTTTCTGTGTCTGAGAATCACAGCCTGACTTTTAGGTTGCATGGAAATGCTGACTAGAGAATCCTCTTTGGGGGACACAAGTTTTACCCTAGAGAACCGTTTTGTCCTTTCAGAGACTCCGAGTAGTTCCTCTGCTCAGATAAAAGCTGTCCCCGTGGAACAGGACAGCTCTGGCACTAGCCTGCCCGTGGGCGGCTCTCCGGAGGAGCTGGGCTGCAGGAACCCGCCCGCTGGTTCCTACCAGCAGATCAGCTGCCTGGACGGTGTCATCAGGTGCGTTCACCTCCCCCCTCCCCCACCTTCCTGGCTCCTCCATGTGCCCCTGGGGCTCCCGTGTCCCATGAGGCCCTTTCCAACCCTCCATGCAGATACCTGGAGAGCTGCAGTGAGGCGGCCACCCTCAAGAGGAAGTGTGAGTTCCCGGTGAATGTGGCGACGCAGAAGGCCAGCGATAAGCGACAGGCAGTGGCCAGCCCTGGGCTGCCTTCCGCAGGTGTCTTGTTGCTTTGAGCTGTGCCGCATGCGCTGACTGGGGTCTTCCATGGTGTGGGGGGGTCAGGGTGTCACTGAAGGCCCGGAGCCCCGCCCCCTCCCACAGGAAGTCTGAGCAGCTTCAAGGACACAGTATGTGGGTGTAGGCTGGTCTTTCCATGACCAGAGTAGCTCAAAACTTAGGATCTTCTTACGAGCTGGAGGTAAAGGTGATTTGGGACTTTGAGACTTGGATCTTGCTGGGGCTGCTGGAGACCTGGGGGCACCTCACCCTGCTGTTCTTGGACGGGTCTTGTTTCTGTGGTCTCTCGGAAGAGCACAGTCCTCCGAATGTTAGCACACCTGAGTCGGATTTCACCCCACAGGCCTCTCGAGCGTTCTGAGTGTTACTGCTGGGCCTTACCAGGACCAGACACTGGGTAGCCCCCTGTTGATGGAGCACTCGTTGGGCAGTCCCACTGTGATGGACAGTCCCTGCCCTAGTCCTCGGAGACGCAGAGCCAGCCCCTGGCCAGCACCCTGCGGATGGTGGGCTCCTGGCCATCTGCGGGCCTGTGGAAGGGCCCCGGGTCCTGGTTGGAGGCCCAGACCGAAAGTACCTGCAGCTGCCCAACCATCTACCTCCTATTAGAGCACTCAGGCTGTGTCCAGTTCAGACTTCCCTCTTCTCCTGCTTTACTCTGTGAATAAAGAGCTAGGGACAGGCCGTTATGTGCCCGGGTATATGCAGGCTCTATGGGTCCCCAGGGTATTGGTGCACCGTGTAGACAGTGGGGTGTCTTGTCTGAGCAGTTTGCTTTTGTTGCATTTCTGTGTCTGTGTCCATTTCCTCATATAAAGAGACAGCGTCATCCTCCAAGGTGAACAGCCACGCGGGGGTCAGCACACACCTGCCATCACTGACGCTGCCCAGCAAGGCGGAGAGTGTAGTGTCCCTCACCAGCCAGTGCAGCTACAGCAGCACCATCGTGCATGTGGGTGACAAGAAGCCGCAGCCCGAGCTTGGTATGCTTGTTGGTTCACCAACTATGTCGAGAGCGGTCTGATTTTAATGATGAAAATTAGAAATTCAGGTGCAGAAGCAGGGCGGGGTAGAGCTACCCCTGTCCTGGTCCCAGCCACCCCTGTCCCAGTCCCAGTCCCTCCTGGTCCCAGGGCCCCTAGCCCTAGCCCCCACTGCACTCCAGGTCCACCTGGCGGCAGTTGTCTACTCCGGCGCCTACCGGGCAGAGGCCATGGTGGTGCTGAGCCCCGGCCTCCCAGGGAATGAGTGAGGGTCCTGGGCCTCCCACTTCTGTGGGGTTGAGGATCCCTGCCCCCTCCCCTGTTGGAGGACAGGAGCCAGGACAGGTCCTACCTGCCAGATACCATCCCTGAGTTACCCTGTTCCTCACAACACCCACGAGGGGATGGAAACCCAGATTTGTTCTGTGGTGGGAAGACAGGGACATTGAGGGGAGAGTGCATGGGAGGGAGCCAGCAGGTCCTGAAGAAGGACAGGGGCCCCGCGCCGGCTCAGGATGTTGTGCTCTCAGAGCCAAGGACAGACCAGGAGCAGCATCTTCAATGTGGGACTGAGACCCCAGGTACCCCACATTTCAGTTTGCTTCAAAGACCAATCCTGGAGCTGCCCAGGCAGTGAAGCTTTCTGTCCTTGTCTTGTGCCTTTGATGGTGAACTTTTCTCAGAGAGCTGCCTGAACGTATCACAGGTTTCAGCCCCAAGCTCTGGCAGCACGAGGAATCGCACGTGTATGCAAGGGGCTACCTTCTTCAGAGATGCCAGGTGCTTTTTTCTGTTGTTTTAAGCCCCAGTGCCCGTCTTCTGTTACAGAGCTGGTGGAAGATGCCATGAGTGGGCCTGAGTCTCTGGACGGACGGCCGTGCATCCTGGGCACGGAGAAGGAGCCCCTCAGGACGCTGGGCCTTACCAAGGAAGTGCTGGCTGCCCACACCCAGAAGGAGGAACAGAGCTTCCTGCTTAAGTTCAAGGAGATGCGAAAACTCACTATCTTCCAGTCTCGCTGCCATTATTACTTACAGGAAAAGTCCAAGGGGCAGCTGAGTGAGAGAGGTAAGTGGCAAAACCACATTTTAAAGATGTTCTTCTTGGTAGAGTCCAGGGCTCCTGTCGATGTGTGGAATGGCCCCAGTTAGATATGGGCTGGAACTTCCCAGTGATGCAGTCTGTTTCAGTAGAAACAGGTGTCCTGGCAACAGTGCTAGCAAGAGCAGCGATAGTCCCAGGCTGGCCCGCATGGAAGTCAGAGCTGCCACCTCAGATGTCTCTCACTGGGAGACTGTGAGGGGCAGGGGACTCTACCCGCCCCATAGGACTGACGGGGCACATGGCGTCAGACTCCTGAGGACACCATAGGAGGGAGTGATCCCCTTCTCCCCAGATGCCTTCCTAACTGGGGGGCCTTAAGGCTGGAGGATAGACCCTGGGAGTACAGAAAGCTGCCTTTCAGACTGAGAGCCAACAGGGGATCGAAGGGCATGGGGTGAAGATAGACAGGGCTGGACTGATCAGAGACACCACCTTTTCCCAGGGCTCCCCAGGCCAGACACAGGGACCAGAGCTAGTGAGCCCAGGAGACATATGCACCATGAGAACCCAGCTTCCCCTGGATCTCTAGGCAGACACACCACAAAGTGAAAATATGAGAAGTAAAAGAGACTGATGCTGCCAAGGATTATGTCTTTTCTAGTCTTTTCCTTTTCTCCTTCTTCCTCAGACTTAGGGTGACTGTTAGGCCTACTTTCTTTGGAAATTAGGAGAAAGTGTCATCCCCCCCACCTTGGGCAGACCCACTCTGTGGGCCTGATTTAGTACGGAGTTCCAGCTCCCTCTTGCCTCCCTTGGCCCAGCAGTTTTTGCAGTGCACAGACTGTGCAGCCGTCCACAGCAATCCTTTCTAGACCCTGATGTGCAATCCCAGGAGCCCAGTGCTTCAGCCAGTAGTCCCACCAGGGGACAGATTTCCTATAGAAAAAACAACAGGTGAGAGTCTGAGTCACAAAGCCTTTACCCACTTAGCACTTTGCCTTGGATTGGTCAATTTGTCTTCAGCATGGAGTAAAGGTTAAGGGAGCACCTGTTGGCATTGCTGACAGAAGGTGTCCCCACATACCTGCTGCAGAAGCCCAGAGTTATCCTGTGTGACAGGAGAGGAGAAACTGAGGTTCCTGGGACCATCCCAGGCATGGCATGACCCCCCAGCTCAACCAACATACTTCCCCTGCTAGCCCAGGCCCGAGGGTGGAGTGTGGGGACAAGTCCAGAGTCCCTTCTGCTACCCTTGGAGACTTCCAGCCTTCTGAAGAAAAAAGCATTGCCCATCAGAGAGAAGGAAGGTAGTTCCAAGAGCATGTGCTCCCTTCCATCCTCTGACTTCCCTTTGGGCTGGAGTCCAGGCTCCCTCTGACAGGCAAAGCAGGAAGCAGCTCATTTTAAGGAACAGTAGTGATGAAGCTCATAAAATTGAAAAATAGGTTAGATGATCGGGGTGTTCACCTTCACATTTCACAAACCAGTACTGGGGAACAGCTGACACGTACCAGGCTTTTTACTTTTTTGAGCAAATGAAATCTTTATTTATTTATTTAAAGATTTTATTTATTTATTTATTTATTTGACAGAGAGAAATCACAAATAGACGGAAAGGCAGGCAGTGAGAGAGAGGGAAGCAGGCTCCCCACTGAGCAGAGAGCCCGATGCGGGACTCGATCCCAGGACCCTGAGATCATGACCTGAGCCGAAGGCAGCGGCTTAACTCACTGAGCCACCCAGGCGCCCAAATGAAATCTTTTAAATACAACTTTTCATCACTATTATTTTGTCAAGGAAAGGGTATTTTAGCACCAGATGAAAAACAGGGCATGTGATCTTGCAATTAATGGCCGTCCTTAAAATTGGGTGACTCTGGTTTTAGGAAGACTTTGCCCTGATTGTTCTCACTTCACTGAGGCCGGGCAGCACCTGACGGTGGCCTGAGTGGCCACAGGCTGACATTTGGAAACACGGGACTGCTGAACTAGGATGTGTCCTCATGTTTCCAGGGCCTAGGAGTCTGAAAACTGGCAAACACATAAATGTTTGCATCTTAACCCTGGTGTTTTCCCATTACTTTAGCTGCACCAGGACTAAGAAATGCTTCTGGAATAGATTCATCTTGGAAAAAAACTGGGAAGAACAGAAAACTGAAGTCCAAACGGGCCAAGCCTCGAGACTCTTCTGAGAGCACTGGGTCTGGGGGCCCTGTGACCCACCGGCCCCCGCTGATGGGCCTGAATGCCACAGCCTGGTCACCTTGGGACACGTCCCAGTCCAGCTGCCCCACAACGCCCTTCCCTGCCTCAGTGCCTGCTTACCCCCTGCCTGTGTTTCCAGCCCCAGGAATCATGCCCACACCAGGGATGGTGACGTCGGCACCCCTGGCTCCCCAGGCCAGCTTCGCAGTGCCCGCTGTGCCCATGGACACCCAGCATGAGTTTGCCATCCAGCACCCGCCGTTCGCTGTCCCCTTGACCCCAGTCATGGCATTGGTGTTACCCAACTATTCCTTCCCTTCAGTGACCCCCAGCCTGCCCCAGGCCTTCTTCCCAGGCCAGCCTAACTTTTTGTCTGAGATGATCCCTGCCTCGCAGCCTGAGCTCCCCAGCCAGACCTCACCCCACAAAGCACCATGCACGTGTCCTCTGGCGGAGCGTGGGCTGGCAGCTTCTCGCGCAGCCACCCCCGTGTCCCCACCATCTGCCTCTGGGCCCCCGGGCAGAGCCTCCCCTCCGCTCTTCCAGTCCCGAGGCAGCTCGCCTCTGCAGCTCAACCTACTGCAGCTGGAGGAGGTCCCTGAGGGCAGCGCCGCGGCCTCAGGAACGGCAGGGCCCGCAGGGACAGCGGGGACAGTGGGTGCAGGGCCTGACTGCAGACCTTCCACATCCTGGGACCGGCAGCCGAAGGCCTCGCCAATCGTAAGCATTTCCTGTCTTCTTTACCTAAAGCAGGCAGCGGGGCGCAGGGACAGGGCGAGCACGTGCGTACCTGTCTTCCCTCCTGCCACGCGGTTCCAGTTGTGACCTAAATACATGGGCTGGACGGGAATGTTTTCCGGCTCAGCGACCCTGTCAGAGTAGACCCCTGGCAGCTTCTAATTGTCTGGGGGTCCAGATGAAGGAAGCCACTGGATTGTCTGATGGGGGACACGGGTCCAGGTACACACACGTGACTTCATGACTCGCTCTGGGCCCCAATATTTTCAGTAAAACTCTGTGGATAAAGCACAGGCAGGTTGAATGCCAGAACTCAGACCCCTTGGAGGGCAGTGGGGGGAAGGGGTGTTGGCCGCAGAGGCACTCTGGGGGGCAGGGAGTCAGAGGCCTGAGCTCTGAAACCAGGCCACATGCACCCCTCCTCCCAAGTCCTACGGGATGCTGGTGTGCTGTTCTTGTTCAGTTAATGAAGTCGTGAGCTGCTTCCGGTGAACCACTGGTATGTGGTGACCACACTGAGGGGTGCAGTGACCACGCTGAGTGACCGGGCTGAGTCACTGTGCTGAGGGGTGTAGTGACTGCGCTGAGTGACCACACTAAGGGGTATGGTGACCGCACTGAGTGACAATGCTGAGGGGTGTAGTGACCACTCTGAGTGACCGGGCTGAGTCACTTTGTTGAGTGGTGTAGTGACTGTGCTGAGTGACCACACTAAGGGGTATGGTGACCGCACTGAGGGGTGTAGTGGCCATGCTGAGCTGTGTAGTGACTGCTCTGAGTGACCATGCTGAGGGGGGCGATAACCACACTGAGGGATATAGTCACGCTAGCAGGGCAATGCGGCCACTGGCACCCCTGCCCTTGCTCCCCTCCCGGGGAGCAAGTCTCGAAGTCTCAAGTAAACACCTCTATGTGCCAGGGGGCCCCCCGACTCCTGTGTCTGGGGTCCTGGGCCTATTGTGCTGGTTCTGAGGGTCAGAGGGTCAGGATGCTGTCAGGTCAAGGCCATGCCCACTGGGAAGCCAGATTCCCCTCCCCCATCCCACAGGTCAGCAGTCACTGGGGTGCTGCTGACGCGCTTCCCCTCTTCCCTGTCTGCCAGGGTATGGGAACGAGCAGAAGGCCTTTCTCTCAGGGACCCAAGACGCGCTGTCTTTGGTGTGACCTTCCCAAAATTAAGGTTATTAGATGACACTCATAGACCACTAGCTAGGGTGTTGCTGTAGACTTAATAACCGGGGCAGGGGGGCATGTTCGTTTCGTCTTATTCATTAGCGGTGAAGGAGGACCAGCGACCTAAGGAGGATGGCACTTTGCTCTGTCTCTGAGCAGCCCTGTGCAGACAGCGCTGTGCAGCTCCCCCGAGCCCTCTTCTGTGTGCTGAGCCCTGACTGTGCACAGAACCTCTCTCTGTATGCAGAGCCCTGACAGTGTGCAAAGCCTCTCTCTCTGGGCAGAGCCCTGACTGTGTGCAGATCCTCTCTCTATATGCAGAGCCCTGACTGTGCACAGACCCTCTCTCTGTGCACAGAGCGCCTGACTCTGCATAGAGCCCTGACTGTGCACCAACACCCACTCTATACATAGAGCTCTGACAGTGAGCAGAGGTTCTTTCTGTGCACCAAGCCTTTGACTGTGTGCAGAGCCCTGACTGTGCACCAACTCCCTCTCTATACACAGAGCCCTTACTGTGCACTGAACCCTCTCTGTGCACTGCACCCTGACTGTGTGCTGAGCTTCTCTCTGTATGCAGAGCCCAATTCTGTGTTCTGTACCCTGACTGTGCAAAGAGCCTCTCTCTGTATGCAGAGCCCTGGCTGTGTGCAGAGCCCTGTTCTGTGCAATCACACCCCAACTGTGCACAGAGCCTCTCTCTTTATGCAGAGCCCTGATGGTATGCTGAGCCCCTCTGTGTATACAGAGCCCTGACAATGTGCAGAGCCCCATTCTGTGCACTGAGCCCTGACTGTGCTGTCTTCTCCCTGTTCCCAAAGCATGAGGAACCTGCAGATGCCCGGAACAGTGATGCCCTCTCCACATCCAGTGGCCTGCTGGACCTCTTGCTGCACGAGGACCTGTGCTCAGCCACAGGGTCGGCCCTATCTGGGAGCGGAGCCTCTGCTACATCCGACTCCCTGGGCTCAGGCTCATTGGGCTGCACTACATCCAGAAGTGGAGCAGGTATGTTGTTGGCGCTGGGAGCACCCAAATCCTGTGGGTGTTGGGTGTGTTTCAGTTGCTGGATTTCAGGTTTGTTTAGATGATGGCCACCTAATGTTCTTGGGCGTCCGCAGCTTTTCCTGCACCCCAGGCCACAGGCCTGTGTGTGCTTAGGGCCTGGTATCCAGTGCAGACCAGGTCCTCACGGGCATCCAGCTGGTGCTCCCAAGTGCCTCCCCAGAGCCTGCAGCCATGGCTGCCAGCTCTGTCCTCCTGCCTTGCCCTGCTGATGTGCATCCCCGCGGCCCATTTGCTGTGGACATTGCTGTTATCACAGGCCTCCATGCCGCCAGCCCTTTTGGACCATCTTGGACCATCCCTCAGAGTCTCTGGGCCTGCCAGGAGGGCCGGTCGTGCTCCCCTTGCTGAGTTAGCTCCCCTCGCGTGAAGCTAGGGCATGGGGGTGTGCTTTACCAGGGAGGATCACTCAGGTGTGATCTGGAACAGCTGCATCCTCTCCCCACTGACTGAGCACCCGTCTTCACCTGTTCTCTGGTTTTGCTCCCCACAGAGGCTGATGGCAGAGTGTGCCAGGCCAGCTGTCCTCCACTGACAAAACCAGCTTCTCTGTGGCCTGACCTAGTCAAGGAGCAGGAGCATGATTTCTTTTGGCCGGGGGGGGGGGGGCGGGGAGGGCGTTGCTTACAGGGGAAGAGGGAGAGAGAGAATCTGAAGCAAGCTCCATGCCCAGCATGCAGAACCTGATGTGGTTCTCCACATCTCCATCCCATGACCCTGAGGTCATGACCTGAGCTGAAATTAGGAATTGGACACTTAACTGACAGAGCCCCCAGGCACCCCGAAGGAGCACGATTTCTAAGACGCAGCCCCATCTGGACTTCTCAGGGCTGACCCAGGAGAGAATCGTCCCCATGGTGCTGGCTGGTATTATCCAGATAATTTGAGAACTGAAAAGAGGAGGCAAAACCTACCTGTCTAGGCACTCGTTACCACGTCAAACCCTTTGGCTCCCTAAAACTGCCATTTTATGAGGTTTAACTTCACATGAAAGGTTTTCACTTGCCACGTATTGTGTTTTTAAAGGCAGTAGTGACACAGGTCACACCAGCAAGTATTTTGGAAGCATTGACTCTTCGGAGAAGAACCACAAAGCGAAAGCAAAGGCAGATATGGAAGAAAGTGAGCAGTTCATCAAGTATGTCCTGCAGGACCCGGTCTGGTTGCTGATGGCCGACACAGATGATAGCGTCATGATGACCTACCAGATGCCTTCCCGGTAACCCCCGACTTCTCCTAGGGACATGGGCTCACTAAGCAACAAGGCCACCCAGTCGGGGAGACTTCCCACTGAGAGCCTCGCCTCTGATTATATGAACGGAGAAGGAGGGTCACTCTGGATGGCTCCGTGGTCCCGCGGAGAGCCGCGGGTGACCTGCTGTAGGCTGGGAGGAGGACAGGCTCCCTTCCAACCCCCGTCATATTGCTGGGCTCACGAGGTGTTTGTGCCAGCGTCTCCCTTTGGCTCAGTTGCCTGTTCCCCTGTGGGCGAGATGGGCTGTGTCCATCCTGGAGATACAGGAGCTCAGGGAGGTGAGCAGCCTGGGCCACCAGCTGCTCTGGGGTTAGCAGGTCTGTGCTTCTGCCCCACGTCAGTCTGGTCTAGGGACCGCTATGGTCCCTGTGCCTCGGAGCCCCATGGTGGGAGGAGCCAGGGAAGGAAGGAGGGATTACCGCAGAGGCTCAGGACTTTCAGGCTTCTGGGGGCAGGTGGGAGGGGGGTCTGGGTTTCCTTGTCTGGGGCAGCTTCCAGCCAGCCCAGTGTCTGCTGGGGAGCTAGGACGGTTGGTTACCCCACCTGCTGCCTTGTTGGTCAGAGTGTCCAGCTAACCAAGTGTCTGTGGGTGCCCAGTCCCGCTAATTTCAAATAAAACCTAGATCGTAACTTGGGTTATTTTAATAGAAAAACTACAGATGATAGTCTATGGAGGTTAAGGTGCCTTAAGTAGGGTAGTTTATTTTACAGAAAAAGGAAATTAGTATTAAACAAAATCATCTAAAATTAATCCTGAAAGAGTTGCTAGAAAAAGAGGGTTTGGTTTTGTTTTGTTTTTTAAACCACAGAACCCCCTTCAGGTGCTGTACAGCTTACCTGTTTCTAACTGTTTTGTGAAGGAATTTGGAAACAGTGTTGAAGGAAGACCGGGAGAAGCTGAGAGCCATGCAGAAGTCCCAGCCCCACTTCACTGAGGGCCAGAGGCAGGAGCTGCTGGACGTGCATCCATGGCTGAGGGGCAGCCGCCTGCCTGCCGCCCTGGACCTCATGGTGAGCTCAGGACGCCTGTGCGCACTCCCCACAGCCCTTAGCACTCTCAGTACCCCTCAAACTTCCAAAGCTAGAAAGAGTCTGTTCACGAAGACAAATGATCCCAGGATGCTACTGAGTCTACTTTAAGGAATTTTGCAACCTTGTTCCCGAAAAGATCTGAATATTCCCTCTCAGTGGCATACTGAAATTTGAATGTTGTTTCTTTCTTTCATTTATTTGCAATTAAAAAAACAAACTAGGAAGAAGCTCTCCTACCATGAGCCCTCACTGTCTGCATAGACCATTAGATAACGGTGGGAACACCACTCCTTCCAGGCCTCAGGGACCTGCAGCCACACCCTCCTCCTCCACAGGACTTGCGGAGTCATGTCTGTGCCCATCCCCATGCCCTGCCCACCCTGAGCCCCACACCCTGGAAGCCATTCACTTCAGGGTCTCCGTGTCCTTCAGCCTCCGAAGGCACTGCCCTCTCAGTCCTCCGGCTTCAGGACAGAACCCTGACACCCCCATCCCCTCCAGCACTGTCCACTGCTTCAAGCCACAGTGCTCTTTCAGCTGGATCTTCACAGTGGCCTCCTCACTGCGCGTCCTTCCCCCTTGTCCCTACGGTTGTGTCCCTGGCAGCTGTGCCCCAGCCAGTTAAAGTGCTGCAAAGCCATAAAAATCTGATATGTCACCCCCATCTGCCATCTGCCATTTCTCTTCCCTCACTCTCTGCAACCACATGGGCCTCTCACCTGTCCCTCCTGCCACCTGGCCTTTGCACCTGCCCTTCCCTCTGCTGGGAGGCCCTTCTCTCAGTCACATGGCTCCTCCCGGCTTCCTTCAGGGGTTTTCGTCACATACCGCAGGATTGGCTATCTATCACCTCCTAGCAAAAACCCCAAGCCTTAGTGGCCTAAAGCCGTGAACACTTACACTGTCCCAGTGTTTCTTTGGTCTGGGAATTAAGGAGCAGTTTGCCTGGGCAGTTAGGGCTCAGAGTTTCTCATGAAGGTGAGGGCAAGATGTCAGCGGGGTCATCTGTCGTCACCTAAAGGCTAGAAGCCCCACTTCCCAGGGAGCGAGACTCTACCCTGTGAGGGGAGGGTGTCACAGACCCCCTGCCCCAATCTCGGGCCTTCTCTGGTTCTGAAGGCCCAGAATAAGATTGTAGGTCTCGTCCATGTGCCATGTTCCTCTAGGCTTTCATCTTGAATATGCTGGGGACACCTGTCACTTGGGCTATTGTCCCTCTCTCCTCCCAGGATCTCCCCTCCCCTCTTCTCCAGGGCAGAGATTTTCATCTTTGTTTGCTGGAGAATCAACAGATAGTCAGGGAATGAGACAGTACTTTGTAGTGCCCACTTTCTGCACAAGAAAACTGAGGTTGGAGAAGGCAGTTAAATTGGACTTTGACTGTGGTCCCACAGGCAGGAAGGGGAGGAGCTGGGACAGAACCTCCAGCCTATGGTTCCACTGTCCTGTCACCATGGAGAGCTGCCTCTCAGATAAGGGCCTGGATGCTCCCCTGGCCTCGGGGAACTGGGGAGTGGGGCCTCTGGGGAGCAGCTCTGACCTCCCTCAAGAGCAGGCGGGGTCCTCAGCGGCTTCCTGCCCTCCCCACTCACCACAGCTAACCCCAGGTCACCTGCACCTCCCTCAGGTCAAACCACTGTTTGGTAATGAAGAGGTCATTTTTGTTACTGACTTTACATCTTTCCCTTTAAGGAATGTATTTACTGTGGGAACAAGGGACAAGACAACATCTGCCCACCCTACGAGGAAGATACCCCTACTCTGGGTCTCAGTGAAGCCACAGATGCCAAAGAGGAGGAAAATGGAGCCCCCTTGAGTCACAGAAGTGAAGAGCGGACCTAGCTCTCCTCCCTGCGCCCCGACAGCTCGTGATCTACATTAGATGGTGCTCAGAAGCGATGAAAGATGTTCATATCTGTCTGTAATGAAATGGACAGATAAACTTATGTCGCTTTTTTTGTTTTAGAAAAAAACATAGTTTTCTGAAGGAATGATTTAAAAACTGTGGAGAGTGGGAAGGGTCGGGGAGGAAATACACTTTGGTATTTAAAACATAAATACAAAGTTTGGGACAGATTTCGTTATTCCTTAACTTGAGAAAGCTGGAATGCCCTCAGCATGCGGCAGGGAGGTTGCCCTAGGGCTCTCAGAGGTCTGTGCCCCGCGGAGGCTTCTGGCTGGCCGGGGGGGTTGTCCAGAGACATCTTCCAGCCTGCAGCAAACAGCTGGGATGCTCCCGGTCCTTCCAGAGCTGCCCCCAGGTGTGTTTGGATCAGATCAGATTCTGTGCACTGGGGTCTGCTCTGTATCTAGATCACCTAGACATCATCTAGACAAACTAGATGTTTTTGGAATGTACCAAATGGAGATCCCAGCCTCTCCTAACTTTCTGTCTAAGTGTTTCGCGTGTGTCGCTGTGAAGTGTACTTCAGCAAACCAGCAGCTTCTGCTTTGGCTACTAAATGTTGGCAAACCTTTCAATCTGATGTAGCTTGTGTTTTGCCCAAGCCAAGGAGAGATGCTCACTCTGGAAAGAAGAAGCCCCGTGGTTTGTCTGACCAGCTCTATCAGACGGGCACATACCCAGAACCTTCTGTGTATTTCTACATCATCCTTGGGTCCCTTTCAGACCATGACCCATATGTAGATAAAATATGGTGTTGACTGTCTCTATGGCGACTTCCCTTTGCAGACCGGTCTCCAGTAGCCACATTTGGAACCCGTTGGTGTCTGTCCTTCAGCTGGAGCCCCCCAGACACGAGCTCTGACACTGTGACTTGGTGACCCCATCTGTGCTTTCCTGAGTGCCGTGAGCTTGCCTCTCCCCGCACCCTGGGCTGATATGCCAGCCCTTGTTCTTTCCATGAGCCTGACCTCACTCGGGGAAGCTTCTGATCCCAGCAGTGACAGTCCTCATGTCACCAGCACTGTCTGGTCACTGGGACACCGGTGGAGGAGTGAGGCCGGTCTGCCCATTTCCTTACAAAACCTCATGTTGCATTGTGGATTCCAAGGATTGTTTGGGGGAAAGCTATATTGGTCCCTGGAGTGAAGGTTACCGCAAGAGAAAGAGCTGACTTAAGATCGGGTTGAGTTTGTAAAAACAGAAAAGAAAGCAGGCTTTATCCCATCCTCTGATGGAGAAGTGGCTGCAAGAATCAGTGCAGTGTCCTTATAATCTGCTTGGTTTTCAGTCTTACATTTGGATATTAATCCGATTTTTCTTAAACTCCAATGTAAGAATATTGGTGGGTTTTAAAAATTATTTATAAAGTAACAGCACCTTCAGATGCCCAAAATGAGATGGTAGCCTGTGTATTTGTTGGAGAATAGATGCCTTCAAACCTACCCCCTGCCGCTGAGGTCCAATCATTAAGGGATTAGATGCTAGTCAAGGTTACGTGTATGTTACCTAAACACACAATTGTCAAAACATTGTCCACGGCTATGAATGTTTACCATCAGCGTTATTTTATTATATGATCTATGCTCATTGATTGTTAAGTGCATAGCTTAACGCGTGCTGGGCAGTTGACAATAGGAGCATTTTGTGAAATTGTTTACATGGTGCCACGTATCAAGACGTGTTTCCCTTAGTATGTGTGCTTACACAGGGGTTATAAAACCTTGTTCTCGATTTTAAACTGAGCCTTCTTTTTAATCTATTCCTGAAAAGACGTGTAAATAAGCTCTCAGAGTCTGTGTAATGACTTGGTCAGCCTTGCCGTTCACGTGGTTTGTTCACACACAGACCAAAATTTCTTCACCCAGTGCAATATGTTTGTTTACTGCTTGTGTCTTTTTATGACTGTTTTTGCTTTTTAGAAAATTGCTAAATAAAGCAAGTATATTTTTGTTGTTAATTGTATGTACTTTTTAAAAAGATTTTTATTTTATTTTATTTGACAGAGAGAGAGAGACATCACAAGTAGGCAGAGAGGCAGGCAGAGTGGGGGGGAAGCAGGCTCCCCGCCAAGCAGAGAGCCTGATGTGGGGCTCCATCCCAGGATGCTGAGATCATGACCTGAGCGGAAGGCAGAGGCTTAACCCACTGAGCCACCCAGGCACCCCTAATTGTATGTACTTTTAATGAAGCATGGGGCCAAAACCATAGAGATCAAAGATTACCAAAAGATGAAACAAGAAGGAAAGGAAGAAAAAGAACTTCAGAAATGCTGTGTGAGGAGTCACGTCAGTCTCAAAGACCTGCCACATCTCTTCCATGGCACAGCTGGTCCCTTCCTGCGCATGTATGTGGGCATCTCTCTCCCGTACCCCCGCCGCTCGCTGCCCTAGCTGCCCAGGGTATTCTTAAGATGCAACATCACAGAATGTAAATCTAATCCTGTGACCCAGTGCTGCCACGGGCTTTTCACTTGCAGACACAGGGGTGGGGCTTCCTGACTCAGCCCCCAGCTCCAGTCCACTCTGAGATGGCCCCAGGCACCCAGTCTCTTCCCTTTGTGCCCTGTGTTCCTCCTGGGCTAGCTGGCAGTGTACTGGCCACGGGGCTGAAGGCAGAGGTTAGAAGGATGCCAGCCAGAAAGGTCTCGTGCTCCATCAGAGACCATAGAGGCAGCACCGCAAAATCCCCTCCCTGCATGCAGCCGGTTCTTGCCATAGTGACGGCTCCTTGCCCGGCCCGCAAAACAGGGGAGTGCTGCTTCCAACTTCCTCCCACTTTTCATACCCATACCATGGGAAACAGAGCAAGGAGAGGAATGGATCCTGGACCCAGTGCCCAGCCTCCCAGAAGCTCCCTGAGTAGGAGGGAAGACTTGACTCCCTGCCTCCTAGCCTGGTGGTGATGGGGGGATGGGGTGGGGGTAGGGGAACAAAGGCAAAGTCCTCCAAGTGGGTATGGAAGCCTCCGCAAACTGGCCTTAAATGGCCAGATATGGCCGTTTCACCGAACTGAATGCCACTGGGGACTCTTAATTGCATTTTCATTTACCATATAACCCCAAAGTCACCCCCTGGTTTATTTCCAGACCAAAAGGAGCTTCTCCAAGCTTTCTAGGCTGATTGCCTACAAGGGGCCTGAACGTCCATAGTCTGGCTGCTGCCTTTGTTCCCTGGGGATTTATGGCCTGCCACCCCTGCCGCTAACTAGTCCCCCTGTGGCCACCACAGCCCTGCCCAGACTCTGCTGGCCTCTGTTCCTGGATCTGGGGGGATCAAAGGGCCCAAATGCTCAGGAAGTCTGTGCTCAAGCAACCTTTGAAGGTAGGATCAGTCCAAAGGGACAAATGGCAGGAAATGGGTCCACTAGGGGAGGCCATGCAAAGGAGGGAGAGAGGGCTTGGTGTCCCTGAGATGGAACAGCCAGGCTTCTGGGAGGGCCAAGCCAGCCAGCCAATGGACCCACTAAGGGAAATGGAGGCGAACTTCAAAGATGGGTCATTGGGGAACTTCTGGTCCAGCCAAACATCTTATTGACTCCTAATACCTTGCTCTATCCTTGTGCTTTTTTTCCTCAGGGTTCTTGGTCACAATGAGGCATACCTCAGCACTTAATTTCTCCTTCCTTCAACTCTATAGAAAGCATTCCTCAAACCCCACCTTCCCATGTAAGACTCTTGAGGTCCCTATCTCTCGCTTCAGACTCCTCCCTTCTCCTGACAACTGTCAATCCTTTTGTTTTTACATAGTCAGCTTTATATCATGTTCCGTAACAGTAATGATAAGTCTTCCTTATCTTCTCTATAGATTGATTATAAATGTTGAAACCTCATGAACAGTGTTATATTGTTGTGATGGTGAAAGAACTGTTAACTCCTAGGTCAACAGTGTGCTGAGATTACATTTCTCTTTGGGGGGAGCTTTTTGTTTTTCCTGGAGTTCCTAGTTGCCTCTCATTTTTTGCTTGTACTATTCACATTTATCAGGCCTTCCTCCCCACACCCATGCCCCATCCAATCAAGTGTTCTATTGGTCTTTTCCCAGAGGCCTCCCCCAGGGTGTTGACCATCCTGTTCCAACAGGGACTGCCTTTCATAAAGAGCATTCTAAAATACCTCTTTGGCTTTGTTCAAATAATATAATGGGCAATGGGAGACATATGCATCAGACTACAAGCAGTTTCACTGAGGTGTTTTTTTTTTTCATATTTCATATTCTCAAAGTAGTGGAAACTTAATTGTACTTACTTAAAGGTCTCCTTCCCTGGAGTGATGTCGCAATGGTATAGTAAAGTCACAGGCTAGTTACGGGCTCTCATGAGGTCCACAGTGAGCTCCCTCCCCTGTCAGACCCACCACCAGGAGTAAGGAGAGGAGAGAAGGTGGGTCTCTGGGCAGCCAGGTGAGGGGGAAGGAAGAGACCTGAGCTTTCTGGCATGCAGGGGAGATTGAGAACAGCAGGGGATGACTGAAGTAAAGGAATAGGTTTCTCTACCTGGATGAGCAGTGCTAGGCTGGGGAGGTCTTAGAAGCCTGCTCATAGAGAAGCAGATAAGAGGCTGAGTGATAAGAGGTGATGGGAGGTGAAAATCAGCACAGAAAAAACTCTCAGGTAGTTATAGATAGAGGTCTATCTATCTTTAGATAGACTTTGGGAAACGTCAAACCTCTTACCAAACCCACCCTGTCTGTAAAGGTCCTTCTGGTGGGGAGCCCAAAGTGAAATAGTCACAGGGAGTAAGATCCATCTTCAGGTGGCTAGGGTGGGGCCTATCTGTGGCCATACCTACCACCCACTGCACTGTAGTCCCTGGATGTTTCCTTCCCCTACTGCTTTCCAGCCAGGCTCGGGACAACCCCTCCCCTTCCCGACCCACCCAGGCTTCTGCTGAGGCCAGGCTCTGTGCTGGTTGTAGATAGGAGATCCCGGGTACCCTTGACAAGGGATGCTTACAGTCTCAAGGGCTGCAGAACAGACCCTGACAAACCAGTCTCTGGTAAGTAGTACAGAACTGGGTAACGGTGCAATGTGACTGTGGGGAAGGTGCCCCTCCCCCCACCCCCCCAAAGAGGAAAGGAATAGGGAAGCTGTGGCCTAAACAGTGAGGAAATAGATATTTGGAGGAGTGTTGAAGAATGTTCCAGGTGGAAGGCTCAATCTGTGCAAAGGGCTGGTGGCCAGAGCCCATCTTGCCATTCCAGCTTTGCTGCACTGGGAAGTGTACATAGGCCAGTGGAGCAGGGAACAGGTGGCGGTCCCCACGGTGCTGCCCAAGGGCGCGGCCCCACGGTCCACCCACCCCACCCGCAGGGAGGCCAGTCTGGCAGATGGGCGGCCCTCGGTGGGGGTGGCGGTCGTCTGGCGGACACAAGCTCACCCGCCACCCGCCGCGGGACAAAGCAGGCCTAGACAAAGGCGCGGCCAACACCTGTCGCTCTTGGCGCGGCCCCGCTTTTCTCCACCGAAGCGGCTGCAGCTGCCAACTGTCATGGGCATCAAGTTACGGGGACCAGAAGGCTGCCTACGCTGGTCTGTTGAGGGGAGGGCTGGGAGGGAAAGGGAGCTGAGGGGGAACAGGGCGGAGGGCGGGGGACGGGGGACGAAGGAGACTGGCCTCGGTGAATGAACAGGAGTGGGGACCACGGAAGGACGGTCGGCCAGGGAGCTGGGAGAACAGGGAAGAGTGGGCGGGGAGGAGGACCAGAGAAGGGTGGGGAGGAGTTCAGGGATGTACAGCGGCGGCGGCGGTGGTGGGGGGGGGTTGTTTGTGGCCGGGAAGGAAAGGGAGGTCAAAGGGGGGCAAGGGAGCGAAGGGGATTAGGGGGACATCGCTGGGTGGACAGCGATGATGATTAGAAGAGAATGGGTGGCTGCTGGGGGTGGGGGGGGTGGTACTAGGGAAAAGGGGGCGGGCGGGGGAAGGATGACCTGAGAAGGAGCGCCGGGAGGAGGGGCGGCGCCGGCGGGCCGGCGGGCCCAGCCCCGGTAGGATCCCCGCGAGGGAGGAGGGCGGTGTCGAGGATCGAGTCCGGTGTCTGGACCCACAAATACGCAAGAAACTCAAGGGAGCTATGTGGCCGCTCCCACCCCCGCTACCCATGGGCCTCCAACTCGCCGGGACTCCGTAGCTATCCCGGGCCGGACCCATAGACCTTTCCAGGTCCACAGACCGCGGCCTTGTCTGTGGCTCTGTCCTACAGAATCCAGCACCCCGACACTCGCGCAGGAGCGCGCCTCCCGAGAGGCACCTTGCAGGAACTAAGACAAGTGTGACTGCATGAATGCTGCTCCCACGCACAGCAGACCTGTACGCCTCGCTCAGGTAGGGAGGGCGGCAGAAGCAGCGGGTCACCGCCCCCTCGGGTGCCCCAAGCCTCTGGGATTGCGGGGAGGCCGGGCTGGGGGCCGCGGCCGCCGACCACGCCCCACCAGCTGCCCGCCGGCCTCGGAGCCGGACAATGCGCGCCGCTCCTATTGGCCGCGGTACGCCTCCAACTCGGCGGCTCTGGCCCACGCGGCCAATCCGTGCATTGAAATGCAAATTAGATGCTATAAAAGGGGCGGGGCCGCAGCTGGCGGAAGACGCGGAGAAGCAAGGGCTGCGGTGGCCTCAGCTGAGCGCAGCGAGGGGCGTAGGCGCTCGCCGCGCTCGCCGCGCTCTGGGCGGTACGGGCCATGGCTAAGGCCCTGGCCACCGGCCGGGACCGTCCGAGCCGGGAGAATGAGGACGGCTGGGAGACCCGGGGGGACCGCAAGGTGCGGGCCGGAGCCTCAGGGGGGCAGGGGAGCAGGGGGGCGGGCGGGCGGGAGGCCCGGGACCGGGGCTCAGCCGCCCGCTTCCCGCAGGCCCGGAAGCCCTTGGTGGAGAAGAAGCGGCGCGCGCGGATCAACGAGAGCCTCCAGGAGCTGCGACTGCTGCTGGCGGGCGCCGAGGTGAGGCGGGCAGGCGGGCGCCCGGGGACCGCTGGGCGGGAGAGCGGGGTTCGCGGCGCGGCCTGGCCTCACCGCCCCCCCCCCCCACGCCCCCCGGCTCTCCCGCTGGCGCAGGTGCAGGCCAAGCTGGAGAACGCCGAGGTGCTGGAGCTGACGGTGCGGCGTGTGCAGGGCACGCTGCGGGGCCGTGCGCGCGGTGAGTGGCGGTGGGGCGCGCGGGCGGGGCGCGGGGCGCGTTCGCCCAGCCGGCCCGGGTAGCGGACTGGGGACCTCCCCTCCCGGTGCCCCTGTACTGTCGGCGGAGAGGGCGACCTCCGGGTCCCCTGGGTGAGCCCTGTCCCCGCGGGCTGGGCGAGCCTGGCCACCGCAGTGGTAGCTCACTGGACTGGGCGCCGCTCTCTCCCTCCCACTCCTGGGTGCAGAGCGCGAGCAGCTGCAGGCGGAAGCAAGCGAGCGCTTCGCGGCTGGCTACATCCAGTGCATGCACGAGGTGCACACGTTCGTGTCCACGTGCCAGGCCATCGATGCCACTGTCGCCGCAGAACTCCTGAACCACCTGCTTGAATCCATGCCTCTGCGCGAGGGCAGCAGCTTCCGGGATCTGCTGGGGGACGCCCTGGCAGGGCCTCCGGGAGCCCCTGGGCGCCGTGGCTGGCCCACGGGAGGAGGGGTCCTGGGATCCCCTATGCCCAGTTCCCCAGGCCCCGGGGACGACCTGTGCTCCGACCTGGAGGAGGCCCCCGAGGCTGAACTGACCAGAGCTCCTGCTGAAGGGCCAGAGTTGGTGCCAGCAACCCTGGGCAGCTTCACCGCTGCCCGCACAACCCAGAGCGTCTGGAGGCCTTGGTGACTAACACCACCCCGGCTTTTGCAAGGGTGGGTGTGGCCTTCCCTTGCTCTGTTCCCTCCTCCCTGCGGTCCACAGGTGGTGGGGCTGGGGCCCCCCCGCTGGCTCCCAGGTCTGCGGGCTCTCTTCCTTCAGTGGCTGGGATGCAGGGCAATCTGGGTGACCAGCCCTAGACCTGTTTCTTAAGAAAGTATTTCTTATGGACCCCACAGCCCCCCAAGAGTGGGTGGAGGGCGGGAGCTGCAGGCAGGAGGAATCTCACCGAATTACTAGGGTTCTCCAGGGTTTCACTGTCCCAGCCTTCTCAGGTACTGTGTAGATCTGGGGGCAAAGGTGAACGGAATGGTGCTGAAGCCCTTCTTGGTGCTGGGCACTGGTGACGGGACAGAGGGACACCTCAGACCCTGACAGCCCTGGCCTGAGCGGAAGCTTGAACTTGCCACTTGAGTCAGGACACAGGGGAGGCAGAGGCTTTCTGTGGCATTTCCTCCACCTGCCAGAAAGAAGCAGAGCTCCCTGGACCACTTGAGTTTGTGTATTGGGTTACCATCAAATGTTCCAGTTTTATGAAATAAAGCATTTTGGAGAGTTAGTTACCCTTTTGGAGTAAGACTGAATAATGTGATCTCCTTGATGGGTCTAATGGGTAGATACTAAACTAGGGAGGGGTGTTTTTCTTATACTTGATGCTGGCAAATGTTTCTAAAATCTCCTACCCTTTGTCAGCACCATGACAAGCACAGTGGTGGTGGAGAGCAGACACCTGTGGCATGTCTCACGGTGGACAGCGCTCCCACCTCCCTGAGAACTGTGTGCATCCTGGACAGGGACACCATTGTCATGGGGTTTGTCTCCAGAGTAATGAAGTAGCAGGGGAACAGCCTGTTTCCCCCCCCCCCCCATTCTCTGGTTCTGGAGCTTCTAGGAATAAAATAAATGCCTACTTCCTAGCCATGTGGTTTGGAAGTTTCCT
Source organism: Mustela lutreola (assembly GCF_030435805.1). Taxonomy (NCBI): domain Eukaryota; kingdom Metazoa; phylum Chordata; class Mammalia; order Carnivora; family Mustelidae; genus Mustela; species Mustela lutreola. Next base: position 166,809,871 of record NC_081292.1, read on the forward strand.
TCGAAGACCTGTTTTAGGATCCATGAGTGTGATGCAGATGGTGGTCTACTTATGTGAGGTGGTCACTCTTCCTGACAAGAGGGATCTTCCCCCAGTACCACTGAGTTCAGGGTCATGGAGACCCGCCCCATTCATGGTTTGAAATGAAATTGTCATGGTTCTACTCAGCTTGGACTAGAGGTCAAAGTGGGCCCAAGAGGTCAGAACCTTGAGAGGAGGGGGATGGGATGGGCAGCAAGAGTTGAGGGAATTTCCCTCCTGGGGTGGGCCAGGAACCGCAGACAGCATGGGTCAGCTGACAGCAGCCACTGCCAGAGAGAGCCCAGCCTGGTCACTCCTGCTCCAGGACCCTGAAGCAGCTTGGGTTGCCAATACCCAGACCAGGGCTATGATGTGACAACTCAGGATTGACACCTGGGTCTCCTCTCTGGTTGGGCACCTTTGCTTCAAGAACATCTTTTCCAGCAACCCTTTGACAACACCCCCCCTACCACCACTACCAGGAGTCTTGGCCACCAGGGGTATTTCACCTTGGCTTCTCTGTGGTTCAGTCTCAGACCTCAGCCACTAGGCTATAACCAGATGCAACTTATTTTTAGCAACTGGGGAGAGGTTGGGATGGGCTGGGGGAGGCAGCTCCATACGGTGGGGTCCAAGAGGGATTGGAAATGGTTTTCCTGGGGTGCTTTTAGCTGCCCCAGACAGACTGATGTAGGGTGTATCCACAAGGACACAGATGGAGCATAGGTGCCCATGCAAGACATCTGTTGCCTGTGGCTTGAGCAGCACCCAAAGGCAACTGTGATGCCTTCTGATGCCATTTGGGGAAGGGGACATCCTCCAGGAATTGTTCTGAAGCATCAATGCCTTCCTTTCATGCCCACACTTGTCACATTCTCCCAGAGACCCTGGAAGAGGGCCCAGGGGAACCAGGACTTGGGATGCAAGGTGCAGGAGGCTGACCTGGGGGGGAAAGATGTCACTGGGACCAGGACCCTCCTGAGGTCAGAAGCCAGAGCTCTGGTTCTGCGCCACCCCCCCCCCCAACCTATGACTCAGTCAGCTCCTACTGTGAGCCTCAAGAGCAGCCTCTTTTCTCAGATACCTAAGTGCTTCCCAGAGCAGTGACCACTATCAGCCTCTACGGGCTGACAGCCCCTCTCGCCTCTTTGCAACCTAGACCATTCCTTCTGAAACTCTTTGCAAATTTCCCACTCTGTCAGGCAACTATTTCCTACCACCTCCTCTTTCTGAAACCCCCAACTCTCCCTCACAGGCCTTGCTCTTCACTTTGGTAGCCTTGCTTCATCCTTCCCTGAGATGTGCCTCCTTCCCGCTTCGGGCCCCTGGTCCACTGTATTAGTCTTCTGTGGTTACCATATGTTGCCACAAACTTGGTGGCTGGAAATAACACTAACCAATCATCTTGCATTTCTGTAGGTTAGAAGTCTGACACAGGATTTACAAGGCTAAAGGAGAGCCTAGTGCTTTCAGGACAGCTACACTTCCTCCTGGAGGCTTGAGAGTGAATCTATTTCCTTTCCTTTCCCTGTTTCCGAGGCCACCCATATCCTTTGGCAGGTGGCCCCCTTCCTCCACCTTTAAAGCCAGCAACAATGCATCTGTTGCACCCTCCTTCCATAGTCACGTCTCCTTCTGACCCCTATGCCTCCCTCTTCCTTCTACTTTTGAGGACCCTCATAATGACACTGGGCCCACTGGGATAACCCAGGATGATCTCCTTATTTCCAGGTCCTTAGTCCTCAATCAGATTTGCAAAACCTCTCTTGTCCAGAACACTCACAGGTTCTGGGAATGACGATGTGGACACCTTTGGGGGACCATTATTCTGCCAAGCATACCCATGTGGGCCTCTGCGCGGGCATCCTGCCTCCCATCGTGGTGCAGTATGGTGTGGGTTTTCCATGCAGGCATTGGACTTGGTCCCCTCTGACCTCTCAGTGACTTTGCTGCATCACTAATCTCCCCTCCCTCTGCATCATTTTTTTAAAAGATTTTATTTATTTATTTGAGAGAGAGAGATTATATGAGAGATCACAAGTAGGCAGAGGCAGGCAGAGAGAGAGGAGGGAGGAAGCAGGCTCCCCGCTGAGGAGAGAGTCCAATGTGGGGCTCAATCCCAGGACCCTGAGATCGTGACCTGAGCCGAAGGCAGAGGCTTAACCCACTGAGCCCCCCGAGCATCCCCCCCTGCCTCATTCTACAAAGAAGCTGAAACATCTCCATCTAAAGAAAGAGGACACAAAACTTCCCTAGTCTTGCCATACCCCGTTAGCCTCTGCTTCATTGCTCTGCTCCAAAGCAACATTCCTCATGAGCACAGTTTACACTACCTGTCTCCATTTGCACACCTCTCACCCCCCTTCACACCTCTCCAGTCAAGCCATTGTTCCCTCCCCTCCATTGACCCCGCCCTGGTAAAGATCTCCAGGGGCTGCCATGTTTCGAAGTCCAGCTGGCCTGTCTTAAGTTTCTGGCTTACCCTTCTTCCAGTAAAGCACTCCTCATAGGTTATCACTCCCTCCTTCCTGAAACTCTCTCTTCTCTTGACGTCAAAAACACCCAGTATCCTGGGTTGTCACAGGCCATCCCCAATCTCCTTTGCTAGATGCTCCTCTCGTAGATGCACACTTGAGACTCTATGTCCTTCCCCATCACCCCTGTCCAGACTCCACCTGGTCCATTTGGTTTGTCCCATCATGTGCCCTTGATCCAAAGCCCCTCTCTGTCTTAGGGGAGTCCTCCTGTCTGCTTACAATCTATACTCTGACATCTGCTGGGCATCACAAACCACAGCCCAAGCGCCACAGACTCACCCTTCCCATGCACTGTCACTGCCCACTCGCTGCTCATTCATGGCTCCCCACTGATTAGACAAAAAAATCTATAGAAGCTACACTCTCTGTCATCTAACCTCCAGTCAATGCAGTGCATGAGCTATACTTTTCTTTTTTTAAAAAAGATTTATGTATTTATTTGAGAGAGCACAAGTGGGAGGGGCAGAGGAAGAGGGAAAGTCCCAAGCTGACTCTCCACTAAGAGTTCCACAAAGGGATTGATCTGACCATCTGAGATCACAACATGAGATCACGATCTGAGCCTAAACCAACAGTCCAGTCCGGCACCCAACGGACAGCGCCTCCCAGGCACCCCATGAGCTCTATTTCTAAATCCAGTCTCCAGTTGTCACCTTTGCACTGACAGAGTGCTGGGATCCTCATCTCATCTTGAACCTAGACTTGGGCAGCTGGGCTAAGTCGCCTCCCCACTTCCTGGTGGGGCTCCTGGCAGCGGCCTTCAAGGCTCTACCAGAGCCAGCCCGGCCGCCTCCAATAGCTCTGTAATGGGCGCGGGCCTTGGCGAGCGACCTGGTTTGGAGATCCGGCCGGTCTCACTCAGTACCATTCCTGGTCGGCCTGGAACCGGCGCTGGGGAAGCCGGAGGGATTTGGGAACAAGGGAGCGGAGCTTCAGGGGTTTTCGGCTGGACTCCCGTGGCTTCCAGCTCGCGGAGCTGCTAGAAGGCTGCTTGGGGGTAAGCTGGTGACAGTCCGAAGGCTTTCTGCGTTTCGGGGGGTGGGGGTGGAGGGGACGGGGTGGAGGGGGTGTGCCCCCCAGGCACTAGCCACGCCCTCGCCCCACCCCGTCCGAGGCGAACCGCGGAGCCTCCTGGGAGATGTAGTTCTTCTCCTTCCACTTCCCTTCCGCGAGGCCGCTTCAGGGGGAGCCGGGACCGCGATTCCCAGAAGCCTCCCGGTCCGGAGGCCACGCCCCCTGCCGCGAGAGCCCAGAGCCGGATCCTCAGCGGGACGGCGTCCAGCTGCCGCAATGAGGCTCTTGCTGTAGGTAAGGGACTTTGCGGCAGGCCAAGGCTGGGCTGCGGTCTCTCCAGCAGTCCTGCGACCGGGAGAGGAAGAGAGGAAGGTGCCGCGCATCCGCGAGAGGGCGCGCAGGCAAGGGCGCCCTGGCCGGTCTCCGCGCAGACAGCCTCCCGGAGTCTCGGGAGGGCAGGAGTATTGACCGCGCAGCCAAAGCCACCAGCGGCAGGTGCCGAGGATGGCGGGGGTCGTCTCAGGCTGCGGAACCGAGGCGGCTTGTTGAGGTGGAGCAGGAGCCTTGCGGACGGGGCCCGAGCCCAAGCCCCAAGCTCTGCGCGGTGTTCACTCTCCACGTGCGCCGAGCACCTGCTGCGCGGAGCACCTCTGCCCCTCTCCTGCGGCCGAGACAGACTGACTGTCGTGGAATTTTCATTCCCTGAAGATGGCCCAGAGCCCGCAGAGAACCACAGGCCATCGCAAACCGCCCAAAGGTCGACAGAGGCATCGCTTTGATAGCAGCCAGGGAAGCCCCTAGTTTATCAGATTATTCTTGTCGGTCCTTGGGTTTAGGTGGATCTAGAAGGAGAAGGGATCAGGTTTTAAACTGGGGACCCAGGGGCCTACCAGCTTCTCGTGGGAGCGCCCAGGCATCTTACTCTGGCTAGAACTGTTCTGCTTTGTGGTTACCTCGACCATCAGAGGATGACATTTGGGGTCCTCTCCTCTTACCCCTCCAGATCATGCCCTCCCTTAAGCTCGAAAAATCTAGTCTGTGCCTGACATCTCAGTCAACAACCATACTGTGGACCTTGTCACCCCTTACAGTTAGGCTAGCTCCCAGCCTGTGCTTGCCTTCTGTGTTATCCACTCTCCCGAGAAATTTGTCAGACCTCATTGAGATCTCTTAGTCTTCTCCCCATATTTCTTTCACAGTCATGTTTCTTGAAAATTACTTCTGTTCTCATTTTCTGCATTTGTTCACCTGTTCACTCATCATAAAATTTCACTCTGGCCCACATTTCTGTTCACCTTACTGAAAACTTCTGGAAGTTTCCGATGGAGTCCTTATTGCCAAGCAGACTCTCCAGATTTCTTCTTACATAAATATTGCAGTATTTGGCACCATTGGTAACCTCATGCTTCTTAACAGCCTGTTCTCGGTCTAGCCATCCTCTTCAACCGTTCCTTCTCAGAACCTCAACAGGGCTCTTCTCAGACTTTGCTTTATTGCTGTCCCATGTTTCCTTCCTTAGTCCTCTTGCCTCTAGACAACAGTCTGTATGATATCCATGGCTTTCCCTCCTGTGTCACTGACTCCAAACTGACTTCCAGCCCAGCTGGTCTCTCTGGAGCTCTTGGGGCATTTATCCAGCTGCCCGGGGTTATTGGCTTGTACATCTCCCCCAGGTTCTTCAAACTGAGCAAATGCCATGTGAACCCAGCTCTTCTGCAGGACCCATACCTCCTGTTGTGTTCTGGATCCCTGAGAGCAACATGGCCATCCTCAGCCACCCAGGACAGACGCCTGACAGTCAAGGAGACACCTCCTTGTCCTTAAGCTGCACCTTGTGAGCAACGTCCAGTAACTGTCAGTGCTGCCTCTTTAGTCACTGTAACGAATGAATGAGTTGGCATCTCCTTTCTTGTCCCTCTCCCTCGGTCCCTGCTGCCACGTTCTTAAGGTCAGGTTCTCAATCCCCAGCTGGAAGATGGCAGTGATCCCTAGGAAAACTACACCTACTGTTACCTCCTGAACTGCAGTCCTTCAGAAGCCCAACACTGTACAGATGAGCAGAGCTCAGGAGCCCCACGGTGGCCCTGGCTCCACTCAGACCTTCAGAGTTCCACCTCTGAGCACCTCTCCCCTGTTACCGTTCATGTCTCCATCTGCTTGCCAAGGGTGTGGCGGCTGCAAGTACATGTGCGCGCACACACACACACACACACACCACCCCTGCTGCTCTTCTCCGCAGTTGCCTTCAAGGCTTCAGGGTTGGGAAGGATTTCCTGGTCACCCAGTTTTAGGCAGTTTTCAAGTTTCTCTCTTTCGTTTTCCTGATGGCATAGTTCAGACAATGTTTGTTTATTCTCTCACGGTATTTCCTGGATGCCTACTCTTTGTCAGGCATGATTCCAGTTGCTGGAGATAAAGTGTCTTCTCAAGGTCACACTGTTAGCAGGGAACCAGACAAAACAGAGATGATGTGGCCGGCAGCGTTTCTGTGCCAAGAAGAAAATAGAGTAGGGCAAGAGGACAGGGGGGAATGGCGTGGAAGCAGGGTGCAGGCATGGTAGGTTGGTTAGAGACAGGGTGTCTGGTAGGCTTTATTCGAGCAGAGAAATGATGATGTGGAGGAAGAAGCAAGCAGCTCACCCGGGAAGGGATGTACCCCGGGGAATAAATAGCAAATGGGGCAGGTTCTGGGGCCTGGGCAGCTGGGTCCGCATAGTCTCCTCACATTGTGTGTCTGCATCTCGTTCCTTGAGGACAGCAGTGTCATCCATTCATTGACACCAGGTGCCAGGGCCCTCAGGGTACGTGGTCTTATCCATTCCTCAGATGTCACAGTGACCCCTGAGGGAGGACCTGAAGCTCAGATAGGTTCAATAACTTTTCTTAAACTAGATGTTTTTTTTTTTTTAAAAAGATTTTATTTATTTATTTGACAAATAGAGATCACAAGCAGGCAGAGAGAGAGAGAAAGAGAGAGAGAGAGAGGAGGAAGCAGGCTCCCTGCTGAGCAGAGAGCTGGATGTGGGGCTTGATCCCAGAACCCTGGGATCATGACCTGAGCCGAAGGCAGAGGCTTTAACTCACTGAGCCACCCAGGTGCCCCTCTTAAACTAGATTTTAATTTAAAAAGCCAGACACACTTCCAGGAAAAGTCAAGCATTATGGAAGGCTGGCCATGGAAAACCTGGGTCTTGCTCTGTCTTCTCACCCCATCCCTTCATCCCCCTCTGCAGGAATCTCCACAGTTAACCACTTCCTGGGTGGCCTTTTTGATGCTTTCCATGCATCTCAAGCGTAGATATCTAGGATAAATTTATTTTTCTGCAAATGGGACCATTTTGTATGTACTATTCTGCAACTTTTTGAACCCAATGGGACCATTGATTCAGCAGTGTAGCCCGTGCACCTGCGATGTGCCATGCTCTTTCCTCAGCACCAGGGACACGGTGGTGAGGAGGACAAGCCCCTCCCTCGTGGGGCCCACCTGACCCATCACGTTGCTGCCCACAGAGGCTCCCCATGCACGATGGCCTCACCCAGGGTGTAGAGAGGGTTTCCACGCTTTTCCAAGACCAATACTCAGTGAACAGCCTGTGTAGTTTGCAGCATGTGCCATACATTTCTAGAATTAAGATGGCATGTCATTGAAAATGTGTACGTGTCCGATCGCTGCCCTGAAAGCCTGTTTCGCCTTACACTCCCACCTTCAGTGGAGGAGGTGGCTGTTTCCTGCACTCTCATTAGTAGTAGACGTCCCTATTTCACCAGTTTACAACTGTGAGGAAAAGTTTTTTTAAGGGAAGGATATTGAATTTTGTGGGTGCAAAACATGCACGGGTCTTGGTTAGAATTCCCTCTTTGTCTCTACTTTGTTTTCTTCTTCTTGCTTTGCTCCCCTCGTCTCTGCCCTCCCCCATTGCACCTGTCCTCTGCTGGGCCCTGAACTGACCTCCCTGGCACAGGCTGGGTGGGGGCGGGCAGGGAGCATGCACAACTCTAGAGAAGCTGAGAACACATCCTGGGGGACAGCCTGTGCCCTTGTAACCATGAATAGTTCCAGCAGGAAGTCCCACTGCCCAGAGCAGCAGGGCCTCTGTGTTAAGGATAATGTAATTTCAGGGGATACAGATATTTCCTGATTATTAATGTATAAGAAACAAAGGCCATGAGAGAAGAACAATAAATAGGGTTGGAGTGTGGAGGAAAATGTGACATGACCTTCCACCGGCAGGATCCTGAAGGAAGGCTTCCTAGAGGAGGTGGCATGTGAGCCCTGTAGGACAGGCAAGTTCTTGACAGGGGAAGGTAGGAGGTTAAGCAGAGGAGGACAAATTACCTTTAGACCCCAGAGGTCACCATGGTCCTGAATTTGATTTGAGAATTTCCTGTGACTATCTCTGGTCCCTGAAATGACACCGGAGGGTGGAGAAGGGAGAAGGGGGAGGAGGGCAGGAACCAGGAAGTTGAAGCACATGGGCCTCCCCTGGGAGGGTATCCTGGAGAGGGAGTGCTCCCGCTGGAGAGGGAGCGCACCTGCTGGGGCTTCATTCTGCTTCTCCCCTCTTCTCCTCTTCTCACATGGCCTCATGCCCATGTGAGCTCCCTCTCCAGCAGCTTCCCAGGGAGAAGCTTCCTGGCAGTCAGTGGGGACTGGGATGGTCGGCGGCCCTGCAGTCCAGCCATGCTGCTCACCCTCCCTGAGCTCTAGGAGCCAAAGCCCGAGCAGGGAGGGTAGGCCAAGCCAGGGGTAGCAGGAGCCGGACAGGGACTCTGTACCCTGTAGAAGGAAAACCATAGAAGTGGATGAGCAGAGAGTTACCTGTTGCCATGTAACAAGTCACCCCACAGGTCAGCAGCCTAAAACCAGCACATGCTACACCCTGGCATCCAGGCATCAGGAACTAGGTGCGGCTTCATCTGGGGCTTCCACCTTTGGCATATGTCTGAGGCCACCGTTGGGGTGTCAGCCAGGTCCTTGTCAGAGGCTCCACACAGACCAGATCCACACACAGGCTTCCTCCATGGTGGGTGGCAGGGTTCAGCTCCTCCTGGGCTGTCCAACTGAGGACCTCGTCCTGTCCTGCTTTCTGGCTGGAGGCCTCCCTCAGCTCTCCATGCCCAGCAGGCGGCAGGCCGCTTCCCTCTGGGGGCAGCCAGAGAGGGTGGATGAGGAGAAGGCGACATTTTCTGTAGCCTCATTTCAGGAGTGGCATCTGTCTGTCAGGAGCAGCCTGTACCCCAGGGGAGGGGATCACACAGGACATGGGGACCCGGAGAGTGGGGTCATGGAGGGCCACAACCTACCACCCACCGCTCTGTCTCTCCTCCTCCAGCAGCTCCTGGGCCTCCAGACATCGCAATACTGGGGTCACTTCCAGAGTAGAGAGGATCACCCTCGGCACTATGAACCCGCCCTAGAAAACACAGACCAGGGGATCATGGTACATCGTTTTCATGGACAAGGCTCAGCCGTTCCTAAAGGCGGAACTGCTTTTGTGAGCGGCGCTGCACCAAAAGGGACTCACTCTGCAGGGACGAGGTCAGGTGTGACCGCGGAGGTCAGTTCAGAGGAGTCTCACCAACATGGTGCTGAGCGAAAGAGGCAGCATTGGAAGAGCACATACTGTATGATTCCATTTAAGTGACGTTCAAACCTGGGAAACGTGAATCTGGAGCACAGTGTTGACCCTGGGGGCTGGTGACAGGAAGTGGCTTCTGGGATGCATGAAATATGCTGCTTTGTGATCTGGGCCCTAGTTAGTGGAAGTATGTCCTTTGTGAAAATTCATCAAGCTGTACACTTAGGATTTGTGTACTTGCTTGTAAATATGGTTTTATTTCAGTAAAAGAAGTTTACTTAAAAAAGTCAAAGAAATCAATCATTACAAGCTGCAGAAAATTTTATACCCCATGGAAATAAAGTAGTAAAAATATTTTTTATAAAAAAAGTGAATAATATTTTTCACTGTCTTATGTGAATAAAGTATAAAAGCTTCCTAGTAAATTTACTTCCCTGGTTAAAAATTCTCAGAAAATGTTAGGGCAAATCTCATTTGTGAAAAGTCAAATATATTCATAAATAAGATATGGATTGCTTACCTCAGTGTCTGAGATGGGGCCCGGAAAAGCCTTTTGAGGAAGTGACCTTTGAGCTGACTTTGGGGGCTGATCAGCCACTTCCAGAGTAGGAGGAAGTTGTTTTAATCAAAGGGAATGGCAAGGACCCAGGCTTGAGTTCCAACAAGCCTGCTGTGTCCTGGAGAAAGAAAGGAGCCCAGAGGCAGCGCCACAGTCAAGGGATGGAACTCATGAGGGTGATGGAGAGAGGTGGGGAGCTGATGGAGGGCCCCATAAGCATAGTAGGGACGCTGGATTCATACCAAGCAAATGGGAAGCAATTGAGAGACTTAAAGCAGGGGGGGCAATAGGCCAAGTTATGTTTAAAATGATCTCTTTCCCTTTGTGGAAAATCAGCTGTAGGAGGGCAAGAGTCTAACAGGGAGGAGGCAGTCTCATTTGTCTAGAAATGTCGACATGCCTCAGAAATATGGGGGTTCAGTTCCAGAACACTACAATAAATCTGATATTGTGGTAAAGTTAGTCAAGTGAACTTACTGGTTTACAGTGCATTTATTTATTTTTTTTTAAAGATTTTATTTATTTATTTGACAGACAAAGATCACAAGTAGGCAGAGAGGCAGGCAGAGAGAGAGAGAGGAGGAAGCAGGCTCCCCGCTGAGCAGAGAGCCCGATGCGGGACTCGATCCCAGGATCCTGGGATCATGACCTGAGCCGAAGGCAGCGGCTTAACCCACTGAGCCACTCGGCGCCCGTACAGTGCATTTAAAAGTTATGTTTACATGGCACTGTAGTCTGTCAGATGGGCAATAGTATTATGTCTAAAAAATATACATACTTAAAATGTGTTTTCCTGCTAAAAAAATGCTGCCCGTCATCTGAGCTCTCAGTGAGTTGCAGTCCTTTCGCTGGAGGAGGGGCTCACCATGATGTCCGTGGCTGCTAATGGATCAGGGTGGTGGCTGCTGATGGCTGGGGTGTCTGTGGCAAGTTGCTAAAGTAAGACAATGATTTGCCCATCGATTGACTTCCTTTCTCAATTTCTCTGTTGAACGTGATGCTGTTTGATGGCATTTCACCCCCAGGAGAACTTCCTGCTGCTGCTTTAATGCCTAAACGAACATCATATCCTAAACCCTCTGGTGTCTCTTCAATGGTCTTCACAGCATTGTCACCAGGACTAGATTCTGACTCGGGAAACCACTTTATTTGCTTGGCCCCAGGAAGCGACGCCTCCTCCCTCAGGTTCAACCCCAAGATTGCTACGATTCGGTCCCATCTGCAGGATCCACTTCCAGTTCTCCTGCTGTTTGCAGCCCCTCTGCAGTGACGTCCTCCACAGAAGACTTGAACCCTCCACGTCATCCACCAGGGCTGGAATCGTCCAGACTCTTATTAATGTTGCTATTTTGACCTCTTCTCATGAGTCACAACTGTTCTTAATGGTTTCTAGGATGGTGGATTCTTTCCAGATGGTTTTCAGTTTACTTTACCCAGATCCATTGGAGGAATCACTTTGACTGCTGAGCCTTGTGAAATGTACTTCTTAAATAATAAGACTTGAAAGTCAAAATGACTCCTTGAATCCACGGGCTGCAGGAGGGATGTTGTGTTTGCAGGCGTGAAAACAACACTCATCTCGTCCATCTCCATCAGAGCTCTTCCATGACCCAGGACAGGGTCAGTGAGCAGTAGTATTTTGAAAGGAGTCTTTTTTTTTTTTTAAATGAGTGGTAGGGGGGCGCCTGGGTGGCTCAGTGGGTTAAGCCGCTGCCTTCGGCTCAGGTCATGATCTCAGGGTCCTGGGATCGAGTCCCGCATTGGGTTCTCTGCTCGGTGGGGAGCCTGCTTCTCTCTCTCTCTCTCTCTCTCTCTCTCTCTCTGCCTGCCTCTTTATCTACTTGTGATTTCTCTCTGTCAAATAAATAAATAAAATCTTAAAAAAAATGAGTGGTAGGTCTCAACAGTGGGCTTAAAATATTCAGCAAACGATGTTGTACACAGATGTGCTTTCATATTTATAGAGCACAAGCAGACTAGATTTCCCTTAATTGTGAAGGAAACCAGGATTTTCAGAATTTTGGATGAGCACCGGCTTGAACTTAAAGTCAGCAGCCGCGTGAGCCCCTCATGAGAGAGGCAGCCTGTCCCTTGAAGCTTTGAAGCCAAGCACTGACCTCTCTCTAGCTGCCAAAGTCCTAGATAACTTCTTCCACCATAAGGCTGCTCCGTCTACGGGGGAAATCTGTCGTTTAGTGTAGCTATGTTCACTCCTCATCTCACTAGGTCTGGACAACCTGCTGCTTCACCTTGCACTGGTATATTATGGAGACGACTGACTTCTTTCCTTAAACCTCCTGCACCAGCCTCTGCCAGCTTCTGGCTTCTCTCCTGCAGCTCCACCTCCTCTCTCAACCTTCACAGAATGGAAGAGAGTCAGGGCCTTGCTCTGGGTGGGGTTTCGGCTTGAGGAAGTGTGGATCTTCTATCTGGACCAGGAAAACTCTCCACATCAGCAATAAGGCTGTTTTGCTTTCTTCTCATCGTGTGTTCACTGGAGTGGCCCTTTTAATTTCCCCAAGAACTCATCTTTTGCATTCACAACCATTTGGTACCAAAGGCCTAGCCAGTTTTGAAGTGCCTTCCTCATTGTCATCATTTCTAGCTATTGATCGAAAGTGACAGACACGTGCCTCTTCCTCTCACTTGCGCACTTAGAGGCCATTGTAGGGTTATTAACTGACCTGATTTCCATACTGTTGTGTCTCAGGGACACAGGCCCCAGGAGAGGGAGAGAGATGGGAATGGCTGGTGGGTGGAGCAATCAGGACACACACGACATTGATTGGTTGTCTGTTGTCTTATATGGGCACCGTTTGTGGGGTCCCAAGACAATAACAGTAGTAACATCAAAGATCACTGATCACAGATCACCATAACGAATATAATGAACAAGTTTGAAATATTACAAGAATTACCAAAATGCGACACAGAGACCCAAAGTGAGCAAATGCTATTGGAAAAATGGCGCCAATAGACTTGTTCGACACTGGATTGCCACAAAACTTCCATTTGTAACAATTGCAGTGTCTGTGAAGCCCAGTGTCTGTAGAGCCAAGTACAGTAAAATGAGGTCTGCCTGTAATGGGGCTTGCTCTGGGATCACAGTGACAGAAATGGGATGTGGAAGAGTTTTGGAAGTAGAACAGGCAAGATTTACTCCTGAATTGTATATATGGGATGAAGGAAGGTAGGAATCAAGCCTGATGCCCAAGTTTTGGCAGGAGCCATTGGGTAAATGATGATCTGACAAAGATGAGGTTGAACAGGTTTTGGGGAGAGGACAGGAGTTGTATTTGGCATATACTATAAATGGCATAATTTGAGATGCCTACTGGATATCCAAGTGGGGATATATGTAGGTATATGAGAGGAGGTCAAGACCAGAGTTATGTACAGATGTGTCATCAGAATGCAGGTGTATTTAAAGCCAGAGAACTAAAAAAAGATGATTTTGGAAGCAAATAAATTAAAGACAAAAGAGGGTCTAGGACCACACCCTGGGGGTGTCAGTGTTTAGATAAAGGGAAGCCAATCCAATGAAAAGGGGGCTCAGAGTGGGCCACATTTCCCTTCTAATGTGAGGTGGGTGGGACTCCAGGATCTAAGGATTACAACCCCCAGAGGGTTTCTTTCCGCCATGACAATAGCTGGCTCTATCATTCCAGGAAACGGCTACAGATTGTGATCAGAGGGTCAAGTAGAGCATGAATCCATCCATTGGCTTTTCAGGACACTGAAATTTTTCTAACCATGAAAGGGTCTATGGCTCTCCCACTGAGTTAAACTCACCCGTTTAGCATTTAGGAACCCTTGTGAAATGACCCTAAGTTAGGTTGGGACCTTAAGTCCTACCCACCTACCCGACCCCTCTCCATCCATTACAGAGATGTGGCGGCCCCACATGCATGCCATTGTGTACTGCCCTCTACCCAAGATGAACCTAACATTCACACCTGACTTTAAAAGCCCCAGAGAGGGGGCGCCTGGGTGGCTCAGTGGGTTAAGCTGCTGCCTTCGGCTCAGGTCATGATCTCAGGGCCCTGGGATCGAGTCCCGCATCGGGCTCTCTGCTCAGCAGGGAGCCTGCTTCCTCCTTCTCTCTGCCTACTTGTGATCTCTGTCTGTCAAATAAATAAATAAAATCTAAAAAAAAAAAAAAAAAAAGCCCCAGAGAGAAGCTCTCCAGTCCAGCCCCCCTCAGAGCCCTTTCACCATTGCTGTGCACTCCACACATGCACTTGGACGCCTGTGTACACGCGTCTCTTGTATTTTGAGGATTGTCCAGTCTTGGTCCTGTATGACGTTTGAGAATTACCAGTCCTGTTCCCTCCTGACTCTTCTAACCCCAGCCTTAGGTGGTTATTGTATCAAGTGCTCATCTTTCTCACCTGAAGACATAAGGAGACCACCCCTCCACCCCCGAAGACCTATCCAACAGGCTATAGTACTTTCCTCCAAAGGCTATTAAGAGATTATATCTAATTAACACATGCCAAGTGCCTAACTAGCACCTGGCCCCAAACAGGCTCCCAGTGTTCTCAGTTTTCTGCTCCTTCTTCATAATAAATATAGCAAAGTGAATTACTTTTGCACAGGGTGAAGCCTTTTCGACATTTATACACACTTTCCCACACCAGAGTTGCAATAAAATCCTTCCCGCTGCCTGAAAAACAGTACAGTTGTCATTTTCTTCATTCTCCTCCTGCACTCCAACTGCCTGCTGCCTTGGCCCATGAACAGGATCTTATGTGCTGGGTGTTTGAGGTGTCAATATTCCACTCTGGACCACAAGCTCTTCCAGTTATTATTGCTCTGTAACAAACTACCCCCAAACTTAGCAGCTTAAGAATCACTTTTGCTTGTCATTCTGGGGGTAAGGAATTCTTGAAGGGCTCAGCTGGGCAGTCCTTGCTCGAGGTCTCTCACGAGGCCAGTCAGATGTTGGCTGGGGCAGGAGTCATCTGAGGGTTCCACTGGGATGGATATCCTTGATGACTCACCCAACAAGGCTGGCAGCCAGTGCTGGCTCTGGGCTGGGAGCTTGGCCCGCATTGTGGAGGGCTGTGCCTACATGGGGCTTCTCCAGCATGGCAGCCTCAGAGCAGCGGGACCCCTTGGTTGTGACCAACTCCCCAGCAAGTGTCTCCAAAGAAGTGGGCAGAAGCTGCATGGCCTTTCATGACCTAGCCTTGGAGATCAAATAGTGGCACCTCTTTCCTTCTCTGACAGCCAAGCAGTTACAGTTCATGCAGCTTCAAGGGGAGAAGACTCAGAGCCTATCCCTGATGGAAGGGGGCAGGATACATTTTAGAAGAGCATGAGGGATGGGGGATACTGTCGCAGCAAACTTAGGAAAATACCGTCTGCCATGCAGGCTGCTGATAATGTCCTGGAACAACAGATATTTCCCTTGTCTCTAGACAGTTTACATTCTTAAAATCAGAAATTGGGATTTTTTAAAATAGCAAAATAATTTAGTTTGGGCAGTCCTGAGCAAGCTTGCAAGAGGCACCACTCTCGGTTCCAACCTTCTTGACAATCCTGAAGTAGGAAGGCTTGTGTCACCCACTCTGAGCTTCAAAAATGGACATATTCCTTCATTTATTCATCCAACCAATATATGTGAGCACCTATTAAGTGCCAGGTGCTGGGAGTACAGTTATGTGTAATACCAAGATGTGGTTCCTGACCTCCAATGGCTTACAATCTGATGGGAGATACAGCTCATGAATGAAACACTTACATAAATACCTGTAAGACTGTGATGTGGACAAATCCTCTGACGGAGAGGTACAAAGTAGGATCATGCTTAGGGCACTCTGGAAAGGTTTTCCTGAGGAATGGAGGACTCAGCTGAAATCTGAGGAATGAAGGGGCTTGGTGATGGAGGTTGTATCAGGTAGCTAGTGCTGCCTAACAAATTACTGCAAACTAAGCAGCTTAAAGCCACACCCATCTTGTCGGTTTGGGAGTCTGGGTCTTCTGCAAGGCTGCAGTCAGGTGTTGGCCAGGGCTGGGCTTTCATCTGAGGCTCAACTAGGAAGGCTTCTAAGTCGGCTTCTAAGCTCAGATGGCTGTTGGTGGCATTTGTCTCCTTGTGGGGTCTTGGGATGAAGGCCTTAGCTTCTTGCTGACTATCACCTGGAAGTCATCCTCAGTTCCTCACTGTGATTCTCTTGCTTCTTCAGAGCCAGCAAGGGAGGGAGGATCCCCAAGCAGGATGGGTGTCACAGACCTGTGCCAAAGAATCACATCCACATAATCACATGTGTCTTGACACTTTTGCTAGACTCTGTTGGCCAGAGTAAGTCATGGTGTTGGTCACACTCAAGGGAAGGGGACCACACAAGGGTTGAATCCTAGGAGATGGAGATCATGGGGGCCACTCAGAGGCTATCTTCCATAGAGGGGTTCTGTGATAAGAGCACAGGTCTGTGTCAACCCAGGAAGGAGAACACTCTGAAGGAGGTGGGAGCAGGAAGAGAATGGTTCCAGCTGGGACACGCTGAATTTGAGGCATTTTTGAGACATGCAAGAGGTATCATTCTTTCATACATATTTGAACCAAAAGGCAAAAGTGCCTCAAATTCAACATGTCCCAGCTGGAATCATTCTCTCGTACTTATTTGAACCAAAAGGCAAAAGTGCCTCAAATTCAACATGTCCCAACTGGAACCATTCTCTGCTACTTACTGAACCATTCTCTGGTACTCATTTGAACTCATGATCTGGAGCTGGTATGAAATATAAATTAATAACCCATGTTCAGATTAACAGTAATTCAAGGCCAAGTGTGGAGGAAATTGTCCAGGGAGGAAGTACAGAATGAAGAAGACCCAGGATCTAGTCTTAAAGAATTCCATCCCTCATAGCCAGGCAGAAGGTGTTGGGCCTGCGAAGGAAGCAGAGACAGAGCCACCAGAGAACAGGAATAAAACCAGGAGAGTGAGGTGTCTCACAAGCCAAAGGGAAAGAGGCCACCAGTGTTAGTACTGCTGGGAGTCATGGAAGATAACTGCAAAGGTCATTTCCATTTAGCAACAGAGTAGGAAGTCAGAGGAGGTCTTAGTGGGAGCTGCTCTGGAGATGTGGTGAGGTCAAGCTGGGTTGGGGTCAGCTGCCCTGCGCAGGGGTGGCAAAGGGAACAGGAGACTGTGAGTATTGTCAGAGTATTTCTGCTGTGAGGGAGGAGGAGGCAGGTCCTCTCTGAAGGGTAAGAAGAGAGCAGTGAGGTTTCACACACTGGTGAGTGACCTGTGGTACCGAAGAGAGGCATGGAGGCTTGCTGGGCCCTGCAGAGTCCCCACATCAGACGTAACCAGAAACACATCTGCAGGGGAAACAAGCTGGGTTTCTTACTCAGGGGCAGCACTGAGGGAGACCACTGCCCTGGGACACCTAGCTAGGGGGATTCCGGAAAGTCCCCAGGAGACAGGGTTTGTGGCCGGCAGTTTTGCGGAACACTAAGGATGCAGAGCTTTGCTGTGGATTGGGTGTCAGGAATTCCCGGTGGGGATGCCTTCGTCAAACTTATCTAAAAGGCGGGAGACCCGGACAAAATTCACTCGTACTGGGCAGGACTGAGGGACGTCCGGTCACTCGTGGCTTGGACTGCGCTCCAACATTTTGTGTGTGTTCAGACACGATAAGCACGGCCTCCTTTTCTTCGTCTGTCGAAGGCAGATGTCCACGTTCCCTCGAACTGCGTCCATTCAGCAGGAGGACGCCAAGGCCTCGCTGTGTGCCCAGCCGGCAGGCTCACCCGCTGTTCCTCGGGGCACCTCGTGGAAGCGCCCTCTTTCCCGCCCGCCACCAGCCGGCACGGTTGGGAAGCGCCCTGCACCCTGTGTTTTCCGGGGCCTCCTCGGCTTCTCTGTGTCCACAGCGGGCCAAGACGCGGGCCTGCCGAACCCGTGTGAGGACGAAGGGACCGAAAGCCTTCCGGGACATCAGGGCCCGCTACGCTGCCACTGAGCTCCGACAGTTTCTTTCCCACCCGCCTTCTAGAAACAGGACGCGCGGCCAAGCGAGGGCAATAAGGGCCGGCCCCTCCGCCTGCAGGGAACGTGGCGGCCGCTGCATCGCCTCCGCCCACCCAGGCGAAGACACCCTGCGCGCACGCGCGCCGCCCTACCCGCTAGCGCGCAGGACTCTGGGGCGGCCGGGCCACGCCGCGCGCCGATTGGTGGGGTGTCGGGCCCGCCTTCGGGTGATTGACGGCGCCCGGCTGCCACCGCCCCGCTGCCGCCGCCGCCGTCGCCGCAGCCGTGCCGCCGCCCGCGGGCTGCGCGACTGCCACCGCCGCCGCTGCCGCCGCCCAGCCTTGGCCATGGACCTGTTCGGGGACCTGCCGGAGCCCGAGCGCTCGCCGCGCCCGGCTGTCGGTAAGCGGGTGGCCGCCCCGGCTGGGAGGGGAGGACAGGCGGCGGCGGCCTGGAGGCCCGCGGCGCCTGAGGCGGGCGGCGGGGCGGAGCGGGGGCGAGCGCGGCCTGCCCGGGGCCCGGCCGGCGGGCCTCCGTCCTGTCTGCCGCGCACGGGGGAGGCCGGGCTTGGGAGCGGGCCGCGGGCCGTAGGCGGCCGCGTCCTTTTGTGTGCGGCCCGCACGTGCGGCGGCGGAGGACGGCCGGCTCGGCCCAGTCCCGCTCCCGAGCCCCGGCGCCCTCGCGCGCGGTCCGGCTCCGCGCCCCGCGGCCTTCCGGTCGCCCCCCGCCGCAGTCCCCGCGGGCGGGACGGCCGCGGGGCTGCAGGCGGCTTTGTGCTTACCCCGGCGTCGCGGCCCCCGCCGGCGTCATCCTTCGTGTCTGAGGCCCGAGGGGAGGGCTTGTCCTCTGCGGTTTTAGCATTTTAACTTTTCGCAGTAGTTCTCTCTCGCGTCCGCGGCCCCCTGAGGGGGAGCTCTAGCGCAGGTGCGCGGGTCCGCCGGGCGCCGGGCCTGGGCGGGTGCGTGGAGCCCACGCGCGAGCAGCCTGGGACCAGGCCTTTGTTAGCGGGTGTGCCCAGTGCGCTGCGCTCGCTGCGGGTTTCACTGTGCGGGACTTCCTGGCACTTGCCCACGCTCGACTTCCAGCGGACGCTGCCCAGCAGGCCCGCAGTTCTGAGCCCATCTCGGTGGCAGACGACCTGGAAAAGTTTAAAAGCAAGTTCAGGTTTCCAGGCTCCCGTCCGCCCACGAGATCGGAAAGCCTCAAAGGTAGGGCCCTGGATGTGTGTTATTCAGTCCCCGGGGGATCTCGACTGGCCCGCTCCGCAGGAGCCTGGAGATCGTGGGTTTGGAAGCCAGTGTTGGACGGAACCAGAAGGGGAACAAGATCCGGCCTTTGCTTTCAAAGAGCTGACGTCTAAATGCAAGTGGTTATAATTAAAACTGGCAAAAGTTAAGGACTGTGGGAAACACGGAGCGCCTGGAGGAGTGTTTGCAGTCTGTCCAGAAAGAGTGGGGAAGGAGGCGGTGCTGGAATTGGGCCTCCGACGATGGGTAGACTTGTGCTGTGCAGAGATTCTAGGCCCGGTGTGCTGTGCAGAGATTCTAGGCCCGGAAACCGTGTGGTGGGGTTGTTAAGCCCTCTGGATTGCAGGAGCGTTGCACGGGGCCTGGATTCTGCTTGTGAACAGCCTTGCCAGGCTTTTGGGGCCATTATTCCCAGTAATGGTAGTTACTCTATCCCCCGCTCACCACTCTGATGGTACAGAAACATCTGAATAATTGTCTGTGAGCCATTCACTTTCTAAATTGTTCTAGTTGTGGCTAAAATTGTTTTGCCTGTAGGTGGAAACTCTGGCTTTGTGAACACCGTCTTTTTTTTAACCGTGTTGATGGAGTATACCTTCTTTCTCTGAGTATGTTTGGGGCAGAGTTTGGATTTGCAGATGTGCATGTAAGCCTATCATTTAAAGAAGTAAGATCTCCATAACTTTTTATCAGAAATTAATTTGTCTGCTTAGGAGAAGCCACCCTTTATATGATGCAAAATTTGACAGCTCCTAACTCTTACAAGTTGGTACTTGGCAGCCTATCACTGAAAACAGTGAGTGGGGAGGGCATCTCCAGCCCTGTGTGAGATGCCAGGGCAGCAGAGGGACTGCACAATGTTTAAAACCCCGTTCCCTGGAAAGTGGATTAGTGAACTGCTCCTGGGATGGGCACTGAGGCCATCACAGGCCCTGCTTGACTGAGCGTTTGTTTGTTTGTTTGTTTTTAAATAGCTTTAAAAACAAAGAAGGCGTGCTTTCTGAATTAGTAGATGATGGGAAGCTGAGCGGGATAAGTACTAAAGTGAGTGACAGAGCTGGGATCCCAGGTTATTTTGACGCGCAGTTAGTTAATACCGACAAGATGATATTTAACAGGTTAAAAAAATCGTTTGAACAAAAACAGAATGATTTCACAATCTTGTGAAAAAAACCCTGATTTTTGAAAAACTAGGTTAAGCCATACTTTGTTTCAGAAAGTTGATGATACTGGTTGATAAAATTAAAAATGGAACAAATGAAAGGAAAATAAGGTTTTCCTTATTTTTTGGTTTCATAAAGTGGTTGGAAAGATGAGCAAAACTGCACCATTATGACCCTCACACATGATGTACAGGTGCTCATGTTGTGAGTACTAAAGTCCTAGTCATTTTCACAGTCTCAGAGAGGAGTGGTTTTGGACATGTAATCAAACTGCCTTGAGATCCACTAACTGCCTTCTGTGACTCTTCCCGCATCTGTAAAGTAGGACTGCTGCCTCCTACTGTTAGTACATGTGTTATAGAGTACTGCATGCTTGGTGCTACGGAGTACTGCGTGCTTGTTGCTGCACAGTACTATATGCTCGGTGCTACAGAGTACTACATGCTTGTTGCTACAGAGTACTGCATGCTCAGTGCCACAGAGTACTCCATGCTCGGTGCTACAGAATATTACATGTTCAGTGCTACGGAGTTCTACAAGCTCAGTGCCACACAGTACTGCATGCTTGGCGCTACACAATACTACTACATGCTCGGTGCTTAGCGTACGTGCTGCACATGGTCAATGCTTAGTAGATGCTAGTGCTTAGATGTTAGTATATGAGCTGTTAACTTTAACAGCTATTTAAAAGGAAAAATGGGGACACCTGGGTGGCTCAGTTGGTTAAGCGGCTGCCTTCGGCTCAGGTCATGATTCCAGCATCTTGGGATCGAGTCCCACATCGGCTCCTTGCTTGGCGGGGAAGCCTGCTTCTCCCTCTGCCTCTGCCTGCCATTACGCCTTCCTGTGCTCACTCTTTAGCTCTCTCTCACAAATAAATAAATAAAATCTTTTAAAAATAAATTTAAAAAAATAAAAGGAAAAAATGCACTCTGAACTGGATTTTGTGAGTGTCTAAAGGGAGGAACTTTCATACTGCTCAGATTACATCAAGTATATTTTGTTCTTTGGTTTTTGTTTTAAACATTCCATCTAGGGGCACCTGGGTGGCTCAGTGGGTTAAGCCTCTGCCTTCGGCTCAGGTCATGATCTCAGGGTCCTGGGATAGAGCCCCGCATCAGGCTCTCTGCTCAGCAGGGAGCCTGCTTCCCCCCTCTCTCTCTGCCTGCCTCTCTACCTACTTGTGATCTCTCTCTCTCTGTCAAATAAATAAATAAAATATTAAAAAAAAATAAACATTCCATCTAATGTTCTTGCCTCCAAGCCTCTGGATTTTTATGGTCTGAACAGAAATGTAAAAGGAATGCATTAAATGTTTTCAGATTTTGTGCTAAATGAGTAGCTTTCACGCCAGCATTTATAGATTTGATTGCTGAGGGAATCAAGTTTTTGTATGTTGAGAGTTGACCTAAACGAGGAAGTATGCCCATTTCAGACAGGAATGAAAACTCTCTGCTCTGTCACACTCCCTAAAAGTGCTACCTTGATGTCTTTAAGATCAACAGCTTATGCTTGATAAGTTAAAGGTGTCCTTTAAGGTTACTTTGATAGTAAGTTGGTTTCAGTTTTATAGGGTGGCTCTTTCACTTACTTGGTTGCTACACCACCGTACTTTAAAACTGCCTTTCAGGGCGCCTGGGTGGCTCAGTGGGTTAAGCCGCTGCCTTCGGCTCAGGTCATGATCTCAGGGTCCTGGGATCGAGTCCCACATGGGGCTCTCTGCTCAGCAGGGAGCCTGCTTCCTCCTCTCTCTCTCTGCTTGCCTCTCTGCCTACTTGTGCTCTCTCTCTCTCTCTGTCAAATAAATAAATAAATAAAAATCTTTTTTTTTTTTTTTTTTTTTTTTTTAAAGATTTATTTATTTATTTGACAGAGAGAGAGAGAGAGATCACAAGTTGGCAGAGAGGCAGGCAGAGAGAGAGGAAGGGAAGCAGGCTCCTCCTGAGCAGAGAGCCCGATGCGGGGCTTGATCCCAGGACCCTGAGATCATGACCTGAGCCGAAGGCAGCGGCTTAACCCACTGAGCCACCCAGGCGCCCCAATAAATAAAAATCTTTAAAAAAAAAAACAAAAACTGCTTTTCAGCTCTCAGAACTAAGCAACTACTGCAGGGTAGGCCATCTTCAAAATACTTCTTTCCAAAAAAACCCTGGAGATCTAAATAGAAAATAAAGTTTAAGATACTAGAAAAAAACACTAATTGTAAAATTTCAGGAGTAAGCAAGAAAAAACTCATAAGAAATTAAAATGGATTTTAACTATGTAAAAATTAAAGTTTCTGCAGGACAAAATACCATAAAGCAAAAGACAAACAAAATAATTTCATAGGGGCATCTGAGTGGCTCAGTAGGTTAGGTATCTGCCTTCAGCTCAGGTCGAGATCCCAGGGTCCAGGGATAGAGCCCCACATTGGGCTCCCTGCTCAGCAGGAGTCTGTTTATCCTTCTTTTTCTCTCAAATAAGTAAATAGTTTTTTAAATTATCTGTAATTTTTTAATAGCTCTGAGGGATGTGAACCTTCTTCTTCTTTTTTGAGAAAGAATGAGCAGGGGGGAGAAGCTGAGGGAGAAGCAGACACCCTGCTGAGCAGGAATCCCCAACGGGCTCAATCCCAGGACCCTGAGATCATGACCTGAGACCAATGCAGCTGCTTAGCTGACTGAGCCGCCCAGGTACCCCTAAGTAGGTAAAGTCTTTAAAAAAAAAATGATTTCGTACACATACAAATGATCCCTAATAAATGAAAGGCTCAAACACATCAGTAAGAAAAAGACAGGTAGCCCATTTGAAATTGTCAAAAGCTATATGTATACTGGAAGTTTATGGAAGAAGAAATGCAAATGACCAGTCAGTTAAAACCAGTGCTTAGCTTCCTAAGTCACTGAGGAAAGGAGTAGCAAATCAGTGATGCACCATGTTTTTACCCAGCAGATTAAAAATGGGCATCATTGTGGTGAGGATGGAGAGAAGTAGACATTCTCATAAAGTGTGTTGGGGGTAGACATTCCCACCACTTTTTGGAAATAGTTTTGGACATCTATTAGATTTAAACCATTTATATGCTTTGACCTAGCAGTCTAGCAGATTAAGTAGGGATATATACGTAAAGTTGTTTACCGTGGCATTATTGTCATGTGAGAAACTGGAATCAGCCTGCGTGCTCATCAGTAAGGGGACTGGACTAGTGTCTGGCAGTGCCTCCCACGCAGATCAGAACATAGCTGTTGGGAGGAGTAATTAGACCCAGACGTGCTGGCCTGGAATGTTCCCGGAGGGCTCACATGAATAAGGGTATAAGGAGAGTGTTATGTATAGTGTGCTTCTGCGTCTTAAAGAGTAAAATGCATGTACACAAGTGCATCAGTTTAGGAGAAGGTAGAACATACCCACTCAACTATGGTGGGGAAGGGGAGCTTTTTCTAAAGCCTCTGTGGTATTTGGAGGCGGTACATTGCTTTTGTAGTTGGAAAATTCAGGTATAAAGAACATTTTGGCAAAATATGTGATTTGTACATAGCAGCCTTTAGCCAAAGTGAATATAATCAACCCAAGAGTATTTTTCTCAGCACAGTATATAACTTTCAGTAGACTTAGCTTCAGAATATGGAGAACTCCGAACAGAACAAAACAAACCGAGATGACCTTAACTGTAATGAAAAATGGTCTTCAGTCTTGTTTTATTCTTTATTCGGGTCTTATATTTAGAATTCAGGGGGCCTTCCTCCAAAGTTTGGGTCCTAGTTACACTTCGTCTAATTATTGCTGACCCAAATACTTTGGATTACTGTTTATCCAAAATAGAATGTTAGGTTCTGGCCATTCAGACATTTCCATTATAGGGTCTATCACCTACAGATACATATTTTTAAGATTTTATTTTTAGGGGCGCCTGAGTGGCTCAGTGGGTTATAGTCTCTGTTTTTGGCTCAGGTCATCATATCAGGGTTCTGGGATTGAGCCCCGCATTGGGCTCTCTGCTCAGCAGGGAGCCTGCTTCCCCCCCCACCCCACCTGCCTCTCTGCCTACTTTAGATCTCTGTCAAATAAATAAAATCTTAAAAAAAAAAAATTTTTTTTTAAGTAATCTGTACACACAATGTGGGGCTAGAACTCAAAATCCCGAGATCAAGAGTTGCATCCTGTACTGACCGAACCAGCCAGGTGCCAGATTTTTATTTATTTATTTATTTTTTAAGAATCCAAATACAGGCTATTCTAAGAGATCCTTTCAGTGATGCAAAAAGTATTCCAGAGATCAAGAACCTTGGGATTATCGACATATGGTTGTCAGGGTTCAATGAATGGTATGTGGAGGCTGTCTGGCACCTTGTAGGGGCATGGATGGAATCCAGGAAGCCTGGATTTGACTGTCCATTCCTCACTGGCTGTCCCTCAGTTTCACCGGATTGCCTCAGTCTCCTTATCAGTACGGAACTACAGTAACAGTACTCACCTCATCAAACCGTTGGAAGGAATGAGTGCTTTGGAAACAGGTAGAGATGACCGGAATCATGCCCAGCAGGCTGTAAATGTTCATTATTCCTAAGAGCCTTTCTCAGTTGTGACCAACGAAAATGAGACGATCCCGTTGTGTTTAATTGAAATAGCACTTACAGTATTCCAGAGTGTGAAAGAAGGAATGGGGAGGTTCATTCATTTGGCATGAAGAGGTGGGCCCCTATCTGGGGACAGTGCTCAGATCGGGGCACTATTCTGAGTGTAGCCAAAGGACAGAGGCCAGGCTGGAAGCCCTATGATGACGAATGCGTGCAGCAACTGAAAATGTCTTCCCTGGGAAGGACGACTTCCTCACTGGACACTGGCAGTGGAGAGACTTGATTGAGGTGGGTGGTTTAATTTGGAAATTAAATCTGACCTGACCCAAGGGTTGGTGGCTGTTCAGGTTGGCCTCCTCCCTGTAATGTTCTCTCTCCCCAAGATGCCTGACTCTCGGGCCCCACTGAAATAGTGTCCTTGCTCTTCATCATCCCATACGGTTCTGAGAATGGGCATTTGATGGTTAGACCCAGCTTGGCTTGGATTCCTCTTGGAAGTGCCCTGCTAGAATATTAGGGCTTCTCGTAGGAGGATAACAGAGTGAGTGAATGGTTGTTCTAAATGCCATTTAAGGGGCGCCTGGGTGGCTCAGTGGGTTAAGCCGCTGCCTTCGGCTCGGGTCATGATCTCAGGGTCCTGGGATCGAGCCCCGCATAGGGCTCTCTGCTCAGCAGGGAGCCTGCTTCCTCCTCTCTCTCTGCCTGCTTGTGATCTCTGTCTGTCAAATAAATAAATAAAATCTTTAAAAAAAATAATAAATGCCATTTAATGTCCTTGTGATGCTCCTGTTTGAATACCTCCTGTAGAGTGTTTATGTCACTTGTGAGAAAAACGAAAGTATTGGCAGTTACTTAGTCTATTTGGAATCCTGAGTGATAACAGTGTAAGTTAATGGAGTAGACATTTCCCATTTGATTAGGGTATAAAGCAGAAGAGTTGCTTTTTGTTAAATCAGGAATTTGTAAGGTATTTAAGATACTTTTGACCCAATAACTCCTGAAGAAATTTCTTTCCTTGGAGTTTCTAAATTTTAAATTAAATTTTTGCTTTTACTTTGTTTTTATTATTTATTTTCTTAAGTAGGCTGCCCGCCCAGTGTGAAGCCCAGTGTAGGGCTTGAACTCAGGACCCTGAGATCAAAACCTAAGCTAAGATCAGGGTTCAAATCCTTAACTGACTGAGCTTCACAGGTGCCCCTAAATTTTTTTTTTTTTTAAAGGTTTATCAGTTTTTTTTTTTTTTAAGGTTTTATTTATTTATTTGACAGAGAGAAATCACAAGTAGGCAGAGAGGCAGGCAGAGAGAGAGAGAGGAGGAAGCAGGCTCCCCGCCGAGCAGAGAGCCCGATGCGGGACTCGATCCCAGGACCCTGAGATCATGACCCGAGCCGAAGGCAGCGGCTTAACCACTGAGCCACCCAGGCGCCCTAAATTTTTGTTTTTAAAAGAGCAGACTTGGGGGCACCTGGGTGGCTCAGTCGGTTAAATGTCTGACTCTTGATTTCGCCTCTCAGGTCATGGTCTCAGGGTCGTGAGATTGGCCTGTGTGGGGCTCCACGCTCAGCACTGTCTGCTTGTCCTTCTCCCTCTGTTCCTCCCACTGCTCTGTGTTTGTGCGCTTTCTCTTGCTCTCACATGAGTAAGTAAACAAATAAAATCTGTTTTTAAAAAAGTAGAATTGCTATCCAGCTCATTTCTACTTAGAGGCAGAGGGTTGATGTAGCCGGGGCTTTTGGAGCATACAGTTGAGCTGGTTTTTAAATGAGGATGTTTCTGTACTTGAACTCAGAGGAAGATGAGGTGGGACAAACTTCATAGGATCGGAGTGTGCATGCCTAAATCTTCAGCCCTTTGTTTCTCCCATTTTCTATGTATCAGTTCCTGTATTTAATAGCTTAAACAGAAATTTTTGGGAAAGCTGGAGAATAAGGAGTGGTTAAATTTTATGTGGAAAGGGATAATTGAGTAAAAAACATTTAAGACCAGTCCTCTTGGTGTATAAATCTTCAGGTTTTTAGATTTAAACAATTTCCCTGGCTTTCTTCTGAGTTTAGGTTGGAGTGTCCGAAATTCCTCATTTTCTCTATACGTAGTAATTAAGTGGGCACTGTGTGGGGATGCCAAGTCCACACAGATTTGCTTCCATCAGCCTTTTACCTCTGAGCTCGTTGTTTAAGATTCTAGTGGGTGGGTGCTTCAGAATGCTGTTGAAATCGGACTTTCTAAGACCACAGATCTTTGGTCAGATAGCAATCCCTCTGTCTTTGACCTTTTTCTTTTTTTTTTTTTTTTTTTAAACATTTTATTTATTTATTTGACAGGCAGAGATCACAAGTAGGCAGAGAGGCAGGCGGGGGTGGGGGGGAAGCAGGCGCCCTGCTGAGCAGAGACCTGACGTGGGGCTCAATCCCAGGACCCCGGGATCATGACCCGATCCGAAGATAGAGGCTTTAACCCACTGAGCCCTCCAGGCATGCCTGTCTTGACCTTTTATCTGGAAGGACCATGTAATTGTTTTCTTGTTCTAGAACCAGTGTTTTTCTTCCCAGGATTCATTTTCTTAAAAAGGTTTTTCAATGTTTGGTGCTTACGGGAATGAAATTATTGAGAAAAATACTTGTTTTCCTCAGGATACCCAGTGGCCCTTCAGATGCCCGTTGGGTCATCTTTCATTGCCTTTATGTTGACTGAAACTGTTGGAAGCAAATGTCTTTGTTAAGTAGCTGCTGAGAAAATACTCTGTAGAATTTGGTCCAGTGAGGAGGAGAAGGTTTGAGTTTTAATAGCAGACCTCTCAGAAGGCCTCCCCCTCTGAACCCACCGTCCTGGCCGATGACTGGATGCTGTCTAAGCAGGCGCTCTGTGTTGTAGGCAAAGAAGCTCAGAGGGGACCTCTGCTTTTTGATGACCTCCCTCCGGCCAGCAGTACTGACTCAGGTACAGTCTTCAGGCTCTCCCAGGTGTGTGTCAACGTGTCATCCTGGGGTTGTAGTTGTCTGAATCTTTGTCCCTTTCCCCCATTTTCAACACACAGATGTTTTAGGTGTTGGACTGTCTTAAGTTTTGAATCCATGGCATCAGGTAAGGCAGAAAAATCCGCTAGTTGCTGGCCCTGAGGAACTGCGTAAAAATGTTGAGCAGTTTTCTCTGGTTCATTTGAGTGTTTATTTTACTAGCTGAAATAAGGTTTAACTCTTTCCGGCAGATATTTGTTTCCTTTGAATTGAGAGGACCTTAAAATAAAATAGGTTCGAGACATTACTTACCGAAGTATGAGTTGCCACTGGATTGACACGAGAGGTTTTGAGTTTATTTCAATGACCTGCATAGGTGTCCTGGTGGGATGGGTTCTGAAACTTGAGCCTCACCCGGGTTCTGTGGGCTCACTGAGTGTTCTGCTGTGTTTCAGGGTCCGGGGGACCTTTGCTTTTTGATGATCTTCCACCAGCCAGCAGTGGCGATTCAGGTAAGTGGTTGGGAAGAAGTTTGATGTGTCAGTGGGAGTAATACACAAAAAAATTATTCTTATGTAAGATGTACTTATTAATAGATTTTAACAGGGTTTAGGATTATATTAAGTATGGCATAAGATTTATTAAAATAAAAAATACATAGGCAGCATCAGGTGGAAGCGAAAAGATTATATACTACATCACTTTTTGGTGATTATTTTTTACTTGGGGTTCAACCTGTTGCAAATAACTTTAAGAATTAAGAATTTAGTCATTTACTTTGAACTTTGTTATTAACAAAAAACAATTATCTCAAGAGTTTGCCTCTGCCTCTGTCTGTTCCTGACAGACTCAGATATATTCAGCAGAAGTATCTGACATATGAAAGAGTTAAAAAACTTACAATATCCCTGAACCTGTAAATACAGACGGTCTTCTCTTTTATGGTACTTGTATTAAAAAGACTTTGATCTTAAGAAAATGAAATCTGAATGACACTGGTTTAGTGACTGGTACAGACCACATGCAGGAATTTCTTGAAATTCAAGACTTTAGTTGATTATTTTCAGTCCGTCCTTACAGTTCTCAAGAATCTCTTTATTGAGCTGAGTTCATTTTTGTCAAGCCTGTTAACACTGGTTGCACGCACTCCTATAAATATGTTTTCCTCTTTACGTCCCAGTTAGGGAGAGGGAAGAACAGAGCAGATTCCTGTTGCTTGTCACCACGACGAACCTGTTATTCCATGTACTCACTGAGCGCTTCTCACAGGGAATTCCCCCAGGTCGGGGCAGGGCCGGGGGCACGGGCCCTGCAGTTGGGGATGCAGGCTGTCTGGTTTCCTATGCAGTTATCTTCTGGTGTAAGAACCTTCCTTACGTCATCAAGTGGAACACTTGCTGCTTTTTAAGTAGACCTTTTTGTGTTACTAATTCATTACATAAAAATCAGGATTAATTCTAGAATGTATGGATTAAATTAGTATAGTTCCTATATTTAGAAAAAGTTATTATAACAATCATACACAAGAATTCTCAGGTCTTCAGGCCTGTGGGCCCATGCTAAAATTGTACAACAGTCTCACACAATTAAGCCCAAAACCTTCCCAATAAAGACAGTATTCTTTCTTTCTTTTTAAGATTTTTATTTATTTATTTGACAGACAGAGATCACAAGCAGGCAGAGAGGCAGGCAGAGGCGGGGGGGAAGCAGACTCCCTGCTGAGCAGAGATCCCAATTTGGGGCTCTATTCCAGGACCCTGAGACCATGACCTGAACTGAAGGCAGAGGCCTTAACCCACTGGGCCACCCAGGCGCCCCAGTATTTTTTTTTTTTAAGATTCTGTTTATTTGGGAGACAGCATGCGGGAGCAGAGGGAGGAGCAGAGGGGGGAAGCAGGCAGGGCTCAGTGCCAGGATGCTGAGATCAAGACCTGAGCCAAAGGCAGGCACTTAAATGACTGAGCCACCCAGGTGTCCTAAATAGTATTCTTATAATGAAAGTTAATATGTGCCAGCAGGGTTCTTAACAGATTTAATAAAAGAAAGAAATTTACTATAGCTATGTCTTAGTTCTTCATAGGGCAAAAGACAGTCAACTAGGAACAATTTAGAAGATTTTAGCACCATTAGTAACAGGCTTGATTTTTTCGGATACAGAATCTAACCTTGCATCCAATGTATTGGGTTTTTTGAGAAGACATAGTCACATTTACAAAAATCAGCTACATTTTGGCCATAAAGTAAGCCCCAGTAAAGAAACTGATTTCATACACAGACCATATTCTCTGACTTCACTGTGATTCAGTCAGGAGTCAACAGCAAAACTGTAAAAATGTCTCTGTTTTGCAAGTTAAAAGAGAGGAAGATTGTTGTCCGTCCACACTGGGAAGGCTGGAGCAAGCAGTACGTGACAGCAGGCTACCAGACAGACCTCTGGGGCAAGCGTGTTGGAAACATTCGTGAAATCTTCTCCATTAGTATGCCCCATTATGTGGGAAAGGACACACGTGTTATGTTGTTGCAGACATCCGTCCTTTTGCAAGTAATTGACTCTTCTTGAGGGCAGGGACATTTTCTTCCCTTTTTCTTCAGAGCCCAAAAATGTTTAGCACATGGTAGTTGAGTAATGGTTGCCTGCTTTCATACTGAGATGCGGAGAATATAGAGAGCCCCTTATTAGGACCATGGCTGCCGTTCATGGGATACATGGTGAACCAGGCACCATGATAAATGTTTTACATGCCTCGTCCCCATCGGTTTTAAAGCCACCTTCCAAGATGACAGTATGCTCCCTGGGTCACAGATGAAGAAACTGAGGCCGGAAGGTGAAGTATCTTGCCCGGAGGCACACCTCCATGAGTGGCAGGACTGGGACTTGAAATGAGACTTTTCTCCTCCCAAAACGGGCTCACACTGCAGCGCTCTTAGCATTGGCTTTGAGCACGGTTCATCCCTCCATACCCATGAACGGCCTCTGCAATCCTATTTTGCCTCTCATGATACTAGCAATTCCTGAAGCCGGATGTTTGCCTCCTGTTAACCCCCTTCTGGCACTTACTACTCTTTTGACTTCCTGAAGGTGTGTCACTTGGCAGATTTTGGGAACTTCCTTCTTGATAAGTAAGAGCCTGAGGTCTGAGACGTGTGGGTGCCATAGCCCCAGGCCATGGGCTCTGGGTTTACCACTGAGAACCCTCCATGACCAGTCCGCTTACAGTGGGTCTGAGCAAGACCTTGGTCGTGACCTGTGCTTCCCCCATTGGTGCCCCAGGCACACTGCCCCACCCCTCAAGGTAGCAGCCTAGAGCCCTGCGCCTGCCTCTCTGCCCAGGCTCCTACACTGTGTCACTGTGTCATGTTGTCTCTCAGGGGGTAGGGAAGGGGGGCTTGTGGCTGGCTGCTGGGGACTTTCCTGCCCACCTACAGCTGTGTCTCTCTCTGGCTTTTCCTTGTGTCCAGGTCCTCTCGACACTGCAATGTCCCAGATGGTAAAGAGCGAAGAGAAAGGAGCAAAGAGAAAAGCCTCCGAAGGAGAGAGGAATGGCAGTGAAGAGCTTGTGGAAAAGAAAGTTTGTAAAGGTTTTCACACAGCTTGAAAACAAATGTATTAGCCTTCCTATTTTAAAACAACCCAGAGCAAACCCGAGTTCCGCTTTCCCATTTATGCTGCTTCCTTTTTGTGTCTATACTTAAGAAGCCAGATGGACCTCCCAAGTTTACTTTTGCCTCTGCTGCTTTCCCCATTTGTGTGTGACCCTCCCTTTGGTCAGACATGAAACCCACATTTGTTCAAGGGTGGAAACACCAGGTGGACTTGACTTTACCTTCTCTAGTGAACAGTTGGCTTACTGACCACCACCTTCTCCCTGACCCTGTCTTTGCTCCCAGCCTGCTGATGAGTGCCCCGAGGTCGGTGATGAGTTTAGTAGGCAGCATACCAGGAGAGAGCCTGAGGCTGGAAAAAGCAGTTGGAATTCATCCTCAGCTTTGTGACTTGTCAGAGTAGAGAAGTGAGAGGTTCCATCAGAGAGAGGTAGCTGTGGGTGCTCAAGCCCGGTACCAGCACAATTCATCCCCTGCCCCAGAGATGCCGGGTGAAAGCCACAGGCACGCAGGCCTGGCAGCTGTGCGAGAGACTGTCTAGTGTGCATAAGGACAAGGCCTTGAGCGAGCTTGTGGCTGCCTTAGCCGCAAAGGCACAGTGCCTGCCAGCAACGGCTCTGCAAAAAGTGTTCACTTTAATATTTACGGGGCCCTGCAGTGTCCGCAAACGGCTTCTTCCAGGCTCGCCATCAAATATAGATAGGCTGCTGTGCCTCTGCTGGGCTCTTTCTTCCTCCTCGTCCTCAGGTAGAGGAGAAGTAACCGTCTTAGCATTTGGGCAAGTTCTTTACCAGTCTCAGGCATGGAAATCGGTATTTTCAGATATCCCACAGGGCATTTGGGATAAACTCTGCTTACTGGCATTTCCCTAAAATTGGAATTTTCTGCCCTCATTAATTCCTGACACGACTAGATTTCTGCGTAATTCCTTGCCGCAGTTCAGGATGACCACACCTTCCTTGCTCTGGTACTAAGGTCTGATGGCCTTAGCTGGAACCGTTGATACTAATGTGCCATCGTCTGCCTGCTATTCACAGCAGAGCCCTTGCAAGACTGTCCTCATCCTGCATTGGTCTGGTTGCAGTTACAGGCGTGCAGCTGGGGACACAGATGGCTTGAGAATATAGCTGCTCTGTGTGCACAGCTAGGATGTCACTGAGTAAAACAGCCAGAGTTCCCTCTCACTTGCTCTGGGACTAGGGCTTCTGGTGGGAAGAGCACAGTTTTGTATTGGCTTTTTGTTCTCCCTTCTCAGCCTCCTCAGTGATCTTCGGTTTGAAAGGCTATGTGGCTGAGCGGAAGGGCGAGCGGGAGGAGATGCAGGACGCCCATGTCATCCTGAACGACATCACAGAGGAGTGTAGGCCCCCGTCGTCCCTCATGTGAGTGTCCGTGCTCCAACAGGCCTGGGGGACACAGAGGTCCCTGTCTGATGGGGGTTTGGACTGTGTTCAATTTCTGTTTACTGGAAAGAATGGCTTGTCGCCGGGACTACTTGGTTTGGGGTCAGTGGCTCTCAGCTGGGGTTGGTTTCGCACAGTACTGCCCCTCCCTGACATTTTTGGGTGTCACACGGAGGGCTGTGTGACTGGTATCTGGTGGCAGGGGGGCAGTGGGATGCGGCCGAACAGCCCACAGTGCACAGGACAGCCCTGCAGCAGAGAACTGTACAGCCCCAAGTATGACTCCTGCTGAAGTGAAAGGGAAAGGAGCCTCCATGTTGTGGGTCATTGGGGTGTGGCCTCTTCCTCAGTATCTAAGGAGCTTCCAGCAGAGAGACTCTGACTCTCTGAGCCAGGAGGCAGAGTGGGAAGCTGCTAATCACAGCACACACGGGAACCAAGGAGAGCTAACATAATGGGGCCCAAAAAGAGAACAAAAAACAGAAATGGCATCAGGGAGAAGAAAAGCAGGGAGAATTTTCCTGCCCCTTTGGATAAGTTCTTAGGCATGGAGGAAAGCCATCAGAAGGTGGGACATCAAGGTGTGTCCTATCGATTTAAATGAACATGCATGATACTGACATGTACAGTTGGTTACATAGTCTGTGCCCCATCAGGTTTCCGTCATCATATCATCTGTGTGTTATATTTACTGACACCAGTTGGTCCTTAACGGGCAGTGTGCTAGAGCCATGGCTGCTGGTGGCTTTTGTCTGGGCAAGGAAGTGAGGTCCCTGCAAAGCATCCGCTCATGGGCCAAGGTGACTGTATACGTACGTCCGCTCACAGTTGTCCAGCCGCCCTTGCTCACCTGGAGTGTGCTTGGAGTTAACTTCTGCAGCCAGGAAAGGGACTTGGAGAGCCCCAGGGGAGTGGACCTCATTGGGATCACCAAACATTACTGAGCAAGTACCATGCCTAAGAGAAGGGTTCAGGGTTAAGAACCCGATGAAGTTGTGTTTTCATGGCCCAGGATGCCTCCGTTCAAAAGGAACTCGGAACATGTTTAAAAAGCAGTTTTGCACGGTAAATGCCGTTTCTCATAGGTGTTTTCATTTTTCCTTCTCAAAACAGTTCAAGTCACTAATGGCATTTGTTCGATATATGCATGTTTTCTGGCAAAATTTGGAAGAGGAATAAGGATAGGATAAAAGCAGTAAGATGGGCCTCAAGAATTAGATGTTGGGTCAGTCTGAGCAGTAATTCTGGAATTACCCTCTGTTCTCTTAGTTGTTTCTCATTGTCATGGATTAGTAACTGTTTTATCGAGTATGTTAGCATTTCAAACTAAATCTGATTTAAATAGAAAAAAGTTTATTCTTCAGTGAAAGATCGGTTAAGAGAGCCTGATATTTAAAAAACATTTATTTTTTGTTAAAAAATTTTTTAACAAATGTTTAAAAAAAAATGTGAGTCTTCCAACTCCTTTTTTATTATTTTTAAGTAATTTCTGTCCCCAATGTCAGGTTCAAGCCCACAACTGTGAGACCAGAGTCATACACTCTTTGGACTGAGCCAGCCAGGCACCCTAATTTTCATGGTGTTTTAAATTAAAAGTTGAAAACTTGGGGCTCCTGGCTGGCTCATTCGGTGGAGTGTGAGACTCTGGGTCTCAGGGTCGTGAGTTTGAGCCCCATTAAATCAATAAACTAAAAAAAAAAAAATACCATCAAAATTATTTCAACATTTGTCCCCATTAGTGCTGTGTCCTTTTTAGTCACTTGGGACAGTGTGGTGTCTTACCAGGGGACATCCTCTGTCTTGTGAATGCTGACTGTTTGAGAAAGATTTAGAGGCCTTGGGGCACTTGGGTGGCTCAGTCATTAAACATCTGCCTTCGGCTCAGGTTGTGATCTCAGGGTCCTGGGATCAAGCCCCATGTCGGGCTTCCTGCTCAGCGGGGAGCCTGCTTTTCCCTCTGCCTCTGCTCCTTCCCCTGCACACATGCACTCTTCTCTTGTAAATAAATAAAATGTTAAAAACAAATAAAAACATTTAGTGCCTTAGTGGTGAGGAGCAGTCTTTGTGAAAATCTCGGTAACCATCAGTTCATTCTTCCAGTACCCGGGTTTCATATTTTGCTGTTTTTGATGGACACGGAGGAATTCGAGCCTCAAAATTTGCTGCACAGAATTTGCATCAGAACTTAATCCGGAAGTTTCCTAAAGGTGGGACTGAAAAGTGGATCGGTTTGGGTCCCTCTTGGTGTGTGTTTGTGTAAATGAGGAAGATGGGCGGCATTGGACAGTTCTTAGTGGCTCTATGAAGGTGGGGCCAGAGGCGTGTGGGCTCTGAGGTGAGCAGGTGGTGGTCGCAGAGAGTGTCTGATGGCACCTTGCATGGAGAGTTTGCGTGTGGGTATATATCTTGCCTTCACGCTCAGGAGATGGTAGACCAAACTCAAATGACCCTGTCTCAGAGGTGGGGAAGCAGAGATGTTCTTGGTCACAGTACAAAAACAAAACGGCAGCAGGGGGAGAATTTCTTCTTCCTGAGAGTTTGTCATCTTGTTCGTTCTGTAATAGGAGATGTAATCAGTGTAGAGAAAACCGTGAAGAGATGCCTTTTGGACACTTTTAAGCATACTGATGAAGAGTTCCTTAAACAAGCTTCAAGCCAGTAAGTGTGACCACGTAAAGAAGTGTGAGTGGGGTGTGCTTGTGTGTGGTTTTCCTTAAACACAGTTTAGGTCTTCTGAAGTATTGGTGCTTGCTGTCTGAAAAATTCCTCGCACTGAGTAAGCTCTTGTACTGCTGACTGACCCTGAAACAGTAAAAAAGAAAGTTATCCAGCAGCTTCCATGTTGAAGTGTAAATGACACTGACCATTCAGCTCTGAAGTGCATCTCCAAGCTGCCAGCCTGTTGGAGGTGGCCATACTTGTGACGTGTGTCCCTACAGGAAGCCTGCCTGGAAGGATGGCTCCACTGCCACGTGCGTTCTGGCCGTAGACAACATTCTGTACATCGCCAACCTTGGAGATAGCCGGGTACGTGGCTAGCCGGGTGTCCTGTGCCAGCGCCCCTCGGCCAGTGCGTGTGTGGTGGGACGGATGTGCTGACTGGGGAGAAGTCTGTCATGCTGTGGGCCTGCTGTGGGGCTGCTGCTGGGGCCTTTGCAGACTCCACAGTGGTGGGGTGGGGAGCAGCAGCCACGCTCTAGGCACACGCCCGCACAGCATGCATACACTCTGTCTCTGTGGTGCTGTGGGCCAGCGGCGTGCCAGTCGCTTAAATATTTCCCAGCTGTGTTTCTCTGACCTCAGACAGGAGCCCTTGCCTCCCCAAATCATTGTGATTTCAGGAAAAGTAAAAACTAGTTAGATAAGTGCTAGGTGATATTCCATTTGTCCAGAGCCTTGGCCACTTGGAAGAAAAGAAAACTCCGTTGTTTCCCACTGTGACACCCGTGTGTCAGCCCCAGTTGTGGAGAGTGACTTCAGGGTGGAGGGCAACACCCTGCAGCCAGGCTCCCACTGCCTGGCCCCCCTTCAGAACCTGACAGTCATTTCCTTGGCCCTTTGTGGCAAGCCTGGTACTCCATCAGTAGCCACAGGGACGGAGTGACCCCTCCCACTCTAGCGGCATCTGCTGACCTGACCCACCCCATCCCCTAGAGTGACTGGTACATAAATGCTAGGCACCGGGGGTGCAGCAGCAAACCTCACAGGCAGTCCCTGTGCGAGTTGGGTTTATATTCTGGTGATTTTCTAGTAAACGGTCCCAGTGCGTATGTTGTATTTAGGCTAAACAACAAGTAACATGTAAAATCAGCCAAAAAAAAAAAAAAGACTTTAGAGTCAGATCCACATTGCTGTGCTGGCTGTGTTCCTGGCTCTGCTCTGTGACTATAGGCATGATACCTATTCTCTTGGCCTCATTGTCCTCCTCTGTAGGACTGGGGTTTTCCCAGAAGTCACCAAGTGAGGCAGACGTGGCCGTGGGGCACACGGAGGCACATGTGGTCACCCCCTCCCCATCTCTGCCTCCTGTGGATTGATGGACCAATTCCACCTGGAGGGCCTTTGATCCTCGGCAGGTGCCTCCCTTCTGTGTCACAGGCGAGAAGACAGCCCATGGAGGGGGCATGGTGCTTGGCCGGCTGGGCTGGGACCGGACTTGAGATGCCAGGCAGGGCTTCTCTCCCTGGCTGCTGGGACGCTCCTTTGCTGCTTGAGCTTCTAAAGTCCTGTTTTTCAGCAGGAAGTGGACTCTGAAACTCGGCTGTTAAGCTTTGTCTTCCCCTGGTAACTTTAAGTTTCCTGACTGTCATAATCTCTACGTTCCCAGGCAATCCTGTGTCGTTTTAATGAGGAGAGTCAAAAGCATGCAGCCTTAAGCCTCAGCAAGGAGCATAATCCCACACAGTACGAAGAACGAATGAGAATACAGAAGGCTGGAGGAAATGTCAGGTGATGGGCACTGGCGGGTGCTCCCAGGGGGAGGGCTGTACCCTGTGGAAATGGCCAGGGACTTCCAAGGGTAGAACCATCCGTGTAACATTAACTACAGGGAGATGAGGCTGTCCGAGGTCTAACTTGGGGAAGCAGAGGAATGGATATTTCATGATTTCACATTCTGTTCAACTGGGAGCAAAAGAGGGTACCGGAAACATGGCTCCCTGTGTTCACAGAAGAAGAGGCCTGCCTCAGATTCAAATTCTCCATCTGTAGTGTTTTCTCTGTGCCTAGGGACTTTCATAAATGCTATCATTTGTCACACCTGAATAAGCTACAGTTTTAGGGGAATTCTCCAGAGAGGCAGTCTGAAGGGGTGAGGACAGTGGGTGTTTGTAGCACATGCTGAGCATCTCCGGGCTTCCCGGCTGGACGGCCCCGACTGGCCAGCTCTGTCCACGGCTCCATTTCACCTCTACCCATCTCTGACCACCGCATGCTTGTCCTGGCCTAGATCTGCTGTGTCTCCGAGGTAGCTGGTAGAGGTTGGTGTCTTCCCTGAACTGCGGGAAAATTCCACTTCAAGGACACTGTGCTAGGAGTCTGGTCAGAGCGTCCCTTGGTTCATTTTACAGTTTGACCATGAGGATGTTCTGTTCTGTTGGGACAAGAGACCAGTAAGGCACCTGCGTAAGACAGTAGTTGCTTGTCTTTGGAAGGGCAATTCTTCCCTGTCGTCAGTTGTGACTGCCCGAGCTGGGTGCTGGCTGGTTCAGGCCTCTCTGGGGGCCAGTCAGAGCTCTTAGACTTTGTCCAGAAGTTTCTTAGAACCTTAAAATTCTGCTTTTGCCTGACCTCCATGGAGAGATTTTGACATTGAGAGTCCTATGGCTGGCAGTTATTTTGTCTCCTGGTCTGTACAGAATCAAGAGCAGGTTTGCGTGCCTTAAAGATGTGCTTAGACAGCATGGCTTCATGTGGGCCCCTCATGGCCAGGAGGGGAGGGAGGCTCCGAGCAGCAGTGTTGGGCTCTGGTTCATCCCTCCCCAGAGGCCAGGACTGGCTGGCTGGGTCTTTTCCACCACACCCTCCCACTTATATTTTTAAAACATTCGTTTGAAAGATTTTGGAAAAAATTTTAAAATAATAGAACAGTTCATTATCAACTGCCTAGAATCAGTAACATTTTGCCCTGCATGCTTTGTGTGCATATGTGAGGCCAGCCCATGTGAAGGTTAGACACCACATCGCAGGAAAGAGGGACTGTGGTGGCTGGCTTCTCTCCTGCCTTGTCTAGATCCCTGTTCCCTAGTTTGAACCCAGCGTCATCTGGTCTGCGCTCAGCTTACCTCAGCCTCCCACTTCCTTGAGGCATGGTGGGCCTTGTGGCATGGGTGTGGCATGTCCCATTTGCCTGCATTCTTTCATGGGTCATTGAAGTGACTTGCGTTGCATTTCCCTTCTGCTGGGAGCCAGGCCTGAAGGACTCAGCGCGGTCAGCTCTTGCCGTCGTGTTCTGAAGTACAGACGGCTGGTTTCTGGGTCCACGATTCCCTGGGCTCCTGCTCTCCCCTGTCCCTCCAGCAGGGTGGGGAGCATGAGGCCCGCTCGGATGGGACTCTGCCTGGGAAGCAGGAAGGCAAGCAGCAGCTTCTGTAGTGTGGCTCAGGGTTGCTTCTGTTCTCTCTCTGGGCTTGGCGGCATGAACAGGTCTTTGGGACCTGCCACTTGGTAAAACAAGCCAGCTTGGTGACTCGCGTGGGGGGTCCACACCTGGTGCCTTATCACTTGGTCACTGAAGAAGCCCTCCATTGGATTCTCACGGTGCTTGTGCCCAGTGCTGCTTCTGCCCTGCTGCTGTACCTTTGGCCGCTTTCACTGTTCAGTTCAGGGATTGTGCTCGAGAAGAGTGCTCGGCTGCCCATAGGTGCCAGCAGGTCTGTGGTGACAGCTGTGCCTACAGGGAGGGTGACTTTGTAGCTGCAGTGATGTGCCGGCAGCTACACGGCAGCCCAGGCCAGTGGGGGGTTTCTGGCCGTGCGCACTCATCCGCCTCGCCTTCCAGAGTTCTCGTCCGTGGGAGAACCCCCACAGACCTCTGCCTACAGCGCTGGGGTTTACTGGGCGCTCCCGTGCCTCATTGTTTGCCTTCTCCTCTGGGAGCACACGATGGTCTGGGGGCCTGTGAGCTTGCTGCTGCCGGAGGCCCCACCAGAATGGTTCCCAGGGCCCCTGAGCCAGGCTGTTTGCCCCGCTCCTAGAACTCTGATGACAGGCACCCCATTTAGAGGGCGCCCTCCAATCTCCGGATGCCTCATTTAGAAATAGAATGGGTGAAAGTGGAACACTGTGCAGAATGCTACAGTTAATCCGGTTTAAATCCTGTCCGTAGCTCATGTGAAGAAAAGCTGTGTCAGAACCTGGAACTCATCACTTTCAGGTGTTTTCCAAGTCTGATTAGGTGTAAATGAACAATAATCTTCCTATTCCAGCTGCTCTTAGTTTTGGTTGCGTGCTCAAATTACCTGAAGGAGCTTTGGGATAAAAACACAACAGGAAAATAAAGCCAGGTCCCAACCCAGTACCATCAAGTCCAGCTGGGCTGTCGGCAGGTCAGGTTGGGCTGTGGGCTGTTCCGTCAGGGTGCTGCCAGGCTGAGGCGCCAGACCAGCGAAGATTGGGCACGGACCGTGTAGATACATCTGTGTGGAGGCTGAGAGACGCAGTGCTGGTTAATAATGCGGACCCCGCAGGCTCCATCTTTCCTTCTGCTTAGACGATGCGCTGGAAAGTTCCATGTACCCGTGATCTGTCAGATGGAGTCTTTGTGTTTCCCTCCTCTCAGGGACGGTCGTGTCCTGGGTGTGCTGGAGGTGTCCCGCTCCATCGGGGATGGACAGTACAAGCGCTGCGGGGTCACTTCTGTGCCGGACATCAGACGCTGCCAGCTGACCCCCAATGACAGGTAACAGTAGCACAGCAAAGGCACAGGGCCTGGGCACAGGCTCTTGGGTCTCTTCTTGAACCTGGAGCAGGTGGGGATGGGCCTGGCAGGTGAGGGTGGACAGACTGTCATTTCTGCTCTCATGGGCCCCCCAGTCTGGTCCACGAGAGTACATACGAGTGAGTGATTCCAGCACCGCATGTCTGGGGTGCTCTGGGAGACGTGGGGCACATTCTGGTTGGAGGAAGAAGGGCTCTCCAGCAGAGGGAAGACCCGCAGAGCCCTTACAGGAGGATGGTGGGACACACGGCCGGGCAGATGCCAGTCATGGAGAGTGATGGAGGAACCATAGCAAGGTGCTCTGGGAAAGGGTTGGGAAGGGTCCTGAGTCTGGTGTGTGCTTGCTGGAGAATCAGAGGTGGTACTGAAGTAGAGCTGGGCTAGGTGGAGAATGAGGGGGCCGTGCCCAGCTGCCTGCTGAGATGGTATCCTGCCCATCCACAGCCTGGGGAAGCCCTCGGCGAGGAGGCCTACTGGCCCTGCTCCCTATGCCATGTGAGGGGGCC
The DNA here is from genome assembly GCF_030435805.1 of Mustela lutreola. Classification (NCBI taxonomy): domain Eukaryota; kingdom Metazoa; phylum Chordata; class Mammalia; order Carnivora; family Mustelidae; genus Mustela; species Mustela lutreola. The sequence continues at coordinate 166,850,436 of NC_081292.1, forward strand.
TCTCCATGGCCCTGCCTACTGGGCCTCTCCTGGTCTCTACTCCTGTCTCTGCCTGTGTGGTGGCTGCTGTGCTCTTATCAACCTTAGGGCCTTGGGACACTTCCACCAGCCCCTCTGATTGTCTGAACTGTGCCCCAGGCCCCCTGTTGTATGCACTGTGCTAGCACCCCTGCTCTGGGTTATAGTCCTGGGTTTGTGGGACAGGTCGCTCAGCGTCTGTCAGCCAAGTGGAGGGGGCGGGAGCGTGCCTGCTGGGCTCCCATCAGAGGAGGAAGACCAGGACCTTGGGTTAGATGAGCAAAGAATGAGGATTCTGCTTCTGCGCTGTGGGGAAGCTCACATCATTCCTCCGTTGTTCAAGGAGCTCCCATGGGAGTCCCAGGGAGGGGCTCTGAAGAGAGCTCATCCTGGTTCAGACAGTGGAGATAGCTGAGTGTTCTCTCTGCGGTCTTGGACTCTCACAGAGCATTCACGACGCCCTTCTGTGTAGGTCTGCACTGTCGTGTGGTGATAGGAAGTGTGTGTATTTGCCATAACACATATTTTACTCCACGATTTTCCTTAAATTCATTTAAGAAAGTGCAACACCTGGTGTTTGGGTTAAACCGTAATCATATTATTGGTGATCAGGAGGGTAGTCTCAATTCTGATGGATAATACCCCAGTTGTATTTTTTTTTTTTAAGTAGGTTCCTCTCCCAACATGGAGCCCAACATGGGACTTGAACTCACAACCCTGAGATCAAAACCTGAGCTGAAATCAAGAGTCAGACGCTCAACTGACTGAGCCACTCAGGCACCTGTTTTATGGTTTTTTTGTTTTTGTTTTTTCCCTAGCTGTAAATATTTTTAAGTGGTTTCAACTTCCGTGTCATAAAAGTTAAATTGTTTTTTTAAAAAATTCCTGGCTGGGTCACTGGCTTGATTACAGCTCAGGTCATGATCTCAGGGTCATGGGATTGAGCCCTACATGGGGCTCTGCTCAGCATGGAGTCTGGTGAGAGTCTCCCCCTCTCCTACTCCTGCTCCCACTCACGTCACTCTCGCTCGCTCACTCAAAAAAGCAAATGCCCTAGCCTTTGAGTGCTGGACACGTATTTATTTTACCTCCACTGTCAGGCTATTTTGTAGTTTGCTGCCACAGCCCATTTCTGCTTCCTCCATGTTTTAGGTTCATTCTGTTGGCCTGTGATGGCCTCTTCAAGGTCTTCACGCCAGAAGAAGCGGTGAACTTCATCCTGTCCTGCCTGGAGGTGAGAGAGCTCCCCAGCGACTGGGAGCTGTGGGAGCTGCACTGGGGGTGTGGAGACGAAGGTGTCCCCTGGGGCACTGGGCCACCCGGAGCTCCCCGCCGCGGGGACCCAGTGCCTGCCCTGATGGCAGTTGGGGAGCAGCAACTCCTCGTGGAGAGGCCCTGAGGGTGTGACAGGGATATCCGCTCAGTGGTGCCCCCTCTCCTGCCCACTAGGATGAGAAGATCCAGAGCCGGGAAGGGAAGCCCACCATGGACGCCCGCTATGAAGCCGCCTGCAACCGGCTGGCCAGCAAAGCGGTGCAGCGGGGCTCGGCGGACAACGTCACCGTGATGGTGGTGCGGATAGGGTCCCCGTGAGGGCCGGCGGGGCTGGGCGGCATGGCGGTGACCTTGCAGGTTCATCGTGTGTGTGTGCACATTCCGTGTGTCTCGTGTACTCCTGTGGGACTCCCGTGGTTGTAAATAAAGGTTTCTTTTTTTTTTTCTAAGTGTTTTATTTTATTACATTTTGAGCAATTCTTGACCCTTCAAATGTTGTGTTTGCTTTTGGATACACTCTGGGTCTTTCCTTATTAAACTGTCGTCGGCTTCTTGGATTGGCCCATGATAGTGACCCACTAGCTGCTCAGTGTGCCACGTTTCATAGTTCCTAGCACATTCCCTGTGCTCTCTCACCCTTGAAATGACCCTGGTTGGGGAAGTGACATTTACAGGAGGAGAGAGAGGTAGGAACCCACCTAGACAGGCTGTCAGAGCAAGAGGAAGCTACATAAACCTCACGGGGCAGGATGTGAGGCTTTGCTGCGGGGAAGACTGGGTGGGAAGTTACTGCTTTCTGGAGTGGTGTGCCTCGGGTAGGCCCTCCCGGAATGGCATGGAGTTTAGCTTCTTTCTGATTCCATTGGTAATAGATGCAGGGGAGGGGGCAGTGTCCTGCCTTGAGTGGTCAGGCTGCCGTTTGGATCGGCCCCTGAAGTCCAGCTTCCACTTTGAGGAAGGTATGTGCATCCACTGGGCCCTGCGCTGGGCTGAAGTTGGGCTTTGCGGAGACACTTGAAAGGGATCCTTATGGTAAAAATGTTAACAAATGCTTAACTAGCCCATTCATAAGAATAAAGTGCTTCTTCACCCCATCGCTGTCATTTGTATTTCAGTAACACGGCCCTGAGGCCTCTGTAGGGTTTGCCTCAGGATGATGTAAGTTTCTCAGATCTTGCCTGGACGCTTCTAGGCAAATGCTTGTGCCCCCACCCATCCCAGAGCACGCCTTATCACCCCTTTAGCTCCAGAGCCCGAGTCCCCGCTGCCAGCACACCCTTCCCTGGAGAGTAGGGCGCGGGTTCCATCCCTGATGTCGTACGGGGGAGCAGGGTGCACCACTGAAGGCAGGCTCCCAGCATCCCAGAGCTGGAAAATAGGACAGCTGATTCAGTCTGCATCTCCCCACGGCAAACCAGGCACCACTAACTCCGCGAACGCCACTGCCCCAGAGCTGGGGGCAGCTTCAGCGGAGGCTTCCCTGACAAACCCCCACTCCACCACTGTCTTCATGTGGTCCAGCCCCAGCCCCCTGTGCTGGGATGGGGGGGTCACCTTCCACCTCCCCTCCCCGAGTCCACTGCTCGCCATTCCCAGTGGACCTGGGCGAAGTGATGAAGGTCTTATTTTAAGGTCTGCCCTTTGTCTTTATAACTCTGGATAGTCACATAGCACGAGAATTCTGAAGAACATCTCATCCAGTCAGTTATATATATAAATACATTCCATCTGGCAATATTACACAATAAATATTTCAACAAATTGTGGTATAATACACTTAGGTTAAGAAAAGGAAAGATCTGTGGCTTTTTTAAGGAAAAAATGTCTGAAGGATCTGTGCCCGCTAGGTGCAGAAGGAAATCCAGGGAAGGGCGTGGCCCCCAGCTCTTATCAGACTGCGAGGGGAGGCAGGACGTGGGCCAGCGCTTCCCGGTAGGGCGGGTACCGTCCCTACTGAGAATCCTGCTGGGCCTGCCAAGGGCACCATGTGGGGCTGCTCTGCGTGTAGGGTGTCTGGGCTCCCCCACAGCCAGGAAGGAGGGGGGAGTGGGTTCTTAGTGGAGATGGAAACTGAGGACCCTGGGGGTCCATCAGACCTGGGTGTGGTCACCCGCTTCTGAGGCCATCTGGATAGTCCAGGTGACTGCGGCCACTGCCCTCTTCTCTTCAGGCCTGATCACATCCTGTGGTACCAGATCCCTGCAGCCACGTGGAGGTTGGGTAGGGGTCCCTACACCTTGGAAGAAACCTGCACACAGATGCCCATGTTCCCTCACAGGTCCCATCACTGCTTTAGCATCACGGTGGACTTGGGACCCAGGTCTTAGGGAGCCAAGACCAGCTTTCTGGGCATCCTCTCTCGGTCTGTTTGTTCTCCGCCTGAGCTCAGGGCTGCATGTGTCCCCAGGTGGGGAAGATGCTTGGAAGAACTGCAGAGCTGGCTGGTGCTCATGGGACCACAGGTGGGCAGCGGGAGCTGTTGGCTCATGGGAGGCCTCTGCTTTGTCTCTTCAGATGAATGGGCAGGGCCTGCTCATCTCTAATCTGCAGAGATATTCTAGGTCTTTCATTTGGTGGGTGGATCCCAGCGGTCAGAACCTCATAGGGGCTGGGAAGAGGCACCTGTCTAATAGGAGCAGTGCGGGGCGCTCTACAAAGGCCATCTGCAAGGTGAACTTAAGCATGGCAGACTCTCACTGTCCCCCATTAGCCCCTTTCCAGTGTTGCTCTGGCGCCCGGGGCTTCTGGGCCAAGGGGCTGTGAGACTCTTGAGTCCTGTGGTCACTGCAGGAAATTCAGGCCAAAGGCACCATTGGGGAAGGGCAGGTGGGGACCAGGAAGCCCCAGGTGGAGACGAGGGGAGCAGTGTGGAGGCTGCTGCGCTGGCCAGCATGCTGTCCCTGGAAAGCCCTCAGACCCTGTGCAGGGCACCCAGGCAGGTGACCAGCCTTTCCCCTCCCTGCTGGCATCCGGCAGTCCACAAGAACACTGGAAAGATGGAAAAGGTGGGGGCCGGGCCAAGGCGAAGAGGCTGAGGCTGTCTGGGCAAGCTACCTCATAGGCCAGAAGGGGAACCAGTCTGTAGCGAGGAACAGAGCAAGTCCTCCTGGGCACTGAGCCCCACTAGAAACATTGGCTAAGCAACAGCCCAATAGGGCTCTTCTCCTTTTGAAAGACCGCATCCTGAGATCGCTTCTGGTTCTGTGGCTCCCCGTCTGCATGTCCCCTCCCTAGGCTGCCGGTAGTTGGCCACTTTTGGGTTGACCTACAGGGGCAGTGCGGGCGGCTCCAGGGAGCCTCGTCTTGCGTGTGGCCTTGCCACCGAACACCGCCCAGAGACTGGACCCTGCTTCCGCTCACTGGGCAAGAGGAAGGGCCTGGTGTGTCCACTCACACGCCAAGGAGGACAGCGCTGAAGTGGGAGCCACTGCGCACGGTGAGGGAGTTGCCGCTGGCGTTGTCCAGGAAGACCGAGGCATACTGCCCCGTCTGCAGGGAAGAGCAGGGTCAGCCTGGGCTCTGCCAGACTGCGGGTGCGCCCCCCAGGTGAGCACGCCACCGCCCATGCCACTTGGCCCCGCAGGGCTCTCAGGGTCAGCAAGATGTTCCAGACGCAAAACAGGTTTCTCTGTGGCACGTGCTTCTCTAGACTGGGGTGAGGGGGGCCCTTCCCCTCAGCCTGGCCTAAAGCTGCTTAACAGAGCCTACCTGGGCCCGGTACTCCAGCCTGCCTTATCCGGGGGTGGCCCGCACAGCCCCGGGCACACTTCCCCAGAAGGGCAGAATCGGGGGGCCCGCCCACCTTCTGCCTCTTAGGACCCCAGGTGGGCCACGTGGCCCCAGCAGTACTGGGGACCAGACCCTCGAATGCCTTCTAGTAACCACAGCCGGCTGGCTCAGGCAGCCTGGCTTCCGATTCCGCTTGAGCACGTGACTTAACCTCTCTGTGCCTTAGTTCCCTTCTTTTGAAACAGTGGAATCACTGCATGTCAGCTACACTTCAGTAACGTTTTCTTTAAAAAGTGAATAGACAAAAAATAGGACTACAGACCTCAAAGCACTGATAATTAGATAATTTCTGCAAAGAGCTTAGAATGGGGCCTGGCACGGTGCCAGGGAAGGGCCAGGTGAGATTCCATAGGTCTGCACTTAGGTGTTTTCTTGTTTAATAAATCCCTCCTTTACATCAGTTCCTCAACCACTTGCCAAAGGCCCCCCAATGCCAGAAAGAGATGGTCAGGTATGGTTCTGTGCAGAAAGTAGACCTCCTGCCTCTCACAGTCTCCACAGACCCAAGGTGTTGGGATGGCAGCCTGAGGGCGTGGAGCCCACATCCGCTCCCTCCTGCTTACACGGAGCGCTTGCCCACCCTCAGTGCGGGATGATGGGCAGGTCTGAGAACTACAGCCTGAGCAGCCGAGCATGGGCTGTGCCTCTAAGGACCCCAGGTGGACCATGTGGCCCCTGGGGAAAGGGACCTGGAGGTAGCCCCACTTCACCTGAACCCGGGGGAGGCACCCTCTCCCAGGCCTGGAGTTTGCTGGCACTGCTCCCAGAGACCTGGAGCCCCCACTAACACCCCCTTTCTTCCTGGTCACCCCCCCAAGTCGTGCCCAAGCCTGCCCCACGCACCTGCAGGTACAGAACGCCATTGACCGAGATGGTGAAGAGCTCACTGCTGCCCTCCAGACCCATGACGGCCTCCAGGGAGCTGTGGTGAAACAGAAAGAGGATCAGCCCTCATCCCCCAGGCCCCACCAACCTCACCCACTGATCACCCCGGCAACCAACATGGGCCCAGCTGAGGGCAGTGCTACAGCTGTCTTGGCCAGGTCTTCTGGTGGAGGGTAGTATCTGAACGGGGTCCTCCAGAGGAGTCAGGAGAGTGTCCACAGGGCCAAAGGGGGTCTATGGGTGTCAGGAAAGGCAAGCCGGGGCCCAGGCCAGGAGCTGGAGCAGGGCCAGGTGGGCAGCAGCTGACATTCAAAGGTGGGTTCAGGCCAATCCCTGAAGGCTTCCTTCCGAATGCAGAGTACAAAGTTTGAACTTCATTCCCTTCTACAGCTGTTGTGGGGTGCCTGCTCTGTGCCTGGGCTCTGCTGGGGGTACTGGGGATTTTCAGGGAGCCCACCACCAGGAGGGGGGGCGTGGCTGCAGTGGTCAGGAAAGGCCTCTCCGAGGAGGAGCCTGTGGGCCTCCCAGCGACAGAGAGTCAGCCCCCTGCAGGGGTGAGGGGAGCCAGGAGGCTAGGAAAGTTTGGGTTAAGAACAGGAACACACACAAACCCCCCACTCCCCGCCTTACTGGAAAGGGAAGGTCCGTTGGATACCCAAGCACTGACTGGGAAGCTAGGGAGGAGGTGATGGAGGACAGGGCGTGTCCTGACGCAGCGCAGGAGGGGGCCACGTGGGGGCGGGTCTGGCGCCGAGGTCCCCACTCTGCCCCAGCGCCCACTCACGCGTTGCGCTGGCACCGGGACTGGATGCAGATGAGGAGGCGCAGGCGGTCCCGGGGGCGCGGCGGCCCCCGCCTGGGCTGCTCTGTGAGCGCTGCAGGGGGAGGAAGGCAGGTGGTCACGGCCCGCGGGGGCCCACACACTCTGGGGCGGACCCCCCCCACCGCCCCAGACCTCACCGGCGTGCAGCGTGGCGGCGAGCGCGTAAAAGCCAGCGACCGGCGCCGTGTACTGGCCGCTGGTCAGGTTCAGGCCAGGGCCGCGGCGGAAGGCGCCCTGGGCGTCGGGCTGCGGGACGCACAGAGGTCAGCCAGGGCCCACCCGCCGCCCCCTGCCCGCGCCCCGCCCCCAGCCCTCTGGCCCAGACTCACCAGGTAGTAGCCGCCGAGCTCGTGCAGTGCGCGCCGCTCCACCGATGCGTCCCGGCGCAGGCGGCCGTGGAAGGCAGCCTCAACGCGCGGCGCCCACGGACCCGGGGCCAGCGGTGCGGCCACCAGCGCCAGCACGCTTGCGTCCCCTGCCGCCTCCTCGTCCTCCCCGATGGTGGCTGTGCCCTCGGGGGGGCCATGCGTGCAGGGCTCGGGCTCCATGCGCTCACGCTGCCGCACTGCACCTGGCACAGAGCGAGCAGTGGCTGCGCCCCTGCCCTCCCCTGCCTCTTGATGGGAACCCGCCTTCTGGAACCCTGGGATCCTGCTGCCAGGCACCCGACCAACTGGGGCTTCCTGAGCCCGCTGCTGCTCCTGCTTCCCTTCAAGCTTTGGCTACCAGGGAGCTTGGGGCCCAGTGCCCTGGTTCTCCTGCCTCCTCTTGCCACTCCACCCGCTTGTCCCCCTCACGCTGCTGTTTTCTCTGCTTACAGTATTACTGTACCCAGAATGCGGTACAATAAGCAGCCCGCTCACTTTTGCAAGGAAGCTGGGTGTAAGTTAGTAATTATGGCCGCGTTGCTGGAAATAACATGGAGATCCTTCAGTCTCCAAAGCTGGTGTATTTAAATAAACAGTTCGTGGAAGGGGGGAAAGGCTCTAAGAGTTCCCATGATAAAGCAAACTCTAGTAAATATAATGAGCCATGGCTGGGCAGCTGGCCTCGCACAGGGTCATCTCCTGGACAGGACACCTCAGCTGTGCTTGCCCTCCCTCTGCTGCCTCCAGCTCAGCGGCCACAGCCTGGGCTGCACCTGTGCTGCCCACTACACAATCCTTCTTGCCTCCACCACCCCCCAAACCCATGGAGGCTCTTGAGACCACTGAGACTGCCACAGACACAGGCAGGGACACAGGGGATCCAGGGGAAGAAGCTGGGGTCTCCGTTGTGGGGTCCATGTCACCTGGGGTGCGTCTGAAATCCCCATGGTCTCTTTGTGATCTGAGAAGCACTTCGCAAAGTTAAGGACCTCTGATCCCTCCCTGACGATCCTCACTTGGTGGAGGTTGGGTACACGTGTCCTGGCCTTGGCTGGGCTCACCGGACTCCCAGAGGAGCAGTGGGTCCTGGTCCCCAAGCACCCACTGAACACCCAATGGCCAGTCCACCTTCTCTGCGAAGCCCCCACCTTACCACACTCCTGCCAACACCTGCCCCTGCCCCTTGGCCTCACCCGCATCCTGAGTGGGCTCCTGAGCCCAGCACGGAGGAGGGGCCTCCTTGAATCCTGGCCAACATGGGGACATCTAACTATCTTGGCTCCTCCAGGAACCCCTCCTCCAGCCACCCGCACAGGGGCACTGCCCCTACCTCTCAGCAGCAGCTGGAACTCCTTCAGCAGTACCTCAGGTGGGATGATGGGTCCAGGGGGGCCCTGGGGACCAGGGGGACCTGGGGGTCCCGGCAGACCAAGCTGAAAAGGAATAAGGAACTTCATCAGTGAGGCTAGCAGAGAGGTGGGGGACAGTGGGCACCGTCAGCAAGCTCTTGCAACTAAGAGGCAGGCAAACAGGGATCCTGCTTTGACCTGTGGGATTGAGGTCAGCTCCTGGGCCTCAGACTCCCCAAGAAGGCAGCAAGGCTCCACTTTAAAAGCCACTGGCCCTGAGTGTGAGGACTGCATTGTGCTGGAGGCCCAGGACTGACTGGGTCGGTGGGGCCCCTGGGAGGTGGGGCTCCCAGCAAGCAAGAGCACCACATGGGGACACAGAGGGGTCCCTGGATAGAGTAGGGAGAACCCTCACAGTGGGTTCTCTGTGCCTGGCCCCATGTCAGGACCTGGGACCCTCAGGGAGTCTACCCTCTGCTGGGATGGGATCCCAACACAGGAGCAAGTCAGTCCCCTGCAAGGAAGGGCACAAGGGAGCCCCAGCTTAGCCGGGGGTGGGGCCAGGTGGCTCCAAGGGGTGGCAGTGAGGCGAGGTCATGGTGACAGCCCAGCGACCTGCCTGTGTCAGGCTCAGAGCCTGGTGCTCCAGTGTTGGGGCCGAGCTGGAATAGGGCGATGCCAGCCCTTGTTGGGGGGGGAGGGGCAGAAAGCCCGAACCCAGTTTGTGAGCAACACAGCCGTGGCCCAGAGCTCCCCACCCCAGGGAACAGGTAGCCATGAGGACCAGGTATCAGGCTTCTGGCTAGGTTGAATGACAGTGGGAACCCTACAACAGCCAGGGTCCCTGGGCTCCCCATCTCCTGGAAACCAGCTGGTATGTCTGTCACTCCAGCCTGACTGCAGTCCCTTCAGTTCGGTCCCCTACTGCCCTGCCAGGCCAGCCCGGGCCTCCCTTGCTAGGATGCAGAGGGAGGAGAAGCGGGGGCTGGGGTGGGGATGGTAACTGATGGGCCTGCCTAGAAAAATGATCAGAACAGACCTCAAACTCAGGGTTGCCTGGGCCCCCCAGCTTGGCACTTTCTACACTTCCTACCCCAGGCCAAAGGGGAAGAAGGTCTGTCCTCACTGGCAAGGCCCAGGGTGCACCAGTGGGGCTGGTGAGGGGTGCAAGGGGGTGATGGTGGTGGGCTGGGGGTACAGGGAAGCCCTGCAGGGGAAGGCCCCTTGCTCACCATCCCCTGCCCTGGAAATACACACCCACCCACCCACCTACCCACACACACACACACACACACACACAGAGCTGGGGCTCTTGTACTCACCTTCAGCTTCCTGGCCTTGCCTCTGCTTCCCCTCTTGCCATTGACGCCTTTTTCGCTCTGCCTGATAAAGAGCATCCAGGCATCCCTGGGGTCAAAGCTACGTGCCCCCTCAGCGGTGGGCTCCTGGAACACAGTCAGCCCCCAGGTTGGTTCGCCTTCCCCAGTGGCTGCCCGCCAAATACATGGAATTTGTCCAGACGTCACCGAGCCCCTGTCCTTGTCAACAGTGTCGCTCAGGGCCCTGTCCTTGTCAACAGCGGTGCCCTCCAAGTCAGCACAGCTCTCCCTCCATGCTTCCCTCCCTTGTGACACATGGAGGATGACCAGGCCACACCACTGCCTGGGCGTTGTGTGGGTAGACGACTTTGTGAGTGCAGGAAGATGGAGTGCAGAGCTCTGGAGCCTCTGAGCAGCCAGAACCCTGGCACGTGGGCCACCAGGCCTCTGGCAGTCTCTGTCTGTAGGAGCTGCAGTGAACAAGCCTCCTTGGGAGACTCAGCAGCAGGAAGAGACCACCAGACTCACAAGTGCCAGGGAAGAGACGACTGTGATCATTGGGGCCCTCTGGGTGGCCCCCTCTGACGTTCGGGGGATGCCCATTTCGGCCCTCGGGGTACCCACAGCTTACCCTACGAGACAGTTGGGGGGCTGGTAGACTACCTCTGCTACGTTTGCATTGAGTCAGTCAGCTTCCTTGGGACCTCTTAGACAAGGGCGGCGAAGGTTCCCGAATCCATTCTCCCCCACGCTGCATTCTAACCAGTCCTGACACGGAGAATTCCAGGAGGTCCCTTCCAAGCAGAGAGGCCTTTGGCCCATTACTTAGTGGGCCTCCAGCAGTCTGGGCCCCAAAAAAGGCCTCCAGCTGGGAAGGAAATCAGCTGGAGGGCTTAGATGAGGTCACAAGCACCTCGCAGGCAGCTGATAGAAGGACCCAGGGTTTTCGAGCTGGCTGGAACCTTCCTTAGGAGACAGAGCCAGGGGTCTCCTGGCTGCTCTGCAGGGCCAGGTGCCTGCCCTCGGGAGCCAGTGTGCTACGGGAGAATTGGAGGAGGACAGGGCCCTCCACATCAGAGGAGCCTGGGCTTGGACAGAGAAAAGCCTCAGAGTGCCCAGGGCCACCCCACAACCTGCTGGCTGCTGGGCCCTACCATGTGCTGTCTTGCTGGTTGCTCACTGTGGACACAGGACTGGAGTCCACTTGACGGCCTCACTCAGCCTTCGGCAGGGCCATATGCCGGCAGTATTCCACGTGGGCTGGATGGGCGTGCCAAGCTGACCGCCCCCCCCCAGCTGGACTTGGACCCCAGTTTGGTCTGGGGGGAGCGGAAACAGGCTGGAGCCATGTCAGCCGGGGACCCCAGCAGACAAGCCTGTGACAGTGTGGGTGGGTGCTGGGCAGCAGTCCTGGCCCCACCGAAATCCCCAGTCTTGAGGGGCTCTCGGGAGGTGGGGAACCTCTGCTACCACACCGTCCCCCAAAGACAGTCCAAGGCCAGAATCCTTTCTAGAAGCACAGAAGGCCCCTGGCCTCCTGGGGACTCTCCTAACATCTCCCTCCTCCAGAAGGTGTGGCCAGTTGCCTGGGTGGGGTTTGCCTTCCCCGACTCCTGGGGTGGGGAGGAGGACTTGGGAGGGGCTCCTCCCAGGGAGCCCACAGGGCTGGCTGCTACCTTCCCCCTCTTCAAAGGAGGTGTCCTTGGTCTTCGTGGCTCCAAGTGTCCGCTGAAGCCCAGCTGTGCCCGCAGGGCCCCTGAGCATCTCCTCTGATAGCTCTCTCCCCTCCCTTTCTGAGAGGTCCCGCCGGCACTGAGCCTCCTTGGAAGCCCCTGGACCCCCTCTTCCCCCAGCCTGACCACTCTGCACCACCCTCACGGGGGGTACGGAGCAGAACGAAAAATTACCCTTTCATGGTCACACGTCACAGGACCCCTTGCTCCCCATACCCAAAGAGAGGCACTTTTGGGGGTTTGTTTCTGGGACAGAACTTTGCCTAATAGTCTGGAGGGAGGGTGGCCTCACAAACAAGTTCCTTCCAATTTCATGAGAATCAAGTTATTCACATTTTACTCACTTCCCAACTTCCCTCTGCGCCGCCCCCCTCTCCCGCCCCCGCCCCTGGCCTGGCCACAGGTGCTCCGATGCCCCGGAGCCATCCCCAGAGCGCCAGGGCAAGGCCAACTGGCTGCGCAGAGGGGCAGCGCCCTGAGTCTTCCCCTGCCCCGCAAGACAAGTGCTTCTGTCCCCGCTTCGGAAGGGAAGGCCCCCAGGTCAGCCCAGGTCCCTGCCCGCGATGCCGCGCCTCCCTCCGCCCTTAGAGCATCCGGACCCCAGGGAGGCGCGGGCTTGGGCTGGGGAAACTGAGGCCCGGGGCGTCCAGGGCGCTCTTACCAGCGTGCGGGCGGGCGGCCCTGTGCGGCTCTCCCCGGGGCCCGCGGGCAGCTCGTTTCCGAGGCCCGGCTCCGGGCGGTTGCGGCCGTCCACGAGCTCGCCGGGCTCCGAGGAGCGGAGGCCGGCGGCGGCGGCCAGCAGGCCGGCACAGACGAGCAGCAGGCGCGTCCCGGCGGGGCGGCGGGCGGGGGCCATGCGGGCGGCGGGTCCCTCTGGGCTCGGAACGCGGCGTCTGGGGATCTCTCTCCCGCTCGGCGCCTTATAACGCGCTTGAATCCCCCGCCTCGCCGGCCGCGCGTCACGACTGTCCGCCCTCTGCCGGCATCGGCGCGAACTGCAGCGGCTGCCGGGGCACGTGCTCATGCGCGCGCGCGTGCGTGTGTGCGCGCGCGCGCGCGTATGCCTGCCTGTGGGTGTACGTGTATTATGCGCGCGTGTCTTCCTCTATGTGTGTACGTGTACATGTGTGCGTGTGTCTGTGTGTGTGTACGCACGTGTGCGTAAGTCTGCCTGTGTACGTATACGTATGCGCGCGTGTCTGCCTGTGTGTGTGATCACACGCTTATGCATATGTCTGCCTGTGTACGTGTACACAAGTGCATGTGTCTGCCTCTCTGTGTGTGTGCACGCATATGTCTGCCTGTGTGTGTACATGTACATATGTGCGCGTGTCTGCCTGTGTGTGTGCACACGTATGCGTCTGCCTGTGTGTATGTGTACACATGCACGCATGTGTGTCTGCCTCCGTGTGTGTGCATGTATTTTGCCTGTGTGTACGTGTACATATGCGCGTGTGTCTGTGTGTGTGCACGCACATGTGCGTATGTCTGCCTGTGTACGTATAGGTATGCGCGCATCTGCCTGGTTGTGTGATCACACGCTCATGCATATGTCTTCCTGTGTGTGTACGTGTATATATGCGTGCATGTGTGTGTGTGTCTGGCTGTGGGAGGTGCGCAGAGGCAGAAAGTGGGGAGGGAGGGGGCGCTGCAAAGGATTGGGCGTGGAGCGAGTGAGGCCTACAGGATGGGGCGCAGAGTAGGAAAGAGGGACATGCGGTAGAGTGGGGGTGCAGGGGACTACCAGGCCGGGGCCGGTACTCTGTCACATTGGCTAGAGCACCCAGTCCTGTTCAGCAGGTCTGGGCTCCATCTCCAGGCCCCAGATCCCCTCCCTTTGCGTTGTCAGGTTCTCAGGAGAGCCAGGGTGCCCATTCACCTGGTCCTGGACCCTCTGCCCTCCTGACACCCTTTTCTCTCCAGGGAGCCGGGTCTCCTCCCTCCTCTGAACCTGGGGGCAGCCCTTCCTCCATCTGTTCCGCTCTGAGGCCTGTAGGGACTAGGAGGTTTATCCTGGTGGCACCCTGTGAGGTCCAGGCCTTGCCAACACAGGTTTAGTATGTGGGAGCAGGAAGACACTCAAAGCCCCTCCCCAGTGCCTCTTTCCCATGTGGGGGCCCCCTCCCTTCCAGGGCTGCCTTCTCTCCATGGTTGGGGTGCCCACAACTCAGAGTGGGCTGTCCTTCCCCATCCCTGTGCACCGGAAGAATCCACACTCTGGGACAGTCACCCTGCACCGAAGTGGTTGAACTACAGCCCAGGCTTGGAGGACTGAGCCCTGTGGTGACCTGGCCAGGTGGGGGACTAGAACCTAAGGTCCAGCCCAGTGTCCAGCTAGAGTAGAGGGAAAAGACCCTGCAGGCATGGACCCAGGCTCCTCTCTGAAAAGAGCCAGACTACCCCTCGACTCTGGGCTGCTTTGTTCTATTCCCTGTCCACGGCCTCTCTGACTCTGGCAGAAGGTGTGAGGGTAGCATCAAGGTGCCCACACCTGGTGGGCACACTGTGTACTTTGTTCAAGAGTGGGAGAAGGCGCAGCTCAGGGACGTACCTTCCAAGGCCCGCCACCCACATCAGAAGATGACTTCCTCCTCTTCAGAAGAGGGGAGGCCTCACCCAGGCCTATTTCGCGATGTAGGGAACTAAAAGTAGGTGGTGCCCTCCCTAGCCGGGGTGTGTGTATGTGTGTGTGTGTGGGGGGGGGGGTAATCCCTAGCCAGGAGCACCCCCAACTCCTGCCCTGTTTCAGGGTCTGGCTTCCTGTACCCGATGGGGGGGGGAGGTTCAGAGGAAATATTTCATGCTTTAGAAAAAACCTCGTATTAGGTGTTCCTTGTTCTGTGACTCTGCCTCTTTTCCTGTAGGAGGTGAATATGGTGATCGAATTGGGGTTTTTTGGGGGGGGTGTTTAAACAAACAAAATACCGGGCCTACCTTGAGAGTCTGTCCCCCAAGGGGTCTGTGTGTTCTGTGGGGTATCCTTCAGAGACAGATTAAGACTGGAACAAAGAAGTTCTGTTTGTATTTTGAAAAAAAAAATTTTTAATTATCAGTAGAATGAAAACTTTGAAATTTCTAGAGAAACTGCAGATCCCCAAGAAGATATTTGGTAAATGCTGGCTTATGTGAGATGCACTCAACAAAATACATGAACTTCTTCTATCTGCAAACATTCAACCGTTTTGTCACTAATAGGGAATCAAATTGGTTGAGGCTGTTTTAAAGCCATCAAAGAATTAAGGATTTCTTGGGTGGATTCTCATTTCTTGTCCCTCAAGGAAAGTCTGTTAGGAAGCTGGGTGTGTGGAACTTTGTAGTGACATGTTTGTGCTGGGACATGGGCCTCGGTGTGAACTACTACAGTTTTGTTCAGTTTCCTTTTTTCAGGAAGACTTTATCTGGGACCATAGGAGGCCAAGTGTGGGGCGTGTTCTGTCTCCCAATCTGCTGGTAGAGAGAGGCTCCTGGCCCAGGGAGAGGCAACTTGAGATCGGTCATTTCATGTTTCTGAAAACGCACGTCCACACCCAGCCCCTCATCTGCTTTCCACCGACCACACTGAGACCACATGGACTAGTCCCACAAGGCAGGTGGCTTACACAGGGACACCCAGCCCGGGTTTGGGGCCAGGGCCAGGCCTTCTTGCCCACTGGGCATGATCCCATCTTCCCAACCACATGTCTTGCCCATTATGGTCCTTCCTGTTCTAGATTATGAGAAATATGAGCTACATGATGATCTTGAAGGTTCTTGGAAATGTGGCCCTGTCCTTTCCCTTAGACAAGCCGGTATCCCATAGGCATGGGATTTTCTGTGGGGGCCTGGCTGGGAGGGAGGGCCAAGGAAATGCATGTGACTGGCCACTCTTGAACCCAGCAGGCTCACCCACAGAGCAGTCCAACCTTGGTTGGTAGGTGGACCGTCCCAGGGGCAGCCCTGCAGCGGGAAGGACAGACTTCTCTTGGGGGCCACTTGCAAGCCCTGACTCTACTTCCCAGCTGATGGTGGTCAGTTTGTGTCAGAGCTCCACAGAGTTTTCTTCTGGTTTCCTTGCCTGAGAACTGAGATCAATGCACACGTGGCTCCAGGCCTGCTCTAGGGCGAGCCTAGGTCACGATGGGCATTGTGTAGGGCCATGAGTGAGGCCGGCTTGCCTTCTAGGCTGCCTAAGTGGCGAAGGTCCCTGACCTAGGCTATCAGCCCCATGTCATGGAGGGCTGCCCTCAGACTGATGTGAAGACAGAGGCTCCAGGCAGAGCATGACTGGAACACAGGACAGACTGACCCAGCCATGGGTCTGCTTAGCAAACCTGGCTCTGGCTTGGCCATTTGGAGCAAAGGTCACATCTGGCTTTGGAGGAGGTGTTCATTTCTCCAAGACTCAGTTTCCTGGTCTATAGAGTGGGCATGATGGCTGTCGGCTCTGAGGCTCGGTCTGGGATCCCATTCATAAGTGAGGTGTGAGCAGGCAAAGCCAAGAGCCTCAGCATGGAGGCCGGGCTGCTTGGATGCCCTGCTTCTGGGCGGCTGGCCTGGACTCTGTCTGCAGGGACGTAGTGCGTACAGCTCTCAGGTTCCGATACCATTCAGCCCAACTTATGCTGTGGAGAGGTGAAGCTCGGGCTTTGTCCCCTTTGGCCATGCTGTCACCTTTCGGCCTTCTGGGAACGGAAGGATCCAGTTTGGGGCATGTGATCCTCAGATGTTCGTGTGACTTCATTTCCATCTCACAGTGGGGGGCCCCAGCCCGCAAGACACCAGCTTTGAGGACAGGAGCTGTTGCCATGTGAAAAACGGCTATTTTCCCAAACAGCGGACAATCCTAGTGATGTCATGGGCCCTGCTGGCAGACCCAAATCAAATCGGTTCTGGTGCTGGTACAGGCTCCCGTCACACGGTCCCGAGGTGATGACACAGCCTGGCTCCGGGGCCAGAGAGCACAGAGGGCCAGGACCTTACGTGTTTCTGGGGTCCCATTTCAAAAATGAAATCCACTCAGAGGAGGGCGGGGCTTAGGCAAGAATCACACAGGTCAAGGACCAGCAGAAACCAGGTTCCGATGGCACCCAACGGCTTGTCCCCCTGCAGCAGCTGCCCCGGGGTCAGAGCGGGGTCCGCATCTGGGGCTGAGGTCCTGGATCCCAGGGTGGAAGTACTGAATGAGTGGCCGCAGAAGGGGACCTGACGAAGCCCGAGGTGTCCTCCCCCATGCGCCCTCATGCCCGGATGAAACTTAATCCTCATTCTTGGGCCCTCATGTCATGGCCTCAGCCCTGGCTTCCCATCAGCCTGCTGTACTCGAGCTGTTCCCACTCTTCTCTTTTCCTCCAGAGGAAGAACCTCTGCTGATGAAGTCATGGGAATAAAAGCTCCCTTTGCCCCTGAAAACAGTGGGAGCCTGGCGTCAGCCTGTTGTGTGGCCTCTCCATGACCAAGCAGGCGATCTTTGCTGCTTACTGGAACCTTCCAAACACATGACATCATCTAAATCTCAAATCCTGTGATCATTCCCATTGCACAGATGAGGAAACTGAGCCTGAGATCTTGGGACTTGCCCAAGGTCACTGGTCAGGCCTTCGAAGCTTGGGGTCAGTAGCTCATGCAGTGAAGAGTGACTCATTCCTGCTGCGTACCAGGCATGGGGCAGGAGCCGAAAATAAGCCACGAGCATCCTGGACAGGTCTGTGGGCAAGCTCAGCTTTCAGCGGGGGGAAGGGTCCTTTCTCACGTCTACCCATAGCATCTCTTGCCTTATGCTCTGCTCATTGTTTCCATGCTTAAAAAATCAGACTAGCTCACCTCTCCGTTTTAATATAAGAGGGTAGATTGATGATAGTGGCCCAGGCTGTGTTCCTTCAGCAAAGGCCCCAGATCCTTGGCACCCTCTCCCTCCGGCTCTCTGTCTGGAGGCTGCGTCCTCTCCTTCCCATGGAGAGGGGTGGAGGGCTGGTGACAGCTCCCCCACTGTTGCTAGGTGCCCCCCCTGGAGGCCTCTTCAGCCCTCCCTCCCTGGACTCCCCCTACCTGCCCACACCTCGGAAGTAGCCCTTTGTTACACTGCCTTCTGTTACTCTATTTCAGGGGTCATCTGTTTCCTCCCAGGACCCTGAAGGACACAACTGGCCTGAGCCAATGAATGGGGGTGGCTCAGCAGATCAGATGAGGGGATCTGGCACCCAAATGTTGAGGACCAGGCCCTGGAGTGGGCTGAGCTTCCCCCACCCCAAACACGAGCTCCCCACCATTGCCCCCCATGCTGTGCAGGAACAGAAGCCGGTCTTATTCTAGAATACCCCCCTTCCAACCCATTTGTGATAAAAAGAAGTCCATGGACACGTTGAGTCTTTGTTTTAAAAGTGTTTGGCTGAGTAGCTTCAATAACTGGAAAACATTGCAGGAGATTTCCGTATGGAAAGATTCAGGGATCCCAGAAACCGTCATCTTCACGTCCGTCCACTCCCCCAGCTGACTAGACGGCCTCAGATCTGGGGCTCGTGCTTCTTTGGAAGCAGACCCCCAGGACGCCCTACTCTGTCTAACCCTTGAGGTGCAAATTCTATTCTTCCACGGGAAATGGGCATGAGGCTTCAGATCTGGGAGCAAGGTGGATGTGGAGGGACTCCAGGATTCCCTCCTTGGAGCCCAGGGATGCCAGAGGCCTCTCTGGTCCCCTGGGGGTTTCAAGGAAGAGGCTTCGAGGAGAGGAAACTCAGTCCAGAGGGAGGTGGGAGCTCCTGAGGCGTCAGACGGTCAGTGCCAGAGCCGGAATCAGGTTGGACCTAGGACCTCCGCAACTTACAGCCCTGTGTGCCTCCATGAAGCTCACAGAAAAAGGGGAGGACCCCTTAGCACCAGTGTGAGTCCTTCAGTGGGATACCTCATCAAGGACCAGTGAGAAGGACCAGGGTGGGGAGTGTTGGCACCAGTTTTCCATGGGACCCCAGGCAGAATCTGGGGGCGCAAAGGCAGCCCTGAAGCACCCTGAGTCACACTGTGTGCTCGTGGGGGAGCCCATGGGGGCATTGCTACCCTCGCTTAGGAGGCCACCTGAGAGCAAGGCATCAACCTGCCCAAGAGGTGTTGTCAGAAATCCCTGTAGGACCCCCACCTCTCCCTTCATGGGCCTGCTGCTGGGACTCTCATTCTTGCATTGGATCAAATGACCCCGAGAAACAGGGGTGATCCTGGCCAGAGAACACACCTTCCTGCTCACCTCCCTGGGAAGACTTCACTCACCCTCTCTCCCCTCAACCCCCACATGGGCAGCGGACCCTCTCTCCTGACCCCACGCCCTGCTCCTCCCTTCCCGGTGTGTGATGGACATGGGGCCAGAGAGGGGCAACTGCCAGATGTGGACACACAGCTGTGGGCCAGGCAGAAGCGGGCTCACAGTAGCCCGGGGCCAACCCACCCCAGGACCTTTGCTCTGGGTTGCAGTTTCCTGGACCACTCCTCCCTTGTACAACACCTCCCAAAGCCACAGGTAGGACACACGGCTGGGGGCGGCCACACTGCATCTCCTGGACCCCTCGGCTCCTGAGTCTCAGGCCTCAGACCCGCCAAGGGCAGGAGAGCAGCTTCTCCCTGCCGTGCAGGTGGTGGGAGTCCAAGCCCTTGCTGCCACTTTGTGCAGTTAGTGCGGTGGCTGCGGGGACTGAGGCTATGTCCTCTGATGTCCCCGGTGGCCCGAGACCAGCACTTAGTGGACAAGGAAGCCCAACCCCGGAGGGGGCTGTCCCTCAGGGTCAGGGTGCAGCCGGGCCCGGCCCCATGGGACGAGGAGCTGCTCAGTGCTCCTGGGCCGGGCTGAAGGGCTGGGTCCACTTGGACACGTCCAGAAAGACGGTCGAGGCCCCGTGGTAGAGCCAGAGGCGGGGCAGGGAGCCATGGCGGGTCCAAGCATCACGCCCCCGGTCGTAGGCCTCCATCTCCACGAGGTAGTCGCCATCCATGCCCTGCCAGCGACCGCCGGTCATGTACAGTGCATCACCTAGTGGCACCAGCGCGCCGTTCTCATGCAGACTGTGCAGGGACTGCACCTGTTGGGGGGGGGGGCAGTGGTCAGGGGCCCATGGGGGGGTAGTGGCAATGGCCAAGGGAACCTCATGGGGCAGGGCACAGGGGACGTGCAGAGAGGACAGCCAGCACCTGGTCCTGCTCCCTGGGACCTCACCCTGGCTCCCTGTGACCCTCTCCCCCGGGGCCCTTCAGACTGTCCCTTTAGTGCTCTCCTCTCCAGCTCACATCTCCCAGGATGATGTGTCCAGGCTCCTTGCTCTCCTGGGCCCCAATTTGGCCATATGTGGAGTTGGGGTGTCAGATGGGGCTGGGGACATGGAAGCCCAAGCCTGGAGCTGCTCCCCGGGGCAAGTTCTGGGCTGGGCCTCTGATTCTTGGTTGTTCTCTTGGAGGGGACAGATGTGACCTCAGCTCTGACAGACAGACACACACACAGACACACAGACACACACACACCAGAAGCCGCTCGTGCCATGGGGAACCTCACTTTGCCCCTGTACCTCCTGCCTCCGCCCATGGCCTGGGCTGGGGCTGTGAGGTGGGAGCCAGAGGCCAGAAGAGAGGTGGACCCTTCTGGAAGAGCCCAGAGTGTGTGGGAAGGAAGAAGCCTGTCTGTGGCCTGCATGTGCAGACAGTCAGGGGCAACCAGCCCCCAGGAGGCCTGGAGGCCCAAGTGGAGCCCTTTGTGGCCGGGAGGCCCCCGAGCAGCGGCATGGTCCCGGCAGAGGCCTGGCTCTGGCCCAGCTGGGAGGCCCCGAGAGAAAGTGGCATCCTGGCAGGACCCACGCAGCACCTGTCTCACTGCAGGGTAATGGGGCCTCCCGTCAGCTGGGCACTGACACCGGGGGACAGCTGCAGGCGGCAGGATGGGGAGGTCCCACTGTGGGCCAGCCGCCCCGGGCCGGGTGAGTGCAGGAAGCAGGCTGCCCTCTCAGGCCTCCAGGAATTGAGAATCTTAGGGCAGGTGAGGCAGACCCAGGGTGTCTGGCTAGTGCTGAGGCCACTGCCATGGGCACTGGGCACCATCCCTCCTCTCTCCAGAAGGAATACACAGAAAGGCTCGGGCCTGAGATGCCCAGCATCTGCTCTCTCCGTAGCAAGGAGAGAAATGGAGCACCAAGATGTGGGCCGCTCCCACCCCACCCACAGCCAAGGGCTCCTCTCCCTTGCTCGGTCACCCCCTCGGGTAGGAGGTGCCCTCCCTCCGGGGCTTGGCCCACACCAGGCTGCCCCTGAACGCTCCCTAGGCTGAGCCTGGTTTTGCCCCAGAGAAGAACAGACCACCCCGGGCCAGGGACAGAGCACCCATGGTGACTAGGAGCCCCCGGGCCTTGGCTCTCCTGTCTCCACAGGGGCTCCGGGCCTCATCCGTCCTTCCATTGCGGTAACAGCCCCAGGCCCCGCCGTCCCCAGGCTGGCTCTCCGCAGTGTCAGGGGTCCTGGGTTGGCAGAGCCCAAGGCTCACCTTCTGCCACAGGTTGGCCCCAGGGTCGTATACGTAGACCTTCTTGGTGTTGTCACCGACCAGGTAGAGGGCTCCCTGCAGTGCGGCACAGCGCGGAGAGGACAGGTACTTGGGGAGGAAGGGCGAGGCGATCACGCTCCACACATCTGCGGGGGGACAACACGCCGGGCCCACCTTCACCTGGGGGCCTCTGCCTCTTCCGCGCCCACTGGCCGGGTCAGGTGACTAGGGGCCCCATCTGACCCTGGGTACTGTCAGTCTCCCATGGGACTCTCACACCCACCCTGCAAAAATGGGTTCTGTGATCACCTGCACTGTCCGGAGGATGAGAGGGGAGAGAGGGGGCGACACGGGAGACCCCCTGGAGCCCAACTCTGGCCTGGGGACTGGAGCCTAAGCCAGCGCCCACTCCCAGCCTAAGCCGGGCCCTGCTCCTGGCCCGTGGGGCAGGTTCTAGGCAGATGCCGCAGCCGGCAGCTTCGGGACCCGGAGGTGGGCTCCCTGTCACCTGCCACACAGCCCCTAGTCCCCATTCCCCTGGGGACTGCCTCATCCACCTGTGACAGGGCCATGGCCCTTTGGAAGAGACCTGTGGCTGCCTGCTCCCTGTCCCGACACCCCACCCCCCAGGCCCTGCGCCGCCCACCTGTGACAGGGTTGTAACACTGGAGAGCCAGGGCATTGTACTTGCAGGCGCTGGAGCCCACCAGGTACAGCCGGCCCCCGCAGCCAGCCGCGGAGAAGTTGCTGACATACTTGAGGGCAGGGCGGACGGGGGTCCAGGCGTCCGTGTAGGGGTCATAGCTCTCCACCTCCACCATGTCCAGGGTGGTGCCTGTCGGAGTGGGGGAGGTCAGGGCTGCCGGGGGCCAGGGACGAGGGAAGGGCCCCGGAAGCGCAGGACTGGGGGCTTTGCAGGGGCAGCCGAGGGCTTCCCCGGAGGGGAGAGGAAGGTGAGGGAAGGAAGGCATGGCCTTGCGAGGCTTGTGACTTAGCCCCTTCCACAGCCGGGGAGCGGAGGCAAGGCTGCTTGCCCAAGGCCACCACGTCAGGTGGTGTGGGTGTGGGCACCAGGACCCGGGAACACTCGAGTCCAGGCTGCTTGCCGGGGGCCCCCACCTGCCTGGGGCTCAGGACCTGTGTGTGCTCTCTGCTCTTGGCCTTGGGCTTGGTAGCCACTGGGGGCGCAGGGGCTGGCTGGGACAGCTAGGGTACTCAACAGTGGCCTCAAGGCCCATCTGTCACCCACAGAGGTTTTGGGGAACTCTTGGTCAGCCACGGTCATTTTGTTTTTCAGTATCTGACTGACCGTAGGGGTCCCGGGGGTGACCACTTGCCACAGCTCTGGGGCATAATGGGGATTAGGTGGGCCTCTGTGCTCCGGCTGGGGGCATGGTGGGAGTAAAGGGGACAGCAAAGGAGAAACCATTGTGGGTCCCCTCAACCCAGGGGCTCCACAGAGGGGGTGACCCTGAGCAGAGGACTGAGCTCCCTGTTTTCATCTCTCTGCTGGAAGCTCAAGGCTCCAGCACGCCCCACCATCATTCTGTTTTCAGAATCCTTGCTGGAGCTTGCTATAAAGGCTCATGCCTGAGCCTCACCCCTGGACATCCAGGCGCCCTGGTGTGGGGCTGGTTTACTCCAGATGGTGAGCTCCTGAGGGCAGGAACGGGGGAGCATGTCTCTGCGGTCCCTGAGGCCGGGGGGCTCTCTGGTCCCTGGTGAGGACATGGGGGTGGGGAGACACTGTTGCGCGAATGAGAGGCTCCCAGGCTGCCCAGAGGTGGTGAGGGGCTGCCATGAGTAGGAGGCCGCTTGGGGCAGAGGGAGGGGAGGCCTTACCGCCGATGGCATAGATCTCCCCATTGAGTGCTGCGCTGGCGTGGTTGGTGCGGGCCTTCAGCATGGGGGCCACTGGCTTCCAGGTGGCCTCCTTCAGAGGGAAGCTCCAGGCCTGGGTGGTTGACCAGGTGTCTGTCTTCGTGCCCCGGGAGCCACCTGTAGGAGAGGTCCTGTCCCCTCAGCCTGGGGTCTCCAGACTAGTGGGGGCTGGGTACCGAGGGTCCTCTCTCCTTCTTCTCCCCATGCCAGGCCCCCATGGTGCCAGATGCTGGGCTGGGTGGTGGGGGAGACTGCAGGTGGCACAGCCTAGCTGTGTGACTTGGACAGGTCCCTCCCTACCCCGTAAACAAGGAGAACAAGATCTATGGTTTTAGATCTTTACCCGTGGCACAGCTGTTTTCCTCAACCAAATTGGGTACGAGCCTCCAAGTTCCCGGATATAAATGAGCAGGTGACCCTCCCACCTGCCACACAGTTCCTTTGGGGGAGACCCCGGCTGCGGGAGCCTAACAAGTCCCCCCTGGCTTTCCATGTTGGACAGAACACGGGACGGTTCCCTGTACCCACACGTGGACCTATGGACTTTAAAAGTCCTAGTTTCCAACTCATGGAAACGTCTAGAAGAGTCCCGCCTGAGCTAGAGGGGACAGCCGATTCTCGGTGGCTTCACGGCTTCACGGTCATCAGCTCCCTGGAAGGCCTTGCTGGGAACCCACCTGTGACATAGACTGTGTTGTTGAGCGCGGCGAGGGAGAAGCCCCATTTGTGATAGTCGGGGAAGTCCGGGAGCGCCATCCACCTCTCTGGCCAGGAGAGAGAGGGGCAGAGGGTCAGCGTGGCTGAGCTCGCTGCTGCTGCCTCCCCTCTCCCCAGCACCTCTTCCCACGAGCAGGGGTATTCCCTCACCTGGGGAGGAGCACGGGGCGGGATTCGAAGCTGGCTGCCGTGGGGTGAGGTGGGGTTTGGGGACACCTCAGTTGCTCCACGTGCCCCTGCCGGGTCTGGTTCCCCAGGGCTCCCACCTCCCCACACGGCCCCCCGAAGCCCAGCATGCAAACAGGACACAGGACTGCACCCGGGGTGTGCAGGGAGGTGGCCCGGGCTCTGGGCCTCTGGGTTGGGTCCCACCTCTGACACGGGGTAGTATGTGAACGGGCCTGACCTCTGGTCCCTGGTGGGTTAGAACATGAACATCATTCATTCACTCGTTCCTCAACCATCATTCCTTTCTTCTCCCTGAGCACCCAGTGGGCCATGAGCCGCCACGGGTGTGCAGGGGACATGGGGAGATGTGGGCCTTGCAGCAGCTGGGGCGAGTCCAGACCCCCGCTCTCATGCACCACTGTGGGCCCTGGGGACGCATAGCCTCAGCTTGTCCTCTGTCGAGGGGGCTAGTTCCCACCTCACTCGGAGGTGGGGGGAAGCATGGATGACCCGTATTTGTCAGGGGGCTGCTACTCTGTTAGCGGACCTGGGGATTGTTGCCACAGTGGGGAGGGACAGAGCCGTACACCCACTTCGGGCCCACCTTCAAGGAGCTACATGAGGGTAAACTGAGACAAGTGATGAGAAAATGCTTGAAAAATTCAAAATGAGAGAGTCAACGTGGGAGTGTGTGAGCAAACGGACACATTTTGGATGCTCGTGGAAAGCTGTGAGGAAGACCCAGGCCTCTGGGAGGTCCCCTGGGAAGATTCTGTGTACTGTTGACAACCGGCTTTAGGACACGCAGAACTCCGGTCTTGCTGGGCACCTGCCCTCTGGGCAGGGACTGCGTGTCCCCCTGACTCATGTCTGTGTCTGTGTCACCCCAGGGTGGGGACGGCCAAGCGGTCACCAGGTCTTGGCCTGCTACTGTGCCCCCCGCTGTCCTCCCCTTGGGGCTGGAGGGACAGCTGTTCCCGGGTGGAGCCAGCAGAGCTCATTTCCTGACGTCAGCCCCCAAATCCCCTCGTCAGCCCCTGACCTGGGACAGCCGGTCTCACGCTTCCTAGAGCCCGCCAGCCAATGACGTCATGGGGGTGGCTGGTGACTGGCCCAGTGGGCCTGGGACACCAGCCAACGCTCCTTAGAGCCTTCAGAAGAGCTTTCCAGGGCCAGTGTAGCCCTCCAGAGATCCTGCTGTCCTCCTACTCCTCCCCATTTTCTGGGCAACCCTGTAATGGGGCCCTGGGCAGGAGAGGCCCCGTCCCTGCCCGTCAGGTCCGTGCCCTCACTACGTGAGGAGTCCTTTCCACAGATGAGGACCGGCTTAGGGCAGTGAAGTGAGCTGCTAAAAGGCTGGAATTAGAACCCTGTTTGAGGGGCGCCTGGGTGGCTCAGTGGGTTAAGCCGCTGCCTTCGGCTCAGGTCATGATCTCAGGGTCCTGGGATCGAGTCCCGCATCGGGCTCTCTGCTCAGCGGGGAGCCTGCTTCCTCCTCTCTCTCTCTGCCTTTCTGCCTACTTGTGATCTCTCTCTGTCAAATGAATAAAATAAAATCTTTAAAAAAAAAAAAAAAGAACCCTGTTTGAGTTGACCTAGTCCTTGGGTTCCTACCCTCTGGGCCACTGCTCCAAGCTCCTCATTCTCCCCCTGGGGCCAAGGTTCCATGGGGCATGCAAGCCAGTGACTGTCCCCCGACACGGGGTGGGTTGGGCAGCAACACCCTTTACCCTGGACTCTGGACCCCCAAAAGGCCAAAGTTGGGGGCTGTGGCTAGAGGGTGAGGAGGCCACCGTGCCCCCGCTGTCAGCCTCCCCGCTGCCTGTGCTGGTCTCGGGGCTCTCCTGCAGCCCTCTCCCTGGAGCCCCTCAGTCCCTCCACCTGCACGGCGGACACGAGGGCCTCGTGGGCTGCAGGGCCGGCGCCAGGGCTACTCACGGGCCTTGCTGTCGTAGAAGGCGAAGTTCCTGGGGTGAGGGGTGGGCTCCTGGGCGCCCTCCTCCTCCTCCTCCTCCAAGGCCCGCCCGCCCACCACCACCAGAACTTCCTCCAGCTTCTGAGGGAGGGCCAGCTGTGCCTGTGGGGGAGGAAGGCTGGGTTAGAGGGGCCGGTGCCTCTATTCCCCATGCAAGGGGCCCCGGGGGCTAGCAGGCGTTTTCTGGGGCTGGACTTTGGTGGGGCAGCTGTGTTGGTGCACACGCATGGGGAATGTGAGCATGTGTGTAAGCATGTGTGTGTGTGCACCATGGTTGCGTGGGGCCAGACATGGTGGTAGATTCTCAGGACAGGGAGAGAAGGGACAGCAGGTGCATTTGTGACCCAAACCTGAGCGC
Organism: Mustela lutreola; assembly: GCF_030435805.1. Taxonomy (NCBI): domain Eukaryota; kingdom Metazoa; phylum Chordata; class Mammalia; order Carnivora; family Mustelidae; genus Mustela; species Mustela lutreola. The sequence goes on from NC_081292.1 coordinate 166,876,578, forward strand.
TGCTCCCTCCCCGCAGTCCCCGCATGCAGTCCCCACATGCCTTCCAGAGGCGTCCCCGCACCCATCTTTGGGTGCCAACCCTGACTCTGTCCCCAGTTCCTCCCCTGCGCCAGCATGCGGGTGCTAAACTTGGATGACCCTGGCTGGGCGGGAAATCCCAGCAGGGTTCCACCCTGGCTGGTGAGTGGCCAACTGCTCCAAGCTCCCAGGCTCCTGGGGCTCCCCCACGTCTCTGGCCCCTCCTGCAGCAGGCCTGCACCTCCCACTCCGGCAGTTCCAAGGTAATTGCCTGGCAGGACAGGGCCGCAGGCAGCTGCCAGCACCAGGACGGCCTGCTGTGCCCAGTGGCGCCGGACAGCAGTGTGGGTCGCACTTGGTCCCCTTGCAGCATGACCCTGGCCGGAGCTACAGCTGTGTCCCCAGGCCTGGCTCCTGGGGGCTCCTCCAGAGCAGGGCCCCGAGCCGGCTGTCTAGCCACAGACAGACTCCTCGGCTGTTTGTCGCTGTGTCTGGAGCTGTCCCTTTCATCGCGGCACCAACCGAAAACCGAAGCCCGTGAACGCTCGACCCTGTCCCCAAGGGGCAGGAAGGGGCCTGCTGCACTCTCGGCTCAGGCCCTCTTCCTGCCAAGCTCCTAGCCCTGCTCTAAGGCCCAGCCAAGGTGCCACCTCCTCCAGAGAGTTCTCCCTGACTGGCCAGCTTGCCCCGGATCCCCCCAGCCCAGCTTTGGCCTTTCTCACACGGCCTTAAGCCTGTTTCCAGGTTTGTCTGCACCAAGCTGTGGGCTTTGACCAGGGAGAATTCAGTCACTTCTGGGTTCCCCTCCCCCTCACATCTGGGGTGTGAGATATAACCGGCGCCCTGGGGATGAACAGGAACGCCCTCACAGGTAACCAGCCCAAGGCAGGGAGAGCTGTGAGATTTGGGGCACGGGGGAATAGGTGCTCTGTACTCCCCAGCCCCATGCAGGTTGGGGTCTCCGGGGCTCCCCTCCTTGCCCCTTGCTCACCTCATCGTGGCCCTGTGACAGGGCCACGCGGCACACCTCCGACTCCCGGATCAGCGGCTCGGTGGCCAGCAGCTGCTGCACACAGGGTCTGGGCACAGCGTCCAGGCGCACCAAGCCGAGGAGCTCAGGGAGGTGGACAGCCCGGGCTTGCGGGTCATGGCGTACCCAGCGCAGCAGGGCCTCCAACCGGCTCTGCTCTGGCTGTACCTGCAGCAGCTCCCCGGTCAGACAGGCAACCAGCCGGTCCTGGGGCAGCTGCAGGAACTCGTCCTCCTGGGCCACGGCCTCGAAGTTCTCCCGCAGGAAGGCCCAGGCCTTGGCGGCCACGCCCAATAGCCCCTGCTGCTCCCCAAACTCACAGATGCCCAGGCAGTTGGTGGCGTCCAGCTGCTGCTGCAGGTAGCGGCCGCACACCTTCTGTACGGCGGGGAAGTGCAGGCGGGCAGCCGTGCGGGTCAGCGCCTCCACATTGCCCTGTGTGACCGTCAGCCGGCCTGTGTACACAAAGTCCACCAGCTGCCCCACTACACCGGGCTCCACGTCCCGCAGCTCCACACGCGCCGAGAAACTCTCAGCAAAGTCGCCCGCGAACATGGCATGGAAGTAGGGGCTGCTGAGTGCCAGGAGGCCTCGGTGGCAGGGCAGCTCCCGGCCGCCCACCAGAAGCGTGACATCGGCCAGCTTGGGCTGTGAGCGCAGCCGCCGCAGGCCATCCAGCATGTCCTGTGCGTGCGACGGCACGTGGAAATCCAGATCGTCCACGTTCCGCACCATGGCCACCCGCACCACGGAGAGAAGAGCTGGGCCCCGCCTGCGATCCTGGGGACAGAAGAGGGCAGGGTCAGCCAGGGCAGGGCATGGCTCTTTTGCCCGAGTCACCCATCCCAGCCGGCCGCCCTTTCCATCTTCCACCAGCATTGGCTAAGCATCACAGATGTGCCAAGTGCCTTGTTCAGCCCTGTCGCCCTGCACAGTTGGCTTAGCATTAGACGCATTTTATGGTCAGAAGGTTGAGGCTCAGAGAGGGCCAGAGACCTACCCCCAGCCAAGTAAGCAGAGCAGGGCCACACCGGCACAGAAACCATACCCAGCGTCCTCCACAGTTCCGGGCTATGCAGAGCAGACCCCTATCCCTGGGGCCCCCCCAACTCCAAGTGGCTTTCTCTGTTTCCAAATCTGACCTTGCTGGGGAGGGTGATGAGGGTCTTTGGAAGTTTTCCTGCCCCACCGGTCCTCACTGTCCACAGTTACATGGAGCCTCGGGCTGCCATGACCTTGCTGGGTGACCTTGGTGCCAGTTTTCTCAACTGCAGATTCAGAGGCTGGCGGGGAAAGGACTCTGTGGTCACAGTGCTCCCCAGGGTCTAGGCCGCTTCTCAAGGGTGGCGTGCCTTCTTCACGTGGGCTGCATGACACCCAGGGTCTGCGTAAACGTGGGGAAACACAAGCATGAGAGACTCACATCCCCTGTCCAAGATCACACAGCTAGAAGTGGGGGAGCCAGGCTCAGGTCCCACGTGCTGAGCCCCAGGTTACAGGACCCTGGGTGTATGTTGGTAAAGACAAGTAAGACTAAGGAGACCTCTCTGGGCAGTGATTTCGAATCCATGTGCATATCATCGGATTCAGCAAGTGTACTTCTGGCTTATTTAACTACGTGCGTATTCTTGTATGTACTACTGACATTTTACCCCAAGAAAGTTGCCCCAGATTTCACCTGGAGCTACCTACCTAAATGGTTCAAAAAGCTGCCCCCGGGACATCATCTGTCCACCAGGGGGCGCTTTGCAGAGCCAGCAAAGTGAAGGAAAACGGACACCGGTCCCACGCAGGGACCAAAACCCTTGGTGAAATAAGTAAGATCAGAATAACTAAGGTCTGTAAAGAGAACCATGACCTGTGGATGCCAACGGGCAAGGAGGGCCCTGCTGACTTCGGTACCGGTGCCAGGGTCGGCAGCAGGAGCTGAGGCCCTTCCCTACACCCCCTCTCCCAGCGCGCCTACAGAGCACAGCAGTACCCAGGTTGCCCAGCGAGGACAGGACAGGTCGGGGGCCTGGCCAGCATCCGTTCTGCCTCCCAGGGAGGCCCTCTGGCTGAGTGAGGCCAGAAGACGAGCCCTTGGCCACTGCCCCCCAGGCCTCACATTCCCGTCATTCCTGCGTTCCCTGTGGCCAGCCGCTATGGCCTCGGGGGCAGTGGGCAGAGTTTCCACCCCCCTCCTCCCAGGGCCTCAGCTGCGTTTACTGACACCTGCCACCCTGTGGTCCCGAACGAAAGGGGTGGGGGCTTCTGGAGAGCCTCAGAGCCTCAGCCTGGTGCCTGTCCAGGCCAGGAGTGAGGAGGGCTTCAGCAGGCGGGACACAAAGGGCCTAAAGCCAGCTGCCCATAGGGACTAGACCCTGGGGTCCTGGCTGCCGCTGGAGGAGGTGGCCCAGCCTCCCCGTTGCCCACCTCTCCAGCCAAGACACTGAGGGGAGTGTGCCGGCTGAGCCCTCACCATACCCCAAGGGGCCCAGCTTGACTGGGATTAGGGGTCTGTGTCCAAACACCCAGCCCTGTGATCTCTATGCCCCAACAGGCTATCCCACCCTCCCCTGCTGCTCTCTGCCCCAAATCCCACCTCCCATTCCCCGATGTCCACACTCCAGAGTCCCGGGGACCCTACCTCTCAGTTGGCCCTTGGTTCTCCGAGAACTCAGGCCGGAGAATAGGACTTCCCAGCCAGCCAGGGGTACGGATGGCCTGCTGGGCTGGGCTGGGCTGGGCACCACGTGGGGACGGACAGAAGGGTATTTTTAGCGCTGTCTGCTTTGGGAGGGAGTGGGGGAGGGAGGGCCTGGTGGGGGAGGGAGAGAGGTGATGCCCCTCCCAGGCTTCAGATCTGGAGGCCCACACTGGCCACGTCAGGAGGGCTGAGGTCTCCCAGACCCCAGGGACCAGGACAGACAGCAGAAAGCACTGCAGGGGGACAGTGGAGGCTGGGCTGGAGACACAGGGGGCGCATAGAGGCCCCAGCTCAGGGCCTGGGTGTGAGCAGGACCTGATGGTACTCACTTCTCTAATGGTCATTGACAGGTCCCCAAGTGGCCTTGTGTTCATCTGTCAACCGGGGAAAAGTAACTATCACAAAGACATGCCGGTTGGTGAGCAAAGGCTTTCAGAATTTGGGATCTGCGGTGGTGGTTGGGAAGCCTTTGGTGGTTAAAGCGGTGCCCAGAGAGGTAAGGAGGACTCCCTGAGGGCTCCCCTGGGCTGGCGACGGGGATGCTGGAACCCGAGGCCCCAGGTCATGGCGTGGCTTCAGCCCTGGAGCAGCCCTGGCCTCCTCCTTCCCTGTGAGAGCCAGAGGTGGTGAAGAAATGAGATCATCTAAAAATACAGCCCCAGGGGCATGCAGCCTCCCCCGCAGCCTTGGTTCACAGTGGCCACAGGGGAACCCCTCACAACAGGAATACAGCGGTGCCCTGGACCCAGGCCACTGAGAGGGGGTCTGCGGATATCTCTTCCGCCAACGGTCAGAGCAAAGCTTCCCAGCCGAGGACGTGCAGGTACACGGGAGGGAAGCCAGCAGCCGGGGAGGCCGGTTGAGGGCTCCACCTGTCGTCCCTCCTTCCTTCACCTGTGTGGCCCTTGTTAATACCACCATTCTCCAGGCATGTGAGGGCCGAGTCTGATGGAGGCACTGGGATGCTCCCCAGGGACTAGCCTGACGCCGCTCTAGTGCAGGGAGGCTCTGGGGATGATACCCCCACTCCTGGAGAAGTTAGGTGATTTCTCAAGGGTATTAGGGTATCATGACAGCTTGGGTCCTGGACAGGTGACCCCTGTCCTGCCAGTGTAGCTCCTTGCTTAGGGGATGGTTGTGGGCTAGAAGCCACAGTCCTGGTCCCACAGTGTACGCTGTCTGGTTTGAATTCAGTCCTTACACAAATTACTGCCATGGCTGACTAGGTAATTACGAGTTTTCAAGGTGCTTCCAAACTCTGCTCACTCGTGCTTTCTGATTCCATGCTGCCCTCCCCAGCCCTGCCCAGCTGAGTCACAGCCCAGCTCAACCTTCCCAGTCTGCTCAATTCAGCCCAGTTCATCCTAGCCCAGCCCAGCCCAGCTCAGCCCAGTTCAGCCTAACCAAGTCCAGCCAAGCCTGCCCAGTCCAGCCCAGCCCACTCTAAGCCCAGCCTAGCCCAGCCCAGCTCAGCCCAGTTCAGCCCAGTCCTGCTCAGCCCAGCTCAGCCCAGCCCAGTTCCGCCCACTTCAGCCCAGCTTAGCCCAGTTCAACCCAGTTCAGCCCAGCCCAGTTCAGCCCAGTTCAGCCCAGCTCAGCCTAGCTTAGCCCGGTCTAGCCCAGCCCAGCTCAGCCCTGACCATTTCAGCCCAGCCCAGCCCAGAGCTCAGTCATAGCCCAGTCCAGCTCAGTCATAGCCAGCTCAGTCCTGCCCAGCCCAGTTCAGCCCAGCTCAGCCTAACCCAGTCCTGCCCAGCCCAGCCCAGCCCCTGCTTCAATGGTCCCAGGAGCTGCACCCTGGCCTTCAGCATCAGCATCCTGTGGTCACAGAGGGAAACGCTCATGACCGTCTCCAGCTCTCTTACCCATCCTGGGTAAGAGACCATCCTGGGGACACCACTGCAGAGGGAACAGAGGTGTTACTCCTGTCCCCACCCCCCACCCCCGTGCTTGTAGCTAGAACACAAAGGGTTAATGTGCACCCAGCCCAGGCTAGAGGAGAGAGAACAGGGTATTCTAATGACAGGGCCCCTGTCACAGGGAGCTGACCACCCCCCGCCCTTGTGGGGAGAGAAGACATACTGCCTCATGTCACTGGTCTGTTTGGGAAACTTGACACTAAGTGCTTGAAACAGATCTTTATCTCAGATTGCTACAGAGCGGGGCAGTTTTTAAAAACACATTGCTTGTTTCTTTTCATGATGATAAAAATAACACATGTTCATCTTGGAGCGTTTGGAAAACACAGGAAAATCCGAAGCAGAACACTTTGACCCATAAAAGGGGATCCCCACGAACACAGGGGCAACTCCCCTCCAGTCTACCCCGAGCCAAAAGCTGCGGGATCGGTGCGGGTCCTGTTTCATCAGTTTATGTCACCTGCCCAGCATTTCTGATGCCATCAGTCTTTGAACGTATCATCTTGGATTTCATCATACTGTAACTATATCACACTTTAAGAATTCGAAGGGACATCCAGTTACTTTTATTAATGGACATGTGGGTCGTGTCATTTTGGGCTAAGATAAATAACCACGGCACCACCTCCGTGATTCAGAGTCAGAGAGTGAAGTCATGCATTAGAGTGTGCACAGCCCAATGCACCTTTTGGCCGGTGAGCCTGGGGGCCGGCGTGGGTGACTGAGGCTTTTCCTCCAGTGGGAGGGGACGCTGGTCCCTATGCCTGCCCCGGCACCCATGGGTGGTGAGGCCCCTGGCACACCTGACCTGCCCAGCCCCTCCTCGGGGGTTTTATAGCTTCACCTGCTTATGGTATCTCTTGTTCCATCTGGGATTTATGTAGGGCAGGGCTGCCCTCAGGTCCTATTCCCCCCACCCGCAAATAGTTTACCAGCACTCTGGAGACTGCTATCGACCATTCCTTCTTTCTCCCATGGTTTAGCTGTGGTGTTGTTGTCTTAGGGCAATGTTTTTCGTGTGAAACATCTCAGATTTCTCTGCTCTGATCTGTTGATCGGAACGAAATATACTTTGGGGTCTGAACCACCCGGTCTGAGGGACTACTGCTCTACAATTATGCGATGTCTTCACGTCTGAAATGCCTCTTCCTCTTTAATCTTTTTGTTTGCTGGATTTGTTATCTGTTGCTGCGTAACAAATGACCCACAATCGAGTGTCTTTTTTTTTTTTTTTTTAAGATTTTATTTATTTGAGAGAGAGAGAGAGAGCACAAGCAGGGGAAGAGCAGAGGGAGAGGGAGAAGCAGGCTCCCCGCTGAACAGGGAGCCCAATGTGGGGCTCGATCCTAGGACCCTGGGATCATGACCTGAGTTGAGGCAGAGGCCTAGTTGACTGAGCCACCCAGGTGTCCCCCAAATCTAGTTTCTTCAAACAATAAACATATGTGATCTCACATGGTTTCCTGGCTCTGGGAGCACCTTACTGAGGTTTCTGCCTTCAGATTTGTCCTTAGCTGGCACCATGGGTCAGCCAGGCTGCCGTCATCTGAGGGCCTGACTGGGACAGGAGGCCTTGCTTCTCCCTGCATGGACCCCTCTTACGAGCCTGCTCCCAGCATGGCCCAGGGCTCTCCTCAGAGGTAAGGGAACCACAAAGATGGGAGTCGTTATTACCTACTTGAAGCAAGAGCTCTCTCTTCTGCCATATTCTGCCAAACAACACAGAGGGGCACACATCAGAGGACGGGGACGCTGGGGGCCTTCCTGGAGGCCAGCTTCACAGCTGTCCTTATTGACCGTCGTTCCTTTCGAATGAAACTCAGAGTCAGTTTAAAAAATAAGGAAGAGACTGTCTCTGCATTTAACCGGTGCACTGAGATGGGAAGAATTGTGTTATTAGCCGCATTTATTCAGTCGTGAGGAAAAAGGCAATGTTCTTTCAGCACCTTTGGTACACCTTCATTTTTCTTCGTCTTTGTCCTGCACACATTTATGGGCCTGGGAGAGAGATGGGATGCCCTCTGTCCAGTATTTTGCTGGCTCGTTAGGGAGCTCCTGGGCTGGCACCGGGGACAAGGTCACCTCACTGCATCTGGTCCCCTCACTGAAGTCTGCAGCCCCAGATGCCTGAATGGGGCTCTGGGGTTGTACCAACTGGACGACAGGGTTACAGGCACCAAACAGGCCTCAGAGCTGGGAGTGTGGCCTTGCTGGGGTCAGCCTCAGACTCCGACAAGGAACATCTGCTCCCCGCTGGAGGCTGCTAGTGGGCTGGGGGTTTCCAGGCCGCTGAGCATCAGAATCACCCAGAACCTCTCAGGAAAACACAGCTTTCCCAACATCAGCTGTGGGGCAGGGGCTTCGAATTCCTAGAGCCACTGCCCAGACCCCTGGGAAACAGAGTCCACAGAAGGCATCTGGGGAGTCACCCCTGAGTGCCCAGCAGAGGTGCCTACCCCATTCCTCCTCCCCCAGCACCTCCAGTTTCAAACCTGGATCTGAGCCACCGCCTCACCCCAGGGCTTCCTGGGACCCACTATGGTTGTGGGGCGCCCCCTGCTGGCCTTGGTCTAGCGCCTCCGCTGAGAAAGTCCTGAGGCCTGGGAGGGACTTGCCCAAGGCCCCAGGGAATGCTCATAGACCAGCCCCTCAAGTCAGGTGTGCTGGCCCCCTGTCCAGTGCTCTCCTGACCACCCTGGGCTGGACCACCTCTGAGGCCAGGTCTGTGTCTACTGCCCAGCCCCGCAACACCCCTTCTTCTGTGGCCCAGCCCTTGGAACAAGGTCCTGCAGGTGGCACAGGAGGAGCGAGGGAGACATCAGAGTATCTGGCACCTTCTGACACCCCAGCGCCCCCAGCCCCACCCTCAGACCTGCCCCTCCCCCCAGGTCTAGGCAGTGACAGTGTCCTGCAGACCAGCCCCCTGTCTAGCTCCGTCAGTTCCATCTGGGGACCAAGAGCCTGGAGGTGGCACCATACTCCTTTCCCCTGCTCCATCTCAGGACAGAGATCCCTCCCACAGGGGACTGGCACACCCCCTCCAGACGCCAGGGGTGGGCAGGTCGGCACCACTCCCCATTCTGCAGATGAGGAATGGAAGGCCCTGTGGGGCTAAGGATGTCGCCGCCTGCAGTGGAGCTCAGATCAGGACTGCGGGACTCCCTGGGGCACAGGTGGCTCTCCCTTGCTGAGGGCACGCGGGCAACAAGCACAGGCAGCCCCAGCTTCACCCCCTCCGGAGGGTCCCGGCAGGCTGGCTACAAGGGCTCTGTGCCCCCTCCCGCAGCCTGCCCACCACCCTCCAAGTTCTGCAGGCTTCTGTCCCGAGGAGGCGGGGCTGCTGGGAGGGGTTTCCCAGAGGAAGATCCTGAAAACTCCTGTCCACGCACCACCTGTTGGGGCCACTGCACAGCTGAGCCATGCTTCTCCTCTGAAGCCCCCTGCTTTCGGGCCAGCCATCCTTGGCACCCATGGCCTGAGTGGGGACCCATCTTCTTGGCTATCATGGGGGCTGGAAACAAGCCACATCTCACGGCCAGCCACACGGGGCTTTGTCCCTAGTGCTGCTAGCGCCCTGTTCACTCAAGGCACCTGCGAGGCCCTCTGAGAAGATCCAGCTCTTTCCCTTGGTCCCCCACGGAGAAGAGTGTGGATGACATTCAGGGCCACAGAAAGGGCCACACCTTACCTTTCCTCTTGGGTGTCTCCGCCCTGCCATGAGTCGTTTGGGTCTAACACTCCCCTTTGCAGGGGCAGGGGGATGGGTCCAGTGCCCTGTGCTTGAAGCCCCTGCAGCCACTGCTTCTCTGGGAAAAATTCTTTATGTCCTTGCTTTCCTGAGCCTGCAGCGGAGCCCTGACACGGCTTTGAGCCATGTGGCCCGTGGGGCTGGTCAGCTGGATGACAGGAAAGTAGGCCCACACGGAGCCTTCCCTTTGGGGACCAGAGCCTCTGCAGTCCCTGGGGTGGGAACAGGGCACAACAAGAGAGCTCGTATCTGACAGTGGCTGGCTGCCCTGGCTGGCAGGCACCCCCATGTGGGCCAGCTCTCTGACCTAGAGAATTTGGGAGGGCCTGACATGTAGCTCTGACCACAGCTCTCCCATTTCACTGATGGGGACAGAGGCTGGGGGAGGGGAAAGGGCATGGCCTGAGGTCACCAGAAGGAGGAAGACAGAAGCTCTGGCCTTGGCTGGGGCCACCGGTGCTGGTGGAACAGAGGGGAGGGACAGCAGGTGACTTGGGCACTGGAAAGAGGGCCCATGGGAAACCGGCTAGCAGCCCAGGTGCCTGCAGGGCAACGGGGTGGAGGGTCCAGGGCTGGGAGGTCAAGTCCTCTAATTCTAGGGCTGATGGGGTTCTGGATGTGGTTTCCGAAACTGAGCTGCACAGCCAAGGATGAGCCTGTTGATGTGGGACGGAAGGTGGACGTTAGCACACAGAGTGTCTGCCAGCTTCTGCCAGCCTGGCCTTCCCGCTCAGCTGGCCGCCAGGTGAGTGACAAACGGGAAAAGAGAGCAGAAAACATGAAATCACCCCAGACACTGCATTTCCAAAAGCAGGCAGCCTGCCTGTCTCACTCTCCAAAGCTGAACATCTCGGCTTCTTTCTCCTTCCAGAAGGCGAAGCTCCGGTCGATGTAGCCGCAGATGTCCTCACTGTTGAAGCTGCCCCGCTGGTGGCCAGGCCCTAGCCCTTGTGCTACAGCCTCGGGGCTGCTGCTAGCGGTGGCAGCATGGGGCAGGGGCCCAAGGGGCGTCAAGCCTGACTTGCGGCCGGGCTCTGGGTCCCAGGCGGGGCTCCTGCTGGAGCCGAAGAAGCGGGCTTTGATGTCCTCGAAGCCGTCGGTCCAGGCTCGGCGGCCAGCGGCCACCTCGTCGGTCACGGCCTTATGGAAGGCCCGAGCGGTCTCCCAGCCGTGGGCGCCCAGGTGCTCAAAGACCTCGAAGCAGAGCAGGTGGCGCATTTTACGCTCCTCGGCGGGCAGGTCGCACTCCAGCAGCTGGAAGTAGCCGAGCATGAAGAGGTCCAACGTCAGACTGCCGTAGGGCACGGGAGCCCCACCCACGTGCGGCAGGAACTGCTCCGGAGACAGGGGCCCGCGGGGCCGCCGGCTCAGCCGCCGCAGCTGCCGGGCCGGTACGTGCGCCAGGATGGCCTTCCAGTTGCCCAGCAGGTGGGCGATGATGCTTCGCTGCTGCCACAGGTGGCCGAGCCGGGGGCCCGTGCCGGGCGGCGGGGAGGGCGGTGCAGGGCCCCCGGCGGGCTCCTGCACCCGCGGGGCCCCGCGGCGGGCCTCCAGTGTCCTGCAGGCGGCTGTCTTGAGCGCGGGCGTGTAGGCCGACTTCTTCCAGTGGCTGAGGAAGAGCATGACGATGCGCTCCTTGCGCAGGTTGGCCAGGTCCGGGTTCGGCCCCACCCCCGCCTCCGAGGGGGCCTCCTCGCAGCTGATGCCCGAGTCGCTGGCTTCCTCCGCGTCCCTCGGCCCGGGAGCCCCTCCGGTGCGGGGCTGCGAGGCTGCGGGCCCGACGTCTCCCCCGCACTGCCCGGGCCTGGTCGCCGGCTCGCAGGGACCGGGGTCTGGGGCGCAGGGCGGGCCAGGGGTGGACTCGAAGTTGCCGCGAAGCGTCCGCACGGACACCCCGCACTCCTGAATCTCGCGCAGCGCCGCACTCCCGGGGGCGCTGGCAGGGGCCTCCCCGCGGGCCTCCTGTGGGGGCCGGACCGCGGGCTTCTCCTCGCCCTGTACCAGCCCGTTCATGCCTTTCAGCAGCAGGGACATGCTGCGCACCAGCCGGGCGATGTGGCCGCACCACATGGGCAGGGGCTGCTCCCCAGACGCGGCCTCCGCGGAGCCCTGGGGCTCGGCCGCGGGTACAGGCACCTCCTCCCCATCTAGCGCAGGCCCCCGGGACAGGAAGTGGCTGTTGACCGTGATGCGGACCAGGGGCGCTGGCAGCAGGGCCTGCAGCTCGGCGGCCAGCCGGCCCAGCTCGCTCTCGTACTCCTGGCAGCGGCGCCGCAGCTGAAGGTCCGCGATCTGCTTCTCCAGGTACACCAGGTCATCCTCCGTTAGCAGCTCCCCGAAGGGGCCCAGGATAGCCTGGTGGGTCTGTGAGTACCGCCAGGCCGCCTGTCCCGCGGGGCCCACGCTCCCGCTGTCACCCTGGGCACAGGGAGGCCGGGTCAGCAGGGCCGAGGCCCAGGGTGCATCACAGCTGGGAGAGGCGGTGTTCTGGCCGGACACAAGCTCCCGGAGAGTGGTCTGGACCTAGGTGCCCCCTGGGAGCCCCAGGCTCCTACACACCAGTGGGCCCTCACTGGGACTTAGAGCATAAACAAGGAGGCTGGCCAGCCCCAGTCCTGAGTCTGAGGCTCAGGGCAGCCACTCTGCCCTGTGGGGGCCCAGAAGACAGTCCCCTGTTCTGTCACCCTCACATTCTCCTAATCTCAGCTCATCACTGTTCAGCCCAGAGGGTCTCTGTCCTCAGAGCCCTCCCAGGCCCTCCCACCAAGCTCCAGAGCCTTTTGTGGTTGGGTAGCTGAGACCAAACAGGGCAGCTTCTCCCACTCTGCTCTGGCTTCTCCTGGTGGCTGGCCTGGCACCAGGATCCAGGCCTGTCCCCCGTGCCCACAGCCTTTGGGACAGAAAGACAAAGAGGAACCCTGAGCTGGGCTCCCTCTGGGCTGAGGCTCTGTGCCAGCCTGTTTTATTATAGCTCAGAGCCCCCTGAGGGAGGGGTCCCAGTTCACCACAGCAGGACCCAAGCCTCCACCTGCTTGCTCAGAGGCCCTGCTCTGCCCTGGTAAGTTCTGATTCCTTGGCACAGCAGACCCAGGGCACGGAGTGTTGCTGCACAGGGACGAAGCCTTTGGCCAGGCTGAGATGCCACTTCCCTCTAGCTGGAGCCAGCACTGCCCAGCACGCTGGACGGTGAATGACACGTAGCCATCAGCCACCCGTGGCTACAGAAACGGAATGTGGCTTGTGTAACTGAGGAGCAGGAGTTTGACTTTTGTTTCATTTTAATTAACTTAAGTGGTCACAGGTGGCTGGCATGATTGCGTGGGACAGGGCAGCTGGGACCCAGGGCTGTAGAACACTCACCATTCAGACAAAATCCTATCCCTCTACATCCCGCACCAGCTAGAGGAAGCCTGCGACCACCCATGTCAAATCACAGCTTCTCTGCTCAGATTCCCAAAAGCTCCCCAGGGGCCTGATGGTGAGCAGACCTTCCGACTCTGACCTCACCTCTGCCCATCATACCTCATTCACTCCGCTCTATGGTACCAGCCTATGCATGCCTTAGGACCTTTGAACTTGTTTTCTCTGACTAGAATCACTTGTCCCAGATTCTCACAGCGTTCCTCTCTCATTACTTTCTGCACCCCCTCCTCCCCCCGCTCAAGGTCCCCTCCCCAGAGAAGTTGCCCCTGAGCACCCACACGGAATCCCCGCTCCCCTTTGCTCTCTGCTTCTCTCCCTGGCGCCTGGAATCACCTGGCCCGCCCGCACACACCCAGTGCAGTTGCCAAGTCCCCCTGTCTTTCCCGCTGGAATGTAAGGGCTGGGAGGGCAGGGCCCGGTCGCCTTCACTGCTTAGCACGGGGCCTGGCACGAGGTAGAGGTGGGATGAAAATAGTTAAGACAGAAGAGCACGTGAATAGACCACCTCTGACGGGGGAGGCCGGAGGGGGGGGGGGGAAGCGGAATGGAGTGGTGGGTGAGGAGGCGCCCAGCTTCCAGATCTGGTTCCCCTTCATGGTCTCCCAGAGGAGGAAGCTGGGGCCACAGAGGGGCACGCGATGGGGTGCCCGTGTGTCCAGACTCGACGTGTGGGCCCAGGTACCGCACCTTCCACGTCTACTTTCCAGGACAAAGCCCCCCCGCCCAGCCTCCGCTCTACCCGGTGGCCCCACTCCGCCCCATTCCCGCCTAGCCCCGCCCTGCCCTGCCCCACCGGGCCCCGCCCCTCTCCCACAGGGCCCCGCCCCTCTCTCGCCCCGCAGTGCCCTGCCGGGCCCCACCTGGACCCGGGGCGCCGGATCCTCGCCCAAGCGCGCCTGCAGCTTCCGCACCATCACTTGCCGCTTCCACTCGGGGATGGGCCGGCCGTGCTCGTCCTGCGTGGGCACCAGGCCGTCGAGGTCGCCCGAGGGCAGCCTGTCCAGCTGCAGCGCCACCAGGCAGTTCGGGCCGTCTTCCGCCGCCATCTCCTTTCCCTGTGCAGACTGGGGGGTGGTCACTCAGGCCCCGGAGGGGATCCCGCCCGCCCGGCATCGGTGGGGAGGGTCTCCCGGGAGGAGGGGTGGGGGGTAGGCCAGGGAGGGAGGGACAGGGAGACCCAGCCTGGTAAGCGTTGGCCTCTGAAGACAGGGATCCCCGGTGTCCGCTGTGGGACCCAGGTATGTGCATGGGGGGATCGCTGGCTGGGAGAGGCAACCAGAGATTCCTCCCCTCTTCTGTACATGGCAGAGAGGTTGACACGTGTATGTACAAACTCGCTTGGGGTACATTTACATGGAGAAAGTCTGGTGGCCAATTCTGAACCACAGGACTTGTCAGAGCCTTTAACCTGTGCTCTGTAACTCTCCAAGAGAGGCAGCACCATGCAGCACTTTCCAAACTTGCACAGAACCTCTCAGGGGCTGAGAGTTCCTGGGATCCATTCAAGGAAAGGGTGGGTTGGATTTATAATGGCCTCATGCCCAGAAAGAAAAGGAGAAAGAGGAGCCAGCCTCCTCCAGTGGGTCCTAGGCTGGGTGGGAGACCCTGAGGAAGGAGGGCAGCAGACCCTAGGCCCACTCACTGGACAACTGCATCTCTGCCCCAGAAGTGACCTGGCCTGGGCACACATAGGACTCTGATGAGAGGCCAGCTGGGCTCTGTGGGTTGGTTGGGGAGACGGGGTAACAGGGGTATGGAAGTGGGAGGCGTACCGTGGGGACAGCCATGGTGCTGGTGGTGACCCGTGGGGGAGCTGCCCAGATTGTCTGCTCCCTCAGAAGAGTCTGGTCAGGCTGGCCAGGCCAGGCTGGGCTGGGAGTCACCACTACTGGGGGAAGGGAAGCAGAGTCAGGGGGCTTCCCAGACTCTGAGAAGGCCAGGGGGATGAGAGGAGAAAACCCTGGACCTGGGGCAGAACTGGCTTTCTGGAAGGACCACTAGACTTGGAGTCAAAGACCCAGCCAGTCTCCCAACAAAAGGCCCAGGACCCGGGACACTGATTTATCGCCCAGCATCTCTGGGCGCCTGCGGTTTACCCCCTCCCCCGTTGAGCAGGCAACGGCAGAGGGTTGGGCTGTCTGGGGACCTAACGCAGCTCCATCAGACTGCAAAAGATCAGAACTCTCCTCTTCCCGGCCTTCCCCAGGACCACACCCCAACCAAGAAACACACCCTGCACCATACACACACATGCACATACACACACCTCCTTCATAGGACTGTGGAGACCTGTGCCACGAAGCGGGGCTTACTCTCACAAATATGGGGACTGCTGATATTTTTCATGCTGTTCTATTTCATTTTGCTAAAATGGTCCCAAATCCTTAAGAGTCCGAGCCTGCCTCGGCTAGCCCGCAGATGCACCACCTGCTGGGCTCTTCAACCAGCAGCAGCAGAACCAGAAGAGCCCCAGGCCCCAGAGACCTGACCTTCAAGATTACCCCTGGACAAACTGAAGCCGGGAGAGGGGACCAGGCTGCCAAGGATCACACAGGCCCTGGGGGCTGGGAGCTCACACAGGGACCCTGGAGGGGGGAGCAGGGGACCACTGATTTGTAATTACAAGCATGTGTCATGGAAAATGTTGATCCTCACTTTAAAGAAGCAACCAGGGCAATGAAAGAAATGTGGAAGCAGCTGGGGCTGGGAGACAGGAAGGATGGCTCCAAATCTGTCCTCACCGTGTGGCACGCCCAGCGCCTGGAGTCAGCTGCTCCTGCAACCCACCCTCTCGAGGGACCTCTGAGCTGAGGGCAGCAGCACCCACTCCTGCCCTCCATGGTCCAGGCCAGTCTTCCCTGGAGACGTGTACTCACAGGTGGGGCTCCTGAGACCTGAGCCCCTTGTTCCTTCCTCTTGGGAGTGCCTTGCAGCGGACAGCGGAGGAGGGGGGAATGGAGGCGGTGGTGGTGTCATCAGGAGCGGAACCTGGGGGCAGAGGGACCCGGTCAGCAGGAGGTCCAGGTGGGCCTTGGCATGGGCCACCAGCGATCCCGCTGGGGCAGTAAGGAGGCACAGAGCAGGCTAGCCCTGGTCCAGTCTCCCAGGGGACTGGGAGTATGGTGGGGAGTGGAAAGCTGCCATCGACACCACTGACAGGAGAACGGCACCGTTTATCTAAGGGCCTGGCTCCCGGCCTCTGGAGGTGCTGGGCCGGGGATGGTGTCAGCTTGGCTGACCTCTCTCTGGCCTTATGAGACATGTGTGCACCCATCACACACACACCCATGCATGCATGTACACACATGTAATGGATACAACACACGTGTGCATGTGCACACACACACACACACATTCGTGCATGTGCACAGCCCTCCCTCGCTGTCCTGGACTTCTGTGCTGAGATTGCCCGCCTGGAGAGGAGCAGGGAGGGAGCATCTTGAGGCATCTGAACACTTCTCTGACACACCAGCAGGGGCCTTGTGGCTGTGGCCACACCTCAGAGCGGGGTGCTGTGCCAGGACCCACCAGGCAGTGTCCAGGCCAGGCCCCTCCCCAAGGCCACAGGGAAACAGAGATCACCAAGATCGGACCCTCAGCACTGCAGAGACCCCCAGAACTCACCCCTGCACCCTGCCCCACACCCAGGGCAAGGCACAGACCTGACTGTGGCCACCTCTCCTGCCTCCCCAGGGACACTGGTTGCAGCCAGGAGGAGCCCTGGACCTGGACGAATGTCCCCAGCTCACCCTGAGCAGTCTCAGCTCTGGGGACTGACCACCTGAAGCCAAGACTTCTGGCCCAGCTGACCTAGCAAGCAGGGACTGTGAGTCGCGGGACCACATTCATCTCTTCGTGTCCCACCGCATGCAGCAGAGAAATTCTCCAGAATGACACCAGAGCCAGGCTTGTCACTTTTTGGCTGAAAGCTGAAAGTTGAAGTCGGGCCAAGCCCATCTCAGAGGGCAGACTCCCATGCTCCCTGCTCCCCTGGTGTCACCGTGATGCCCTTCTCCCTTGGGGCTGTCCCCACGTGCCTCTCCACCTCACAGGGTCACAGCTGCCGGCTGTTGGAGCACCACAGCCTGGCTGTCAGAGGGCAGCTCCTCACCCCTCCTTGCTGTGGGTGGCAGAGGGGGGATAGGCCTCCAGGCTGGGGCTGGAGAGAGCCCTGAGCAGGACATGGCTGCCTGGCCTGGGGCTGGGACTATGCTGTCACTCAGTCTCCTTCTCTGCTCTTTCTGCATTAAAGTGCTTCAACATTTTGCAATAAGAAGCCCAGCGTTGCTGTGGCCGGTCCTGCTGGGGCAAACCGCTCGGCCACACTGAGTGTCCCCGCGCTCAGTCCCACCTCCCAGCAAGGAGGCACAGATCTTAGGGAGCTACCGGAGCTTGGTGGCACCCTCAGGAGAACCCCTGACCTGCACCCGCTGCCTTCAGCCCCTCAATTGCTCCCCTACCCAGGACCCTCCGCCCACCATGGCCACTGGAAAGGAACACAGCCTGAAGCCCCGTCTGCCAGCCACCACGCACCTCACATGTCAGTCTTTCCAGGAATCCGGTGGAAAGCCCAGGAGTCCCGGTGCTCCATGGGTAGGGGAGTGTCTGCCGGCCCCTGGCTCGGGGGGAGACCCACAGAGGCAGGGGCTGGGTTGAGCACAGGGAGCTGCCACAGTACTGGGCTGTCAGGGCTGTCCCAACTGCCACCCCCAGGAGCGGGAGTCGTCGCATTAATATTTGAAGACTCAGGTATCAAGTGGCCAGGCGGGCTTGGGGCTGGGTGCCGGATCCCTTACCATGGCACCTTAACCCTCAGTGGGGCAGGGGCCAGAGGAGCAGACCCTCTCGGGATGTGGGCGAGACTTGAGATCCCTGGGTCATGAGAGAGGGAGAAGCTAGCCAGAGGAAAGCCCCAGTACTGTACCTCCAGCCCCAGAGTAGCTCCCAGGGCACAGACGGAGAAACCAAGGCTCGCTGGGATGTGGGGAGAGCTGGGATCAGAATCTTATTTGAGACCCCCAGTCCTTGCTCCAGGAACCCCTCGAATCACTGCTCTTTGGGTCGGGGGCATCAGCAGTGGAGGAGAATGCTGATGGGGGTGCCTCTGGGGACTGGGGAGGCCCTGACACTGGTTGGGTTTCTTGCACTCCTATTGAGGATGCAAAACCCTGGCTGCTCTTCATGTGGCCATTTCTCAGGGCTGCATCTGGAAGGAGGGACCCAGAGGGATCTTACTGCTCACTGAAAAATGGGGGTTCCCCAAGCTCAGGGGTCCTCAGCCGTGACACCAACCTCCTGTGGGTACAGTAGCCATCTGTATCCATATCGCATTATGCAGGGACCTGGGGGGGCAAGGGGACCCAAGCAAACATAACACTTGCTCTCTGCAGTGGTCCTGGACGATAGTGTCTTCTTCCAGCGTCCATGACACAGACCTTGGCTGTCTTATGAGCTTTAAGCAGGACCAAGTCAGACCCTGGAGCCTGGGGCCTCCCCCTGCTATCTCCTACCCCTCTCCCTAAAGGAGTCGGCTCTTGGGGTTAGGGGCAAGAAGCCCCCCTCCCCCGCCAGAGCACAGGAAGTTGGTTTGGGGTGCAGAGGAATGAACTTGGACCCCAGTGCTGCACCCGCAGCCTGGGGGAACTCATGTCACTCTCCTGGCCCCAGCTACACCCTCCCCAACCTCCATGGAGAAATGAGGGGAAGTCACACCTGGGGCCTTGGTTTCCCCTCCTATAAGTCAGGAAGATGACAAATTACGGGAGGTGCCTGACGGGCCAGTGTGGGGAGCTCACACCTCATCGGCGTGTTCTCACCGCAGAGCTCTACCCGGCCCCGTCTGCTGTGCTGTTTCCCTGGCACCGGGAGAAGCGACATCCTGACACTAACCAAGTCTGTAAGGAGCTGAAGGGGCTCAGATGTGGGGCTCCGACCTCTGGGTCCTGACGTCTGGGCACATGCCCCACCCCCAAATTGGGCAATTGCCCTGAGGTCAGTGGTTGGCTCGGCCCTTTCCGGGGCCTGCCATCTCCTTTCCTGTGTTTTGGTGAGATTTGAGCAATGCTGGGTCTGCCATGCATTATACATCGAGGACAGCTGTGGCGAGCCGGGTTACAGGCCTGTAATGCCACCCGGGCTGAGAAAATCATGACCCACAGATGGGCGCCGGACACCAGTCACCACGGCTGAGATTCAATTACTGGCGGCACCGCCAGGCCCCACCCCTCACCGAAGAGGAGGCTGTCCCTGGGGAGTCTCTTGCCCTCTCTGGGCCTCAGTTCTGCAGCAAAGACAAAAGGGTCCTGGAGCCCTTGTGACCTCAGGGAGGGAATGAGCACCCGCTGGAGACCTCAGGAGCATCTCCCGCCACCACTCATCCTTCCTGTTTCACAGATGAGAAACTGAGGCTTGGAGATGCCGTGACCTCACCAGCCAGGAAGAGCCTCTCCAGCCCCAGTGGGTGCAAGTACAGGGCCAGGGCCAATAGGACCAGCCGGTGCTATGGTGGGGGATGAGACGCTGCCCCGCCTCACGCCTGTTTGGAGGGTCAGGCTTACCAGCCCGGGCTGCTATTTCTAATGCCACCATCTGGCGGGGACCTCACTCAAGCCTGGGCCCTGCAGCCAGAAGCCCACCCCGTCAGAGAGGACCAACCCTTCGCCCAACCCTTCATTGTGCAGAGGGGGCCCAAGGGCCAGGTAGCAGGAAGACCTGGCAGCTGGACTGAGGCAGGGCCTGGCCTCCCTGAGCCGAGGGTAGGCCTGGGTACTGGGCAGCATGGACCCAGATCCTGCAACCCAGTGGCTGAGGGGGCGCCTCCCACATGCACAGCCTGGTTCCCCAGGCCACCTCTCCTGAGACCCACAGCTCTCGGGGGCAGGTGCGGCCGCCCTATATGTCTTCCACCACCTCCCCTGAGCCCGGCGTGGGAAGCAGCCGGCGAGGCGTGACCTCTGGATATTATGTTTCCATCAATATTGCATAAGGCGCCCGGCACCCCCCTCCCCTCAACCAACACCCCGCCCTCCCACTGAGCCAAGTCTGCATGTGAGGCAGGTGGCCTGGGGGGGACCCACACCCCCAACTGCCCTGGGCGCTCACTGAGGGAAGATGGGAGGCTCCAGGCCTAACCCCAAGTCCCACATGGGCGCCCCAACTCTCTGTAGATACAGCAACAAGCCTCAAAAACCAGGGTTTTGTGGATGGGCTGGGCCCTGCTGGTCACAGGCTGGGGAGCTGGGGAGTCCTGAGAGAACAGAATTCTGCCTCAGATCCTATGGCGACACCAGGGACACAGTGAGGACAGCCCGAGATGGGCCGCTTTTCCACGGCCCCAGGGCCATCGGGAGAACACCCAGAACCCTGCCCCTGGCCGCTCAAGCTGAGCCAAGTGGCCAAAAGGTTCTGATAGATGTGCCAGGGCCTGGGGAAGGAGGGCTGAGGTCAGAGACACTGCCCAGACAGGAGGCCCAGGAGTGACTAGGCTGGGGACTGGCCGGGACCTACCCACTGGCAGCAGGGTCACGCCCACCCCCCTCCTGATCTCAGCTTCCAGGTCGGCCACAGGGACCACCGAGGGGCCAGGAGGGACCCAGGTGGCCAGGACATTCCCAGCCTGTAGACTGTGGAGCTCTGCCCGCCACACCAGGAACCTATTCAGTCCCACAAACTCCTCACACCCGAGCCCAAAAGACAACGTTTTACCAAACAGTAACCAATGGAATGTCTCGTACATAAATCATGTCATAAAGAAATGACTTCCAACAGTCAGGGTAGTCCTCAGTTCTTAGACCGCGACATCAGCACAACCCTGTGCTGCCCCAGGCCACAGCAGGCTGGGATGCGGGGGGTGGGGGAATGATCGTCCCACAGGCCCAGGACCAGGGAGGACCGCAGCTCTGCCTCAGTTGGCCCAGGATGCTCCTGAGGGAAAACGAGGCACAGGAACCCCTCGGTGAGACCTGGCATGGGGGGGGCGTGTCACACCTCTGGACCTTGGTGCTCTCACCTGGAAATGGGGCCACATGATCCCAGGGACGCTTTCTAAAAGGGTGGCCTCTAAATTGGCAAAACTGTGGCCAGTTGGGACTAATTTGTCATAGCAGCTGCCTTGGACCTGGAATGGGGACAGGGATGGGTGGGAGGATGCGGGGGGTCCTGTTTCGACGCAGACGTCACCCATGAGAACACCCGTCCGCCTGCCCACGTGTCTGTGTTCGTTTACTTGCTCACATGCCCATGGATCCTCTCCATTCAGTGCACGCTGTGGTCTATCGTGCACAGGGGGCTGGGGACAGCAGGACAGATAGGATTCTTGTCCTTGTGGATGGGAAATATCTCAGCGAGGGGTAAGCCACGAGGGCCGGTGTGGGCCGGTGTGGGACCGGAACTTGCTGCCTTCTGGACGGCCATGTGACTCAGAGCCCTGCTCCCACCCCCCGGGTACCCTCAGTCTGACAGTGTCACCCCTTAGGCACCCCAGCCATGGCCCAGCCACAGGCCAGCCCTGCTCCCTGCCATAGCCACCATGGCCCTTGTCTTGACCCCTGCCACTGCCCCTGTGAAAGGCCCAGTCAGGCCCTCTGTCACAGTCCCAGTCTCGGTCCCTGTCATAGTTCCAGTCACAGTCCCTGCCACAGCCCCAGTCATGGCCCCTGCCACAGTCCTGTGACAGCCCCAGTCATAGCCCCGTCACAGTCCAGTCATGGTCCCTGTCATGGTCCTAGTCATAGCCCCTGTCACAACCCCTGTCACATCCTCAGTCAGGGCCCCTGTGCCAGCCCCTGTCATAACCCCATCACATCCACAGTCAGGGCCCCTGTCACGCCCCTTTCATGCCCCCTGTCCCAGTCTCTGTCACGGCCCCTGTCTCAGCCTCATCACAGCCCCAGTCACAGCCCGTGTCACAGTCCCAGTCATGGTCCCTGTCACGGTCCCAGTCATAGCCCCTTCACAGCCCCAGTCATAGCCCTGCTACATCCTCTGTTACAACCCCTGTCACATCCCCAGTCAGTGCCCCTGTCACACCCCTATCACACCCCCTGTCCCAGCCTCTGTCATGGTCCCTGTCCCAGCCTCTGTCACGAACCTGTCATGGCCCATCACAGCTCCTGCTGCAGCCCCATCATGGCTCTGTCGTGATCCTTGTCACAGTCCCTGCTGCAGCCCAGTCCCAGAACTGGGCCAGCTGACTTGTGACACTGGCTCTGTCCTGGCCCAAGACCATTTCCCTGGGACCAACCTGGTGTCCATAATGAGCTTTCTCCATAACTTGTTGTCAGGAGAGCCAGGGACCCTGTTACCCCAGCCTCCGGGGCTGGGGGGGGTGGGCACTGTGAAGCTTACCGGCCCGGCTGTCTCCCGCAGGAACTGGGCACAGTCCTGGTGTCCATGGTACTCTGCCAGGTCTGCCGCCGTGTAACCATCTTCATCTCGTAAGGAGGGGTCCACATGGTGGGAGACCAGCGTCTGGCAGCACTGCAGGGAGGGGACACATGTGACTACTCCATCACCTGCTTGTGCCCATAGCATTTACCAGGTGTGATGGAGGGCAGGCACTGTGCTGGTTTCATCTCACAGGTGGGCAACTGAGGCCACCAACAGCTAAGGAACTTACCCAAGACCCTGCTGTTGTTCACTACAGGGCCAGGGCTCGAATCCCCAAGGCCCACCCACCTCTGCCCCATCCAGGCAGCAGCAGCGCCAAGCTCCACAGGCACCAGCACACAGTCCCAGATGGAAACCGAGGCACCCACAGTCAGGAACTGCCAGATGCTCAGCTGCTAGTGGGTGGTAGAGCTGACACCCTGGCTGGGCAGCCTGATCCTGACCTTGCCCTTGTAGTCCTTGCCATGGGCTCTAAAGGCAGAACTGGTGTCTGTACAGCAATGTTGGGAGGTATGTGTGTCATTTTCACAGGAAGAAATGGGAAGATGGAACCATAACCTGAGCACTGTGGGATTTGTGAGCAGGGGGTGAGTGATTACAGATGACCAAGATCTGTGAGGTGACTGTACCAGAAGCAAAGCAGGTGGGCAGATGGGTCCCATCAGGGACTAGAGTAACAGGTCCCCAAGGACAACATAAAATATGCATTAAATGTAAAGTCACCTTCCTAAAGCATCAAAGAGGCAAAAAGGAAGTGAGGAATTACCAAGCCAAGCTCAGGAGTCAGGGAAAATCTGGAGGGATAAACCTATCACTCAGAAGTGTTTCTGCACTGGCAGCACAGCCTCACAGGACTAGGGAGACCAGGAAAAGCCCAGGGTCCTCCAAAGGCGAGAGCTCCAATTTATCACCTAGCACTGTAGGCTGAAGGTTCTACCCTCAGAGTAAAGGTAAACCAGAAGCCAGCCAGCCCTCCGCTTCCCTTCACTCAGTGGCCCAGGGAACCTTGAACCTGAAATGTGGAGTGGGAAGGTCCTGGGCTCACAATTTCCATGGATGCCTGACAACCAGAGGCAAATAATGTTTCACCCAAGGCCTCACATGACTCCCACAAATTGTTTTTCAAATATAAGTTCCAGCATGGAGTCAGACAAAGCCGGGAGCCCAAAGAAATAAGATATCAGAACAAGAGCCAGAAGACCCAACTCACCAGGAAATAGGCCCACAAGGACCCAAGAACTAACAGAACACAACTGGGCTTATTATTTTCAAGGGAATAAAAATCAAGCTTGAAAATTTAGGCGTGGAATTATCAACCATGAAAAGAGACATGGTGCATTTAAATGATGATGGTTAGTAGGTCAGGAACATAGAAATAATGACCACGTGAAAAGCTGAAGCTGTAAGACAAGTGAGCAGAAAATCAGTCAGAAGCAGCCATCCAGATGCAGCACAGAGAGACAAAAAGCTGAAAGCAGAACCTGTCTGTGATATTGTTTGTGGCAGTAAACCCAGAAAGAGGAGAAACAGAATGGGTGCAGAAGTCCCATCTGCAGGGATAATGGCTGGGGATTTCACAGAACTTAAGGAAGCACCGAAGCACAAATTCAAGATGCTCATGCAATCCCCAGTGGGAGAAATAAAGAGCAATCTGCCTCACGTCATCCCCATAGTAAAATTGTAGGAAAGCAAGGACAAAATGAAAAACCTTAGAAGTGACAAGAAAAAGAATGATTATCTTCAAAACAGTGGCTCCTCTCAGCTGACTTCTTTGTAGAAGCCACCAGGCAATGAAAGAATGACATTTTTCCAGCACCAGAGGAAAATACGTGGAAATTTCCAAGCAACGATTCTATACCCAGCAAAAATACCCTTCAATAGTGATCATGAGATAAAGGTAAACAAAACAGGCAAACAAAACAAAATGAAACAAAGAATTTGCCAGCAACACTCCCACACTAAGGGAACATCTGAGGCATTGGCTTTAGACTGAGGGGAAGAGATTCCACAGAGAAGGCCAGAGATGCCAGGAGGAATGAAGATGACAAAGTAGTAAATTTGTGGATAAATTCAAATAAGCCTTTATTTTTTGACTGAATGAAAAACAATAATGTCAGATTTTTTTTTTAACTGTAGAAATAAAACACATTAAAAATGGTGCGACCCCATCAGCCTCATCCCCACCCTGCAAGCTTTCCTGCTCCCTTTGTCCTTGCCACTAGTCTCTAGGCTGTGCCTTGAAAAGCTTAAGCCATCACAGGAAGCTGGGGGCTGCTGGGGACCATTGTGCTCACAGCCTGGAGGCTTGTCTAAAAGATGGGGAAGTGAGTCCTTCCGTTATCATTCTGGAGTGACACATGGACCACTCATTCAGCCCCAATGTCACCCTGTGAGGTTTATTACTGTGCCTGCGCTACACAAAATGACAAGAGGCACAGAAAAGGATGGGAAGCCTCCCCAAGGTCATCCTGCTAGGAAGTGGGGCAGCCTGGATTCAGAGCTGTGTCTCTAGGAGCCTGTGGTCTTCATCACACCCGAGATAGAGGAGCGTCCCAGGACAGCGCAGGGCCTGAAGGCACCTCAAGGATGAGCTGGTCCAGGATCCTCCCTGCCATCAGTCCCAATGCCCTCTTTTTTTGCAAAAGTTTCCTGACACTCTGCTGCTCTTCTGGCATGAACACAATTGGTAATACAAGTTGCCTGCACACATAAATTTAAAATATTATGCTCTAGGGGCACCTGGGTGGCTCAGTGGGTTAAGCTTCTGCCTTCGGCTCAGGTCATGATCCCAGGGTCCTGGGATCGAGCCCCGCATCGGGCTCTCTGCTCAGCGGGAAGCCTGCTTCCTCCTCTCTCTCTCTGTCTGCCTCTCTGCCTACTGCCTACTTGTGATCTCTCTCTCTGTCAAATAAATAAATAAAATCTTTTAAAAAAATAAATAAAATAAAATATTATGCTCTAATGTAAAGGAGAAAAAAATAGTTTATAATTAAAAAAACATGCATGTTACTATGTGAGTATTTGGGCATGGCTGCACCAAAGACAAAAGTCTGCTGTCTGTACCAAGAAAAACGAAGGAGGGCACTCCAACAGACAAAGCAAATTACTGAGTGTCCTGCTTACGCTTCTGGTTATTGTCTCTTTCCTTCACTACCTTAGAGCCAACTACTCTGCAAAGTGTATAAAAATGTTCATGTTATAAGGGTTCCTGGTGGCTTAGTGGGTTAAGCCTCTGCCTTCAGTTCAGGTCATGATCTCAGGGTCTTGGGATCCAGCCCTACACCAGGCTCCCTGCTCAGAGAGGAGTCTGCTTCTCCCTCTCCCTCTGCCTACTGCTCTCCCTGCTTATGCTCTTGCTCCCTCTCTCCCAAATAAATAAATAAAATCCTTTAAAAAAAATGTTCAGGGGGCTCAGTCAGTTGGGTGTCTGCCTTCAGCTCAGGTCATGATCCCAGGGTCTTGGGATCGAGCCCCACATCGGGCTTCCTGCTCCATGGAGAATCTGCTTCTCCCTCTGCCCTCCTCATGTTTGTGCTCTCATGCACACATGCTCTCTCTCTCTCAAATAAATAAATATGTTCATATGATAAATGGCTTTTGTCCAGGGAAAGCCTAAATGCAAAATGTGTACAGTGGAATGCAGTCAATGATCTCCCTTGTCAGTACTGACTGGTTTTGCATCTATTTGTGAATTCACGTCATTATCCCTTGCTGGTGAGATATTTGTTTTATTTTACTCCTGGTTATATGAATTACTTGCTTTCTCCTTAATTAATGAGGTAAATAAAAATCTTTGACACAGGCTCATTTTATAGTTGAATGAGCATCATGATTATGAGCACTTTCTAAAATTATCACTGAGGGCTGCAAATAAAGCAAAATATGATCTTCCCTTGCCATGTACAGTAGGATCATTCTTGGAAAAGCCTTACATACACTGACATTATGAAAAATACTGGATGTGTGTAAACACACAATTGAATTTAGGTTCTAAGCTTAATTACATACACTTGGGAATAGCAGGTTCCCTTGTGTCCCCTCCACCACGGGTACCTCAATCACTGGAAAACCAAAAACAGTCCTGAAATTTCTGAAACCCACTGCAGAAGGTCCTGCCCTGTTGAGAACCAAATGCTCTTGTGGTTCTCGAATCCTCGGTCATGTCCTAAGCAAGTGCGTTCAATAACTATGTGTCAGAAGAGTGAGTATCCGAATGGAGGAGAGTGAATGAGCGGACGTCAGAGGCTCTGACGATTAAACAGGCCTTCACCCGCACCTCTCATAGGAGCAGAAATCCCTGAGGCAGTCGCGCTCCCAATACCTCTAGGAACTCAGAATACTCAGTAGTAAGTTCACTTCTTGAGTTAGAGGCCACAGTAAGTTAGAGTTAAAACTGAGTTAAAACCACTCATCAGAACCCTGAGAGAGTCTTATTTACACCTGTCTTCTGTCGTTTCCTTTTCAACCTCATCAGCAAAGCCCCAGACGACACCCCGTCATATGGCAACTTCCTTCTCCAAACAGCCATGGCATCTCACACCCTCTTCTCGAGATTTCCCAGCATTCTCTTAACTCAGCATTAAACCTAGCTCCACACTGTCACCAGCGAACCCTTACCGCCAGCCCTGGCTCCTGCTCTATTCTGTTCTAGCAGCTGACTGTGTCTAGTCGTCTCTCCCTTGCCAGAAGTCCGGCTCCTCCTGTTCACACACCACTGTAAGATCCACTGTCTCTATGAATTCTTTCTAGATTGGCTGAGCCAATGCTATGCACACAGGTAGTTCTTGAAATTGTACATCATAATCCCCTGGCGCGTTTTAAAAGTCCTGATACCTGGGGGTCCCACCCAGAACCAATCAAATCAGGATCTCTGGGCAGGTGGAGCCCAGGTGTTCGGATACTTTAAACCTGTTCTGGAGATTCCCAGTGCACAGACAACCTTAAGAACCACCATATAGCACTATACACTGCATCTAAAATCCCAAACAAAAAGTTAGCTATTAAATTCAGCTATGTAGACGAGACAATCTATCACGGTCACTTTGCATTTACTCCAGGAAGGCAAGGGTGGTTTAACATTTTTTAAAGTAATCAGAATAGAAAGAAAGGTCTTGAGATGTTTGCCCACCTATGTTCACTGTGGCACTGTCCACAACAGCCAAGTGCGAAAGGCAACCCAAGTGTCCCCTGATGGGTGAAAGACCAGAGACAATGTGGGTCCATCCACACAAGGAAATGTGACTCAGCCTTAAAAAGGAAGGAAATCCTGTGTCCTGCTACACCATGGTTTAACCTTGAGGATATAACGTTGACTGAAATAAGCCAGTCACAAAAAGATAACTGCTATCTGATTCTACCCTCGTGTTGTTCCTTGAGTTGTCAGACTCATAGGGACAGAAAGTAGAAAAGTGGGTTCCCAGGGCTGGGGGATGGGAGCAGGGAAATGTTTCATAGGGACAGAGTTCCGGTTTTGAGAGATGAAAGCCGGGAGGTCTGCTGTATAACAATGCATATAGTGAACATCACTGCACCATACACTTAGAAACAGAAGGAGAAGTTGGCGTTTTAAAAGATTTTATTTATTTGAGAGAGAGAGAGAGAGAACTAGCGCATGAGGCAGGAGGGGCAGAGGGAGAAGCAGACTCCTTGCTGAGGGGGATCCTGATGTGGGGCTCGATCCTGGGAGTCCAGGATCATAACCTGAGCTGAAAGCAGACACCTAACCCACTGAGCCAACCATCTGTCCCAGGAGGGTAAGTTTTATGTAACGTATTTTTTAACTTCAATTTAAAAAGTAAGCAATTGGTATAATTCACACCATTCAAAGAATAAAGACTGTTGATATAGTAAAACAAAACATGTTAAACAATCATTGCTCCCTTTGGAGGCTGCTGGGACACCAGTTCTTTATTCTGAAGTTTTTATTCCTAAAAATTAGGAGAATCTGTCTCAGCTAAGGAGCCTATGGAGACCTGAAGACTACATGTAGTGTGGTATTCTGGAGGGAATTCTGGAGCAGATAAAAAGACATAAGGTAAAAACTAAGGAAGTCCTGGGGTTGTCTGGGTGGCTTTGTTGGTTAAGCGTCCAACTCAGTTTTGGCTCAGGTCATGGTCTTGGAGTCATGAGATCAAGCCCCAAGTTGGGCTCTACACTCAGCACGGAGTCTGCTTGTCCTTCCCCCTCCCTCCCCTGCTCATGCTCACTCTTGAGCACACGCCCTCTCTCTAAATAAATAAATGAATAAATAAGCCTTTAAAAAACTAAGGAAATCAGAATAAAGTATGGACTTTGGTTGGTAATACTGTATCAGTTTGGGTCCACTAATTGTGACAAATGCACTAGGCTGATTAAGTGGTTAATGCTGGCGGAAACGGATGTGGGTCTTTGGGTTCCTCTGCCTGTACTAGTGTCTCAATTGTTCTACAATCTAAAATCATCCTGAACTATTTTGAAATAAGAATTTATTTTAAAGTTGCAGGGGAGATCAAGCATTATCCTAGGCTTCTGGGACAAAGCAGATTTCTGGAACTGCGAATGGATTAGCAGATGCCGCGGACAAACCAGTCGTGTGCGGTTCCTGTTTGGCCTCCGAGTCTGGTGCAATCCGGGAAGTAGATACCTGACAGTCCGGGCAGGCTGGCTCAGAGGTGAGAGTAGGACCTCACTATGAATTATTGTTAGATGTGATACTGGTTTGAAACTGTGTTAAAAAACAAAGGGGGTCCTTATCTCTTGGAGATGTAGGCTGAAGTATTTCTGGATAAAATACCGTGAAGTCTCTAGTTCTCTCTTGAATAACACAGCAGCCGAGGGGGCGGCGGAGGGGCGGGGAGCCAGCCAGGCTCTCACGTGGATTCAGGGTTTCCGTCAGAAGAAGACTGAAAGCAGATCTGTTCTGGGCTGTGTGGCCTGAGTTATTCCGTTTCCATATGCAGAGCCGGTGAGGACCCACAGGCTCTGGGCTTACCTGTTCAACTCCTTGGGCTCATAATGAGGATTTCATTTGCAGAAAGCCACGGCTCCAGCCGCCTTCCTGAGAGGGTCCCTTGGGACTTGGGGTCCCCTCATACCTCCAAATATTCTGTTGTCCCTGTCCTCCGGCCCGCTGTCCCCCTCCCTGGCTAGGAAGGGGTGGAAGCTGGGGAGACAGAGCTGGGGGAGCGAACCTGCAGGGTTGAGTGGTGTCTGACGAGGAGGGAGGGAGTGTAGCTGGGGTGGGGAGTCGGGGGAGTGAAGAGTCAGAGAAAGACCATTTCACAGCTGCTGTGAGCTGGGGTCCTGTCTCCTTTGCCTTCTTCCAAAGGAACAGTGCCTTCCCGTGACTGTGCTTGCTGCAGTTTATTTTACCTGACTCGGCTGACACTGGGCCACGAGCCCCAGCCCTACTTTGGGTTCCAGCTGTGAACAGCTGTCTGGAAGCAGAGAGCCCGACTGGGGCACTCAGCTGTGATCTCAACATCACTCTCCCTCTGGACTGAGCTGTGGGGGGCTGAAGGAAGCGGATCCCCCTTGGGGACAGTGCTCCGTGGGGCTGGGTTGGGGAGGCAGAGGAGGAAACCTGTGTTTTGCTCTCAGCTGGCCTTGCCTTTCCATGAGGTCAGTATGCAGGGAATGCGCGGGGCAGGGGTTCCGCATGGTCTATTCTCAGTGTTGGACCCTGAATATTTAAATGTCACCCCTGCTGACTCCGGGTTCCTCATGTTGTCTCCTAGGGGCTGGGCCACACAAGTCCCTGAGATTTCTTGGATGATAGCAACAGGGCTACCCTCACGCCTCTGAGCGCAGCAGTCAAGGGTTCTCCTGGGCAGATGACATACCCCGGGGGTCTCTGTGCAAAGGAAGGGGTGCGCACGGAGGGAGAGCCTGAATTTGGCCCCCAGGTAACTCATAGTCTGGGCCCTGGGCAGTGACTGCCGTCTCAGCCTCACTTTACCCACCAGTAAAAGGGGAATCGTGACTCCTCTCCCACTGGGCTGCTGAGTGGGTTATTTCTGCAGGAAGTGCAGGAAGGGGGAGCTCCCAGGCCTCCAGCTTCTGGGGGCTCCCAGTCTCTACCTCTCACCTTGCCGGCCTTACCTCCATGTGCCCGTTCTCGGCTGCATCATGGAGGGGGGTCCCTCCCCAGGAGTCTGTCGTGACAGGGGCGCCCATCAGCAGGAGCCGGTCTAGAATGGGTGTGTGGCCGCCTTGAGCTGCAAAGTGGAGGGCTGTGGCCCCCTCATTATCCCGTGCTGTCAGGCCAATGTCGGTGAAGGTGACCTGGGGAAGGTGGAGGAGGAGGAGGACCTGCTCAGGAGGTGACCCCTCGTAGGGAGGCAGACAGGGCGGGCAGTGAGCTCAGCACAGAAGCGGGAGGCGATCCTCCCCAGAAGCCAATGAAACTCCAGGAACCACTTCTAGGAAAATTCTGCCTTCCTGATGGAAGGGGCTGGTGGCTGTGGTGTCACCCTGTTTCTCCTTCCTCCGGCCTTGATGTGGCCAACTTTCACCATAAGGGAGAGGCTGGGAGAATGCAGAGATGCAGCCAAATGGGGCTGGGTGTCTGACCCAAAGACAGCAAAGCCTCCTGCTGCTCCTACGCTCCTACGTAGAAGGGACCCTGGGAAGGAGGTTCAAGTTCCATTGTCACCTGCAGCCCAAAGTGTGCTGGCTGATCTGATAGTCAACTGTGTCTGCTGGGAAAAGACCGGTGAGCCGGGAACAGAGGCCCTCCTGTCAGCTGGCTCCCCTGAGGGGGAGGACGCCCTGCTCCCAAGTCAGGGACCCAGCTGGGAGGCTGCAGTGGGAGTCACGTTGGAAAGGCCTTTCTGGCCCTGAGAGCCCGTGGCCCTGGCAGCTCCTTCCCTTTCCCTGGGATGAGCCCCCACAGTGCTCCCTCCTGCCACCCTCCCTGTCTCCTTGACACCCCCCAAAACACTGAGCTGCTTTTCCCCCAGCATACCCCCGTGGCTCAGTGCCATGGCCAGCGACGCCCGGTACTCCCCACCCGAGGGGCCAAGAATCCAGGTGCGGAGACAGGTACATTTCTGGGGGGGCCGCATTCTGAACCGGACGGGGTCAGAACGACAGGAGAGGGAACGTGAGGACAGCTCCATGGGAAGGCCAGGGTGGGGATGCTGGGCTTTCTCCTGGGAGTGGAGCCGCTCTCAGCGGAGCACTCGTGGGAAGGTGGCTAGGGTAGGGGGGACCAAGCCTCACAAAGTGTGTGTGCCTCTGGTGGGGCCTCAGGGGCGAAAGGGCCAGCCTGGGTGGGACAGCGGCCAAGGGAGGCTGGAGACCAATGCTGGTGGCTCAAAGACCAAGGCAGGTGTCTGGATTTCATCATTTGTTCCTTGGTTCATTAACTTGCTGGGTCAGTGTCTCCAGAGCCTGTGCTCCACGCCAGGCCCATGGATGCGGTCCTTGCCTCCCAGAGGAATATTTATAGTCTATCAGGTGCTGGTGCCATGGAGTGAAGACAGGAGGACAGTGGGACAGAGGGCTGAATGGGGTGGCGCCGTCCTAAATGGATGGGCAGGGAGGGCAGTGGAGGAGGGGCTCGGCGCCCTGGGGACACTGCTGGGGAGAAGGCCCCTCGGGAAGTATGGGAGGTTCTGAGCAAGGAAGGGTTTTCTCGTCCCCCCCAGTGGCCAGTGTGGCCTTCAGAGATGCCAGTCACATCCTGCCATTCTTGGCTCAGGGTCCGGCAGGAGCTCCCTGCCCCTCAGGAAAGAACCCTGGTTCTCTCGGGGCCTCTGCCTGTCCTCACTCCCTCCATCCGCCCAAATCAGGCTCTCTCTAACTTGGATTAAAAGCTGGGCCCTCCTCATCTGGGCAAACCCCCCTTGCCCAACTACTTCCTGCCTCTCCTCAGATCCCCCTGACTCTGAGATCTCCCCTGGGCCTCTCTAATGAACTCTCCAGGGTCCCAGAGACCTGGCCTGGTCTGGTTTTCTGTGGTGGAAGCAGGAAGTCCCCAGCCCATGTTGGGAAAATGCATCCCCCCCAACCTGGGCCACTATGTGTTCTGCGGTCTCAGAACTTCCTTCCAGAAAGAGAATTGAATGCCCCTTTCCCGGGTCCAGAAGGGAAGAGACCGGGCGTCGCTTGGGGCTCTGAGACATCAGAGCAGGAAGTGGCTGAATGCAGGGCCAGGAACAGCCAGCGTCCGCTGGGGGCCACCCGCACTGAAGACTCCAGGAAACACCCCAGGACTCCTGGGAGAGGGTCATGAAAGACCCTACTGTCCTGCAGGGGTCACTGCCCATCAAGGCTGCACTCCTGGGCCCAGCCTGGGCCTATACACATGGGTGCTCCCAGTGATGCCCTGGGAACATCTGATCCCCCACAACCTCAGGGGTCCCCAGGAGTCCTGCAGGCAGATGGAGATTCCCCACCCCAGCAGGCCCTGCTAGCTTGGAGCGGGCTCTGGAACCAAGGGGGGAGCAGGTGCCAGCCTCCTCGGACCTCCCATGCCTCCAGCACACTTAGCGCCCCCTTACCAGCCAGACGACCAGTGAGTAGTGGCCACAGGCAGCTGCAGCGTGGAGCGCACTCATGCCATCGAGGGCACGCAGGTGCACATCAGCTCCGCAGTCCTTCACCAGAAACTGGGCCAGGTGTAGGTGGCCCTCCTGGCAGGCCAGGTAGAGTGGGGAGGCTCCAGTGCGCGTCTGCCGGTTCACACCTCTGTGGGGGAAGGGGAGGCTCAGAGAGTGTTTGGGGGTTCTTGTAGGAGGCAGACCTCCTCCAACCCCCCAAGGCCCAGATCAAGGGGCGGAGAGGCCCAGACCACCTTACTGGCTGAAGGGCCCCCTAGTGGGTTACCTGCATGGGTGTACAGGTTATACACAGCCTTCTTACTCCCGACCCCTCCACCCCCAACCGCTGAGACCCTGGAATCCAGCTCTGGCACACTCCCTTTTGAGTCGACCAGCTATTCCCAGGGCTGGGGCTTGCTGGTGGGTGAACAGCCTAGTGGGGCGGGTGGTGGGCAGGTCACTGAGCCTCCAGAGCCCAAGGCCTGCTCTGCAGGAAAGGGGCATTGTGAGCAGTGCCTGGGCCTGGCATCCAAACTCCAGGCTCCAGCATAGACGGACTGGAGGAGGGTCACAGGGCTCCCCTGATCCCGCTCTGTCTCTGAGCTGCCACGGGGCCAGGTGAGTTCTTGGTCCCCAGTGGAATTCTGCAGGGAGGGACAGTCTCTGACCCAGACTGACCCCAGCTCCTGGTGATGCTGACTTCACCTGTGGCCCCGTGGTCAGTCCACGTGGGAGTCAGGGTGCTGGGCACGAGACGCCACACACTTGTGTGTTTTCAGTGAAGTCTCCAGGTTTTAAATGGTAAAAAAAGACTTTAAAAAGAGAGTCTAACGGACCCTCTGTGGCTGGCCCGGCCCAGGGCGCCCCCAGTGTCTGCAAAAGCAAGTCCCAAAGACCAAGGGGGTGGGCTGAGAACACCAAGGGAGAGAGCGCTATTCCAAAGCTGAGCTGTTGGGCCTTGTCGGGGAGCAAGTGTGGGGCAGCCGGAAGAGCCAGCCCCTCAGCCAAACAGGAGGCCCCCCCAGGAGAAGAGGCACGACTGGAGGCAGGTGGGTCATCAGGGGGAAAGGCTATGTCAGGTGAGGGGTGGACACTAAGTCCCACACCCAGCCAGGCCAGCAGTCCTGGGAATGGGGGTAGGGAAGCCATGAGCATGACGTCCCCAGATGGCCCATCTCGGTGCCCACAGCATCCTCTGTGTGGGCCAACGACTAGACAGGCTCTCAGGATGAGGACGGAAGCGGGGCTGCCCCCTTCCCCAGCTGGCCCCATCCCATCCCTGCCACACCCAGTGTGCCCAGCACCCATTCTGGGCAGCAGGCATAGGGCCACAGGCATGAGACTGGCTGCCCTGGAGGGGTTCCCAGTGCGGGGGAGGGAACAAAGTGGCAGAACCATCCGGGTCACCTGACTAGGGCCTCAGGACCCCCTGAGGGCACTGTAGGCCTCTGCTCATGACTGGAGAGCGTGCACCTTCCCGGCTGGGGTAGCGTGGGTCCTGACATGGCCCCAGGCAGACCGGGAGAAGCCTGAGTGGGGGGTGGGGCTTCTTGGCCCCCCATTGCCCCGTTCTGTGCAGCTAGACACTGCCCTCGGTCCTTAGGATCAAGGTCTGTCCCCCTGGTCCTGAGTCTCACGGGCCCTGTCCCCCTGCACTGGCCCCACACTGGGCCCTCCCTGCTTCCCCAGCTTTCCTGGGGCGCACTCTGGCGGACGACCGGCAGGCGGCGCTCCGGCGGCTCACCTGCTGTGGGCTGCGGCCAGGAGCTTCAGGCAGGTGAGGTCCCCGCTGACGGCAGCATGGTGCAGGGGCAGGGCCCCCTCCAGGGTCTCCAGGGTGGCCGCGTGGCCCTCCCGAAGCAGCCACTGCACCAGCAGAGGATGCCCGAAGCGGGCGGCCAGGTGCAGCGGGGAGACCCCTGAGTCGTCTTGGTCCTACTGGGCAAAGAAGGGCAGGTGGCCTTCTGTGGCCGGCCGGGACCCGTCCCGGCAGGGCAGTCCCAGCGCCCAGGAGCCCGACGCTCTGCCCGCATGCTCTTCCCTCCCTGCCGGCTGAGCCAGGTGGCCTGCTCAGAGGAAAAGGCATGGCAGGGACGCAAGTCCAGGTCTTCCAAGTCCAAACCCATGATCCCCCTGCTCCCGGGCCCCTCTCTCGAGGGCAGTCACAGCCCTTTCTGCCCTCGGCTCGCAGTGGGAAGGGCTTCCACAGGCCCAGCCTTGTCCATGTCGGGCTCTGTGGCCTGCTGCCTGTCCCAGGGCCCTACCTCTGGGCCTCTGTCCGACGGGTGCTGAGCACCTGCCTGCCAGACACGAGTCCTCGCACTGGAAGCATTCCCACGGCAAGCAGCTGGCAGGCCTGGGCATGCCCCCAGGCACAGAAATGGGCACTGCTCCCCCCACCCCGCCTGCCGGGTTGTGGGAAGAGCCGATGGGACCCATGAGTCCTCCCTGTCTGGGACCCAGCACCCCTTCTTGGAGAGTGCCCTTACATGCCCCATTGGAATTCGCCCACTGTCCCACGTCCTCCAACTGCACAAAGGGACCCCAGGTGGGCAGGAAAAGGGAGAGGGTGGGCGCTGCTGGAAATGCCATTGCCTAGATAATCCCTGAGCCTCGATACCCTCCTTCTTCCCACTGCCCCCCACAGTAGGGCCTGGGCTGTCAGTCACCGAGGCCTCCAGCTGTACAAGCCGGGCCCCAGCTCCTGAGCCTGCGTGCCCGCCATGCTCCTCTACACACTCCTGTGTGGACCCTTTAGGAAACAGGCCCCCAGATCCGGGCTGATGGAAACCCTGGCAGGCCCCGCTGGCCAGGTGAGGCCAGTCGCTCTGACATGGGGGAGGGCAGGGGGAGAGCTGCTCTGTGCCAGCTTGGGAGTTGGTGCTGGTTTGGGGGCAGGCAGGTGTGCCCATGCCACGCACACCGAGTCCCTAGGACTTCCCGGCTGCCGCTCCCTCAGTCCACATGGACATCAGCCCCTCTCACGGGCTCGCCGCTCTCACCTGCAGCCCGCAGCCTCCGTCACGCACCAGCCAGCAGAGCTCAGCCAGGCTGCCTGTGGCCGCGGCGTCATGTGCCGGGGTGGCCCCGTTGTGGGCCCGCTGGTTGCCGGGCAGCTTGGCCTGCTGTATCAGGAACTTGACACAGGCCAGGTGGCCAGCCCGGCTAGCATGATGCACCAGGCCAGCCCCCAGGGCGTCAACGATGCCCGGGCCCAGGGCCCCGGCCTCCAGCAAACGCTTCAGGGTGGCCAGGTCCCCGTTCTTGGCAGCTGTGAGCGCCTGTTGCTCCTCCATCCTCCAGCCCAGTCCACTGGTGGCTCTCGGCGGCTTACGCACAGGCCCAGGCTTCCTGTTTCAGGCGTGGACAGAGCTCCCAGCTCCTGTTACCCGATAAGCAGTGCACAGGGCAGATGGGAGACGCGCGGGGGGGTGGGGGTGGGGACGGGGCGGGCAGGCCTTGGAGCCTGGGCCTCGCAGCCCTACCGCAGCCACCCCCAGTGCCCAGGGCTGTGGTGGGCAGAGTGTTCGGGGTCTGGGGGCAGGGTCTGCCCTGGGGTCAGGTCAGGGGTGGGTGCTGGCCAGCAGATGCTTATTGTGACTGGGCTGGGCCTTGTCCTCTTTCCGAGCAAGCACTGGGGAGATGTGCCGTGTCTCTCAGCCTGAGAAGGACTTCCTGTGTCTAGTGGGTGTTTACAGTTCCCAGGATCCTTCCAGGAAGGCAGTAGGCTCCCCAGCACATGCTTCCCCTCATCTGGGCAGCAGCCCCGAGGGCCTCTTCTCACGGAAGGGAGACCCATCCACAGCGGGGGACCCATCCACGGGCGGGGGGCGCCTCTCTGGGGAACTGATGACCACATGTGCTGGAGTTCCGCGAGGCCTTCACCCCAGGATCCCAGGGCCCACCTGCCTGCTGGCAGCGCTGTGTGGGATCCTGGCCCTCAGCTGGCCTAGGGCCCAGTAGCTCCACGAACGTCTGAGGAACAGCGGCTCGCCGGAGCCAGCTGTGGGCCCAGGGCCCTAACGTGGGACAGGAAGGCTTCCGAGGCAAGTGAGGGTCTCTGAGGCTGTGGCTGAAGGTCAAGGGGCTTCCTTGAGGGCAGCCACGCCTCTTTTCCCAGACTCTTCCCTTCAGTGGTGCTGGGCACCCACCAGCTTTTTCCCGGGCCCACTGGGATCAGCATGGCCTCTGCCTGGAGGCAGGATGCTGACTTTAGTGACCCGTTTTCTAGGGACTTGCAGAGACACAGTCTCAAGCAAATTTCTTCAGCTGAAGCCTGATCATCCAGCGATAAACTGGGGTCACTACGCGCCCCTCGCACACCAGCTCAGACACACCAATGAGCCCCAGAGAAGCGCCCAATAGAGAGACTGTCAATATCTAATACTAGCATTGGAATATTTTATTAGTTCACTGAATTTCTGACAGTGGTTTCCTCAGAGTCATCATGAAGTTCTTGGCACCTTAAAACCACACGTTAAAAATGTTTGGCTAAGAAATCGATCCTATGCAAAGGGTCTCTGTGAGTCACACCCTCTGAGGTGCATCGGGATGTCACAGAGCCTTGGTGAAGACAGAAGAACCCATCTGGGAACAATATTATGATGGAGCGGAGCAGGGGACGGGCAGATTTCCCACCACAGGAGCCACCAGGGGTCACGTAACCCTGGTTGCCTCCCAAGTCCCACACCGGAGCTGGAACACTGAGTGAATGACCACAGGAAAAAGGCAGGGGGGACTTGGGGGCTTTGGGGGCTCTGGGTGGCCACCAGGCTGAGTGAGGAGGTCGGGGAGGGTGGGCAAGTTGGGGGATACGGAGCAGGGGGCTGACGTTGGTGGCCTCCCTGCGGAGGAAGGGCTTGGGAAGGGCGGAGTGAGATCAGAGGGCCCAGGGGTGGACGGACCTCAGCGCCAACAGGCAGGGGAGGCCATGACTGCAGCAAAAATCAGGTTTCCTATGTTCATGGTAGCAAGTGACAATGGTCTACAATACTAGGATTTTATCTTCCAGGGGAAACGCTCCCTTCCAGGAGGGTAGCACTCCCAGCTCCCCACAGGGGATGCTTCTGCTTCAACCTGCGCCACCGGGCAGCAGGGACAGTCCCACACAGGTGTGTGCGGCCCGCTGGGTCTGCCTGCCCGACAGACGGGCTCTCTGCTGATCCGGGGATGTGGGACAGGGAACGGGGAGACGGGGATGGGGAATGAGCGCACCCACTGCCTGACACCATGTCAGACACTGGGACAAATTAGGAGAGCCATCCTGGCCCAGCACTTGGAAGGGCTTCCTATGGGGGGCGTCCTTGGCACTAGGCCTGGTACTCCAGCCGGGCCACAGCCTGTTTCAGGTCCTGCACGACGAGGTCCACCTCCGCCCTGGTGGTGCTGCGGCCCACGCTGAGCCGGAGCGCGTTCCTGGCCACGTCGAAGGGAATACCACAGCTCAGCAGCACTGGGGATGGCCTGGGGGGTGGTGAGAACCTGTGTCAGCTCTCTGTGCTCCCTGGGTCTCAGAGGAGATGGAAGCACAACCGAGGGCACCGCCAGTGTTCCTGGCAGCTCTGGCACCCCCCCTTCCCCTCCCTCCCCACCACCGCCAACCCTAGCAGGTGTGCAGATCAAGGGCCAGCGGGCACCCAAGGTGCCTACACACACAGGCCCCAGGCAGAAGCAGCGCAGCCAAGGTCTCTGTCACATTACAGAGCTCCTGAAAGCCATCCACACAAATGCCCCCCTCCCTGAGCACAGGGCTAGGTGGGAGCAGGGACTTTAATCGCTGTGGTTCCTGAGGGTCCGGGCCAGAGGCCCCTGCAGAGCAGGGGAGAGAAGGGACAGGGCCCACAGCTCCTGGCCCCCTGCCCTCCCCTGGGTGGGTGGTCTCATTCCTATTCCAGGGGGCACCCCTACTCCCACCCTCACAGGGGCCACATCAGACACCTGCCCCCACCCAGCTATGCCCCAGCCCCTCCTCCTGCCCCTTGTACCCTCCCCTTCACCTTGTGGCTGATAAGACCACAGACTACACCCGCCTCAGCAACCCTGTCTGGGAAACGGGCCACACAGATCTTCTGGAGGGCTGGGGGAGCATTCTGTGAGCGCCCTCCTGCAGTCCACACTCGCCCCGCCTCACTGCCCCTGACAGCCACTTGGCCACTCAGGCTGCTGCCTGCCGGTTCCTGGCCTCCCCCACCCTCGTGCAGCCCTCCCTGACAGACCTCTGAGCCACGACTGGGCCTGGTCATCAGCCCAGCCCTCGGACCCTGGGAGCCCCCTGGCCTGAGGGGCTCACACACCATGCCAGCCAGACTCCTGGACAGCCCACTGCTGACCATGGCCTGGCTCCTTCTAGGGTCCTGGCGGCCTCACCCAGCACCACACCCAGCTCTGCAGGCCCCCTGCTCATGGTGAGTGAAAAACCGTGGCCCCGCTCTTCCTCCACCAGGGTTAGGCCAGTCTCGGGTGCCCGGGCTTCACATCCTCCCCTCCTGCCCTGGCCACAGCCACTCAATGGGGCTGCTCTCCTGGGATCGCCCTGCACTAGGCAGGGCCACCTGGAACCAACCTGGCCTGTCACAACCCTCCCGGAGCCTCTCACTTTCCCAGGACAGAGGGAGCTCCTGCAGCCTGCCTAGCCCCTCCCAGCTGACCCCCACTGAGGCTGCAGCTTCCCTCCTCCCCTTGGAAGCCCCAGGCCCAGCAGCCTCCTCTGGCCGTCTGACAGACAGGCACTGGATACTGTGGCTCAGGCGCGGGGCACTTACCGGTCCACGTTGTCCGAGTGGCATGCAGCCCCCACGCTGGCCAGCAGCGTCCTGCACTGGGCCAGCACTGCACGCCCTGAGGAGACACGGCATGTGGCTGTGGACAGAGTGTGCCAGCGGGGCCCTACCTGTCCGCCTCCCCTCTGCCCTGCTGCAAATTTGGAGACGCCCTCCCTTGGGCCCCCTGGGGTTGGGGGGTGGCCCAGGGCCCAGGCCGTCTCATCCCCGGTAACAGTGCAGCAGAATCCAGACAAGATGCTTCCTCCCAGACACGATTCCACCCTAAAATCTGGCCTCAAACATGTTATTTCCGGTCCGTGGCCGAAGAAGACCCCAGAACTCTCATCGGCTGCCTCACTTCCTACTTTGTTGTTCCGGCCATGACGCTGAAACTTAACATCTGTGTTCTCTAGAGGTGGAGACACTGGGGGGCTGTTTTGGTTAAGCCTGAAGGCATGTCCCTCTACTTTCACAAGCACAGATAAGAGTAATAAAGCCACTGGCCTAATTAAAAGAATCTGTCTCATTTAAATGGACACGGGCCTCACGGAAAACAATACATCTATCCCCACAGACACAGGGAAGAGGACTTGATGTGCTCTTCTTCCCACAGCAAGAAGAGCCGGAGCAGTGGCCAGCAGCGAGGCAGCTTCCCAGTGCAGGGTCCCATCCCCCAGCACAGTGACACCTGCCCAGGGCCAGTCTGTGGTGCAGACACACAGTGCTCCCCGCGCCATCCAGGGAGACAGAGGGAGCAACCCCCTCTCCCCTAGGAACTTCCCCCAAACCGCTGTGCTCTGCGGACGTGCTTCCCTCTTGCTCAGGGCACAGAATCTCCTCTTGGTGGAACACGGCTGGTCAGCGCCCTGGGTGAGCCGTGTTTTGTCTTCTGGATTCCAGCGATCCTGCTGGTCTCCAGCCAGGAGGCAGTTAGCGTGGGAACTGAGAGCCCCACAGGTGTGCACATCATCCTGACTCTGAGCCAGATTTTAAAGTTAACTGCCTCTCCTCTCCCTGGTCCTCATCACGTTCTGTCAAACTTGCTGACGGAAATGGATGAAGGAGCCCAGAATTTAGTCTCATCATCCCTCTCTGCTTCAGTGCCCACGAGGGCAGGGCACAACGGCAAGCTCCCCCGCACCCACGTGAAGAAGAGCCCGGGCAGGGAGAGCAGGAAATGGCCAGATCAGTGCGCCTTCTGGGGATACCCACCCTAGGGGGCTGCTCTGCTACCACCACCGTACACGGGGACCAGGAGACCCTTGTCACCTTGAAGCTGGGGTCCCCGGATGGAAAAGTTGCATGTGTTGGGGAGTCGCTCAGTCCCTGGAAATTGGCTGTTTAGATGGATTCTCTGCTTATCAAATTCAGCCTGAAAAGGCAATGAAGACTTCAAAGATAGTTTCAAAGCGCACACCAGCCTCCCCACTTCCCACCCCCAACTAATGTCTGAGCTTGAGCCTTTTCTGGAAAACAAATTCGCAACCTTGACACATAAATTAATTAGTTCATCCATAAGCATCTACCTATAATAATTACAGGGACCCCCTAGAAAGCAAAATTAATAGGAGAAAAAATTCCAAATACGTGTGACCCTCCACCATACAACCACCGAAAAACCAAGCTCCAGTGTATTCCTAACATGCCTCTTTGAAGATTAGCCACTTGTCCAGAGCCCACCTTGGAGGCCCTGCGGGGGGGGCTCTCCTGACTCAGGCTTCTGTCCTCTAGCCTCTACCCTGACTGTCCCCAGGGTCCCCAGACCAAGATCCAAACAACCCCCATCCTTATCCTGCCTGCTGCCTGGGGCGGTACCAACCCGGACCCTCAGCTCGCCGGAGGAAGCATGGGACCCCCAGACTTCAGGCTGCCCCACTCTCACGGGCCCCAGGCTCACCACCAGCCGCTCCTCCAGGTAGTCTCGAACATCTCTCATGTGGGCCTCATAAGCCTCGCAGTGCCTGGTCACCAGCTCAGCGGCCTGGGGACAGGGACGGCGGCAAGGTGAGACAGCATGTTCAACTGTCATAAAGCAAGGAGTATAAAACAGCCTTCCAGCGCAGAGGTGAGATTTCCTGATGATAGAGAAGTGACATTTCCTCAACTGCTCTCTTCCTGGAACATCGGGGACAGTTGGTATTTACTGAGTGCAGCCAGGAGATTGGGGGGGGGGTGCTTGATAGGAGCCTGAGAAGGGTTATCTTCCCTTGTTCAGCAGGAATTTACTTTACCAGGTGCTTCCAGCTACCTCCAGGCACCAGAGATAACTGCCCGTGATAGCAAAAAGCACTCCCAGTTCTCAAGTCACAACCAACCCAGAGACCAAGGGCGGAAGGGAAGAGGGAACAGCCTCATACCGAATGAGGAGAGCGCTCTGGCGGGTGCACGGGTCACGCAGGGCGGGCATGAAGCTGACTGTGCATGAGCTAGGGTGCTCATGGCCATGGTGAAGGAACAGGCAAGTGCACTCCTGGGATGGAGTGACCAAGGGGGACAGGACCCCGGCACCCCACAACAGGTGGGGTCAGGCACTAAGTGCAGCAGCACAGATGCACGTGGGTTTAAGAAAGAGGCGAGATGCCCTGACTTGCACATGTAATGATCATTCTGGATGTTGTGCAGAGTGGAAGGGACCACGGCAGGCGTCCAGATTGCAGATGGGGACGACCGGGTCTAGAGTCAGTGGCCACAGAGACACAGAAGACACAGATCTTGACATCTTGTGGAGACAGGACAGATTGTCCCAGACAGACTGCCTGCTCATCAGTGAGGGAGCCAAGGACCAGGTGGGACTGAGGCACTGCCTAGACTTCCACAGTGAGGTCCAGGATGGCAGGAGGCAGGATGGGGAGGGAAGGGAAACAAGGAGGAGACACACACACACCCACGGGCCCGGAGGGAATGTCCAATAAGCAGGCGGGGACCTTCGTCTCTCAGAAGAAAGGTCAGGACCGGCCCTGAGATGCCAAGTTCAAAGCCCTGAGCACAGGCTGGTGGAGCTGCAGGACAGGGTGAGTGCCACAAGGGAGCAGCTGTGGACAGGAGGCCGGGACGGTGCTGGGAGGCCCCTGGCAGGTGAGGAGGCCAATGCCTGACCAGGGCAGAGGAGAAACTAGCCAGAGTGAGGCACATAGTGAAACCTGGGACTTAGGCCTGGAGTCTGAGGGGGTCTGCGCAGGCCAGTGCATGGACCTGAGCTCTGACCTGTGGGCTCTGACACCGTCTCCAGGTAGCCAGTGTCAGAATTGAGTTCAAGAGTGGGACGCCTGGCTGGTACCACAGAACTGCCCTGTGGGGGAACCTGCCCCCTACCCCATGTCAAGGGTCGGGAGCCCTGTGCGCCGGGCGGGCAAGTGGGAGTAAAGGCGACTGGGCCTGGGGAAGACTCCCGTTCTCCCAAACCCGAGACAAAGCGCTGGCTCACCGAGGCTTACCTTCCCAAGGCCGGCAATCATCGGTGTATTCTCTGTCCTGCAAGAGACAAGGGAGTCAGTCCTATTTCCACGCAGAGCAATGAACCAGTGTCCCAGGATGGAGTCTGGTCTGTTAAAGTCATGAGTTCAGCTAGAACCAGAATCACACCTGCACCTTTCCCAGGCACAGGCCACATGCTCGCCTCCGTGGCGGCAGCAGCCTCCCAACCCTCTGATGCTAAGCTTCCTTTGATGCTAAGCACCATTGCCATTGCCATGGCCCACCTGGGGCAACCCTGGGACAATCCCTGGGTGTCCTCAGGGATGATTCTGTCTGGACCCTTCTCCTGTGCAGGAGTAACCCCTCCTCCAGCTGCAGAGCCAGGGCCCCCCTGTCAAACCCCGCAGGGGTCAGAGAGCCCAGTTCCACGCTGTTCCCATCAGCTGGCCAATCAGTTGCGCTCTTGACTGTCACGTGGGATGACTCGTGGGTTCCTAAACACTGTGCATGTGCAGGAAGGGGCTGCGGGACCCCTTCAGACCGGAGGCTCACACTCTTGACCTAACAAGCTGAAAACACAACTCTTCACTCTATTTTCAAGAAAAACAAAATAAATCGCTAACGTCATAATTTTCTGAATTTTCAGTTTGGGCTGAAGTTTGCTTAAACCTTTGGAGCTGGCTGCTGCTCACTGACCAGCAGATAACAAGATAAGAAAACAGGAACACAGGGCATTACAGGTAACGTGATCCTGCTGATCTCCCTTTGACAAGTTCATTGGTCAGTTCTGTTCCTGGAGACAGGTTCTGGCACCTGGGGTGGTCTGGGGAAGAGCAAGGAGCTCTGCGTGGAGAATCCAGATGTCTGAGCTTGTCCTATACATGGAGTCTTAATGCCGTCCCCTCTCTGGGTTTCACACCCCTCATCTGCAGGATAGCATGGCCAGACCAAGAGCATCTCTCAAGGTCTCTGCCTTGTGAATGCCTGGAGGGGCTGCCCAGGTGGAAGAGAGGGGACCCTGTGTAGAACCCGGCACCTGTCCCATCCTCCCTCCCCCCAAGCATTCCGTCAGCCACCTCTGCCTCCATCTGGAGTCCTGCAAACCCTGCTTCCCACTCCCAGTCCACACACTGAGCCACCCTATTAGGGCTTCCTGAACACA
This sequence comes from Mustela lutreola, assembly GCF_030435805.1. Taxonomy (NCBI): domain Eukaryota; kingdom Metazoa; phylum Chordata; class Mammalia; order Carnivora; family Mustelidae; genus Mustela; species Mustela lutreola. The sequence continues at coordinate 166,920,652 of NC_081292.1, forward strand.
TGGTGTTCTACTACTACTTCTTCCTTTTTTAATTAATTTTCATTAATATATGTGATTATATTAGTCACATATATCACATATATTCATATGTGATTAAAAGAAATAATACAGAGACATCCTGTGTACCCATTACTCAGCTTCTCCCCAGTAACACTGTAGTACAAGAGCACAATCAGGATACAGATGAGATACAGAACATTTCCACCACCTCAAAGGTCCCTCCTGTCAGCCTTTTATACCCAGACCTGCTTGCCTTCGGCCCCACACCTTCCTTAGCCACGTGCAACTGCTAATCTGTTCTCCATCTCTAATTCCATCATTTCAAGAATGTCGTATAGATGGAACCCGAGTTATCATTTTGGGGGACAGGCTTGTTCCACTCTGCATCATTCTGTGGACATTCCTTCCAGGCTATCGTGTGCATTAGCAGCTAATCCCTTTCCATTACTGAGCAGTGTCCACGCAAACTGTGCCACAGCCTGTTAAGTCTCATTAAAGGACATCTGGGCTCCTTGCAGTTGGCAGCCATTGCCAATAAAGCTGCTAGACACACTTGTGCGCAGGCTCTTGTGTGAACGCAAGTCTGCATGTCTCTAAGTGTCCAGGAGTGAAATTCCTAGATGGGATGGTGGGTGCATATCTAGTTTTAAGAGAAAATGCCAAGCTGTCTTCCAGAGCTGCTGTCCCATGGCCATTCCCATCGGCCACGTTTGAGTGAAACATCTGTGTCATCAATGCACTCTGTGTTGTCTCTGGTTTTTGTTTTAGCCATTGTGGTAGGTGTGATGTCTCACTGTGGTTTTAATTTGCATTTCCCTAACAGCTAAAAATGTTCGAGGTCTTCTCACATGCTTATTTGCTATATGTCTATCCTCTTTGGTGAAATGTCTGTGACTATCTTTTGCCCGTTATGTGACTGAATTGTTTGGGGGTGTTGGCTGTTGAATTTTGAGAGTTTCCCTTATGTATTCTAGATACTAGTCCCTTGAGGATATATTCTAGTGCATAGCTTGTCTCCTCTTAAATTATCTTGCAGGGTGAAAGGTTTAAATTTTGATGAAGTTCAAGTACCAATTTTCCCTTTTATGGACATTTTTGGTATCAAGTCTGAGATCTCTTTGCTGAGGCCTAGAGCCTGAGGATGTTTTCCTGGGTTTTTTTCCTCCCCTAAAAGTTTAAAGTTTTTTCCTTCACATTTAAGTTCACATGTATCCTGAGTTAATATTTTACAAGGTGTGAGACTTGGGTTGAGGATCATCTTCTGCCTAAGGATGTCTAATTGCTCCAGTGCCATCTGTTAAGAGTATCTTTTCTCCACCAAATTACTTTTATATCTTTGTCAGAAAATCATGTGGGTATATTTCTGGTTGTATCTATTCTGTTCCACTGGTCTGTTTGCTGGGCTTTGACAGATATTGGGCTCAACTGATTTATCAATTTGGGGAGAACTGACCTTTACAATATTGAGTCTTTTGACCCATGAACATAGTATGTCTCTCCATGTATTTCGATCTTTGCTTTCTTTTAGCCACATTAGTAGTTGTCAGCTTACAAGTCCTCTATCTTAATATTTCTGAGTGATTATCAATTGTACTGTATTTTTAATTTTGTTGTTCAGATGTTCATTACCAGTATGCAGAAATACAATCAATTTTTGTATGTTTCTCTTATAACCTGTGATCTTGCTGAATTCACTTATCAGTCCTAGGAGTTTTCTTATCTATTCCTTGGGACAGAGACCATCATGTGAACTATAAAAAGGGGCAGTTTTACCTCTTCCTTTCCAAACTGTATTCCTTATATTTCCTTTTCTTGACTTCTGCACTGACTAGAACTCCTAGCCCTGCTGAAAAAGAAGGGAGAATGGACATTTGGACATCCTTGTCTTGCTCCTGGTCATAGCAGTAGAACATTCAGGCCTTTACTGTTGAGTGTGATATTGACTGTAGGATTTTTTTGTAAATGCTCTTTCCAAGCTGAAGTTCCCCTCTCGTCATACTGTGAGGGTTTTTAATGAATGAATGTTAAATCTTATTAATGCTTTTTCTGTATTAAATTATGTTATTTTTCTTCTTTTTTTTTTAAGTAGGCTTTATGCCCAGTGTGGAGCCTCGCATGGGGCCTGAACTCACAATTCTGAGATCAAGACCTGAGCTGAGATCAAGGATCAGATGCTTAACCGATGGAGCCACCCAGGCACCCCAATTTTTCTTCTTTACTATGCTACATTACATTGATTGATTTTGAAATACTGAAACAGCCTTGCATCCTTGAAATAAACTCCATCATGATGCATATATTATTTTTTATATATTGCTGAATTCCACTTGCTAATATTTTGTTAAAGACTTCTGATTCTAAATTCATGAGAGATATGTGGTTCATAGTTTTATTTTTTTGTACCATCTTTATCTGGTTTTAGTATAAATTGATAAAATGAACCAAGGAAATGTTTCCTCCTCCTATTTTTTCTGGAAGAGACTGCATAGAAATGGTGTTAATTCTTTAAATGTTTGGCAGGATTTTCCTGTGAAATTATCTGGACCTAGAGATTTCTTTTTGGGGAGTTTTAAAATTACAAAGTTAATTTCCTTTTCCTAATAATTATAAAGCGATTTAAATGATCAAGCGTCGGGGCGCCTGGGTGGCTCAGTGAGTTAAAGCCTCTGCCTTCGGCTCAGGTCATGATCCCAGGGTCCTGGGATCAAGTCCCGAATTGGGCTCTCTGCTCAGCAGGGAGCCTGCTTCCTCCTCTCTCTCTGCCTGCCTCTCTGCCTACTTGTGATCTCTCTCTGTCAAATAAATAAATAAAATCTTTTAAAAAAAATGATCAAGGTGAGTTGTTATTAGGTGAGTTGTGGTAATTTTTTTTAAATTTTATTTATTTATTTGACAGAGAGAGATCACAAGTAGGCAGAGAGGCAGGCAGAGAGAGAGGAAGGAAAGCAGGCTACTTGCTGAGCAGAGAGCCCGATGCGGGGCTCGATCCCAAGACCCTGAGACCATGACCTTTAACCCACTGAGCCACCCAAGTGCCCCTGAGTTGTGGTAATTTGTTTTTTGAAGAAGTATTCCACTTTATCTGAATTGTCAAGTTTGATATTGGCAATATATTTCTTCCTTCCTTTTTTTGTCAGTCTTACTAGATGTTTATCAGGTTTTTAAAAATTATTATTAAGTTTTTCTTTTCATTCCAGTATACTTAACATACATTGTTATGTTAGTTTTAAGTGTACAATATAGTGAGGGATTTGTCAGTTTTCTCAATATTTCTAAAAGGCTATTTCTTCATTTCAATTATTTTTTAAATATTATTTTTGTGTTCAGGGTGTCTGGGTGACTCAATTGGTTCAGCTCCTGACTTTTGATTTTGGCTTGGGTTATGATCACAGGGTCATGGGATCAAGCCTTCCAAAAGACTCTGCACTAAGCAGAGAATCGCATCCTCTGCCCCTCCCACTGTTCTCATTCTCTCTCACTAAAAGAAATACAATATTTAAAAAATTATTCTTGTTTTCAATTTCACTAATTTCTGTTCTCTAGTATTTCCTTATGTTTGCTTTGGAGTATTTTGCTCTACTTTTTCTAAGTTTTTCAGGTGAAAGCTTATTGACTTCAGAGTAATCTTTTTTTTTTAATTAAGATTTATTTATTTATTTAGGGAGTGCCTGTCAGTAGGGGAGGGGCAAAGGGACAGGGAGAGAGAGAACTCAAGCAGACTCCCCACTGAGCTCAGAGCCCAACATGGGGCTTGACCTCAAGTCAGGGATAAAAGAGGTGAATGAACACCCAGGGAACCCACTACCATGTTGTTCCTGTTTCTCCTTGTTGGAATGTCTGATAAAAGGTGTGGCCCTGGCACCACCTCATTCCCTGGGTACAATGTCAGCTTATATCACAGGGACACAGGAGCTGTCAGAAAGGAAGCTAGGTGCTTCTGTGCAACTCTGCTCATCCCATCATCATAAGAACAGCAGCACATCTTGGCCAGGAGGCCTCCAGCTTTGAATCATCCCAACAGAGACTAAAGATCTGTAAATGTGCAGAACCCATCAATGGAGAAAATTCGGACTCAGCAGTGATGTAGAAAGTGCCATTACAGTTCTTCGAAGAGACAAGGAAAAGCTACCGCCCTCCAAGCCAACAGTTGGGCTGGTAGGTCAGAGACTTCATTAACCTTCTATCTTACCCTGGCCTGAAATTCCGTTCTTGTCCACCTCCAAACAGCATAGGGTACAGAGGTGTAAGTTCACCAAGCCCTCGGACATAAAGTGCTCCAATCCTGGGACCGTAGAACTGAAAGGAAAAAATCAGCCATTTATTCAACAAGAACCTTCTGAGTTCCCACTTTTATGCACTCTGAGTGCTTAGAAGCACACAGAGAAAGACTCAGTGTCTTTCCCGGTAGCTGTGCTACCCATCACCACTCCAGACATGTCAGAGTCACAAACTTTGGGGGTGCAGGGCAGAGCCTGGACTCTTGTTCCTAGCCTGAGAGGGTTGACTGCACATCACAGAACAGAATTTGTAAAAGGAGATGGGCTGGAAGTTGAGACTGTCGAGGTTTTTCCTGGGTAGGACTCCATGTTTTCAAACTGACACTGCAAAAATCATTAAGTGCCATAGTATCAGGTCAGCACACAAACTCCTTCGGAAACTAGCTGAGCACCATGCCTCAATATGGAGGACTAAAAATATTTCAGGTCCTAGTCAGCTGCCAAAAAGATGAGCAAAGTCTCAGAAGGGTCTTCACTCTTGTTTACTGTTTTCACTACCACCTTGAAGATAAGAGCTGCTAGAACCAAACCTTTGCATTCAGAAGTTGCACTTTAAATCAAGTTAGAGAAAGCAACATCTTGAGTCTCTCATCTTCCGTCCTGGGGGTGGGGCCTATGAGTTGGCTGATGAGGAATCTACAGGCACTCTCTGCCCAATGCAGAGAATGCTCAGTATCTGGCTGAAGTCACCTGTCTCCTGTCTCACCTGAGGCCTCCACACCCCTCCACAGCTCTGCCTGGCCACCCCCCTCTTATCCCAGGTTGGGTTACTGCTGGTCTCTCCTCCTGACGCTCGTGAGGGTGGGAGCTGCAAGTTTCGTCACTTTGTCCCCTGAGAGCACTGGACAACAAATGGATGATTGCTGGTGCTGTGATTCTGCTCTAAGGTGGGCCTTGAGGTCATGGAGGGAAGGAGGCCTCTGCGGATGCACCTTGTGCCCCACGATGGTCAGGAAGTCCACGCCCAGGTCCTCCACATCCACGCGCCGTTTCCCCAGGGCCTGTGCCGCGTCTGTGTGTAGCAGAATGACAGGCAGCCCGGAAGTTGCCCGCTTTTGGTTCAGGGCTTTAATTCGCTGACTGATTTCAGAGATGGGCTGAAGTAGGGAAAAATAAAGAGTTGAGTATGTTGCTTTGATTTCATGAAAGCTGAATGAAAGAAATCAGGAGTCATTAATGAGGAGAGGAGGAAGAAGAGGGAAGAGGAGGAGGAAGGAGGGAGGAAAAGAAAGGAAAGGAAGGGAGGAGGAAGGAAGGAGGAAGGAAGGAGGAAGGAAGGAGGAAGGAAGGAGGAAGGAAGGAGGAAGGAGGCAGGAGGAACAATGAAGGAGGAAGGAAGAAGGATGAAGAAAGAAGATGAAGACAATGACAAAGACGAAGATGACAAAGATGAAGAGGACAAAGACAATGAAGACAACGAAGATAAAGAAGAAGAAGAAAAAGAAGAGGCCTTGGGAGAGATGCATGAGAATATAAAGTAGAGCCTGAGCCCCCTTCATTCCTACTAGACTTTTTTTTCCCTCCTCTCTAGATTTTCTTAGAAGGATAACTAACTCAGGGCACCTGGGGTGGCTCAGTTGGTTAAGTGTCTGTTTTCGGCTCAGGTCATGATCCTGGGGTCCTGGGATTGAGTACCATGTCAGGCTCCCTGATCTTTGGGGAGCGGGGGGAAAGATAACCAACTCACCATGATAACACCCGTCTCGTTATTGGCCAGCATGATAGTCACAAGGCACGTGGCGGGGCAGACAGCTGCCAGGATGTCCTCAACCTCCACCTGACCATTCACCTTGGACACTGGCACAAAGGTGACCGCTGAGGGAAAAACACATAAACCAAGGTTAATCTTATAAAACAACCTGTTTGGGAAGTTCATTTAGATACAGCCTAAGAAAAGCATTCTCCACATTTTAAAAGTAATTTATTGTAAAAGTTCAGGAAATGATAAGGGCCCACAAGGAGGTAATACACTTTTAGTTCACGAGAGCATCTATTTAAATTTTTTTTTTTAATTTAATTCCAGTATAATTGACATACAGTGTTATATTAGTTCTGGGTCTACAATATAGTGATTCAACACATCTATCCATTACTCACTGCTCTTTATGGTAAATGGACTCCTAATCCCCATCACCTATTTCCCCCATCCCTCCACCCACATGCCCTCTGGTAACCATCACTGTGTTCTTTATATTTAAGTCTGATTTTTGGGTTTGTCTCTTTTTAAATTTGCTTGTTTTCTTAATTAAATTTCACATATGAATGAAACTATAAAGTATTTGTCTTTCTCTGACTTATTTCACTTACTACTATACGTCTAGATCTATCTATGTTGTTGCAAATGGCAAGATTTCCTTCTTTTTTTATGGCTGAGTAATAGTCCATTATATACACCACATCTTCTTCCATCTATCAGTGGAGACTTGGGGTGCTTCCATATCTTTGCTATTGTAAACAATGCTGCAATAAACATAGGGGTGCATATATCTTTTTTCAAATTAGTGTTTTCATATTCTTTGGGTAAATACCCAGTAGTGTGATCACTGGATCATATGATAATTCTACTTCTAATTTTTTAAGGAACCTCCATACTGTTTTCCACAGTGGCTGCATCCCACCAACAATACACAAGTTTTCTTTTTGCTCCACATTCTTGCCAACCTTGTTTCTTGTGTCTTTGATATTAGCTATTCTGACAGATGTGAGGTGATATATCATTGTAGTTTTGATTTGCATTTCCCTGATGATGAGTGACATTAAGTATATTTTCATCTGTCTGTTGGCCATCTGGATGTCCTTTTTAGAAAAATGTTTGTTCATTGTTTTAATTGGATTATTTGGGGTTTTTTTGGTGTTGAATTGTATGAGTTCTTTGTATATTTTGGATATTAACATTTTATCAGATATCATTTGCAAATACCTCCTTCTGTTCAGTAGGTTGTCTTTTCGTTTTGTTGATTGTTTCCTTTGCTGTGCAAAAGCTTTTTATTTTGGTGTAGTCCCAACAGTTTATTTTTGCTTTTGTTTTTCTTGCCTAAAGAGGCTATCTTGAAAGAAGCTGCTATGCCAATGTCAAAGAAATTACTGACTGCTCTCTCTTCTAGGATTTGTATGTTTGAGTCTCACATTTAGGTCTTTAATCCATTTTGAGTTTATTTTTGTATAGGGTGTAAGAAAGTGGACCAGTGTCATTCTTTTGCATGTAGCTGTCCAGTTTCCCCAACACCATTTGTTGAAGAGACTGTCTTTTTCCCATTGCATATTCTTTCCTGCTTTATTGAAGATTAATTGACCATACAGTTGTGGGTTTATTTCTGGGGTTTCTATTCTGTTCCATAAATCTATGTGTGTATTTTTGTGCCAGTACCATACTGTTTTGATTATTTCAACTTTGTAGTGTATCTTGAAATCTGGGATTGTGTTACCTCTGGTTTTGTTCTTCTTTTTCAGGATTCCTTTGGCTATTTGGGGTCTTTTGCGGTTCCATACAAATTTTAGGATTGTCTTTTTTAGTTCTGTGAAAAATGCTATTGGTATTTTGATAGAGATTGCATTAAATCTGTAGATTGCTTTGGGAAGTACGGACATTTTAACAAATTTGTTTTCCCAATTCATGAGCATGGACTGCCTTTCCATTTGTGTCATTTTCAATTTCTTTCATCAACTTTAGTTTTCAGAGTACAGGTCTTTTACCTCTTTAGTCAGGTTTATTCCTAGGTATCTTACCATTTTTTTTTTTAAAGATTTTATTTATTTATTTATTTGACAGAGAGAGAGATCACAAGTAGGCAGAGATGCAGGCAGAGAGAGAGAGAGAGGAGGAAGCAGGCTCCCTGCTGAGCAGAGAGCCCGATGCAGGACTCGATCCCAGGACCCTGAGATCATGACCTGAGCCGAAGGCAGCGGCTTAACCCACTGAGCCACCCAGGCGCCCGGTATCTTACCATTTTTGGTGCGATTGTAAATGAGACTGTTTTCTTCATTTTTCCTCCTGCTGCTTCATTATTAGTATATAGAAATGCTATGGGATTCTGTATTTTGTATTCCACGACTTTACTGAATTTGTTCATCAGTTCTAGTAGTTTTTTGGTAGAGTTGTTAGTGTTCTCTATATAGAGTATCATGTCGACTGCAAACAGTGAAAATTTTACTTCTTCCTTACCAACTTAGATGACTTTTCTTTCTTTCTTTCTTTTTTTTTTTTTGTCTGATTGCTGTGGCTAGGACTTTTAGTACTGTTTATTTTTTGCATACCTACTAATGGTTTTTGATTTGTGGTTATAATTAGGTTTAAATATAACATCTTATGCATAATAGCAGTTTGTAATAAGTTGATGGTTGAACTCATTCTTAAATCACTAAATTTTCCCTCCTCTCCCCCACACATTCTAGGTCTGTGGCATCATACTTTACATCCTTTTATTTTATGAATCCTTTGACTGGTTTTTATATATATACTTAATTTACTGCTTTTGTGCTTCCTACTTTTCTTATTCGTATTTATGGTTTTTCTTTTCTACAAAGAGAGTCTCAGTCTCCTCCCCTTTAAAATTTCTTATAGGGCTGGTTAGGTGCTAGTGAATTCTTTTAACTTTTGTTTGTCTGTGAAACCCTATCTCTCTTTTTATTCTGAATGATAGACTTGCTGGATAGAGTTTGTTTGGCTGCAGGATTTTTTCTTTCAGCACTTTGAAGGTATCATGCCACTCTCTTCTGGCCTGCAAAATTTCTGCAGAAAAATCAGCTCACAGCCTGATTGGGTTTCCCTGGTATGTAACTGTTTCATCTTGTTGCTTTTACAATTATCTCTTTATCACTACTTTTTTGTCATTTTAAACGCTATGTATCTTGGTGTGGACCTACTTACGTTGATTTGGTGGGAGCTGTCTGTCTCCTGGATCTGGATTTCTGTTTCCTCTCCCAGATTGGGAAGTTTTTAGCTATTATTTCTTCAAGTACATTTTCTGTCCCCTTTTCTCTCTCTTGTTCTTCTGGGATTCCCTACAATGCCAATGTCATTACTCCTGATGGTGTTGCTGAGTTCCCTTAATCTATGTTCATTTTATATTATTCTTTTCTCTCGCTTATGTTCAGTTTGTCCTCCAGGTCACTGACCCATTCTTCTACTTCCTCTAGTCTGCTATTTATCCCCTCTAGTGTATTTTTAAGTTACTGAGTTTTTCATCTCCTCTTGGTTCTTTTTAATGTTTTCTCTTTATTGAGGGTTTCACTGAAGTCCTCCACTTTCTTCTCAAGTCCAGTGAATACCTAATGACCATTACATTAAATTCTCTATCAGGCATATGATTTATCTCCATTTGATTTAGCTCTCTTGCTGTGTTTGTGTCCCATTCTTTCCTTTGGGACAGATTCTTCTGTCTCCTGATTTTGTCTAACTTTCTCTGTTTCTCCATTTCTGTGTGTCAGGAAAGTCAGCTATGTCTCCTGCTCTTGAAATTAGTGGCCTTATGAAGGACAGGTCCTATAGTGCTCTCCTATGCAGTGTTCCCTATTCATTAGAACCTAGAGCTTCAGAGGTGTCTCCTATGTGCACCCTGCTATTGTAGCATTTGCCTTCAGTCCCAACTGTCTGCAATGGCTGTCTTTGCCTGTTGTAGACAGGGTTTGGTCCCTGTGTTGTTAATGCATGGGTCTGCAGGAAAACATGGCGGTGGGACATGCAGTGCCAGAAAGGTCTGCACCAGTCCCCTGCAGGAAGGGAACTGCTGCTGCCCAGGAAAACTACCCAGGCCAGGATGGAGGATGTAGGTCCACAGAAGAGTGTGGGGGTGGGGTACACTGTTAGCAAGCTAGGTGGAGAGTGTTATACTACACTGGTTCCCACAAGTGTCCATGTATCTAAGCTGGGGGATGGAGGAAAGAAATGGCTCCCACCAGCTCCTTTGTTCTTGGAGAAGTCTCCCAAAAGACACCACCCCTCCAGCACACACTCTGAGATTAGTAAATAAATCTCCTTCCCATACACCCAAGGAGTTGACCAAACTGCTGTTTCTATGCTGTATCTCCAGGGGGTTGTTAGCTCTACTATCTCTGTAAGGGCGGGGCCTCAGTTTCCTCTTGGGTCTCCCAGCTCTTCCAGAGCCAAGCCTGTTGATTTTTATAGTTCTAGGTGTTAAGCCCCACTGATTGTAAGAACTCATGAAGTGAGGCCCCTCTAATTTTCAAAGCCAGTGTTATGGAGATCCATTTTCCCAGGGAAGGTTCTTCACACCTGGGGTGCCTGGATGGGGTCTACTCCTCTCTCCTCACTGAGCCCATGCTGTCCCTCCCCACCATGCAGTTCCATGGGTCCATCTGGCTTCCAACCATGTCTTCACCTTTCTATCCTCTTTGACATAGCCTCTTCTCTATGTTTAGCTGTGGAGAATTTGTTCTGCCAGTCTTCAGGTCACTTTGGGGGGTATCTACACTGATGGGGACGTTATCTAGGTGGATCCATGGGACGAGGTGATCCTAGGATCTTCCTAGTCCACTATCTTTATGAGAACACCTTAAAGGACCAAAGTACTTAACTTTCACTCACTTGACACTTTGCAAACATTCATTAAAAGGTTAAACACAGAGTTAGTCTGTGACCCAGCTGTGCCTCTCCTGGGTGTAAGTTCAAGAGAAATGAAAACATACATCCACACAAGAACTGGTACACAAAGGTTCATAATGGCATTAGTTATCATGCCAAATGATCATCAAAGGTTCATCCACTGATGAATGGGTAAATAATGTATTATTTATAGAGACTGGAATTCACATAAAATGGAATATTATAAACCCATAAAAAGAAACTAAGTACTCATACATGCTCCACCATGAATGAACCCTGAAAACATGCTAATTGAAAGAAATTTGTCAAAAAGACCACTTGTTCTCTGATTCCATTCTCACGAAAGTCCTATGAAATAGGGCAATCTTTAGAGATGGACATGGATTAGTGGTTGCCTGGGGGTAAATGGAGGCAAATGCAGAATTACAGTGGGTGGGCACAAAGTTTTGGGGGGTCATGAAAAGTTCTGTAACTCATTATGATGATGGTTACACAAGTAGGTGAATTCACTAAGAACCACTAAATGAGAGAGGGAGAAGCAGAATCCTCAGTGAGCAGGGAGCCCCATGCGGGACTCAATCCCCAAGACCCTGGGAGCTGAAGGCAGCTGTTCAACCGATTGGGCCACCCAGGGGCCCCAAAATCTGTGTAATTTGAGCAGGAGGTTAAATGCAACAGCAAGTAAGAATGATTCGTTGCTCTTCCCTGTAAGTTCGGAAAAGAAAGAAAGGGGGATAAAAAGGCAACAGGGATTAAAAGGAACAAGAGCTGAAATAAGAATATCAGACTCGATCTCTCTCTGTTTTTATTGTTAATGTAGTGCATCTAGGTAAGACCGGAAAGAGAAAAACTCCTATAGTAGTCGAACAGGAAAACCCACAGAAAGGCTTCACAGTCAAATGGAGCACTATGGTGCTTTAATCTGGGTTATATAAGTACTTTCTCTCGATTCACTTTTAGGTTTCCAGGCAGATCAGAAAAGCTGAGGGGAAAGTCACTTTACTTCTAGGAAAGCATTCACCTCAGCTATCTTGGGCCATGGTCTGTGTCCGGTGTCTCGAGGCTTCCTCACATGGGAAAAGTGAAATGTCAGAGCCGCTGCTCTTGCCCACCAAGCTCGGCCGACCCCTCAGGCTGCCTGTGGGCTGTCTGCCTCCGGGCCCACTGGCGAGAACCCCCTCTTATGCAGAGCTGAAGTCGTCCAGCAAGAGCACATTTATTCTGGTGTTCGCCCCCTGACACTGATGTCCACCCCTGCTGCTGATGTCTATCTGACCCTTGTCCTTCTTACCTGAGGAAGTGGAAGCCAAGATTTAATCCTTAAAATCCAAGTGAAAAGCACCGTTTAGCATTTATAGGCTTATTATTTCACATGTATATATTCATTATACACAAGAATCTTAAGTATCATTCAGTTGCTAGATCTAGACTAGACTAGAGCTCCATGTGATGACCCATTTCTTCCCTAGGGGACACTCTGGCAGCATTCCCGGCTCCCGTGTCCAGACAGGCTGTGTAACCCTTGCACCTGCTGACCTCCAGGGAGGCTGCGAGTGGAGGGTAAATGATTCACCGGGTCCTGGAATCAGTGTATGGTGGTAGGTGGAGCTGGTCACTCACCGGCCGCTCGTTCTTTGAGCAGGTGCTCCAGGGGCAGGCGGATGGAGTCGTGTTCCACGGTGCAGGTGATAAGATGGGGCGCGGCCCCGTCCAGCGGGCTGCACAGATCGGCCGGGCTCCCCGCAGAGGGGCGGGTTTGGTGGAAATGTTTCACCATGGAATGGATTACTAAGTTGTTGGACTGCAGAGAGCAGAAAGAGCATTTACGAGACCTGGGCTAAGGGGAGAGCCACGGCAACACTTTCTTGGCCTTCATTTTCCTCATGGCTAATGTTTAAAAAAGGGAAAATGGTCTCAAAGTCATACAGCTTCTGAATGGCCAATGACAAAACCTTCCAAAAAGGTCAGAATTCATTGCCAGTCAATTAATGCCTGTCTTATTAAGCAATGTTATGAATTTTTCAATTTTATAAATTGAAAAAGCAGGTACCCACTGTTGATGGGAGTATAATCTAGCATATGAAGGGCCATTTGGTGTATCTGTCAAATAAGCCCTCTGACCCAGTATGTCTGTGTCTTGGACTTGATCCTATCACTTGCACAGAAGCAAAATGAGGTACAGAAAGGTCCTTATTAGGTATAGCACTGTTTGTAATAACTCAACCTTGGAAAGCCCTTCAGTGTCCACCAATAAAGGGATTTGTAAGTGCCCAATGGATACCAAGGAATAAATATCAAGGAAAAGCTTTATGTGTAGAGATCCAAAGATCTCAAATAGAAATATATTTCCTAAATAATAATACAAAAAAAGGCAGCAGACATTATATACAGTATTCTACCCAATTTGTATATAAAGGGGGAAATATACACGCATTTGCTCATATATGAAAAATATCCTGGAAAGGGTACACAGGGAAGGAGATTAGAATATATAAGTCTACATAGTTATTTGCTTTTAATGCAGAGACTCTCTGGAAGACACCAAGAAGCTAACAATATTGGTTTCCTAAGCCAGAGTGGATAACATAAGGGTACAGGGTAGGAGAAGACTTTAAAAACAAAACAAAACAAAACAAAAATTTTTCTCTTAGTTTAAATTATAACATATATACAGGAAAGTGTATAAAATATAAACCTAAGTTTAACAGAGAAATGAGGCAGTGAAGACTGGAAGACTGTTACCTGATCAAGACAGTGGACACTGCCCCACACAGAAGTAACCGGGCGTCCCCGCAGTCACTGTCCCCTCTCCACCCCCTCGGAGCTGTCTCCCACACTGATACGTACAGTAATCATTCCCCTGCTTTTCTGGATATTCTGACTTCCTAAGCAAACACCTGTAAACAGTACTATTTATTTTGTCTCTTTTGGACCTTGGCATGAGTAGAACTGAACGAACTTTTTCTCGGTAAAGATCCAATCCCTTGGAGCATTTGGGGGTCTCCCACAATGAGGGGGACAGAGCCTGCACTGGGCTGAAGGGCCCACGTGCTGCTATTCTGCATGCAGAGGACTTAAGACAGTATCCAGCTGGAGGGGGGGGGCACAAAGGCAGCCCATGCTGTGGCTCACTGATGGGTGCCATGTGGGATCAAGTAACAGGGAGGAGATGGTCAGGGACCCACAACTCAGATGGGTTCCTCCACCCAGTGGCAGCTTCCGGAGAGGTCCCGGGGCACATCCTTGTGGGAAACACTGCTGCCCCATATAGCCATTCTATCCAGAAGACAGGTTCCCTGGGGGCTCCCACGGCTGGAGAGTCCCCACAATCCCATCTGAGGCCCCCATGGATGACAGTGTAAAAGGTGACCCAATGACTGTGAATAGGATGGAGATGCCCAAGATCCTCCCATGTGCCGCACGTGTCCATCAGTTGCTGCCGAAACCTGGAAACGGCTGCCCTGCCCTGGGCCACAGTGGGAGTGCAGGGGCCTTGGTGGGAAACAGTAGGTCCCATCTGAAAATGAACCGTGTGCTCGAGGACCACGAAGGTCCTTGGCATCAGATAAGACCAGGATGGCCCTACCAGGCAGCTGGGGCCGAAGTAGCTCCTTGTGGGCCACCAAGAACCTGGCCCCAGGGGTGGGCATGGGGCCCAGGGGCATGGTGGCAGCTTCCCGACCCGTCACTCAAGATCCCTGTGCACTGTTGCAGGTGGCCGTGTGACAACGTATTAACATTGGACCGTGCTAATTTTGAGGGACACTTGGACTACTGTTTCAGGCTGTCATGAATGGTCTTTACCTGGCCCTGGTGCAGATGAGCCTCACTTGTCTAGGCTCCACCCTGGGGGCGGGACTGCTGGCCCCCAGTGCAGGCTCTCATCCTCAACTTGACCAGATAGTGCCAACCCCTTTCCCCAAATGGCATTCCAGCCTGTGCTCTGCCATCTGTGAGTGCTTCCGGCTCTACGTCCTCTCCACACTTACTACCACTGCAATGCTTATTTCTATCATTCTGATGGGCGTGCAGAGGTGTCTTGATGATTTTTTACTCTGATGAAGACACCAAGTATTTTCACCTATAGAAACTGTTTGGGCTTCTGCTTGGTGAAGCGTATACTCGAGTTTCTTGCCCATATTTCCATGGGGTTACCTGCCTTTATATCCTAGATGCTAGTCTTTTGTCAGTTAAACGTTGTGAATGTCTTCTGCCATTGTCTCACTTGTCTTTTTGTTTTCTTCATCATACTCTTTGATGAAGTAAAAGTCTGTTTTGTGGCAGTGGTGGTGGCACAATTTATCAGTCTTCTCCTTTGTAGTTAATGTTTTCTGTATTGTGTAGAAGAAATTCATTGTTCTTAATCATCACAAAGATATAAGCTTATATTATCACCTGAAAGCTTTCTAAATTTTATTCTTCATAAGTAGGTATTTATTATGCCCAAAGTTATGATTATTCTTTTGTTATGAAGCAGAAATCCAATTTCCTTTTTCTTTGTGAATATACAGTTGTTCCAGCACCATTTATTGGAGACCATTCATTCCTCCTGCTCTCTTAGGCTGCCTCAGTCATATACAGTGATCATAAAATCTAGTGTCTGAGCCAGAAAAAGTTAAGAATAAGAGGGTACTATTCAATTATGTCAGGACAACAGATGCATCCTGGGACTGTCCTGAGCAAACCAGGATGTGTGGCTACCCAGTCATATGACCAATGCTGACACGTGCACGGTGCTGTTTCTGGTCTACTGTCTGTCCCTGACTGAAGACCACCTGCCTTAATTAGTAGAGCTTTACAGACGGCTAGATGTCTGGTGGAGCAAGTCACTTCACTATGTTCTTAATCTTCCAGAAGTCTTGACAGTTCTTGGCCATATAAATTAGCTTGTGAGATTCCACCAAAAAAGCCTCAGGATTTAGACTGAGGTTGCACACCAGATCTACAGATCTATTGAGGTGGTTAGAACACTGGGTCTCCGGATCTGAGAGCACGGAGAATTGCTCCATTTATTCAGAGCTTCTTTGAAGGTGGTGTGCACTAATATTTCTATTATTTTCCTGGTGCGGCCAAGTCGATGAAAACGGTCTTACAAATTCTTTTTTGTAATATTTATTTCTTAAGTACTTGTTATTTTTCGTGCTCTTGTAAAAACCAGAAACCGCTACAGAAACGCAGAGATGGTTGGCCATTGAAAGGATCACACTAATGCTCCAGCAAGGTTTGACTTTAAATGGAACACATTTTTCTCCTCCTCATTCTTGAAACTACCCACCCCCTTCTCTTGCTTTTCTGTAGAATCCTTTGTTCTAGGAAGTTGGCATCAACACTCAGTAATGAGACTTGGATGGCCAGCGCCAACGCTGGTCATGAGACCACTATGGAGACATGAGGAACCCGGCTGGCAGGATGCACCAGACTCCTATCGAGGCTGCCCAGGCCCTGTATTTTCCTACGAAAGCCCTCAGCCTTTTCCCCGGAGTGGGTCTGCCATTCTGAAGGCATTAGCCTGCTACAGTGTCATTTCCCTGGCAAGGTAATAAACTATTGTTCCTCTTTATCCCCAAACTCCGTCTTCGTGTCACATTTTGGCTCCAGAGCAGAGATAGATTTTTGACAACGCACCTGCTTGTCGCTGGTATAAAAAACACAATTGAGTTTTGAATCTAATAACTGCTGAATTTTCTTATTATCTCTAATAATCTGGCTGCAGATTCTCTGGGGTCTTCCATGTGGACAGTCACATCGCCTGTGGGTGACAATCATGCCCTCCTTCCCAGAAAGGGAGACAGAAAGTACTGTTTGAGCAGAAGCCTGTATTTCTATCAGTCTAAAAGTACATCTGCAATGGGTCATAAACCTCAAACTTCTTTTTAGAAAATTTTATTTATTTATTTGACAGAGAGAGACAGCAAGAGAGGGAACACAAGCAGAGGAAGTGGGAGAGGGAGTAGCAGGCTTCCCGCTGAGCAGAGGGCCTGACGTGGGGCTCGATCCTAGGACCCTGGGATCATAACCTGAGCCAAAGGCAGATGTTTAACAACTGAGTCACCCACCCAGGCACCCCTCAAACTCTTCATAAGGCAAACAATTTAGTAGGGATTTAAAGGGATAATTCCAGGGAAAAATGAAGGGGAAACTCTCTGTTGAAATTAATTTACACATCATGTTACAAATATCCTACCAGCCACCTGGAATTTACTTTTAGGATAAATACTGGCTAATTATATGAAGCTAATTTGCAAAAGAGAAAGACCAACACCAAGCATACCTCTTCTTTTAAAAAATAATACCAAATAGGAACCATGTATATATACCTTACATATAATTGACAGTTAAAAGACTACAAGCCTGTTTAGAAACTTTACCTCAGTGCCCCCGGAAGTGAAGATTATGTCCTGAGGTTTCCCACCTATCATCTTCGCGACGTTCTCCCGAGCTGTGTCAATAATGTCCTTGGCCTTCCTACCTTGAGAAACCAGAATGAGAACTCATTAGTGTCACTCTACCAAGCCCAGTAAACACATGTTTAAAAGAATAACCAGACAGACATGGGGCGCCTGGCTGTCTTGGTTAGTGGAGTGTGTGACTCTTGATCTCAGGGTGGAGACTCCGAGCCTCATACTAGGTGTAGATGACTTAAAAATACAATCTTTAAAAAAAAAAAAAAAAAAAAAAAGAACCAGACACGCAGGAACAACTCTAAGTGGGCAATTCTAAGATGACCCATTGTCCCGTTAATGTGAACACAATAGGCCACAACCTAGGAATAAGCTGGAGAAGGGGCAGCAGCAAGATAGGAGCAACTCAGTGACACCTACTGAGACTTAGTAAGAAGTGGAAACAGATACAAGGGGGACGCGCGGGAACCCTAAAATCCCCAAAGACATGGGCTTCCTCTTACCGGATGCTACAGGAGAGGGGAAGCTGTGGCCATCTGCCTTGCTCCCCATTCATCAAGACAGGAGGGTGAAGGGATGAAATAATTTGCTTAAGATCACGCTGTAAAACAACAAAATAAGCAAAAAGAATGCTCGTGACTCCTCAACACAAGGCGCAGTGCTGCATGTCAGCGCAGGCCCCTGGGGGGCACAGGAGAGGCCCCTCCCACAGGGGCCAATCTGCCGTCCCACGGGGGCCACGCAGCCCAGCTGTGAGCTAGTTCCACCATCTGGCATGGATGAAGGGACCAAACTGTATGTGGCAGAGAAAGGAAGGTGCCAGGACGGGATCTATGACAATAACTCCATTCTTACTTGGTCTATAGACCCAACAGTCTTTGAAGTATGTTACTATTCAACCCTACTTGGAAGAAAAGAAAGGCACCAAACTACACACATTCTCTCTGCGGTTCCGTGCATGTGAATCACACCCCACTAAAGGTGTTGGAGGGGAAGGTCATACAGGGTGTGGACCCACGAGTCCTGGGAACATAAGCTACTGGAACACACAGAATCATGTCCACTGGGGACAGGTTAGAGAACTTCCAGAAATGACCCTGAGGTCACTCTTTTCATTTACTTACAATTTACATTTTCACTAAGATCTAAGGTCACTGGAAACAAAAGTGCACACTCAAGGAGATTGGAACATCTCATTAGAATGCTAATGAGATGCTGCCATTGGACTAACTTTCCATCTGTGAGCTGGGACAGTGGCCTTGTTCTTAGGTGTTTAGGAGTGAAGCTTCCTGTTTGCAACTTACTTCCAAATGATTCAAAGAAATGATAGATTCAGGTAAAGGAACTAAGTGCAGGTGTTCACTATACTATGATTTTAGCTTTTCTGCAGAGGTTACATTCTAAAATAAAACTTTGGCCCTAGGAGCTAAAATAAATAAACCAGCCATGGGATGTTTGCTAGCAATGGCTCTCCCCCCAACACCAGATACTAATTCAGTCTTTATCTTTTTAGCAAGTAATGTTCTCAGTTGAGGAAATCAGGATATGGCCTGAATGTCAGAGCAGGACCTTCCTGTCATGTTCGCAGGTTTGCTGATGGCACTGTCACGGGAGAAAGTCCCTTCTCTTACACATACACAGGTGCTTCCTTGTGATGGGAAGTATGCCCCTGCCCACAACTCATTCTCCAGGGTTCATGAAAAAGCAGTAAATTTAGAAAAACAAAGATCGAGGTAATATGGCAACTCCGTTGGATCTAGGTAGGAGACACACAGGTGTCTATTTTCTTACTCTTAAATTTCCGGAATGTTTGAAGTTGTTGGTGTTACTAAATGTAAAGGGTGGTTGGTAATTGTAACTGACATAAGAGAAGACTCTGAAATGTGCCTTTCAGGACATAAGAGGGAGAGTAAGGGGCACCCGTGGGTCCCATGATCCATTAAACCAAACCTCCTTCACTTGGCTGTTCTCACACCAGAGCCCCTCTACTACCTCCCAGTAATGGCCCGTTTCTCCTTTCCCATCTCCACCCTATTCCCGTTCCCTCTTGAACTCACTGGCAATCAGGTATTCTGGTCCCTGGATTCCCAAACCCACCCTGACCAAGGTCCCCGTGTGCCACATCCAGGTCTGCGCCTGCTCCCATGCCAGCAGCTCTCCCCCAGGACTGCTCCCTCCTCCTCTACGCATCCCTTGCTGGGCAGGGCTCCAGATCCAGATGGCGGATGGCCCCCTGCCCTGGCCAGCTCCTCGAATCCTCTTCCCCTCAGCAACTCCAGACTGATGACCAGCTTGGTGCTGCAGACTCTACTCATTCCACCTGGAACCCAGTAGATTATATACATGTATCTCCGGTAGACATCTGAAACTACACTTGCTCCAAGTTGAATACATGATTTCTCCCCCAAACTTGTTCCTCTTACCCTTTCCTATCTCAGTAAATGGCGACTCAGTCCTTCCAGGGGCCCAGGGCCAAAGGCTTTGGCTCTTGCCTTTCTCATACCCTGTTATCCAACCCCGCAGTAAATCCTGTAAGGCTCTGTCGTCAAAAATACCCAGAAGCTTGCCCCACCTCTGCACTGCCCGGCCACCTGCTGAGTCAGGGCCACGGCTGAAATATTCTAGCAGGCTCCCAACTCCACTGACCCCATCGTGGTCCATTCTCTAGGGAGTGGCTCAAGGAATGCCCTGAAAACACCATACCCTTTGTACCCTGTGCCTTATCCCTCATCACAACAGTGCTTGGCATGCAGGAAATACTCAACCAATATTGGCTGAATCAGCTGTTCTCAAAATGTCATCTGGGAGCCCTTGGGGCGGGGGCAAGGCACTTTTAAGGGTCAATCAAGTCAAATCGAGTTTCATAATAACACAAAAACATCATTTGTCTTTTTATTCTCATTTTCTTGAAAGTATAGAGTGAAGCCTTCCAGAGGCTCCCTGATGTGAGTATCACAACAGATTGGATGCAGAAGCTTTCAACCTGCTTGGGTCCTTGTGCTTAAGCTACTGTTACATGGAGGTTTCTGCATCTCATAGCAAAACAATAGATTCTCCAGATTTGCTCATACACAATTTTTCTTGAGAGGTGGGTATAAGAACCAAAGAAACCATACTGCGAATCAGGTTTCATAATATGGCTTTCCCCCTTGACCCAGATGCTGCTACTGTGTGTCTCGGTCGTTGCTGTAGTCTGCAGCACGGCTCTGACAGGGCCCAGAACTCCACTCCCGGCTTCAGCCTACTCAATGTGGTCAGTCCTTGACTCACGGACCCTGATGTTTTTTTCCAGATTTTTACTCTCACAAGCACAGCTGTGGTAAACATCTTGGGTATCTAAACTCTTTCCATGTGTTCTTAACATTTTTCCCTTAACTAAATTCTCCCAAAGGAATTATTATCATTATTAAATCATGGTATTGTGAAAATAATTAAATCAATCTATCATAAAGGTGATTTTCTTTCTTTTCTCTTTTTTTCTTCCCCTCCCCCCACTTCTACCTGAGTATTGAACGGTGAATTGCAGTGCATAGTTTAGTTATGGTTCTTAAAGAAATGAAGGCCATCAGGACAACCAGAAAGCCACTGACAGGTTTCATCAGGTCAGGAAGGGGAATTTTTCCTTCAGCATTATTCCTAAAGTTCTTTATAAGAAATGCTTTCTATTAGCATTTACTTGCCCTCTGTATTCTCAAGTTTAACGCATCAGGAAGTACAATTTTCCTAGAGGAAAAATTAGATATGAGGCAATGTCCAGAAGAATGGCCAAAACAAACATACCAAATAAACCAAGAAATAAGTTAATGAATGACTAGAACCTGATTTCGAAAAAGCTTTTAGTTATGAAGTTGTGAAATTCTTACTGTTTAAGATATGAAAACCCATGAACGTCTGTAAAGTTGTATATAAGTACTATTAAATCCTAGGGCTTCACAGCAGTGTCTGAAAGCTCTTTTAGTTCCTCACAATCCACAGTTACGACAGTTTATCTTAATTATCTCTGATAAGCATTAAGTAAGAAAGGGACAGCCAGCTGGCCATCTGAAAAACATAACGTAAATGGTGACATAAAACTACATATTTAGAGTAAATAATTTTCCATAACTGCCAATTTAATGATCTGTACTAAAACAAGAATAAATGAGAAATAAGAATTTATTATAATGAAAATAAAGAATTTTAAACTAATTTTCACTTAAAAAAAAAAAGGCCAGGGGGCGCCTGGGTGGCTCAGTGGGTTAAGCCGCTGCCTTCCGCTCAGGTCATGATCCCAGGGTCCTGGGATCGAGCCCCACATCAGGCTCTCTGCTCAGCAGGGAGCCTGCTTCCTCCTCTCTCTCTCTCTGCCTGCCTCTCTGCCTGCTTGTCATCTCTCTCTGTCAAATAAATAAATAAATAATCTTTAAAAAAAAAAAAAAAAAAAGGCCAGGATTATATGCAATCCTGATGATTTCAAAGATCTATTTTGCAAATTTTTCAAGGAACCACTGAGACAGATACATGAAAGGGTTTTAATTGGTACTGTTATTACAAATAGCTCTTAATAAGACATCTTTTTCATCTGGGCAAGGAGGATGGGGCAGTGTATTAAAAACGAAAGTTTATGCTATCAACAGGCTCCATGTTCAAATTTGGACTTCTCTGAAAACTAACCCACAAAAATTTTTACCTAAGGTTTGTATTTACAGAAAATCTATTCAAAAGCAAGTGATCACAGGTGGTGTACAATTTCTCTAAAACTGCCTCCACCCACCTCCCCCACATCTCCGGATCTGTGAGCACCTTCTAGGATTACCTGCTGGGTAAGGACTGCTGGGATTTCCCCAGGCTTCCCTCATGGCCTCGGTCATGGCCTGGATGACTTCTGGCTCAAGGGGGGTGGTTGCATTATAGTCCATATAAACTTTCCTGCTGGAAAGAAAACACAGATGTGCCTGTTATGGACAAGGAGATGGAGTATGGGAGCACAGCTGCACTCTGTCAGCTTAAGAGAGCAAACGTCGTCAAGGTCAAGATACTTTTCTGAATTAACACCACGCAGCATTCCACAAACTGCACTTGGACATCCCCAAATCTTCATGAATTATGGAAAAAATATGCGTAATTTCCAATAATCTAATATTTGCTAGTTTCCTTTATATAATCGCTAGACCATCCACTTAGATTTTCTTTTTTTTTTTTTTTTTAAGATTTTATTTATTTATTTGACAGAGAGAAGGAGATCACAAGTAGGCAGAGAGGCAGGGGGAAGCAGGCTCCCTGCTGAGCAGAGAGCCCTATTCGGGGCTCGATCCCAGGACCCAGAGATCATGACCTGAGCCAAAGGCAGAGACTTTGACCCACTGAGCCACCCAGGCGCCCCTCCATTTAGATTTTCAAAAGTTCTTTCCACCCCTTGGTAGGATCAATGGCCCCTGAGCCTCAAAGTCTCCCCAAGGGCTCTGAAGGACAGATCGGCTCCTTGCCTCCAGACGGAAGGAGGGGAAAACATGAGCACTTAGGGAGCTGCACCTTCCCGAGGGCTTCCTAACTTCATTGGTAGTTTTTCTTTATTTCTCTATAATCTCTGGGCTGGTGGAAGGCTCAGGTGATCTAGGCACCCATTCCTGCCCACACCCTCCTCTTTGCTCCCTGACCCTGGGCAGGCCTACTTCTCCCCTCCCACTTTCAGTTTCCAGCACCTGGCATGACCGCGCCCCCACCCCACTTTCCTTCTTAGGTCTTTGTTGCCTCTTGACTTTCTTGTGAAGCTCCCTGTAGCTCTAAGTAAAATTAGAGCCCCCAGTCCCCTTCCTCCTTCCTCTGTCTCTCCATGGTACTCCTCAGTGTGTGATACACTAGACTCTGGCCCTGTTTACCACTGCTGGCCTTAAGAGAAAGTCATACATCAGCTCCAGAAGCTCACAGGCTTTGTTTCCCTCACTGCTCTGTCACTTACACTGAGAACAAGGGCTGGCACACAGCAGGGGCGGGATTTACTAAAGAACAAAGTGTCACAGAAAAGCACAGCTCCTGAAAGATTTTTACCAATATCAAAAACCTTCAGAAACTTCCATATATATATATATATATATATATATATATATGTATATATATATGTATACATATATATATATAGATGATATATATATATCAAAAACCTTCAGAAACTTCCATATATATATACACACACATTATCTATATATATGTATACACATATGTATACACACATATGTATATATATACATATGTATATATATATATGGAAGTTTCTGAAGGTTTTTGATATATATATATTTAAAATCAGTATATTTAAAATATATAAAATCAGTAACAATGTTTAAACAGATCCACGTGAAAATTCAAATACAATTACCAACCATGGCTGTTAAAAGTTCTTTTTTTCCCCCTACCACAGAGTGTTTTATTTATTTTTAAATATTTTATTTATTCATTTGACAGAGAGAGAGCAGAAGCACAAGAGTCGAAGCAGGAGGCAGATGCAGGCTCCCCACTGAGCAGGGAGCCCAATTCGAGGCTCGATTCCAGGACCCTGGGATCATCACCTGAGCCTAAGGCAGATGCCTCACTGACTGAGCCGCCCAGAGCCTCCAAACCACAGTGTTTTTATGAACACCTTGTTCATAGCTGTCCAAAGTCACCTGATAGGTTTAAGGCTGTGGGAAGTTAGACTGGCCATGGTTGGCCACTCTGGCATTGGGAATCTCCCAGTCCCGCTGTGACTTAAATCTGCATGCGCCCTTAATCTTGCTTTCACTTCCTACAGCACCCCACATTTCCTCAAGCTACTCGGGTCTGCTCAGTGACTGCAGTTTGTCAATCTGCTGGCAGACTGAAACATTTATGCCTTGAATTTCAGATTAACGTTTTATAGATAACTCTGCTCCATGACTTGCTTCCTCCTTAAAATGCTCTAATACTGAGAGGCTCAACTCTACTATGCTCAAAACCAAAATATCATAAAGAGGTATGGTGAATTTCCTCTCCACTCCAGTCTCCCTCAGGGGCTTTTGCCCAGCTCCCTTTGCTCAGGCTCAACCAAAGTTGACTGCCTCATCTAAAAAATGTTCAGGTTTCGGCCTGGACCCGAATTTTAAAGACACACTCATCACTCAGGTTCAGGCAGAGGGGACTGCCAAAACAGAGGAAGCAACGTCTCAGCAACCAGAAAATGCACAGCTGCAGCGGGCTGAAGACACAGTGTGCACTGGAAGGCCTCCCTGCCTACCTTCCCACTGTCCCCGCGGCTCAGGCCGGAGCCTGGGGGCATCGGCTTCCGTCCCCCCTTTCCCGCACCAATGCACCAGCCAGACCTGCGGCTTGCGTCCGGGTACTCGCACTGCTCCGGCCCGCACGCCGGGCCGCACCACCGCCCTCCTAGATTTTACAAAGATGTCCGGGGTGCCCCTGCTTCCTCACCTGTCCCGCACCCACCCGCCCCTAGAACGCACCGCGAAGTGCGTCCCGAGCTCCGGGGCTCTGCTCCCTGACCGCAGCCCCGCCAAGCCCGGCCGCCCACGTCCGCAGGCTGGGTTCAAGCCCAGGGGCCTGCGCAGCGACTGTTCCCCTGCCCCGGCCGCGCATCCCCGGACGCCATTTCGGCGGGACCCCTGCCCCGGCCGCGGCCCGGCTCCCACCCGCCGACCAGCACCGCATTCCCGCGCGGGACGCTCAGGCCTGCGGTGACCGCCAGCTGGCGACCCCTCCGGGCGGGACCCCTCCCGCGGACAGACCACCGGGCCCCACCAGCCCCCCGCCCCCGGCCTCCCCGAGCCGGGCACCCCTAGCCCCGCAGCGCCTGGAGGGCTTCCCAGAGGAGGGCGCCGGCCGCCTCCCCATCACGGAGCACACCTGCCTGGCGGGCTCTTCTCTCCGCGGCCGCGGGGATGACTCGCTGCCCGCTCCCGCGCGTCCCTGCCGGGCGCCGCCGCCGCCGCCTCCATCCCGACCAGCCCGCGCCCAGTGCCGCGCGGACCCACCGAACGCGCGGGTCTCGTGGGGGTGCGCCTCCCCGAGGCCCGGAAAGGGGCGGGGCCGCGAGCTACGGGCCGCGTCCGGATTGGCTGCGCTGCGCACTCTGGCCAATGCCGGGGGTCCGGCCCCGGCGGATGGCGATTGGCTGCGCGCGGTCAGGTGACGGGGGCGCGTCACTGGGGGCGAATCAAGGAGGTCCGGGAGGCGGGATGCGGCACGGAGCGCGGACAACTCGGGAGCCCGGACTCTACCCGGAGCCCAGGCCCCGAGCGCTAACGCCCAGGCTGCCCGGGGTCGGCCCTGTCGCGGCGTGCTTGCGGCGGCGGGAGGCGGGTCTGCAGAATTCGGGGCGTGGGGGACGCGCAGTCGGCGGAATGGGCGCGGGAGCTGAGGAAGGGGTGTCGGGGCCTGGTGGGGCCGAGGAGCGGGGAGGGGGCTCCGTGACCCGGGCGGCGGGCGCGTGGGCTGCTGCTGCACGCGGCCGACAGCCGCGAAGTCAGCTGTGCACGGGCCGGCCCTAACGGAGCCCTGAGCACGTGCACCTTGGTGCGCACGTTCACGCTTCCCTAATTTAATCCCGGGAACATCGAGTGCGCGCCGTTAGTAGGACATCGAGGGGCACAAAAGTGGAGCGTCTGGCCCGAGTTCACGCGGTAGTGAAGGAGTCAGAATTTGAATTCAGGACTGCTTTGCCAAGATGTTGAGTTTTATTCAGCTTTTCGAAGACTTTCTCGGTTTGATCCCCTGCTGGGGTCCAGAAATTGTCTCTTCCAGCTCTGCAAGTCTCTACCTTTCTGGGCTCCTTATTTCCTTTCATTCTTGGTTGCAAACTGAGCTCATGTCAAATGTAGCCAGAGCAAAGGACTTTTTTTTTTTTTTTTTTTTTTTTTTTTAAGATTCATTGCCAGAGAGCAGGAGGAGGGGCAGAGGGAGAGAATCTCAAGCAGACACGGTGCTGCGTGCAGAGTCCAAGTTGGGGCTCCATCCCACGGCCCTGCGATCACGACCTGAACCAAAACCAAGAGTCCACACTTAACCCACCTGGCCACCCAGGGCCCCAAGGACACACGAAAATTTAAGAAGCAAAGAGGTACACGGAGCTCAAGGACAATCCAAAAGAGGAGGAAAGGAAAGGGAATTAAGAAAGAATGTCCAAGGGGCGCCTGGGTGGCTCAGGTCATGATCTCAGGGTCCTGGGTCCTGGGATCGAGTCCCGCATCGGGCTCTCTGCTCAGCAGAGAGCCTGCTTCCCTCTCTCTCTCTCTCTCTGCCTGCCTCTCCGACTACTTGTGATTTCTCTCTATCAAATAAATAAATAAAATCTTAAAAAAAAAAGAAAGAAAGAAAGAATGTCCAAGAACAGATGAGAGTGTAAAGTGCAGCCGAGAGGACGTGTGGCAAGTGTCTACCTTATACGAGGATTAGGAGGCTCTGATGGATTTAGTTCAAGAAATTTTAGTATGGCAGTGGGGAGAGGGCAAAAGAGTGTGCAGTGAGTTGAGGGATGAACAGAACATGAAAGAATGAAGAATATGCTCAGCCTTTTCCCAAAGGCTGAGAAGGGAAGGAGCCAGAAAGGGGGGTACAAGATTAAGGGAAATATTTGAGGGCCTGAATGTGTTTATATGCTGAAGGGAGGTAGCTGACAAGGACACTGGAGGTAAGAGTCAAAGCCCTGGAAGCATTGAGAAGGCATGGGATTAAGAGCAAAAGTGGGGGGCACCTGGGTGGCTCAGTAGGTTAGAGCCTCTGCCTTCGGCTCAGGTCGTGATCCCAGAGTCCTGGGATCGAGCCCCACATCGGGCTCTCTGCTCAGCGGGGAGCCTGCTTCGCCCCCCCTCTCTCTGCCTGCCTCTCTGCCTACTTGTGATCTCTGTCTGTCAAATAAATAAATAAATAAAATTAAAAAATAAAAGAGCAAAAGTGGGTGGGGGAATTTTAAAGTAGGGGGCAGGTTTCATTCTCTGAATCTGCAGGGGATGGGAGCTGGAGGGCCCCCAGGGACAGCCGACAAAGTGATTCATCTCAAGCCCTTCTTGGACCAATTTGGCAGTAGTTAGAGAGTCTGTGTTTCAGGGTGGAGATAGTAGTAGTGGAGTCAGAGAGACAGATAGTGCCCACGTGGCTGGTGAGACACCTGGAAAGAACAGAACACCTGCGAACAGAGGACTGGCTGCGGAGGCAACAACTGTCCTCACTCTGACTAAAAGCAGCATCTGGTGCAACAGGCAGCAGCCACCACCACTATTCCAGGTGGACTGGTCAAACAGGTGCAACAGAAGACCGGAAGGATGTCTTAATTATGGAGATAAGTGCTCAATAAAGACCAAACATTTGAGGAATGCTATCTCCCTGAAAACAAGATAGTGAGTACAACCAACAAATCAGGCCTGAGGGCAAAGACAGTAGCATCAGCAGAGTAAATTTTTAATAGAGGAAACTCCATAAGGAGGTAAATGGCTGGTTTTGTTAAGGTAGTTAGTAAAAAACAAATTTAAAAAACACGTTGGACAAAAACTATAATCAAGTTTTATAAAATCAGTAGAGTTGCTGGGGGTTGGCAGGAGGGAAGAAGGAATAGAACACAGAATTTTTAGGCTGTGAAACTATTTTGAATCATAGAGGCATACCTTGTTTCATTGTTCTTACATTTTTTGTGCTACTCAGATAATGGGATTTTAACAAATCGGAGGTTTAAGATTTCCATGGAGGACGTCACTGCAGAGGGGCTGCAAACAGCAGGAGAACTGGAATTCCAAGTGGAGCCCGTAGATGGGACCGAATCGCGGCAATCCTGTGATTGAACATGAGGGAGGAGGCGTCGCTTCCTGGGGCCGAGCAAAGAAAGTGGTTTCCCAAGACGGAATCTAGTCCTGGTGACGATGCTGTGAAGACCGTTGAAGAGACACCAGAGGGTTTAGGATATCATGTCCACTCAGGTGCTAAAGTGGTGGCAGGAAGTTCTCCTGTGGGTGAAATGCTATCAAACAGCATCACGTGCGACAGAAAAATTGAGAAAGGAAGTCAATTGATGGGCAAATCGTTGTCTCAATTTAGGAATCTGACACAGACACTCCAGCCGTCAGCAGCCACCACCCTGATCTGTCAGCGGCCACAGACATCGAGGCGTGACCCTCCTCCAACGAAAGGACTACGACTCGCTGAGAGCTCAGGTAATGGGTAGCATTTTTTAGCAATAAGGTAATTTTAAATTAAGGTATGTACAGTTTATTTAGACTTAATTCTATTGCACACCTGATAGACTACAGTACTGTGTAAATGTAACTTTTATATACAGTAGGAAAGCAAAAGCTTCATTTGAATTACTTTATTGTGATACTTGTTCTCTTGTGGCGTTCTGGAACAAAACCAGCAATATCTCAGAGGTATGCCTGTACTATCATAATGGATACATTTTAGTATCTATTTGTGAAAACAGTTCACACTAAGTGTGAAACCCCAGTGAAAACTACTGACTTCAGGTAATAATGATGTGTCAGGAAAGACTCATCAGCTGTAGCAAATGTTACATCTGTGGGATGTCTACAGTGGGAGAGGTTGTACATATAGGGGGCAGGTTACATGAGAACTCTACTTTCCACTCAGTTTTGCTATGAACCTAAAAACACTCTAAAAAATAGTCTATTTTGGGGGTGCCTGGGTGGCTCAGTGGGTTAAGCCTCTGCCTTTGGCTCAGGTCATGATCTCAGGGTCCTGCGATAGAGCCCCGCATTGGGCTCTCTGCTCAGTGGGGAGTTTGCTTTTCCCTCTCTCTCTGCCTGCCTCTCTGCCTACTTGTGATTTATCTGTCAAAAAAAGAAATAAAATCTTTTTAAAAATAATCTATTTTTAAAGGTTTATTTATTTATTTATTTATTAGAGAGAGAGAGCACAAGTGGGAGGCAGGGGCAGAGGGAGAAGCTGAGCAGGGAGCCCTATGTGGGACTCAATCCCAGTACTCTGGGATCAAGACCTGAGCCGAAGGCAGATGCTCAACTGATTGAGCTACCCAGGCACCCCAATAAAGTCTATTTAAAAAAAAGAAAAACAATAAATGGGAGGAATAGAATAGGCACAAGGAGAAACTTAGTGAGCTGAATGCCTGAGCATAAGAATTCTTTTAGATTATTCCTCAAAAACACAGAGGGATAAAAAATTTGAAAGAAAAGAAAAATCTATCCAATACAGTGATTTTCAACACAGGGTGACTTTTTCCTCCAGGGCACATTCGACAATGCCTAGAAATAATTTAGTTGTCGTAACTGGGGATAGGTGCTTCTGGGATCTAGTGAGTAGAAGCCACTAACATCCTATGATGCACAGGATTGCCCCCAAATGACAGATTATCTGGCCCACAGTGTCACAGCACTGAAGGTGACACCCTGGTGTGGTTCTACATTGCCATTCGTATTGTATTCCGTCTGAGGACGTCATTCAGAATTTCTTCTAGTGCTAGGCTGCTGGTGCAGCTTTCAGTCTTTGCATGCATGAGGACAGTCTTTATTTTGCCTCCATCTTTCATACTTTCCCTAAAGAATTTTAGCTTGACTATTTTTTTTTAAGATTTTATTTATTTGAGAGAGAAAGCACTTGCTACACAAGCAGAGGGAGGAGGCCAAGGGAAAGAGAGCAGACTCCCCGCTGAGCAAGGAGCCCAATGATGGACTCAGTCCCAGGACCCCAGGATCATGACTTGAGCCAAAGGCAGACCCTTAGCGGAGTGGCTCACCTGGGCACCTCTGGAGTTTTTTTTCTTTTAGTAAAGATGTTTCTCCATTTTCTCACTTGCATTGCTTCCAATGAGAAACCAGCTGTTAACCTTCTTTTTCTTTGTGCCTCTTGAGCATCATGTGTCTTAATTCTGGCCCGATTTTCATAGTTCTGCTCTGTCTGATTTAAGCAATTTAGGGTGTGATTTGGTATGAAGAGTGGGTTCCATCTGTGTCCCAGACATTTCATCTTTCATGTTAGGAGATTGTAATGTAAGTTCTGTGTAAATTTTTCATTTTAGCGGGCAGAGGTTTGGTGGCCAGAGGTTTTTGGGGCCAGGGGCTCAGTGTGGGATTCCTTTGGCAGGTGCTGTCTGGCTTCCCTGGTGCCTCTGGGCAGGGGTTGGGAGTCTCAGACTTACTGAGATAGAGGCTTCTGGGCTGGGCTGCTTGTGGCAAGTTCTGGATTTTTATTTTAATTTTTTTTTTTGTATTTTTATTTTCTAAAGATTTATTTGAGAGAGCTTGCACACGTGTGTGAGCAGGGGAAGGGGAAGAGGGAAAGGGAGAGAATCTTAAGCAGACTCCATGCTAAGTGCAGATCCTGACACAGAGTCCTGTCCCACGACCCTGTGATTGTGATTTTAGCTGAAATCAAGAGTTGGATGCCTAACCAACTGAGCTACTCAGGTGATCCAGGATCTGGATTTTAAAAACTCCTCTTTGTCTTTGTTCTGGGACACAGTTCATTTGAAACAACTTGATCCTTTTAAGGCTTGCTTTCCAGACACTTAGGTAGGACTAGTGCAGCCATGAGCTTCTATTTTCTCATTACCAAGCTCATCCCTCTCCAGCACACTGCAGATCACAAATCCATTGCAGCTCATGGGAACGTGAACTATTCCTGGCCTTCTGTGAACTCCAGGAGTCATTTTCTCTTATCCTATTGGGTGATACTCTTCCCCATCCGCAGGCAGTTTCCTCAGGGGCACCTGCTGGTTGGTCTCCAAGGGATGCTCTGGAAGGATCCCACTGCAGGTCTCCAGAGCGGGTTCTCTGTGCGGCCTTCTCTGCTGGGAACTCTAGGTACTCTGGCCTTCCTACATCATTAGTTCCATCTCAAGGTCAGTGCCTGCTGGGTTCCACCTGGGCCTCCCCTTCCCTGGTCCGAGCCAGGCGGGTCTCACTCTAGGTCTCACTCAGGGATCGCTGTCCTGCTTTGCCTCTGTCTGACATCAGAAAACTATAGTTCTTTCTCTGTTTTTATTTATTTATTTATTTATTTTTTGCTTTTTGAAATAGGAGGGTTCCCCAGCCCTGTTACCCCATCTTAGGCTAGTACAAGTGTCCTTTCTGTTCTCTTGCTTCCGATGGCTCCTCTTTGTCATTCTCTTCTGCACACTGGAAGAATCCATCAAATGTGTCCCCACACCATCATCTCTTTTTCCAGCATCTGCCCTGCCCTGCGGTGGAGATGTTGCAATGGCTATGGTTTCATCCTGTTGTCCTTTCATTTTAGCCTGTTGTCCCCTTAAGACTTTCTGATTCCAACTGAAAAGGTGCAATTCACTGCATTTTCCTAAATATGTGGTTTTCTTCCCTGAAGTCTCTTTCAATCCTACACACTCCACTTCCAATGTCCTGTTCATCCTGCTTGGTATTATTTCTTCTCTACAGAATCTTTCCACAGAATCTTTCCAGCTTCCTCAGACTGTTCGGACTTGGCATGTGCTGATGGACAGAGGCAGCAGGTGCCCCCCACAGCTCTTGCCTTGCTGAATGGCATGCCCAGCTCCTGGTGACAGGACTGTCTTGAGCAGACTCGCCAGTGTACTTCTGCTCCAAAGCTCCTGGAGGATGTACTCCATGTGAGTGATGGCATTGTACTAAGCTCTTCAGTTACTGCGGGATGGCTAAGGTCCTGTGCATCTCATGCCACCTGACACCTGGGACAGGCAGTACTGCATATGGAAGCCTGGGCAGGACAAGGATGCCCCGGGAACTGCCCATCTGCCTGTAAGGTAGGCTTCCCAGTGGCGGCACCACATGACCTGAAGCATCTTGAAAGGATACGCAAGACAGCTGTGGAGCTCATCACAAGGCGTGGAAGCACTGAGGCCAGGCAGGGTCATCAGGGCAGGGCTGGTGGAGTGGACAGGTGACCAGTGACAGTGTGCTCCTACGCTAAGCACTGGGGGCTTATTCTGGAGGCAATGGGAAGATGTGGCTTGGTGAAAGCCCTCTGGCGGCAAGGTGGGGTGGACGTGGAGGCCATCCCACCAGTTTGTCCTGGTCTCACTGGCATGTCGGCCAGGTCTCCCTGTCGTGCTGCTCTCCTGCATCAACTGTGGTGTTTTACATACCTCACTGACTGGTCTGGCAAGGCGCACAGCAACCACAGTGGGATCCATGCTCACTTCCACCTGCTCCGGATCCATCCAGAACCAGCCCAGGGAGACAGGTTGTCTCTTCTCAGACTCACTTGAGGCTGAAATGCCTCAGGAACAGGATACCGGCTCTTCACCCACGGGACAGCCCCCACCTTATGGCTCCTCAGCCTCACCCTGGTTAGGAGTGGGGGGTGGAGGGAAGGACACAGGTGAATGGGGCTCATGAGGTTGGAATGAATTTTTAAAGAGATGTTTGGGTACCATCTGACGAGTACCACGTGGTGTGCATGGGAGTGGAGTGGGGAGCCAGGTCAATGCGGTCTGACCCCAAGAGGATAAAAACCCAATACCAGAAACTGCACCAAGACGAGTCAATCCTGTGAGGCCAGAGACTGAGCAGACTCCCTCTGAGCGGGAAGGAAACACTGCTGGGTGTGAACTATGGACCAGTGGCTCGACGGGGAGGCCACACCAGGGGCTATGCCATCCATGGGTACAGTTCTCCCGGCCAATGGCCCCTGACAAGTAATTACCGCACCCGCCCTACCGTGCTGGGGCCCGGAACCTGGTCTCTCCTCCAGCACTGGGAACATTTGGGCAAGCTCTTCTTCCAGAGGGCCCTGACATAAGACAAAAAGTGAACTTATTGAAGAACTCTGGCTCAGTGAACTTGGCAATGAATGAATTGAGCCCTAGGTGGATTAAGAAATGAATGAGCCCTAGGTGGATTAAAAAAAGATTATAATTCAGTCCTTTATACAGTTTAACATGAATAAATAGACATTCTTAACAAAGTGAGGTCCCCAGATGCCTTCATCACTGTTTTTTTTTTTTTTTTTTTTTTTTTTTTTTTTATCACTGGGCTTTTTGAAGAAATTTTTTCAAACCACAATTCTTTCAATTCATCAGTTTTGGTAACCCACGGAAACCCAGGGCATGAGTGGGGCCTGTGCACCCACTGTGAATTAGCCGCTGTTACTTTGAGGGAGGAAAGGGGAGTAACAGATGCTCTCATTTTACAGGTTCTTTGGCAAAGGGAAAGGAAAAAACGTTATTTTGCTAAGACTATTAGCATTTTGCTAGACACACTTTCATGAAGAATAATGAACTTATGGCAAACCTGACTTTCCAAGGAGAAACATTTTTAAGTGGATGAAGTGAAAACACTCCTGGAATAGACTGTACTTGCTGGAAGAGTTTCATTAAAGGCTGCAATTGGTGGCTAACCAGTTTTACAAATGGTTGGAAGTTTACATTAAAAAAATTCTGGTAGATTCTGATATATCTGCAACAAGTCTGATTTTGTAGGAATTTGCGATTTTTTTTTCACATTAACTTCTTCAAAGGCTGTGAGAGGTAACAGAGCAACCCTAGAGAACAGCGGGCGTGTCCTTTGAACAAGTTTAATAGATCTTTCAGATGGCCACTGCCTGGAGTTTGTTTGCCCTCTGGGATTTTTTGTTATTGTTGTTGTTGAACTCCGGAGCCCAGCAGAAGGGCTGTTCCATCTGTTTCCGATGCCATCGGAGGAAGGAATGCTGGCTCTGCTGCCAGGTGGCCCAGGACTCTGTGGACTGGTCTGGCTGCAGCCAAGACCTGACTAGCATGCTTTTGCCTCCCGTACCCATGACGGTGTGGAAGTTTGGCAGATTAAGGGCACAGGAAATATGAGACGTTTAAACTAATAAATAGCAAGGTATATATTCCTTTTAAAGACTGTATGTTCAAACTATTTTAGCTCCTGTAAATGCTCTACCAGCTCTCTGCAAAGCTTTCTCATTTACTTCTGTCACACGACTGCTTTAGCAGGTGCCAAACCTGGCTTCATCTGCAATGGCAGAAATCACGAACAGCCCTCTGAGCCTGTCAGTGCTTGTAAATGATAGTAGATGAAACAGGGGTCTTGTTAAACAGAACCCAAGGCACTGCCCCGAGCCAGAGCTCTGCCAACACTCCAAATACAGTGAATGAAAACACAGATGAGAAGCAAGGGACACAGACGCGTTAGCACTTGACACTGGAGCCATGCACTTGCCCCAGCTCCTTATGAAGACTTCGAAGGGAGGTAATTTGCAGGTGGTATGCTTGAGGGAAGGGGAGATGTGAGCCTTTCCTTCTGACAGGTCTATCCTGGAACTGTTTCCTCCTGAGTACGCCTGAAAAACATGCTGCCGACCCATCAAATTCTAAGCAGCAGAGTTATGGGGACACAAGTGGACATCGGAGAAATCTTGGGAGCTTCACATCCCAAGGGCCTGCTCTACTCCTGTCTGGCTCAGTATACCCATCCTGGGAAGAGGAGAAATCTACTATCACCGGGCTGGTGGAACACATGAACCAGAAGCTGAAGTATCCTTTGGCCTGAGTGGGGAGGAGACCTCAAGAAACCAAAAAGTCCTGGAAATCAGGGTTCTGCAGCCACTAAAAGATGCTATGCCGCTCCCCCCCCTCCCCCCCGGCCAAGTAGGCAGCACAACATCAGTTCTCTGCCTCAATGGGCCAGGCTGGATGGTGTTCTTAACAAGATGGGGTAAGGGGCAAGGCTCTGAGGGATTTCCATTGGACAGAGAGGGATGATTCTGTCACACAGAGAGGTCATTTTTGAAGAATTGCTAGATCTCTGATAAGCAAAGTTATTTGTCTATCAGAATCCAGAACAGCTGTCCCTTCCATTCCTTTACCTACAACGCCCGTTATTTCCATTCACCCATGGGCGCTGACATCACTTCTTCACCTCCATCTGCACCGACAGCCGTGCAGCCTGGGAGCTTCCCCAACAGCTGTGAGGGGCGTCAGGACTCAGGTATGTGGGCAAGCCAGCTGCTGGTTGCAGACCTACCGAGCAAAGGCCAGCCCTGGGTCCAGCTGACCAGGTTCCTGGTGAGCACCAGACAGCTCCAATTAAAAGTGTCTCTCGCAGGCTTTAGGAGGGGAGATTACTGTTGTCTTCTCACAGGCCCTGAGCCTCCAAGAGGCCAGTGTGCCCTTGATCCAGCCCCACTCTTCCTGCTCTGTGCACTAGTGTGGCCCATCAATCAGCCCCCCCCCCCCCAATCTAATGGGTACAATTCCTTATTACAAATGGGAAGCACAACATATATTCCTTCCCTGCCATCTCCAGGAAGACCGACCTCATAATCAGACTGTATTACAAATTAAGAACAATCATCCAGACTGGGCAGATGGAAGACGGGGGAATCCAGAGGTCAAAGGAGGCTGTCAGTGAACTTGAGTGCGCCAGGCAGGCAGCAGGTGAAAACCATACAAACATTTATTTTGCATTTGATTTCACTCGTCCAGATGTCTAAATGCTGGAGTAATCCATCTGCCTCCTTAGTTTTCTTACCCAGCATGGGCCTGCTGGAATATGGATGGCTACGTGCTGCTGCTGCTTCTGATTCCTGGCCCCCAGACCGCCCGGAACCACAGCAGTCTCAGAAAGCCACAGGTACTGTCTCAGTGACTTCACACAAGTGGCTGATTACTGAGGTATCCCTCCTGTCCCTCAGTACATGAGGCTCTGACTCTCTGGCATTGCCCACTGGCTCACAACCACAAGACTGCTGTGGAAACACCAAGTCCCTGGCTGGTCTGGGTTCCCACCAGTTTCCTCTGGGCAGCATGTGAGAAAGGGCTCCCTGCCTTTTTCCTTTCCTTTTTCTTTTTCAGGTATCATCCAGATCTAGCTTCCAAGGGTTCCAAGACTTCCTCATCCCATCTGGACCCAAAAGCAAGAGCTGATTTTTAAAAGTCAAATTCTTGTTTCATTTGGACAGAAGGAATAATGTATCTTTCATATTTTCTTTGTATTTCTCTTCAATAGTTGCTTGACCCAATATCTGTCTGCTCTATACAATGAAAATACAAACTAAATGAGAATAGAAAAAAATAATTAAAGCATTAAATTGTACAAATTACAAATCTGTTCCAAAATATACTTACATTAAATAAAATACGCATTTCAGTAAGAGATCTACAGTGAATGACTATGCATTCTGGGAAGCTTCACAACATCTAGGCAGGGCCAACATCCGTGGGAGGAGCTAAGAGAATGTGCATCCAATCACAGTATGTAGCAGGTTTCTTATTGCCCCTCTGCGAGCTACACTGAGCAGCACATCATCAGCATCACTTGTGCAGGGAAGGACTTTGGGAAAAGGGGGAGAAGCAAGCGCTAGCCTCAATTCTGAGTTCGTTACAACTTTTCAGGAATCTCATCAATAGCCTATACAGTACAGTTTCCAAAAAGTAAACATGTTAAGGGAAGCAGACAACTCTTTAGAACCCCAAACACATTTTCTTGCTGTATTTATGTTGGACTCTCCATCTACAATGGGCAGTCGTGAAGAGGTTCTTCCTTGGGACAGCATGGTCACAGGATGTGGATGACCCTGTGGGTCTGAGGGGAGCACGAGGACTGGGGAGGGGGAGCTCCCTCTTGGATGAGATTGGAGACAAGCCTACACACAGTCCACAGCCCCACCGTCTCCTCCTCCTATCATCTGGCATAACGCTTCATGTAGTCTTCCACTTTATTCCGGAAGTCCTCCTGTGGAGCGAGAGGGATCACAGAGAGAAGCAAGAAGGGAGAGCGAGTTAGCGAGTGAAACACAGAACAGAACAAGTAGGACCCGCCCAAGTCAAGAAGCCACTGTGAGCTCTCCAGAGCATAGGAAGAACTTGGCCTCCAACCCCCACCCCACCTCCCACCCCCTAGCCACCAAGGCTGCAGGATAATCAGAAGCCCAAGGAGCCCGATGCCCTCTCCCTACGACTCCAGGGGCCTGCTATGTGCAGGAGGCTGTGTGCACGCCATGAGGCCACTGTGCTGGGAGGGCTGTGGGTGGGGACCCAAACACAGAAGCTCTGAATGGAAGGCAGTCTAAGACCCTTTATTTTACAAATGGCGAAAGTGAGGGCCAGAGTGTGGTGTCAAGGTGGCAGTGTAGGTCAAGACAAGGCTCTTGACCTCAAATGCAGATGAGTCAGAGTTGCTGTTCTCCCAGGACGCATGTCCAGATCTGTCTTCCTAGAACAACGCCCCAGACCCTGCTGCCTATTTAAAATGTGCCCACTTTTCATGGCATGAGTGAAGCCCACCATCCGAGTGACTACTGGGCCCAGAAGAGCAAACCCCACCCCCTGCCAGGCATCAAGCAGAGGCCACCTGGGCGCCTGGCCTGATTTCCTGGTGAAGAGAGGACAGTGTGGCCCTTGGTGTCCCCAGGCCAGTATGGGCAGGAAAGTGCCCAAGGTGTGCCCCTCAGGTCTAATGTTAAGACCAGAGTTCCTTGGCCTTGTAGGACTGAGCAAGGGCCCTCCAGGACCACATGCGCCATGAGGTACTTGGAGCTTGCCCACCCCAGCACACATGCATTCAGTGTTCAAGACACTGTGATCTGATAGGTGGAGCTCAACCCTCTTACTCCCACAACACGGCTACTAGGTGTTGTAGGATGGCCATGGGGTCACACTGCTTCAGTCGCATCACGTGACAGGTAAGGCCACAGGCCACAGAGCCCCTGGTAGGCGTTGTGCTGGCTGCACCCTCTTGTGGCCAGTCCTTGCCTGGAGCAGCGTCTAGAAGGGGGTAGAACAAGGAGGAGGCCTCCTCTTCTGCCACACTTAATTCACATGGTGACCCTTTCCAAGTCAGGGTGGGTTCCAGGTTTTAAGGTCTGAAAATGGTTTGGTGGCTTGTCTGCCATCTCAGGTGAGGAAATGGAGAGCTGCTGAGCCTGCACTTGTGGAAAGGACTCCCACGAGCCCTGACTTGGCCATTCCCACAGCACCCAGAAGGCAACAGGACCATCAGCCACTAGGGAGCCACAATCACAGCTCGTGGGATGTGAAGACCGCACAGGCACTGCTCCCCCTGTCCTGCCCTCAGGTGCTCAGTCTCACCCCCCCCCCCCCCCCCGCTCTCTCCTGGTCCCGGAAAAAGCCCAGAGCTCATGGCCTCCAGAAGCCCTCTGTGCTCAGCCTCTGCTGCTTTCCTCTCCTTCCTCTGCCTGAGGGCTCACAGAGCAGAGGCCACAGGAAGACTACAGTCTCTGGAGCCAGACTGCCTGCATTCACATCTTGGGTTCTGCCCCTTCCTGGCAAGTCTGTTACCTCCATGGTGGCTCTGATTCCTCAGCAGATCAGGGATAACAAGAGTCCCTCCCTTGTAGAGATGTCAGGAGAATAAATGCTCTCTGGGATGTGGGTGGGAAAGAACTTGGGAGGGCCACCCGGGGATGCTGCTGCTGTCCAATCACCGCTGTCCTGCCCCCCAGCTCTAGTCATGCCAGCCTGTGTCCTCCTCCCTCAACACCCCTAGCATATTCCTACCTCAGGGCCCTTACACTACTATAACATTCTCCAGAATACTCTTGCCTGATATCCTTTTGGTTCACATCCGATCTCTACTCACATCTTGTCAGAAAGGCCTTCTCTGAGCACGCTACATAAAACGGCAAGACCCACCACTGTCCCCCGCCCCCAGGCCTCCATCCGCCACATGCTTATGTTTCCTCATCTATGCTCTGCCTCTGCTAGCATGTCCGCTCTGTGGGGACAGTCCGTTCATGACTTGATCCTGAGCATCAGCCCCTCCCCCGGCACTTCAGTGGCCACCAATCCAACTTGGCGTGAACAATGAGCACAAAATAAAGCAGCAAGTTCAATAGCTGTCGTCATGACTCAGCATGAGGATGGGGCTGGGGTCTGGGGATTCATGTGGAGGCATCAATGTCTGGAGGATTTTAGGTCCACCATACTGGGGCTAACAGTTCATATATACAAGTCTTCCCCGTATTTCACACGAAGAGCAGGAAGCAACATTTGAAGAAAATAAAAGGATAGACCATTTATAACTGGTCTTTCTCTACCTGGCCCTGTAAGTGTTCCCATCATTATCGATTTCTCTTCCTGACTTGGCCTGTAAGACAGTGCTCAGCGGGGAAGTCCATGTCAGGACAGTGACAGGTGGAGCTCCAATGTGAATGGAGCCGCCTGATGCCACAGCACACCTGCTGAAGGCCTCTGCTGTTCCCAGCCTCCTCTGCCTGAGCAGAAGCACCCACTGACCCTGCACGGCTCACGGGTCCCTGCTGTGCCTGCTGGTTTGGTGAGCCCCTGCCAGGGTATGTGCCGAGCAGTGCGGCTCTGGTGGTGCCTGCTCTTCGGTAGTAGCAAACATCACACATGGCACATTTAAAATGCCCCCTGCTCTGGCCCGTCACAGGTCTCCTAGAGACAGAGGCCCCTGCTCTTCAGCACTGTATTTAGGACGAAGCCGATGGCATTTAGAACTTTCTAGACTCCAGGCAGGTGTTGGGTAACAGCCTCGGGTTGTTGATTCCTAGGGTGGCAAGGATTCACAGGGAAGCCAGTTCAGAAAAATGAAATTTGAGGCTCTAGGACTAAACCAGGTTAGCCCTGCAGGCTGTCTGCTGAGGCCTTACTGGCTAAAGAGCCTGGCCCCAAGTGAAGCTGCACAACCTCAAATAGCCTTGCTCCGATCCTACAGCCATTCCCAGACTCCTACTCCTGCTCCCAACTCCTTGTCCACGCACTTTTAAGGATGTGCACAAGAGGGATACTGACTGCATTATCATCTGTAGTTGGGGGAAGAAACCACCTATGGGGAAAACCTGAGCACCCCCCACTCATGTATGGTAGAGCCACTTTATAGACTATTAGCTCCTAGAATGGGTAAGGGTTTATGCACTGATTTGGAAGAAAAAAGTTTAAAAAAAAGAAAAAAAGGAACTGATAATTAGTAATAATAAACAGGAACCAATTATTTTGGGCAGAAACGCATTGGGCACCATAGTGCACAGGCACGCTGGAGGACCCGACCGTGTGAATGCTTTATGTATCCCCATACTGTCAATCCAGTGAAGTAACAGTGGCCTGTTTTAAATCCCTCAGACTGAATTCTACTAGGAAATCACATCTAATAGGAACACTTCTGTCTGACCTTGGGGCAAGCACTTTACTCACATTTATCACAACACGTTACTTATCAATCAACTACTTTCAATTCCAGGCATGGACCTACCATTCTCAGCCTCCTACTTATCTAAACAAGAGCCGCTAATCATCTTTTTGGCAAATCCATCAACCTCAATCACTACCACTAGCTTACCTTGTCCCTCAAATGATGTTCTGCAGCCTCAATATTCAGTGGATCATCAAAATTCAAAAGATCCTTAAAAAGAGAGAAACCCAAAGTAAACAAAAGAATCTGTTTTTCTGCTGTCACAAGTCTTCATTTTCTGAGCCAGATGACAGAAATCTACTCAGCAAACAGGAGAAGCTGGAGAGTAGAGCGATCCCATTATGGATCCCAGGTCCTGTGATGGATGCCCACAGTCTACGAGGTGCTTTCTGAACATCGGTGAACTGCTGACTGAAAGATCACGATGTTTACATACAACTATCCACAGTTTGGTGAAAATGAAGGATAGTGATCACATTAAGTTCTAAGGCTTTTTGATGTAAAGAACCACTCTCATTATGAGTATTTCCAAATAAAAGTCCCATTTTTTTTCCTCCAAAATTCATTTCTTCTTTTAATTTGTGACAAGCAACTTTGCTTCTCTAAGTTTGTGGCTTCCACACTGACCTTAACCAGATCTTCCCTTTATCTTTTTATTCCCCTTCACAGCATGACACTCATACCCAGCAGAGATGGGGTGTGAGCCTGAAGGCAGGACAGCGCCAGGAGGACCCTGTCCCCAGGCATTTCTACAATAGAAAACCCTGAGGTAGGGGTGTGTGCCTGGCTGGCTCAGTCCTTGGAGCATGAGACTCTTGATCTTGGGGTTATGAGTTTGAGCCCCATGTTGGGTATAGAAAGTACTTAAAAAAAAAAAAATCTTAAGAAGAAAACCCTGGAATGGCTACTCCCCTCTCCCCATGAGAAACAACATGGATTTCAAATTGGAGGCCATGTCTTATCTTTATACTGCCTACTCCCTTTCATAAAAACCAAGGTAGTGAGATTTGTTCTTATGAGAAGTCACTGCTTTCCAGAGTCATCATCAATGGTCACTGTAAAGACAACTGTACTTCTCCCTCAGGAGAAATGTTTAGTTTGGGGGCTATATTTCTGATTTGGAAATAAATATGAGGTATGACCAATATGTTAGAAATATAGCAAGGAAAACTCTTAAGTCTCTATGATCACTTGTAAAGTTGAACAATTAGACTTCAAGTCCTAGAAACAGGGAAAAATATAAAGCATGCAGATGAGATGCCCAGCGCATGTGAAGACCACCAGACATACCAAACTCTCCATCTTTCTTACCATGTATCTGACCTAAGATGAACATATTGGCTGGAACAATCACTACAGGCTTAATCAGCAATTTTGGTTGGCCCTCTAGAATGTGGAGCACTGGAGAGACAGGACTGCGTCAGATTAAAGGCTCAATCAATGAAAAAGCAGTGTGACCTGCTGGGAAGACTTTAAATCCTCTTGCAGCCTTCATGGCTCTAGAAGTAAAACTGTGCACATCCATGAAAAAGCCAAACCAGGACCACAACAGAATGACAGCACTACCTTCCCTGGGGGTGAAGGGAGGGCAGAAGACAGAAGTGCTGGGCTTGCTGCTTCTGCTACAGGGATCACCTGGGACAACAGATGAGAAGTAGAGTGAGGCAGGGCCCTGCGGGTCTAATTTTGAGGCTCTGCTGCTTTTTTACTTTGCTGCTGGTAAGAGAAGAGCTCTGTGACCTAGGACAGCAGCCTGGCCCCAGATGCTGGTGTTGTGTCAGCACACCTGCCATGGGCCAGGAAGCTGCCCCTCCAATGACCCACCCATTCTGAGGGCTGGATGGGGTGGGCTTGTTTTCATGGAGGGTCAGTTTTATCAAAAGCAGCACAGCTTCCTGCCCCACCCCACAGACAGATCCCTGAGGCTCATTTCTTCTAAAGTTCTTTTATGATCAAAGAGCAATAACTCAAAAGAATAATATTATATTAAAAAAAATCCAAAGAGCAGCTTTTAGCTTCTCCCTGCCC
This sequence comes from Mustela lutreola, assembly GCF_030435805.1. Lineage (NCBI taxonomy): Eukaryota > Metazoa > Chordata > Mammalia > Carnivora > Mustelidae > Mustela > Mustela lutreola. The sequence goes on from NC_081292.1 coordinate 166,962,980, forward strand.
CCCTCCTGCCCTCCAGCCCCTGCCTGTGACAGGCTGCTTTCTGTAGACAGCAAACTTCAGCAGCTCATCACTGAAGAGAGAATGGTTCTAAGGTTTTGGGTTTGTGAAAAGTCTAGAGGGCAGGTGACCACACTCCTTCACCCAAACCAGGACACCTGGGAGGGAAGAGGGCTGACGCCGAGGGCAGACATGGAGCAGGGTGGGCCCAGCGTCCAGAGGAAGAGCCGCCTCTGTGAAGGAGGACATGGCTCCGGCCCTTCCCTCCCTGACGACCTTCCCCGGGTGCCACCCCAAAGCCCCCTTGGTTCCCATCTCACTGTTCCTCTGTCTCCTATAAATCCTACAGAAAGGAGTTGCTCAGTGTCTACAGAGTGCTCTTTTTAATCTCTCTAGGTTATCCTTAGTGTGATGTTTAAAAGCAATAGTCAGGGGACTCAAGGAAAACTTGGGGTTCTGGTCAATATACTTACAGTAAACAAAGAGTTTAATCCCCAAACAACATCCTGGAATGAGAAAGAAAGAAGAAAACAAGTTTCAGGCTCCTGTGCACTTAGTATTTCAAACCCTTGACCGAGAAATATAGACTGTGGTAGGTCAGAATTTATCTTTAGTGTGCTGTTTTCCCTAAACACAGAAATTTAAAACAACTTCTCTCCAATATGACAACAGGCTTGGGAAATCTGGAGGGGGCAGTCACAGGAAGTAATTACAGAATCAAAGTGCCCTTGAGACCCAGCCCAGGGAGCCCACAGGCTGTGTCTGCTCAGGAGAACCCCCCCCTTCCATCACCTCCTCCTCCTCACCTTCCAGTACAGTTTGGGACTTCTGAAGAGTCATCTTTACAACAAAATCTGTTGTTTTTGCGCTCTCTTGGGAACTAGAGATAAGCTAATTACCCACAGTCCCACCAGCCTCTAACCATTTTGCTCTAATTACTTAAAAAAAAAAGTGATAAACACTTCCTAACATTCAAAGGTCAGAAATTCTCATTAAAATAAGGTGGTCTTTCTCTCTGTCAAATAAATTAATAAAATCTTTAAAAAAAAAAAAAATAAATAAAAATAAAATAAGGTGGAAAACCAATGTATTCTCTCTGGACTTGTCATCCGTGATTCAACTGCAAATTCCCTCTCAGCCTTCCCTGTCCCCAGCTCGAGTCTTGTCTTCTAAATTAGGCCAATTCTCAGCCCCAGCTGATACTCTGCTACTTTGCAATTTTAATTGCCACCTCTGCTTTGGCTCAGCCATCCACCCATGTCCTTCTGGGGTGAGCTGAACTTGGGGCTGGAGCTGGGGGTGAGCACACATTCTCTGGTGGAGAGGTTGGTCAGACAGGCGTGTCAGCAGAACTCCCACAGACGTGTTCCCACAGAGTACCCAGCAGGGAGGAGACACTTCCCAGAGAAAGCGGGGCCTGCCGGGTAGAAAAGTGGCAGGAGGAAACACCTTCCAGGTGGAGGAACCCCTGTGACCAAAGCTAAGTCCCGAATAGGCAGGACATGTCCAGGGTATGACAAGAAGACAGGCCAGGCCCTGTGGCAGTAGAGACCACACCTGGGGAGGACCCAGAGTCAGGCCTGTAGAAAGTCTGCAGTGTCCTCTTAGGGCAGGCCCCAAACTCCTTTCCTGTGTTCTTCCCCCAAAGCACCTACTTGGTGATACACAATAACACTGCCTACACACCAGAGTTGGCAGCTCTCGCCTACAACGTGTGGTCATGGACAGAAAGAGACCTGGCCCAGGACTGGGGCAGTTACTGGTGGGCTGCTGTGACCCATGCATACCTCTCCGGGCCTCAGTGTCCTCCTCTAAAAGCAGTGGAGCTGCCTGGGAGCAGGGGTGGGAATGAAGATGGTCTCGAAGTGGTAAACCAGAAAGCTGGCATATACAGAATGAGGTCAGTGTACCCACAGATGCTCTGTTCAAAGGCAGGGCCTACAGAGTTAAAGTATGAAGGACACTGGGGAGAGAAAGCCTAGCACCTGTGTGCAGGGCAGGGCCCAGGCCTGTCTAGTTCCGCTCAGGCTCCCCTTGGGGCCCAAAGGACAGTAACCGATGCAGCATCTGAAGTGCCAGCCACGTTTATGTTGTGTGTGTTTGGTGCAGACTTCGCCTTACAAATAGTTTTAGCTAGGATGACTTTCATAATCCATACGTGACTGGGCCCAAGTTAACACATGTGCAACAATGCTGCTCTTGAAAGAGAGAGAAAGATGGGGAGGAGGAAGACAGAGAGGAAGATGGCATTGTGCGACGTGTCAGGCAGTCTGTGAGTGCCACAAACATGCTACTCTGACACCCATAACCCTTTCAGGTTGACCTGGCACAACTGTCAGCCGCAGAGGAAAAGGACACAGTCACCAGGGAATACAGGCCGGGTCTGGATGACGACGCCTTCGTGCGGAGTCCCGGGCTAAAGAGACGCACAGGCTGGGAACTCAGCTGCCCTCTGAGCCCAGGAGCAGGAGGGCACTCTTTTGGGCAGCATGGATCTGGCATGAGAAGGGCCAAGGTTATGATGACTGCATGGATAGCTTCACTAGGCAGCAGAAACCATGGCCGGAGTCAGGCACTGTTCACTACAAAGTGAACACCAGCCAGAAGCCCTGACTGCCTCTGACGAAAAGCTCAGGCAACAGGAGGAAACTGTAGGTTTCCTACAGATACCACGGCAGAGAAGCCCTAAGCTGAAGCCACAGCTGGTGGCCTCATGGAGCACCCACAGAGTACATCCCCAGAACCAACTTGAGCTTACACCTCAGAAGCAGCTGGGGCCACTTGTTCAGTCCCAGCAGCTGCCCTCTCCATCGCCCTCCCCTGGGTGGGGTCCTCCCTCAGGGCACTCCTGGCCTCTCGGTTGCCACCCATCTGTCCAGACTAGCTCAGGGGAACTCAGAGCAGATGGAGGCCACACCTGCCCTTTCCCTCCTCCCCCTTGTCCCACCCTGGCAGCTCTTGTCTCCTCTGAGAGTGAGGCACCACATAAGACTGGGGGACAGAGGAAGGAAGAATAGAAACCACATGATTTGAAACACAGACAGTAAAGGGCAGAGAACCGACTGAGGCAAGGGCTTGGTCATGCAGCCCCAGGAGGGCAGGTGGGAGCAGGGTGTGCCCGGCCATCTGGGTGGACGGGACAGCGAGGAGACTGGTTTCTGGAGGGAGAGGCCTCCAGGCCGGGGCTGTGCTCAAGCGCACTGCACTCTACCTTTTTTTTTTTTTCTTTTTAAAAAAAGATTTTATCTATTTATTTGACAGAGAGAGATCACAAGTAGGCAGAGAGGCAGGCAGAGAGAGAGAGAGAGGAGGAAGCCGACTCCCTGATGAGCAGAGAGCCCGATGCGGGACTCGATCCCAGGACCCTGAGATCATGACCTGAGCCGAAGGCAGCGGCTTAACCCACTGAGCCACCCAGGCGCCCTGCACTCTACCTTTAATGTCCTTGTGGGAGCCCAGCCAGTGCCGTCAATCGAATGTTCTCTCAGTAAACTGAAACAGACAGAAAGGCACAGCAGTCAGCAAGTCAGTCAGCCTCCAGTCGCAGGAGATGTAGGTGTGTTAAGCCGCGGCTGCCAAGCCCTGTGGGCCCACGTCTCCTCTGCAGTGCATCTGCTTTCCCCGGGCCCCATCTCTCTTCTGGGGCCCATCTCCCTGTACAAGGCCACCTCTCCCCCCAAGTCTAATCTCTTGTGCCACGTTTATTGCTCATACACCCAGGTCTTTAATCCTGCATGCACATGAAGTTTTAAGCAGGAAGTAAGGATGCTTAAAATAATGTACAAAGAGCACTTGTCAACTTGATATTCAGAAAATGACAACTGATGCTTAGAGCTTCCTATGTGTTTTAGCACGATCCTAACCTCACCTAATGCCTCAACGACCCATGAGGGAGGTGCTGCCATCTCTCTAATGGAGGAAAGCAAGCGAGGCACAAAGCAGCAAGGGCACAGGCCTGGGGGACAGTCCTTCAAACTCAGGCAGCTTCCCTGGAGCTGTGGGTGAACAAGAGTGACAGTTCCTAGCACATGTTCTAATACTCTGTTTTTGTTTTTTTTAAAAGTTCAAAAGGGAAAAATGAAGGATAAAGGTAGATTAGCAAAAAATTCTGGTTGTTCTTCCCCAGTGGGTGGGAGGACCATGTTCAGGGCAGGTGCACATGCGTTTTGGAGGTACTGTGAGGTCCTGTTTCCTAAGCTGGACCTGAGGGTCATTTCCATCACTATTCCATCAGCTGGACGTGCATATTACATACTCTCACAGAAATGATTATTCCACATTTTGAAAAACTACAATTTACTGTCCAGTTTCCTTCTGGGGATAAATTAGTTTGGCACTGTTGAGCTGTATCTTGCTGCTGCTTTAGTATGCATGGAACCGTTCCTAAGCTCACATGGCAGTATCAGGCCCTCTGTGCTTTAGAGACATTCTGGACCAGAGCGTGTTCAAGTTCACATAAGTCAGTTAAAATCAGGAGAAAATACACCTGTGCTATAATCTTAATTGCCAGTGAAGCTCAGTTAGATTAAATAAAATCTCAAGTTGACCACTATCACTTACTTACAGACATCCCCCCCTGCCAAGGGGCAGGCCTTGTTGCCATGAAAGCTCTGCAGCTTCTGAGTAACTGTTCAGGAGCCACGTGCCAGGCCTAGTGGTCCATATGACCCAGTGAGAGGTCTCCTCACTGAGGCAGGAACAGGAGTCAGTTCTGAATGTCTTTGTCCTTTTGACAGACCTTAGCCATCTACTGGCTCACTCATTCAATGCCTGTCTCCCCAGAGCCGGCAAGCTCCACAAAGCAAAGAATGCCAACTGCCCCCACTGCGTCTGGGCACGACCACCACAGGCTGATGGTGGGGTGGTGGTGGGGGGGGGCAGCTTCACTGGCTGAGCAGGCAGTATCCTCTGACCTTTGTCAACAGCATAGCCAGAGCAGGAGGGCTCTGAACCTGGAAGCCAGCTGTGCCCACCCAGGGCGATGGCAGGTAAGGGGAAGATAAGATGCCTGTAATCAGGCAGGTTGTGCTCAAGTCTACAGGCCACAGGTCTGGGCAGAGTGACACTGTGGAGGGAACACCATCACTGTGCAAGTTCCAGCCCAGCCTCAGCAGGCAGGAATCCTGCAGGAGCTCAGGTGACAGGCCCTCAGAGAGGACACCAGGCAGGGGATCAGACAGTGCCTCAGGGGCTACACTGGAGGCACAGAGCCCAGGAGAAAAAGTCTCAAGTGCAACCACCAGGGTCCTGGCTCAGGGCCCTCGAATCCCATAGACATATCAGACATATCTGACCCTGAGCCCAAAGCAGGAAAGGGCCCCTGGTGGCAGGGCAAGCCTCACAAAGAGAGCTAAGTGGCCCGTGTACTAGACAAGGCTCCAGAGAGCTAGGCACTGGTCAGAGCCGCTGAGTGAGGAATCCAGGTAGATGCCACCAGGCGGCACTGTGGACCAGGAGGGGCTGGCCCAGGCTCATCTTTCTCTGTTCAGGAGATGCCACGAGTCAGTGGTACATTAAGCCCCTGCTGGACACTGTCTAGTTTTTTCATAAACAATGACAAGGTCTTTGCATTTTTATCTGACACATTCTTTCCCACAAATAAACCCCTACAAGTGTAGCTGACAAATCCAAAGGTAAATACAAGTTGAATGTAGACCTTAAAGCTGAAGGACCAACAGAGGTAGATCTCCCGTGATGAGAGAGAGCCCGTTCTTCCCCTTTCTCTTCTCTCTCACAGCTCCCCACTCCCCTAGTCCGGGTATTTGCTTTTGCACCAGGGCAATGTGAGGAGTGGTGAGAGGCATCTTGTTTCCACAAGCCTCTCTCTGGCTACTGCTGAGATCAAACACCCCTTAGGTGCTTACCACCCACCCAGAACTCTCCTTTGAGTCACTACTTGTAGCGGGTGCTTGCTTTTCCCAGTGGCTGTGTCTGACTTTTTTATCCTAATTGGCAAAGACCTTTACACATGAAGGATGTAACCCAGCTGGTCTTTTGTGTTTTGTGTTTTTAATTTTAATGTGGCTAAATCTATCAATGATCTTCCTTTAAGATTTCTGGCCTTTGCTGCTGGCTGCTGCCCACTGAGTTCTCCTCATACTTCCCTAACAACCTGATTTCTCGGAGAGAGCAAAAGTGACAAGAGAAATTCCTGCTCTGGCATTAACTCTGGTGGAGGGCCGGGTGTGACAGGGAGGTGGTCTGCAATGGGCTTTCAGGAGAGCGAGCATCAGCGATGGCCTCGCGGGAGGAGGCTGGAGAGGATGCCATCTATGGCCTGAAGCTGGAGGAGTCAGATTTTGTAGGTGTAATACTTCAGGGACAGAAGGGGAAAAGGTGGCCTCTTGAAAGTCCATTTGTAACTGTCTATAGAAAAAGAGGCAGACAGGAGAACAGGGGCACTGCACACAAGCTGCATGGGGAGCCGGGTGCTAAATGTTTTAAGAAGGACAAGGGGGGGCGCCTGGGTGGTACAGTCTGTTTAGCATCTGACTCTTGATTTTGGATCTGGTCATGATCTCAGTCCTGGGATCAAGCCCCATGTGGGGCTTGACGCTCAGCAGGTAGGTTGCTTGTTGCTCTCCCTCTGCTCCTCTCCCAGCTTGTGTGTTCTCTCTCAGATAAATAAGATAACCCTTAAAAAAAAAAAGAAAAAAGAGGAGGGGGAGGAGGAAGAGGAGAAAAAAGAGGGGCCCAGCTTTGCCGGCACTACGGGCAGTGTGTAGCTCCCCATCACAGGCAGGGCTGGTGTTCCTCGGGTGGGGATGGGATTTGACAGGGCACCGACTTAGTCACAGGAGGAAAGTAGAATAAGGCGCTAATGCTAATGTTGACTCTGCGTGGGGGCTGAAGGTTACATAACCTGCCCAAGTCCCCTGCTGCTGGCGCTGCTGCTGCTGGCAGAGGCACCGGGTTCCAGCCCAGGCCGTCTGGCACCACAGCCTCACAGCCCCACTGCCGCCTTACTTGATAAAGTGATGAGACACAGGAAGATAAAGCCCAAGGGCTAAGTTTACTTAAGAATGACAAACCACACACCTTCCCCAGTTCCCTACTTTAGTGACCAGCAGCCTCGAGAAGCAGGAGTCGCAGATCCCTGATCATCAGCCACTGCAGTGGGGGTGGGGGGAACACAGAGGCCACAACAGACATGAAGCTCTGGGAGAGCTGTCCTGCTTTACGCACTTCAAGACAATTTCGGTAAAGAGAGGACATCTTAAATACAAATACCCAGGTCTTAAACTTGCCATCTACATCCCCTATCCCCGGATTTTATAAATCCTACTTTTCCTTCTTAGCTAAAATCAGCCATGTGGAGAGATTGCAGTCTCTCATTACAACAGGAGGGGAAAAGGGTAAGGAGCCCTGGAGGGAGCATCAGCAGGGGTCTTGGCCACCGGAAGGCCCAGGAGGATGTGGGTCTGGAGGTGGCGGCAGGCTGGGGGTGGGGTGGGAATGGAGATCTTCCAGTCACTGGAGTGCAGCCCAAAGGCCTGAGGACGGTTTGGGAAACCCTAATCAAGGCCCAGCCTCAAAATTTCCTCTCAGTGAGACTAAGTGTTAGAAAGGCCAATGCTCACACACAGTGCTCACAAACACAGAAGATGGGAAAGAATAGAAACCCACCTTAGACATATTTCGCCTGTCTCTGTGATGTTGGGGTGCCAGATCCTGGTCAGGCATTTCACTTTGGGAGGCTGCAACACAGAGAGAAAGAGATAACAGGCTCTCCAAATCATGCCTGCTGCCACAGACCCATCTAGCTCCTCATTCCAAGGCTTACTTGGAACTCAGCTAGACTGGTCCCAACCAGCATTCAATTCTGGATTCTTGCCCCCCAGTGCACTAGTGTCCCCACACTGCAACTACACATGCTAGTCTGCCCATACCCCTAACATGACCCTTCCACAGGTCCCAGGGCTGGAAGATGCGTGGTGCTGGTGGCAGGGCCTCGGCCTCCTCTGACACTCTCTGCCAGGGCTGCAGAGGAGCCCGCAGTGCACTCCAGGCCCCATTCCCACTGGGAGCCTACAGATGCGATGTTGTACACTATGCTGCTGAGCTGTGGCTGAAGTAACTGCTCCTCATGGTGGTAGCTGGGTCCCTGCGCACGTGTTTCTGAAGATGCAACTGCCAAGTACATTGTCCTACCTCCAAGTCTAAGTCTGCTCTATGCTTATAGGAGGGAGAGAGAACAAAAGCGAGCACGTGGGAATGTGGCACACTGACATCACTGATGACCAGGCATATTTGGATAAAGGTGTGCTTTTAAAGTGACTCTATAAGCAATCCATACTCATGTAAGACAAAAAGACAATGAAAACAAAAGGCAAGATCTCTCTCTGTCTTTCCTTTTGTTATGTATGATAATGCCACCCAGAAATAATCTAACACCCGGTATACACCTGTGAGCCTCTTTTCTAGGCGCCACACAGAGATGCATGTGTGTGCACATTCATTTTTCTTTATAGAAGGGGGAACATGGGCTCTCTATATTTTCACATTCCTTTCTGTCACCATTTCAGATGGCTTTGGGCTTTCTCGCCCTCCATGGTACTAGTTCTAGCATTTCACAAGCTAGTTCCTATTATTGGACATTTAGGCTGCCTCCCACCTCTACCACGGACTGCGCTAAATCACTGTGCTCATCTCTTCACGTCTGTAGGAAAGGTCTGCCCGGGAGGAAGCCCAGGTAGAGGGACTGCTGGTCAGAGCACAAAGTGTCATCTGGCCGAGTCTCACAGACACATCATCTTGTAGACATTCATGTGTCAGCCCTTTGTCACAGGGGGCCATGCTTTCCATGTTTATAATTTGGTATTAATTTGCATTTGGGATGCTACTCTTTTGTAAAGTCTTTGCAATCAGATTTTTGCCTTTGTTACTAACCACTCAAATACTCTTGGTACTTCTTCTAGTACTTGAATTGTTCCATCATCTTATCTGTACAAAACAGACATACTTTTCCGGCACTCCTGTAAGTTTTCCTACTGATTTTAAAACAGCACGACATCAAGAAACTCCCCCAGATAATTAATCCAAGTATGTAAATGTAGGTGTCCAAGGTTAGGATTTAGATTCAGAGTGAGTTTCAATCTATTTAATATGCTCTAACTTGGTTTTCTGCAAGTAAATGTAAGAGCATTTGACAGAAAGTATGCTAGTCATCGTGCCACTTCCAGAAAGGCCTTCAGGCTGAGGGAAGGCCGGCACTGTGGGGCTGTATGAATCTAAGTGATAATACAGTTTCCATACTGGATAGACTGAATCACCAACTTGGCATTGGGGAACCTACAGGCTCTATCTCCCTCCCTTCTAGAGAGTCCATGACATACCTGTTACCCTGCCTAGTGTCATTCACTAGATCTCCAAGTGTCTGGCTGTTATTTGCCCCTCCCCTCCTTGTCCCTTCACATCGCCCATAGTTAGATGTTAGCACAGACACCTCCCCTGCCAGCAGCGGTCCTCCTAACTGCAGTCCCCAGACAAGAGAACGAATCAGAACTGTGGACCCACATTCTGACACACAATTTCCCAACAGATCTTGTAGACCGGACCCCACCCCTAAAGTCAGACAAACAGGAAATACCCAGTTCCACCTCCTACTTGGCATTGCCACCTGCCCCATCACAGGCTGAGAGCTTAATATATGACAGCTACTGCACTGCAGACCAGCGGGGAAAAGGGATTCTTCAGTGCAAGACCGGCTAGCAATCTGCAAAATCATATCTAGACCCCCACTGAAGAGCTGTACTCCAGATGCAGTGAGCACACATGGTACAGAACCATTAAGAGCACTGAAGAGAATGCAGCTGAGTTACCCTGGGCTCGGGCAAGGGAAAACTCATGAAAAAAGAAAGCGGATTTTAATACAATGGTGAAGCGAAACAAAACAATCCTCTCCCCACAAAAATCCCCCGAAGTTTTACAGAATAAAAACATTAAAAAACAAGGGAAAAACAGAAAAATCTTTACAGTACAACTAAGCAAACTAAGTTTAGTACGTGCCATGGTGAGCGCTGTGAATTGTGTAAGGCTGATGACTCACAGACCTGTACCCCTGAAGCAAATAACACATTATGTGTTAACAAAAAAATAAAACTCTAGCTGAGAAATCTTTTAAGAAAACACCTGTGGCCACAGTTTCTTAATTTCCTACAAAGTACACATTACCTACAAGAGGGGAGTGGAAGTTTAGTTCACTTTCAGTATCTCTGGCTCCCCCTTACCCTCTCGGGGCTGGTCATGGCCATGTTTCTTGATCTGGTTATGTTGTCAAATATATGTATGGGGGGGCACCTGGGTGGCTCAGTAGGCTGAGCGTCAGACTCTTGGTTTCAGCTCAGGTCATGACCTCGGGGTCCTGATATCAAAGCCCCACATCAGGCTCCACTCAGTATGGAGTCTGCCTGTCCCTTCTCCCTCTGCTCCTCCCCCTGCTCTCTTTCATTCTCTTTCTCTCATAAACAAATAAAATCTAAAAAAAAAAAAAAAAGTGTGTGGGACATAACATGTGTCCCTTCTAGAGGAAACTGGAGGCAAAGAATGAAAAGTCATGTCCCCCTTTCCTGCTTCAGTGCATAGTCTCCACGATTGACCACGATCCAACCATGATTGATATGCCACGGGGGCACCGTAGGATGTGGGGACTGTGACACCTCACTGAGCCCTGCTCTTTCTCTAGGCTTCATGATCGCCCAGGGATCCCCAGCGCTATGTCACCACCCTAGCTCATCACCATCTGTGCTGTCTCCCAGGAGACCAGGCTTTTTAGCCAGTGTCTGACAAAGAACCTTGCACGTTTTAAAAGCTTATTTCATGTCACTAAATACTTTCAGCCAATATAGAGAGATCACAAGGAGGGCTTGAGACTGTGAGATAAAGTTCAGGGACAAAAGGACAAAGAACCAAAGGGAAATATGAACTTTAGCTGTTGGGGTGTGGGGGAATTTAGGGGGTAGGGAAACCAAATAGAATTTTCTTTATTTTAAAAGTTTACTCTGAAATAATGACCTGTTTTATTGATTGGAAGCTTTTCAGAATGACAATCTTAATAAGTGTCTTCAACTGAAAAAGCTTTAAGTGTCACAGGTTTTTAAAAAGTCCTTAACAAGCACAAACATCATATAAAGACATGGAATAAAGGCAAATGAGCCAAGCCTGCTCCACAGAGGTCTCCTAGGCTGACCTACAAGCTGGCTGTGTCCTCATCCAAATAAAACACAGGTGCCTGACATTTACTCTCACATACTCTGCCCCAAATGCCTGCAACCCGTGTATCCTCTGATGCTGCTTTTGTCTTCCACACAGTATGTCTGGAGGGGCAGAGCGCGCCAACCGCTGGATAAACATGAACCGTGTGCTCTCGCAGAGCCCTGGAGATACAGCGTAAGCCACTCCCACTCTAGTGGACACACACACTACGGAGTGATATAAGCAAAGATTAACTACAAAACAAGTAATCCCAAATACCAGTCTCAGGCACCGCATCACAGGGTCTCCTGGGGATGGTGTCACCCCCACTCCCTCCCCTGAGCTAGTGATAGTTGCCGGCCTGTTGGTAAGGCTGCAGCCTGAGCCTGGACATGGAGGCAGAGAGGACATGCAGGTGCCAAGGGAGCGTACAGCAGGAGAGGCCCTGCTGACAGCAGGGCAGGATCTGGGTCTACCCTGAGGGGCTGGCCTCTCAGGGCCCTTGGCTAGAGAACATGGGTTTCATTCCTGATGAAATCAAACCAGTCCATCATTCAGAAATTTCTCAAAGGAGAAAGAAACTAAATATAGTGTAAAACCATCATAAGTCACCAACTAATATAAGAGACATGTCCTTGAGGCTCAGTGGTTTTCTATCCTGTGTATTCTGTATCCTAGTTCTCTGTTTCTTGAAGAGGCCACATAGAGACAGGACAAGATGACAAATATTTTCTCACACCGAGTGGCCACTGGGTTTGTGGGAAGGGCATACATCCTGTGGCTGGGCAGCCTTGGACAAGAATCTGCTTTAGCAATGGAGCCTTTAATTCTGGCAAAGCTAACGAGGTATATCCTTAACTCTACCTCTCTGGGCCCCACAGGGGAAGTGAATGGGGGCACCTGGTACATAAAAGCACAACAAAAATCGGTTCCCTTAGTGTCTTCTCATGCTCTGCTCTCTTCTGACACTGGGACTGAGAAGCTCAGCCACTAAATGAAACCTAATGTTCCTTAAACAGTGATCCTTAGACTGGCAGGCCTTGTCTGAAAAGTCCACCAGCTCATGCTAAGGCCCTCCCCACACCATCCTCCTCCTCAAACACTCACTGCCTCTCCGAAGAAAAGACTGTGTCACATACCACCCTTTAGCATTCCTCCAACAAGGAGTCCTTAGAAATGACCAATGTCATTTCTAAGTCTGGACAACTAAAAGGTCCAGACTTAGGTGCCATATGCCTGGCTATTTCCAGAAAACATCACTAGCCTCTGGAATTCTAAACATCTGTACTTCAACCAAACTTCTCCAACTGCATCTCACCTGAGGGAGTCCAGTGTCCTGTCAAGCCAGACTCCTCAGTGTGTGATGAGGAAAACAGAGAAGTCAGCAGGGAGATGGATGGCCAAAGACCTGAGATGCACATTTTCCTGTCTTTGATTAAAAATTCATTTTTTTCTTCTTGCATTGCCAACTCTTTCCCATCCTCATAAACTACATTCAGAAAGAACTTTTAATGTAGTAGCCTAGTAAAGACCAATTTCTTAGATAAAGGTTTGGCTTCAAATAAAAAAGTGTGCCAGTCACTGAACTATACCTCGGTGGCAGGACCAGGGCCCGGGGCAGAGGGCCTAAATTCCACATGCCAGATAGTAGGACAATCACTAAAGGCAAACTAACAGGGCACATGGGGTCCCCCGTACCCACAGGCTCAAATTAACAAGAGACATAATTTCACCATCAATTTTTTTTTTCCTATTTGATACACCTGGAGAGGTCTAGGAAACATTAGGGGGATGTTTACATATACATATACCTATACACACACACACACACACACACACAGAGAATTGTGGAGCTGTTCAGAACTGTCACTGGTTTCTCACTGCCAAAGTGAAAATGCCCCCAAATCCTCAAACTGAGATTCTCATTTGTCCTCACTTCTCCCCAACCCCAATTCTTCCTTCAAGTTGACCTGGTCAATCCACCACACACAGCTGCTTGTTCTCACTTCTGTACCTAACACAGTTCCAGAGATTCTGACATCACACAGACCACCCTCCCTTGGGTTAAAGGTCAACCCAAGTCAGGACAACTCCAGTCCCATTTTTCCTGAAAACTCAACTGGCCGGACAACTTTCCCAAAGTGATCTTCTCCTTTCCTTCTCAGAATTCCTGTGCATGTGTTTCCTGGCTCTGCTCCAGCTGTTATCTGCTACTTATGGCTTTTGTCATTTTATGGTCACTTTCTACACTTTTTCTCACCTTCCTAATTGTTAAGTTCCTTAAGAGCAAGGAGAGAATGTGACAATACTTGGTATAATTATTACCTAGGTGGGGTCTTTGAGAGATTAACATATAGCTCTGGGGGCGCACGGGTGGCTCAGTGGATTAAGCCTCTGTCTTTGGCTCAGGTCATGATCCCAGGGTTCTGGGATCGAGTTCTGCATTGGGCTCTCTGCTCAGTAGGGAACCTGCTTCCCTTCCTCCCTCTCTGCCTGCTTCTCTGCCTACTTGTGATCTCTGTCTGTCAAATAAATAATAAAATCTTTAAAAAAATATAGCTCTGGGCATAAACTACTTATGGTTTAAAACTATGAGTCATTTCTCTTTTCTAAAATTCTAAAATACATGTTTCCTACACCCTGGTAATTTTGGTATTATACTATAAACAAAATTACAGTTTTAAATAAAATGCTTTCTTTTTCAGTGCCAGAATTTAACAAGTAAGACTGGTGCGAACCACATAGGCAGCTCACAGCAAAGGTGCCAGTCTCAGGACAGTCTTGGCTGCGCTGTGGCCCTGGTGCGCCCCACCTGACACAGCACTCACAAGTGCTAATCGAAAAACGGATCTCTCTCCTAGGGCTCTGAATGCTGCTGATAAGCAACATTAGTCACAGAAATATTGGCTGTTTTGTACTCAGCTCTGGGACTGGGGGTGGGGGAGGTGGGGGGTCGGGGACCCAATGCTGGGGGTGGGGTGGGGTGGGGCCCATGAGGACCACCAGACCACGCCAAGGGGGAAGAACAGCTCAGACGCAGGCTACTCACCACCATGTTGTATGCATCAGGAACTTCAGTTTCAAACTGAAATTTTCCACCCTGGTAGTAACCCTCATCTATCGAAAACACAAAACAAAACAAAAAATCCTTTAAATTAAAAAAAAGGAAACAAAAAGCAAACACCGTGTTAGGATATGGCAAATACAGAGAATTAAGAGTTAAACAACAGGACTGCGGGGTTCCTTGTTACTTCATCAAATCCTGCCCCTGCTCTAAAGATGAACCCCAATTAATGCCCTGCTGATCTTTGTCACCCCACTAGCTGTGCCCCCTCAGAGGAGGCACAGGCACCCCCCTCCCCCAGGGACTGCTTCCTCTTCCTCAGTCTCCCAGGACCCATCCAAGGAACCCTGTTCTCACCTCGGTCCATCCAACTCTACATTCCAGAACCCATGGGCTCACGTCATAACAGGTAACCATCCTGTTTGAGCTGCAGGGTCGTCTGTTTGCTGCTGGTCGCCCTGTGAGAATGTCAGTTCCCCCCAGGGCTGGGGGACAAGCAGTGAGGCATACGGACAGAATCCCTGCCTGAGAGAGAGTGCACAGGCGACACTTCCGGGCTGGCTGGCTGAGTTTTTGAACAGAGCACACCCTCTGGAAAGGAGATAACGGGCATGCAGGGGGATGTCTGGAATCAGGGTAGCACTGGGTCAGACCCCAGGATACAGTCTCAACTCCCACAATGGTGTCAGCCACCTCCCAGTCTCTGTAGGGTCCACGCCGGGGTGAGCCGGGCCTGAGCCTGCATTGTAAATGCTGCTAGGGCTGCTGTCAGAAGAGGGCGCTCCACCATGAAGGTGCTCAAGCCTGAAAAAACTGCCCCTCCCCGCTGCCCCACTGGGGCAAATTACTCTAAGCTCCCCAACTTGACAAAATTAATACCATCTTTAAAATGAAAGTTCAACTTCCCCCCAAATATTTATCACCATGAACAAATCAGCAATAGTACATCTCATTGCTTCCCTCAGCTATTTATGTAAAACAAACATTTAATAGGAAGTTGTTAGTTTCCAATAAGTCATCACTAAAAAGCTTTTTGGGAATGCGTCAATATTTATGTCGTCCAGCAGGTAAAACTAACATTACCTGGACCCCAAAATTTTCATTCTTTGCCAGTATGACAGAAGAGAAAGACTGTTTCATTTTACATTCCTCTGAAGAAAAGTGGCGAGGCTGAAATTTATTTCATATGGAGTCCTTTTTCAATAAGAATGGAATGACTGATGTTCCATAAGTAGCCTTGTATTACTGAGGTACCCATGTTTTAATTACAATATAAAAAAGCTCTGAAGAAGATTAACCTTTGCCTTTTATATTTGTTATAATGTTTCTTAGTCTGCTGCTTGTCTTTTGGTTTTGTGGTTCAACTAGTTTTCACTTTTGAGAAGCTATTCTTTCTGTGTTTTCTGTCTTTGGTATTACCCTTAAAAAGATCTTTCCCAACCAAGATCACAGAAACACTTGATCTCTGTTTTCTCTTAGTGATCCTGTGGTTTCACATGTTCCATCCGCTCATCCACTCATCTAGAACAAGGTGGTGTGTTTTTTCTCTTTGTGTGGTGGTGTGTCTTTCTTTTTCTCTTTCTAATCTATCATATAGCATTTACCGTTCTACCCTCCCCACTGATCTGATGCGTCTACTTCTAGTGTTTCCAAGTGTACCTGGATTCATGACTGACACTACCAAGTCTTTGGAAAAGACTCTGGGGAAAAATTTTACCTCCAGATACAAGAACTTTCCTAACAAGTGGCATCTCAGATATAAAATAATCAGAGGATACCCTTGCTCACCAGAGGTTCCGTGTTGCACAGCGGTCACTGCAGAGTGGCCTAGCGCTGGGCTCTGTAAATGACACCAGAACCCCAGCTTCGGGTGCAGAGCTCCATCTGCTCTCCTCTCTTCTTGCTCCCCAAGGCTGTGCCCCAGCCACTCCATCCTGCCACACCACTGTGGTTTTTCTCCAGCTGGCTTTCCGTGCCACAATTAAATAGTTTCAACTCTATTTACCAGTTTCAAAAAAACTATTATTTGGTCTAATGGGGTTTTGGTTTTACCATATTCCTCTGTTCTAGTCAAGTTCTCGATTAGTAATTATTAGAATTATATAATCTCTGAACCCACTGAAAATCAAGAGCAAACAGACAGTTCTAATTTTTGCTCTATTTCATGAACTACGCTTTCAGGAAAGATTATCAACTCCTGAGCCAGAACTTCGTTTTTCCTCTTCTAAGGTATGTAGCTTTCCCAATCCACCCTGTTTATGAATTTGTCTAGAAATGCCATACTCCCACTTATGCTGAGGAGCAGATCGGACTGAGAGGAGACTCAAGAGCATCTCTTGTTTCCTGTGATTTTCTTGACAAAAGACCCCAGGAAAGAGTTCCTGCAGATCCACCTTCCGGGTCTGGCTCCCAAGCTGGCACTTTGCAGGGCGGAGGCTGAGAACTGCCTACGTGGCTCTGGAGCCAGCGGGCAGAGGGGTCATTGAAAGCATCCACAACCCAGTGTGGACCACACAAGTCGGGGCCCGGCCCACTACGGCCATGACTATCCATGGCTGCTGTGGCTGAAAACGTCTTTCTTCTCAGATAACTGGACCTTCAGGTACAACAATGAAATGCAGTAGGAAAGTCCTGGCATCCAGCTCTCACTGGGCTGGCCTATCCCTGCCACCCATGTTACAATGACAGGAATCCTCTCTTTCCCTCCTCTTGTATCCTGGAGCACAACCCACTCACTCCTGCCTTCCAAAAATCATATATACTATTTCTGCACCAGGTGAGGGGTATTCCTGGGAGAAGACTGTCCAAGGCGTAGGTGGGTAAACAGTCTCAGGATAGTCCACTTCTAGGTGGTCAGCGTCCAAGTGCATTCTCTCCTAAAATGACATTGCCTAATAGTCTCAAGAGGGCAGAAGTCCTGCAGGCCTCCCCTTCCTTTTCACTTCTCACAGCTGCACCCACTTAGAGCAGAAGGCTGATGTCTCAGCTCTTCTCTTACCAGGACATACTGCCCCCAAGGTCCAAACATCCCAGAGGACAAAGATCACAGGAAAGCCCTTTGAATGGAGGCACATGGCAGGGCTGTACTTATCCTACACCCAGTTCTGTTAAGGGCAAAATAGGGCCTTATAAATAAAATATCCCAGTTCATACTGGAATGTCTTAAATTCAGACACATCATAGAGTTTGATGGCAGGGATGATTAGGATTTCACTTGGCACTTCAATCCCTAGACTACTATCAAAGAACACATTATCCTCACGAGAAGCAAGCAAACAGGGAGCCAACAAGCCACAGGCACAGCATCTTCTTCTACCCCAGTGACTGACTCCATGCCTCACCTAACTGCTAGGATTTAAATTCAGAAAAGAGGTGGCTGACGGTACATTTAGAAATAAGTAAGACTTCTGCGAGTGAGTCTGACTGATGACTGGGCTGACGATTAGAACTGGTTCTGCCCATTTATGCACTGGAGATAATTCTGATAAACTGAATGAGCTAATCTGCAGTTTCAAGCTTTTGAGAAAATATAAAGCATACATTTTTATATTGATAAAGGTATGACAAAATCAATATCACAATATTCTCAACTCTTGCTGAGAATTTCAGGTAAAATGACAGATGTTTCTAAGTGAAGACAGGTCTGACTAATGGTCAGTTGACAGGTCTTGGGAAAGTGGTTTTGGTAAATGCCTCAGAAACTGTGATGCTAAAGGACTCTGAAGACTGTGCTTGGAAAGCCTTCTCCAAGTCAGGTGGGTTCCAATTCTCTGCTTTCAACAAAATGGAAGGACCTTAATCAGTAATCAGCAAAAAGATCAACAAAATATCTTTTATGATATTTTTGGCCTCTAACTTTGAAGTCCAAGGACAAAATGTCATAGCTATAACAAAACACCTTCCAGGCCTGTCTGAACAAGCAGTCCTCAGTGTCTACAACTACAGAAACAAAAAGGAAAATTGATACTGAACCCTTTTGTCTAGCATAAAGTCATTCATTCACAAATACATCAACTAAACCAGAGAAACATCCTAATAACTCCATCATTCCCAGATACATGAAATGCTATTTTATGTTTAATAACCATCAAAGCTTGCAACATATTATTTAAAGTCAATATTTATTCAACAATTATTTGATGAGTGCTTATGATGTGCCAGACACTGGTGAAAGCAGCAAAAGACCTTCTTGCCCTTACAAAGCTTACATTCTAGTGGAAGAGAGACAAAATAAATAAGGAAATCATATAACAGAAGGTGAAAGATCCAAGGGAGTAGGTGCTGTGATTTTAAATAGGGCGCTCAGAGAGCGCAAAGGCCTGAAGAAAGAAGGCCACTGGGGTGAAGAACACTCCAAGCCAGGAGGAGGAGGGGTTGCGGGCTGGTGTTGGGGAGCTGAGGCTCAAGAGGCCACTGTGAGAGTGCTAGCTTTTATGCAGAGGGAGACAGGGAGCCATGGGAGGGGTCTGAGCAGAGGAGGGACAGGCTGGAGGCCCTGTGAGGTTATCTGCTACCATGACCCTGGTGAGACAATAAGCTGTTAGGACCAGGGTGGAAGCAGTGAAATGGGAATACTCTGATGGGAGACACACCAGCGTTTGCTGACAGATTAGGTGAGGGATGGGGAACAAGGAGCCACAGAAGAGCTGAGCTCTCTGACCTTGCAAAGCCAAGGGGAGGGTTGCCACCAGAAGATAAAAAGGCTATGAGGGGCACCCCTGCACCAAGTTCCACGTCAGACATGTGAATCTGAGGTTTCATGTCAACAATCAAGCAGAGGTGTCCATTGGCAGCAAAAACATCATTCTGGAGTGTGGGGGAGGTTGGGGCTGGTTGAGGTCGTTTGGGAGCTGTTCAGTAGACAGAAGCACTCAGATTTCATGAGAAGACTATGGAGGTCCAAGGACAGGACAGAGTCTGAAGGGTGAGGAGAGGAGCCAGGAGGGGCAGCTGGCACCATTAGAGGAAGACCAGAAGCCAGGACTGGTGCAAACAATGACTAACAACCATTCAAAAGAAACTGCTTGAGGCCTAAGAGTCTTAAAGAAACCTTCAAAATAATTTTTATATATACATATACATGTGCATGTATAAATAAATATATATATTTTTATAGAATAGCAGGACAGGGTGACAAAATACTTAGCAGAAAAATGTTCACACTGAGATAAAATTCAGTAGGACACGTGGAATAAAATGAAGAGTGCCAGGAGAAAAGGCAGCATTGACCACTTTCCAATCACTGCAGTAGAGCTTGCTCATGTTTCTCCAAAAATGCATGATAGTGGGAGTATCCATTTAGATTCTACTGGAAACATTTTAAAGAGCAATAGAATACTTTTATCTTTAAATGTCAGTATTTACAGCACACTGGAAATTATACTGTATGCACATTTTAAACCGAAAAGGGAGAGCACCATCCCTGCCAAGATGAGCCTACAGGCTGGGGTCAGCACACTTGTTCTGTAAAGAGGCAGACAGGAAGCACTTAGGCTTCGGGCCATAGGTCTCTGTCACGCATCTTCTCTTGTTTGTTTTTTCATAGCTCTTTAAAAATGTAAAAGTCATTCTCAGCTTGAGGGACACACAAAAACTGGCCCTGGGCATTCTGGCTCACCTTTGGGATGGGGTCTAGTGTGCGGACCCCAACATGAAAATGCACAAAGACAAGGGGCACCGGGGTCGGGGGGAGGGCTCAGTTAGTTAAGAGTCTGCCTTTGGCTGGGGTCATGATCACGGGGTCCTGGCTGATCAAGCACCACACTGGGCTCCCTGCTCAGTGGGGAAGTCTGCTTCTCCCTTTCTCTCTGCTGATCCCCCTCCCCCTGCTCATGCTCATGTGCTCTCTCTCTTTCAAATAAATGAAAATAATTTTTTTTTTTTTAAGATTTTTTATGTATTTGTCAG
This sequence comes from Mustela lutreola, assembly GCF_030435805.1. Classification (NCBI taxonomy): domain Eukaryota; kingdom Metazoa; phylum Chordata; class Mammalia; order Carnivora; family Mustelidae; genus Mustela; species Mustela lutreola. The sequence goes on from NC_081292.1 coordinate 166,983,141, forward strand.
AGAGAAAGAAAGAGACAGAGACAGAGCACAGTCAGGGGGAGCAGCAGACACAGGGAGAAGCAGGCTCCTTGCTGAGCAGTGAGCCTGACGTGGGACTTGACCCCAGGGACCTGAGCTAAAGGCAGTGCTGAATGGACTGAGCCCCCCAGGTATTGCATAAAAAATAAAATCTTAAAAAGAAAAAATACACAAAGAAACTGTGCAGCTGACCTTTGTGATGGTGACGCATTGTGACACAATGCGCATGAAGCTGGCTCACTGAAGAGGGGAAGAAGCTGCTGTGGCTTGGATTACTCAGGGGAAACCTGGGGGATACACAGTTAGGTACAACCTGAAATCATTATGACAACCACTACAATATTAAGCACACAGACACAGGGGGCATGGACCACATGGTCACTGACCCAGTCACCACAGTGCAGTGGGACGGGCACAACAACACTGCTTCAAAGAAGAAACTGGGGCATGTGCAGTAAGTAACTGGCTGCAGCCCCATGGCTAGGAGAGGCACAGCCACTGCGAATCAGGCTGTCTCACTGGGAATTGAGGATGAGCAGGGCAGAGGAGGGGAAGACAAAGAGACAGTATCCATTAGAAGGTGGACCGGGAGCAGAGTGGCAGACAGGACTGGTGAGCCAGCTATGGCAGATGTGCAGCCTGATGCCAGCCACGGAGGTGGGCAAGTGCTTGGTGGTGACATGGGGTCAGGAACCAGCAAGGAGCCGCAGATAGACACTGAGTCAGCTGTCATGAAAAGAGGGTGAGATTTAGAGGAAACCACAGTCATAACACAAGGAAAGAAGCAGTAACGATGAAAAAGAAGCAAATAAAACATCAACAGGTAAAAAAAATAGTATCTGAAATGATAATTTCACTGGATATGGTGCATAGTAAATCAGACCCTGCAGAAATAGGAATTACCCACCACGAAGCAGAGAAAAAAGTGAACAAAGCTAAAAACTTGTGACCCAATGAAGGTATAGTTTCCATGCCGAGGTAATATATATGCCAGAGTCCCAAGAAGGGGTTTCAGAAAAAATATTTAAAGAAATGTTGATCAAATTATTTCTAAGTTTCATGAAAACCAAACTCACAAATCCAGCAAGCTCAACAAGCCCAGGTGAGGTCAACAACCACATCAAAGCACATAACTGCTAAAAATGTGGTAAAGAGACTCTTAAAAGCAACCAGAGAATAAAAGGCACATCACATAACGTTGAACAAAGAATCAGCAGTAACTCAGCAGGCAGCAGGAAAGTGATGCTGAAACCGTCACCAGCAGGGCTGCACTATAGACGAACCCAAAGGTGTTTTTCAGGCAGAAGGAAAGTAACAGGAAACTCAGACCTACCACAAGGAGTGAAGGTCACTGGCAGTTAGTATGTTGGTAAACACAGAAAGAGCAGACTGTCTAAAGCTGGGTTACAACATACGTAGAGGAGACATGAAAAGTAGAAAATGAAGGCTGGGGTGGGAAAATGGAAATATCTTGTTATCTGTCTAAGCTTCCACCTTCAGAACCAGAAAAAGAAGAATTAAACTGAAAATAAGCCGAAGGAAGATAATAAAGATATGAGCAAGAAAAAAAAATATGTTAGGGGAAAATCAGTGCAACCAAAAGCTGGTTCTCTGCAGAGACTAAAACCAATGATCTTCTAGCTAACCTGATCAAGAAAAAAGAAAACATTTTCAATAGGAATTAAAGTGTGATATCACACAGACTCCACAGAATTTTATAGGGCAAGATATTAAGAACAACTTTACATCAATAAATGTGAAAATGTGGAAGACATGAAAGACATAAATTACCAAAGCTCACTTGAGAATGAATAACCAAAATAGCTCTCCACCTACTAAAGAAACTGTATTCATGCTTAAAATGTTACCACAAAAAAAAGACAACATTCCAGAGCTAGAGGACCTCCCTGGTGAATTCTACCGATGACTGGAGAATTCTACCCCTGAGTACAGAACCGATACTAACTCTTCATACACTGTCCTGGAAAGAGAAGGAAACATGTCCTTCATTCAACGAGAGAGCAACAGAAGGAGAGAAACAAGACCCTTCTCCTGCACCATATGGAAAACGAACTAAAAATGGATCACAGACCAAACTGTAATATCTAAAACTAAAAACTACTTTAAAAAAACAAGAGGAGGTCTTATTTCTTAGAGCTCTTAGGGCACAGAAAGCACAGCGCTCTGTATTTGCTTATATGGTCGCTGTAGGTGAATTACTACAGTAATTCACCACAAACTCAGTGGCCTAAACAACATGAATTTACTAACTTTTGTTGGTCAGAAGTCCTAAATAGGTGGCATGGGGCTAAAATCAGAGAGTGGGCAAGGCTGCGTTCCTTTCAGGGAGCTCTAGGGAAATTCTGTTTCCTTCAGTTTCCAGCTTCAAGAGGCTCTTCTTCCTCCACCTTCAAATTCAGTGACGGCCAATGGGAACGATGACACAGGGCAACACACGGCGGAATCTTGAGAGCACTGTGCTAAGTGAAAGAAGCCAGATACAAAAGCTACATACTTTCAGACCATTTATACGGCATTCTGGAAAAGGCACAATGATGGGGGCGATGGCTGCTAGGGGCCAGGGAACCTTTCTGAGCTGACAGAAACATCCTGTACCTAGACTGCCCTGGTGGTTACACACTGTGTTTGTCAAAATGCAGAAAACACCCCAGAACAGTGAACTGTCAATCAGATCTCTGCTACACATGATTTTTGAAAAAGATTAAAAAAAAAAAAAAAAGCCCATGATACTTAAAAGGGACTAACAGATGGGACAAGAAACCAAGAGTGCTGGCAATTTTTACAATACGCCAGAAAGCTCAGCATTTAAACAGCTTTATATACATTACACGGGTGTTTACTGGTGACAGTAAGAATATACATTAGGCATGGTAATGAACAGCTTTAAAAAGAATAAGTCAGATATTTCATCTCTCTGTCACTGGAGGAAACTTGAGTGTCCCAAGGAAGAATGTGCCTTGGAGTTTCATGCGAGGTGAGGGGAAGAAATTGGCGCAAGAGCAGTGTGCATCAGACACGTGGGATGGTGTCAAGTTTACCTGTAGTGTCTGGAATGAGCCAAGACAAGAGCAGTGGATGTTTTCCCAACAAAGGTTAGCCAATGCAAAGGCAGGTAACAGATAGTCTTAAAAGCTCACGTTGTACTTCTATTACATACAAAAAGAGAAGAATTGCCACCTCTATTTCTAGGGTTTAACTGAAAGAAAAGACCTCACCAGAAAAAAGTCTGTTTCTCTTCAAAATTATCCCTTCATGATGGTTATCTACATCTTAAAATTAAAAGTCAACCTAGAAACAACCAGGGAGAGTATGCCTTCTGGGTCTGAAACTTGATGTGCTAACCATAAACGACTGCAGTGTAGGTCAAGGCAAAGGGCCTGCTTCAGTATTCTGCTCCAACTCAATAGCTTTTAAAATCTCCACAATTATTTAAATGTTGTTCCAAATGTTCAAGGGTGAAAAGAAACCCATATTTCAGGCTTATCAACATTATTTCTTTGTTCAGAAATTAGGATCTTACTGTATTTCACATTTAGAAAGTTTCTGTAAGTCCAAAACTCTGAAACAAAGCTAAAAAGGGGCATTAATCAAATTAATAGGGGTAACAGATAAAACAATTAGAATTTTATGACTTACTGTATGCTACACTTTTATTGTCATGTACCAATTTGGGAGTTTTTATAAATTAAATGTTCAAATTAAAAAAACACAAATAACCTAACACACTTAGAAACCAATTTAGGTGAACACACAAATACACAAGATCTACAATGCAGCTACAGAATTCCCTAATCAGAATTTTTATATATGTAACATTATTAAAAAGATGTTATTTAATAAAGAACTTATATCCAGTTGCATAAACCTTACAAGTCAGTAACAACAAGAGAAGCAACCTAATTTAAATGGGAAAAATATCTGAACAGACACTTGAACAAAGAAGATACACAAATAGCAAACAAGCACAGGAAAAGATGTTCAGCACTGTTAGTCACTAGAGAAATGCAAATAAAAGTCACAATGAGATATATACCCACCAAAATGGCTAAAATTGAAAAGAATGACAATACCAGTTGTTGGCAAGAACGTGAGGTGAATGGAATTCTCATTCACTGCTAGCAGGACTGCAAAACAGTACTTATACTCTGGAAAACTACATAGCAGTGTCTTATGAAGTTAAACTCGCTCTTATCACTTGACCCAGTAATTCCATTGCCAGGGGAAACAAAGACATAATGGCAAAGACCTGCACACAAAGGTTTTTATAGCAGCTTTACACACAATGGTTCCAAAGTGGAAACACCGGTGAACTGATAAACTTGTATACACATATAGGATAGAATACATTCATCAAAAAAAAGAGAGAGATACAAAATACTGACTAATGCTACAACACAGGTGAAACTCAAAAGCATTATGCATTAAAAAATGTAACTTACACCTCAACCAATATTGCTTTGAAAAAATTTTTTAAATCAATGATCTGTTTCCACCTTAAGAAAGTAGAAAAAGGGGGCACCTGGGTGGCTCAGTAAGTTAAGTGACAGACTCTTGATTTCAGCACAGGTCAGATCTCAGGGTGGTGAGATCAAGTCCTGTGTTAGGCTCTGTGCTCAGCAGAGTCTGTTTGAGATTCTTTCCCCCTCTGCCCCTCCCCTACTCGCACATATGCCTGTGTGGTCTCTAATAAACAAAATCTTTTTAACAAAAGGGTGGGTGTAGGAAAAAAAAAAGCAAATTAAACCCAAAATATAAGGGATGAAATAATAAAGAACAGAAATCAATGATATGCACAAATAACTGAGAAAAACAAAAGTGAGTTCTTTGCAAAGATCAACTGGATAAACCTCAAGCTAACATGATCAAGAAAAAGAAGACCCAAATTACCAGTATCAGGAAAGAAAAAGGGGACATCAGTAAAGATCTTATATACAGTAGTGGAATAAGAGAATATTCTGAACAACTTTTATTATCAAAAATTCTACAGTTTAGGTGAAACAGACAAATTCCTTGGAAGAAAAAAATTACCAAAGCTGACTTAAGAAACACAGATGAATAACGCTATATCTATTTTTTAAAGTAAAAACTTTCGAGAAGGAAAACTCTAGGTCCAGACTATTTAACTGGTGAATTCTACGAGAAATTTAAGGAAGAAATAATACCAATCCTATACAAACTCTCAGCAAACAAGAGGGAACACTTCTTCATTTATTCTACCAAGCTAGCATTGCTGATGCCAAAACCAGACAAAATAATCAAAGAAAAATACAAACCAACATTCCTCATTAATATGGACATAAAATTCTATATCAAAATATTAACAAATTTAATCCAGCAATAGAAAGAAAATGGATAATATATCACGGCCAACTGGGGCTTATGGCAGGAATATAAGGTTGGTTTACAATTCATAACTTAAATGTATTTTACCATACAAAATAAAGGAGAAAAAAATCATATGATCATATCAATTAGTGCAGAAAAAAGTATTAGAAAGAACTGAACACATGATAGAAACTCTCAGCAAATGAGGAAAAAAAGGTAACTCTTCAACCTGAAAAGGACATATTTTTAAAAAAAACCCAGAGCTAACATCATATTTAGTTAGTAATAAGTGCTTCTCCCCCAGGATTAGGAACAAGGCAAAGACGTGCTCTCATCTCTATTCAACATCATACTGGAGGTCACAGCCAGTGCAATAAGAAAAAGAAATTAAAGGCATACATACTGGTAAGAAAGTAAAAACGTCTTTATTACAGATGCAATGATCTTTTTTTTTTTTTTTAAAGATTTTATTTATTTGGCAGAGAGACAGTGACAAAAGGAAAACAAGCAGGGGGAGTGGGAAAGAAGAAGCAGACCTCCCGCTAAGCAGGAAGCCTAATGTGGGGCTCGATCCCAGAACCCGAGCCAAAGGTAGACACCTAATGACTAAGCCACCCAGGCACCCCCAGATGCAAGGATCACAGATATAAAAATCCCAAGAATATGTTAAGAAGCTACTAGAACTTAGGGGCACCTGGGTGGCTCAGTGGGTTAAAAGCCTCTGCCTTCGGCTCAGGTCATGGTCCCGGGGTCCTTGGATCGAGCCCCGCATCGAGCTCTCTGCTCAGCAAGGAGCCTGCTTCCTCTCTCTCTCTGCCTGCCTCTCTGCCCACTTGTGATCTCGCTCTGTCAAATAAATAAATAAAATCTTCAAAAAAAAAAAAAAGAAAGAAACTACTAGAATTTAGTAAGTGAATTTAGCAAGATGACAGGACATGTAATCAATATATTAAACAATCAATTGTACTTTTATATAATTAGTAACAAGTAAAACGGAAATTTAAAAAATACCATTTATAACCGCTTAAAAAGAAATACTTGGTGTTATATTTGCAAGACCTATACACTGGAAAGTACAAAAACGCTGCTAAGAGACAGTAAGGAAATTCTGAGTAAGTAGAGACATTCACGTGCTAATGCATGGCAAGACTCACTTGTGAAGATGCCATTTCCCACAGAACTGATCTATAAAGTCAACACCATCTCAGTTAAAATCCCAGCACTGGAGAAAGGCAAATTAAAACCACATCGAAATACTATTCATATCCAAATACTGAGAAATATGTAGAACAACTGGAATTTCTCATACATTGCTGGTCAGTGTATAGTACAACCCCTTCAGAAAGTTCTTAAAAAGCTAAACAAAGATCTTCCTGTGACTCAGAAATTTCACTTTTAAGTGGAATTAAAGAGAAAATGAATGAACGAGTGAAAATAGGAGTATAAAAAGGATGGTATGAAAATGCTAATAGCAGTTGTATTCCTAATAGCAAAAAGCTGGAAAGAATTCAAATGTCAACAAATAGGAAAATGAGCAATTATGGCATACTCATAAAATAAAAAGAAAGAAGCCACTGATACAACACATGTGAATTTTAAAACAACTTATATGAAAGAGGCCAGAAAAAGAGTACATATAAAAGATTCCATTCATATGAAATTCAAGAACTGACAAAAGTCATTTACGCTAACAAATCAGAAAGGAATTTTGGGTGGGTAGCCAGGGGCAAGGAATTGCCTGCAGAGGCAAAAGGGAATTTTGGAAATGTTGGAAATATCTTTACTAGGGTTGTGGTTACATACAGTCCAAATTAGTATATTTTATTGTTTATTATCTTATACCTCAGTAAAAATCTACTTAAAAAGTAAAAACTAAAATTAAAAATATTGTTATTTAATCCCCTGTTCCTCTCTGCCAAGTCACAGTGAGGCAGGCTGAGGGAACCCCCCCCCCCGCCCCCCACCAAGTTAGCTGAGCAACAGGTTTTCACAGGGTCCTTCGAACTTCACCAAGATTCCCAGGAGTATCTCAGCAAGTCTCTAAGTGTTTGCTTTTTCTCAATTCGTTTCACTTACTAGTATTTTTTCTTACTTTGTGAGTTGATGTGGACACTTTTCCCCCTCTTAAATTCAGTTCTTTTCTTTTCCTCTACCACCAAAATACATGTCCATCTTTTCTCCAAAGAGTACATTTATTCCTAAGCACAAAAACAGTCTGAAAACAAAACTATGACAATGTTACCCAGTATTAACAGGAACTATCTTGCCAGGAGCCATGTGAAAAAGAGTTTTGAGCTTCAACTACCAATACAGATCTCCCACTCTGACCATCCAAACATCTAGAACTTACTAATGCTGAGTGTGTCCACTACTGGTGGCTGCTAGTGTGCCACTTTCCAAACCTTCTGCTTCAGGCCTGGTTAAAACTTCTATCAGTTAGGCAGGTCTCTACAGTTTCTTCCCAATACTAAGAGGAGTAGGACTCCAAAAAGCTGTTTTAAGACAAATTTTTAGGGCTGGCAGATCTCTGCCATGTTTCTCTTAATAACAAAGGGCAGGAACCAGCAGCTTTCTGACACACTACCACCACAAACCATGGATACCCACAGCATGGGAAGTGCAGGCTGAGCACACAGCTCAGTGTGATAATTGTGTCCGTGATGTACACGATTATACAAATATTACAAATTACAAATATAAATGCTAAAGTACTAAATAGTTACAGACACCAAAACACAAGTTACTTTTTAATTTGATGCAACAGTGAATATCAAAACAACAGCAACTGTGGTCCACTTTCAAGAACAGTAAGAACATAGAAGATGGTGTCATAATCTCAGTAATCATAACATCCATGTAATTCCGTAAAAAAAGCAAAAGCAAAAGGAGAAACTCTTATTCAGAGGGTGGACTTGACACAAACCCATGTAAGATGTTAACAAGCCCGGCAAATTCAAAAAAGGTCTCTGAGTGGCCGGGAAGGCCCACGGAGCCCACACCTCGGCAGGGAGCAGAACAAAAGAATCTCTACCAGCCACTGAAAATGCCCTAGAAAGGCAGAGGGAAGTAAACACGTTTACTGCACACAGTCTAAGACCACTTAGTACACACAGAACCAATCTCAACCACCACAATAATTTCTGAAAATATTCTGCATTACTCAGCAGTAATAGTAAATGATGTTCGGAATGGTGACCCTGAGTCACCAAGGAATATTAAAGTGCTCAATATCCCTTGCTAAAAACAGCACAATGCACCATGTTTTATGAAGGTGGCCAAAGAATGGTTACAATTTTCATCACTTCCTAGCTTAAAGTCCTGAGCTATGGTTATCTCTCGACGTCAGGCGTGTGCAACGCCCCACCTCCACCAGCTGTGCTCTGATATTAACTCCCTCCTGGTGTCTTCCTAGTGTAAATGGTACCAGATTGGGTTTAAGGACATGTCTGGATATGTCTGTAGAACCACTACACAGGCTAAATGAGTTTTTAAGTTTTCAAGCACATTTTGAAAATGGGATTTCTCCTGTTACTATAAAACATCTTCCACAGAAAATAATCCATCCTACCTGCAGGGAGACAATTGTCAGGTCTTATTTGTGGGTTCATTATCGCCTACTGAAATTCTGTATTCTCTTGCACTTTCTAATTAGCTAGTGATTCATTATTCTCAATTGTTTATTCCCGTTTCATCCCCCAAATAAAATAACACCCTCCATTTCCTCCACAGCCTACCCCACCTACCCTTCCCCACCTACCCCACAGCAGTACCGGCTGCCCACAGCATAGCACCCTCTGCCCAACATAAACACCGGTGGTCCATGCCAGGCTATACTCTGCAACATTCAAAGCTGAACTGTGGCAAGATAAAACCCAAGTCCTCCATCTTGCTGTCTGGTCCGATCAAGGAGGGACAGGTTACTGCCCCAGGGCACCTGGAGCTTGGAGACTTACCAGTCCTAATGAGGACAGCTGGTAATCTGCTTACCTCCCTGTGCCAGACCCTGGGCTGAAATGCTTCACACCCATTATCTATTTAATCATCATAAGTGTCCTGTGAGATAGGTTCTATTTGGGCCCCACTTTCTAGCTGGGTGGGCTGTACAAAGAGGCAAATGAACCATGACCACACTGCCATGAAATGGCAGAGCAGGATCAGAACCCAGTTATGATTTCAAAGCCCACACTCTTCACCGTACTAATAGCTTCTGTGGCCCTTCACTCCAGTAATTAAAGCTATACTTCATTTCCAAGTATACACCGAATGCCACAGATTCCCTGTATTCAGCTTTCTTGACTGCAAAGCACTTATCTTGTCTTCGTGTGGAATAGTTGTAACTGTCATCATTTTCAAAAGTGAGAGGATAAATCGAGCCAAAGGTTCTAGATTTGGGCAGCCTTTCAGCTTTGCTGTCTGAAAAATCACTTTAACACTTAAGTATATAAGAGTATTACCTGGGGTTACAGTTAGCTGAAAGCAATGTAGCTTGTTTGGATCAGGAAAATGCACCTTACATGTACCTGCAAAAGAAACAGCACATCAGGAAGGTCTGAGAGCAGCAGCAGTCCTTATGAGGCTGACCTTGAAATATACATATGGAGTTGAAGGAGGAGTTTGTAGATGCTGCCTTGCTCTTGGTTTGACAAATATTTGTGCCACTGTGCTAAAATTGCAAACCAGTGATTTTTGCCATATAGTCTTTTATTTGCTAATTCCAAATTGAGATGGTTTCTTTCAACTTATAAACAGTCACTAAAAATTGAGGTCTTTCCATTAACTTCAAGAATTATGCTAGTTTACTTTGAAAAGAGAAAACCACATCTCAAGGAGATGAACACATGTGAGTAAGGCAAACTAAACAAGGCAAAACCAGAAGAACCCAGGCCAAACTTCTGGGCTATTCACCCACCACCATCCTTATTCACACCCACCACAGTAAACTGAAGTTCAAAAGAAGGGTGCCCATGAAGTTAACTCACACCTAGAGTTTACCATGGCATTAAAAAGGAGGGGAAAAATGTCTCCACAGACAAAATGGTAGCTAAGTTTGCTTTGTTGGTGAAATAACACTCTGCTCAGAGGGCAACGCCCTACGTCCAATGCACCACATCCGAAGGGGTCTGGGGAATCAGGACAAGGCATTCTCACAGGGAAAAGAGCTAAGGGCTAGTGGCACGACAGAGCAGCTGGCTAAATCTGTTTCCTTCAAACAAATGATACCAAAGAATGGTAAATACACAAGGAATAAATAGCCACTAAATTGGGGATGAATATATGTAGAAATTGCCTATTATTCTATAAACTCAGAAAATATTCTAAACTCCTTGGGTCACTTTCTGACTTTATTCTTTACAAGTCCCACCACTGAAAATATTTGTCTAGTTTTACAATGGTATGAAATTTCATCAAAATAGGACGATTCAAATTAGACTTAGATATGGCTCTTAGAGATCATCTAGTTCAATGTCCTTAAGCATGAAGTAACACAAAGATCCAAAGAGGTTCAGCGACCAGCCCAGGATCACACAGGTTATCAACAGAAGGTTTGTTCCCAAATTAAAGATGAGTTCATGACTCTTCTCCCTATACCACACCACATGTTCACTACTTCATGAACATGCCAGGCATGAGGCATAAAAACCACACAGAACTATTAATAGGGCTTTTATTATTATTTTTTTTTTTTGCCAATCCCTCAGAAAATCATTGTAGAATAAAAGGTAACTTAATCTAGAAGAGCAAGAAGGGATCTTAGAGATTACATTGTCACATTTTTAATTTTATAAATAATGAAGCCGGAAGCCATGAAGTTCAAGACTTCTGCCTGAACCACATATGTGAATAGTATATGGGCTTCATTTCTCTTAATCTTTTTTTTTTTTAAGATTGTTATTTATTTATTCAACAGACAGAGATCATGAGTAGGCAGAGGGGCAGGCGGTGGGGGGGGGGGCAGGCTCCCTGCTGTGCAGAGAGCCCTATGCAGGGCTTGATCCCAAGTCCCTGAGATCATGACCTGAGCTGCAGGCAGAGGCTTAACCCACTTAGCCACCCAAGCGCCCCCGTTTCTCTTAATCATGACTTGAAATGAGAAATGCTGTCTTTCCAGTAAGATCCAAGCAACAGGGGGCACCTGGGTGGTTCAGTGGGTTAAGCCGCTGTCTTCGGCTCAGGTCATGATCTCAGGGTCCTGGGATCGAGTCCCGCATCGGGCTCTCTGCTCAGCAGGGAGCCTGCTTCCCTATCTCTCTCTCTCTCTCTCTGGCTGCCTCTCCATCTACTTGTGATTTCTCTCTGTCAAATTAATAAATAAAAAAAAGCTTTTAAAAAAAAAAAAAGATCCAAGCAACAGAAATGCAGGACAAGGGCTTAGGGAATGTCTCACTGATTGGCAGAAGTCGGCAACATTCCTTTGTTTTCATACTTGGCATTCTCCTTCATTTCAGGATAAACAGAAATCCATCCTTCTAGAACAGATTGGCCCCCCAATAATAAAGAAGTTACCAAGGGAGATTAACAATCAATACAAGTACTGAAAAGAATCAAACATTTTAAAGCTCAAAAAAGTCTTAACAACAACAAAAAATTAAGAGACAGGTTTTGTTTTAGTTCAAAGCTTTTCCTCTGTCTGCAAGCATGGGCTAACATCTTATAATTCCATCTATCTGAAAGAGGTATTTTTTGCCAACAGAGAAATGTCTCTGAACTTGCATATACACAGCTCCAAACAAGTTCTGAATGGCTGTTAAGTAGCACTGCTACATAGCAAGGTATTTTGTTTTTCTTGTTAATGTTTTAGAGATATTATTAATACTAGATAAGATACTAGAGATTTCTTTTTTGGTGGCTTCTTCTTTTCTCTTTAGAATAATGAGTTGCGTACTTTTGGAAAGCATGGCTTCCTTTTATAAACTTATTTAGACTTCTCCTACGCTGATAGCACAGAGGGCAGGGAGAAAGTGAGAAGAAACAGATAGCATGTGGTCTCTTTAATCAGATACTTGAGCCAGAAATGCTAGGGAGATGTCTTTCAAACCTAAGGTGTTTAGTTAAAATCCTGGTTTGAAAACCAATTACACAGTTTGTTTTTGCATTTTTTTTTTTTTAAAGTAGGCTCCCTGCCTAGCATGGAGCTTGCACTCATGACCTTGTGCTCAAGAACATATGCTCCCCCGAATGAGCCAGCGAGGTGTCCCCCCAAAGTTTAACTGTTCTCAAACCAAAATTTCAGAGAAGGTTAAAAATATTCTCTATGGGTTAAAAACCAACAATTTCAGTAAGACTCCTATTTGAGGACAAAATGAACTGTGTGAAAGTAGTAAGTTTTTGTGGTCTTGATTACATATATGCATGTGTGTATAAATATATGTACATATAAACCCTTTACGAGAACCCCAAAACACTTCCTTCCAGTTCTGACTAGAAGAAAACTTTGAGATCAAGCAATTCAGGGATTTTTAAGACATTAAAGACATTTTGACTGAGACCCACACTAAGAAACCTATTTAATATCACAACCCACCATTCCCATAGATAGATAGCACACATTAAAAATAATTTTCCAAAAAAAATGTGTACTTACCCTTAACAAATGATTGTACAACCACTTAAGGTCACACCCACTATCACCCTTCTAACTGCAGTTAGTGGCAGGAACGGGCCCTCTCTTCTCTGGATCAGGTGGGCCGGAGAGACCAAGCTCTCTAGAGTATTCACCCAGACCAGGAGACCCACATATAAACATCTCACTCACAGTGATAAACATCCTCAGCCTCAGAACTATTTTTAACCAAACATGATGATAAAAAGTTCTAATTTTTAAAAAATACTAAAATGGCCAAAACGTTCAGGCTTTAATGGTATTACTAAAATTTGGCAAGGGATTAATAATAGGAAAAGAAAAGCAACCCTCTGACACCTCACACAAGCTAACTGCCCAGTAAGCGAACTTGCTCACGAATGAGAACTGCACAGTGGGTCTGTGTGTCCAAGGGGGAAGGACCAAAGTGAGGACACCTGGTGACATAACGGGTGTAGTCACCCCAGCTCATGCATAGAGATGCATTACAGGCAAGCACCTTCTGGACCAAAAAGGTGGTACTGACACTCATGAAAACAGGACCATCTGTCACTGATTTATAGATCTTTTCGCTCAAAGAGGACACAGGACAAAACACTGTGGAACAAATATGAAACCCAGCCCCGTCCCCTCTCCTGGTAAATATCTCACTCTCACCTGAGCCTCGACAAAATTCTGCTACCTGTCTGCACAAAATTAAAACTTACTCCCAACACACAGGAAAACCAGGCTTTGGGCTATGCAAGATTATTAAAACATGAAAAAAAAAAAAAAAAGCTTCTCCATGCAATGACTTTGCAGCACTTACTGTCTGGGTGGGATGCTATACTTACACGGTAAATTAGCTTCAAGCTCCGCAACCTCTGTGGAAACAAAAAGACTATTGTTAATATCAGTCATGCCTCCACATAAAAGCACCAGCTCTAAACTGGCAACTTCTTCCCCTATGCTGAGGAACGAAAGGGACCAAAGTAACTAACACCTACCCTGGGTCTGATGTTTAGACGTTAAGCCATGGAATTGTTTCAAAGACACAATACCTGTAGGATGCCAGGAAGTACAGTCACAGGCCCTTGAAAATGTACTTAGTATAAACGAAAATCATTTCAAAATTCACAAATCACCCACAGGTAAACCGGTCACTAAAGTGTTTTTGAAAGTCTTCTTCCCCCGCATAGCAGAACTGCTGCCCTTGGAATGTGACTTACATGTCTCTTCCAGTTCTTTTAGACCTGTCTTCCCCCGCGGCTCACCCAGTGTGAGCTTGAACTTCTCCAGTGAGAGAAAACTCTGCCTCCTGCCGGGGCCCCAGGCTGTGCTGTTATCCAGCTATCTGTTAACATCTTGCTTCTGGCCCCAGAAAGGAGGGCTTGGAGCCTTGGCCCTTTGAGTCATCACTCATTCAGTGTTTAAGCCCCACACCCCTTGGCCAGGACAAAGCCGCAACCCCCCACCACTATGACTATTAAGAGCTGAGGTCTGGGGGCACCCAGAAATAAGTGGGCAGGCAAATCAGTTGTGTCTCAGACATAACAGAATGTGCTCTGGGGTTCTGGGAGCACAAAGATTGCTCCCAGCTGTGGAGACTAGAAAAAGGAGGTCTATAGGCCAGGCTTTAAAGAGTAAATAGTATGAAGGCCAGCAGCAGAAGAAGAATGCATTCCTCGAAGCTAAGTTAGTGATGTGCAAAAGCACCGAACACAGACAAGCACAGAAACCAGAAGGCACACAATGCAGCCAGAGCAATGGGTACGAAGCAAGAGAGCAACAGGAAACAAGGAGGAAAAACAGGGCCAGGATCTCGGAGGGCCTTGAGTGCCCAGCTTAGGAGTCTCAACTTAAATCTGCAGCAGTAAGGAGCAGAGGGACACTTCTGAACAAGCTTCCAAACTTTCCTCAAGAGGACAATTTTAGAAAGGGCAAAGCAGAGGTCAGTGATCTGTGAGATGGGCACTCTGCAAGACAGCAAAGGCCTAGCAAAGGCAGGGAGGGTTGTGGTGCCTGAGCGCATGGAGGACAAAAGGATCTGCCAGCTGTGAGGGGCAGGAGGGTCAGAGATGGCAGAGGGCTGACATGCTGGGAAGTCCTGGGAGGAGGAAGCTGAAATCTGGGTGCGTGGCTAGGGCCGAGGAGTCCCCGCAGAGATGAGACTGACAGAGAGGAGACTAGTGAAAAGAATGAAGTGTGGCAGAGTAGAAGACAAAAGCAAGGGAGTCCCTCATGAAAAAAGGTGGAAAAATAGGAGACACATGGGGAACACAGTGACTCAGGGGACAGACTGATCCAGGGAAATGAGGACCCAGTCAAGGCCATCCCATGTGGATTAGACATTGCTGAGGGCACTACAAACAGCAGGAAGGCAGGTGACAGGATGGAAACCAGATTACAAAAAACTAAGAAGCAAATGGGTGGTCAAAATATACAAGCAGTAGATACGACAATTCCTCAATTCCTTCACGTCAAGTATGGAGTGGTGGGCAGGAGAGGGCAAGAGGCCATCATGTGGCACAGCTGAACACTTAACGCATTAGTGGGAACTGGCAGATAGCTCCACTTCGGGGCCAAGGATTTGAGAGACTCCAGACCTGTAATAGCAGCCATTTGAGAATCTGGGTACAGACAGGCAGCCCACTAACTGAGTTGGCTCTGGGTTCCAGGTATTTAGAATGGGGGCTCAGAAAGTTGCAGTGGGGCAGAGGAGGGAGGGGTCGGGGAATGCAACAGTGCCATGTGGGCTACAGGGCTCTACCCGATGCTCTTGCCTGGGAGAGACAAAGAGCAGGTCTCTTCAGTGGAGCAGGGCACCGGGAGAGGAGTGACAGTTATCCTCTTGCTGTGTGACTAGAAAAGGAACAAGTCTGTGATGATGTGTAAGCCTGGGAAGCCGGTTTTCTTGGCTGCTTTGTGTTGTAGTACATTTAAAATACAGTCACTTAACAAAACTGAACATATTTAAGAATCCTATGAACTGATTATTATTCTTCTAATGACCACAGTGATCTTTAGTTTTGTCTTTCTGACTGGCGCGTGCGTTCTCACCCTTCCTTGGAGCAGGGCACTCACTAAAGACAACAGCGTGCGGCCAAGGGGGGCCGAGACCACAGTGCTAGCGCTCTGACGCTGCCCAGAGCCATGCTCTCCTCTGGCAGCTCACACAAGCATTTGTTTTATCAAAAAAGCCCGTATTTTATCAAATGACTCATTCATTAATCACTTTAAAATAAATGTTCCCTATATGAACTGTACGTTTTTCAACTACATGCATTTGTGTCTTTTATTATAGCATTATTTAGCTTGCTGGTAAAAACAGAAAAAACTGTCTTTGGGGGCCCTTGTTTTGAGAGACCGACGTTAGAACTGGCTTTCCCTGGCAAGTCTGTCCCGTCCACAGCTGGGAGAACTCTGGGAGTCCAGTTTTAAGGAACAACCAGTGAAATGAAAACATGCTCAGAGGATTTGAGGAGAAGGGGCCACAAAACAGAAGCAGAATGTTTGAGAAGACTGTCTCCTGCCAAAAGATGGGGAAGAGGGAGGTTACGACACAAGAGGACAGCAAAGCACTGACCAAGGGTGTGGTGGTGACCAAGCAACAGAACAGACCCCTGCACCAAAGGGATGGGACAGGGGGCAAGAGGCTTATGTCCCCAGGAAGCCTGACTGCTGTGCAGGGAATCTCTGCCCTACCTGCACATCACTCACCTTGGGAGTCTTTTGCTGCACCCCCTCTTTAAAAAATAGCTGTGGTAAGGTACAATTTTCTATAAAATAGACCCACTTTTAGTGTACGATTCAGTAATTTTTAGTAAAACCTGCAGTTGTGCATTCATCCCCTTAATTCAGTACCTGCTGAGCTTTTCACACTCCTTGTCCTACACAGATCCATCCCACCAGAAGTCTGATGGGGGATCTAGGGCTCTGAAGTTCTTACTCTCCCCAGGTATCAGAAACTGCTACAAGCTACTTGGCCGTGTTAAAATACCCACACACAGCTATTTACACAGATGGATTTAATAACTTCACTTTATCGTCTAGAATTCAAGTCCAAAGATGAGCTTATGCTTGCATTTCCAGGTACAGTGTTAGTCAAGGGGAGTGGACAAGGGCCAGCAGAGCCCCACCACAGTCAGGGCCTCCGCAGGCTTTGGGTCCAAGAGCAGGCAAGAAATACAATCTTGGGAGCACAAGACTTTCAGTAAAGATACTCAGCACTTCAGTTCAGTCCAGTGCAGAAGATAAAAGAGCCACATACCCTCATGGCGTTGTCACAAATGACACACAGTTTCTCTACACTTCAAATGATGGTAATCATTAATATCAGTAGCTATCGCCTTAGAATCCAGGTACAAGTCTATGGCCAAAGAAACAAGCGAATTGCTTCATATGCCTGAGAGGCCTCTTTGCAAAGCAGCAGCCCTTCTTTGCGTGACCTCACTGCCTGCAGGACACAACCCCTCCCTGTAAAATAGCAAGAAGTTCGGGTATTTTTAACCTGCTAAAGTCTCGCCTGTTCCAAGATGCTAACACCTCTACCCCTCAGCGGCCCAGCCTTTCTGGGGGGCACCTTGCACAATTCCGAGGCTGCACAACTTCCTTCTGAGAAATTAGACTCTTTTCCTTTCTAACTAAAGAGCAAACCACAGAGCCCACTTGAAGCACGACTGCCCTTAGATATCAGATTACAAAATCCGCCCAATGACCACAGTGGCCCCCACACGACACATCTTCTCCATTTTCTGCCACAGGCTCCTCACAACACAATGCTCTTGTTGTTTCTACACTGGCTGCCCCTCAAATCTGCGCGTTCTTCAGGGCAAGGACTGTATAGTCTGACCCAGCCCCCAAACCCTGGTACTTGGCCCTGGGCTTGGCACACACAGGGTGCTCAGGAAACACTTAACAAATAAGTACTCTCGCCAGCAAGCTGCCCAAGCTCCTGGTGTGCCTGTCCTGAGATGTGAGAAGCTTTTCCCCTTGTGTAGCTGGCCCAACGCATTCCAAAGGGGCTGTGGAAGGGGCTGTGTTCCCTCAAAGTTCCTATGTTGAAGCCCTGCCCCTGCCCCACCCCCATGTGATGATATTAGGAGGTGGGGCCTTTGGGAGGTGGTCAGCATTAGAAGTCATGAGGGTGGGCCTTCACGGCGGGATAACTACCCTTGTAAGAGATACCCGGTGCTTGCTGGCCAGGAAGGGGTCCTCACCAGGAACTAAATCTGCTGATGCCCTGATCTTGGGAGTCCCCAGCCTTTAGGACCATGAGAATAAACATGTGTTGCTGGAGCCGCTCAATCTATAGTATCTGCCTATGGGAATCTGAGCTAAGACAAAGAGCCAATCAGAGACACAGATGATGGCTCTTGGCAAGAGCCAGCTCCAAGCCCCATGGGGCAGGACAGCTGTGCCATTCCACCCAGGGAGAGATGCAGCTACTTCCCATAAGACTCGATTACCTCCTTCCACCTGAACACTCTCTCAGATTTGACTGGAACTTTCTCTCTTAGCTTCCCGCCTGTCTTCATACATTAAGTACCCCTTCTGCAGTTTCAGCATCCATGCACAGTACCCTTATCGGGGAGACACATGAACTAGGGTAATAGTCCCTCCACAGAGCAGAGGACTAAGGACATTATGGAGCCTCAAATCAGCCCTCCTACTCAGGCTAGGCCCAGAGCACTCACAGCGCCCTCCACACTCTGAGGGAGCAAGGCTGTAACCCTGAAAACCAGCAGAGCTGCTACAGCAGAGACAGGGTACCAATGTGAATGGAACTCAAGGCCTCATGCCACCTGTACTTTCAACACGATCTGACGAGGCCAACTTGAAACCTCGTCTGTCTTCCACAATCGTCCTTGCCTTACTGGGCTACGAGGTACACCTAAGTGGGGCCACCAAGCTTCCTGGGCAATCTGACTGGTAGTTAACCCTTCAACAAAGCCTTTTTAAAAGGTTAACCTTGGAGCCAGCTGCCTTAGCTCCATTTTACCAGGATTCTTCTTCTCTGGGCCACACTGTTCCAGCTATTATTTTTTATTTTTATTTTTACTATCTTTTAAGATTTTATGTTTAAGTAAGCTCTACACCCAACATGGGGCTCAAACTCACAACCCCGAGATCAAGAGTCATGAGCTCTACCAACTGAGCCAGCCAGGCACCCTTCAGGTTTGGTTTTTGTGGGTTTTTTTTTAAGATTTTATTTATTTATTTGACAGAAAGAGAGATCACAAGTAGGCAGGCAGGCAGAGAGAGAGAGGGAAGCAGGCTCCTCACTGAGCAGAGAGCCCAACGTGGGTCTCAATTCCATGACCCGAGATAATGATCTTAGCCGAAGGCAGAGGCTTTAACCCACTGAGCCACCTAGGTGCCCTACTCTTCAGGTTTTTAAAAATACATACTGTAATGCTGCTAAGTGCTCTGAATATTCTGCCAGCATGGCAAGCCCCTGAGCCCACCCTCTGAGTCCTGGGCAGGGCCTGGCACAGAGAAAGCAGCTCTGGAGAACAATAAATGGTTCTCTTTCCCCCATTTTTCCAGGAACTCCATCGGAATAGGGCCCTTCCTATCCCATCCCATGACTGCTCATGTGGACACAGCAGCTGACCCAAGGAGGCACCTGCACCCTGGACACCGGGAAGCAAATGTAGGTGGGCAGCCAGGCCTGGAGCACGGAGGGCCACATACCACACCCCCAGAATGCCAGGAACCACCTGAGATGTGAGGACTGGGATGGATAAAGGCACACACAGATTCATTCCCTCTTACTCCCCTAATTCCAGAACTGGCCCTGAATTCAGCTCAATCCAAGTCTCCACATTTAACAAAGACTAATAGAGGTGAAAGGGTCCTGCCAGGGTGCCTGGAGCCCTCTGGGATCTTTAGGGATCACTAGCAATAGGCTGGCACACAGCAGGGATATTCAAATGCCTGCTGAACGAAGAAATGAAAGAAGACACACACGATCCCATTATACAAAAAGTGCCAAGCTTGGGCTAGCTAAGACCCTGCTATGCTTTTTTGGCAGGTAGGGTGCACCGTCAGACTTAGAACTTTTATGGGCTCAGTGGCCCCACAAAGGTCCACCAGGAACTCAGCACCATCTGCCCTGTGATTAAAAACACTGGTGATAGCTCCCCAGTTAGGACCATACCTGCACAGATCTCTCTCCAGTGACCCCAGCTCCTAGGATTCAGGGCAGACAGCAGCCCTCAGTCCTAGTCCAGAAACACTCGATTATTCCACACCCTCCAGGGACTGCTGCTACAAGCATCCTTCCAGTTCCAGTCTGGAGGATGTCCCTGAGTTACCTAAGGGGTGCAAATGAAAAGCTGTTGTGACCAAGGTACCGGCACAGCAGAGGCCTCCCCCAGCCAGCTGCTCCAAGGTAAGCTATGGTTTTTCCATGGACAATGGATTCCAGCCTTCCAAAGGCAAGAAAAGGAACAGGAGCTACAGCTCTGCAGCCACTACCGGCCCTCACCGTTAGCACCAACTGTCCCTGCCAACCTCCAATCTCCCCCATCTATCAGCTCAACCCTATTGCCATCTGCACCAAGCCAGATCCCGTACCTTTGGGCCATGGGATACATAGCCTTCCCTGCCTCCTCAGACCTTCACAGGGTTCTCAGCAGATGGCCTTCAGCTCTCAGTCCTTCCAGGACTGTGTAGGTTGCACAGACCCCCTCACCCCGGGCTCCTCACTCCTCTCAGGGAAGCCCCTCTGGCAACTGATTCATGCAGAGCAGGAAAACCTGACCATCTCACTTGACTGGGTACTGCTCTGAAGGCTATGCTTGCCCAAAGCAGAAGCTGTCTGGGGCCTTCCCCAGAGCTTGATTTCTTGCTCTGCCTGTTCCTGAGTCCTTCACCTCCCTCCATGGGTGTCAGTCCCGGGGATACTCATTTTTAACTATCCTGATACCAATTCCCCAATCCTAGGAATTCAGCCTATGGCACTGAATCCCAAGACATATTAACACACTTTTCTACAAACTAATGATCATCATGAGTAACATTCCCACATAAGCCAAAGCCACAGACCAGGAGGACAGTGCTGACTATAGCAATCTTGTTGAACTCAGACATCCAACTTCTCTCCAAGTTCCCAAAGGGGACATTCTCTAGAAAGAACTTCACCATGATCACCCCTCAAGTGCCCCACAAGGCCATGGACTCTTGGACTCCACACACTTCTGCCATCCGAAATCCCCAGAATGAAGACATCCCCCAAAAACAGCCAAGCAAAGGAGTGCTCTAGGTGCAGATCGGGCATTCACGGACCATCAGAGCATCCTTCATTACACGTCTGCTCTTCACAGCCCCCTCTCTCAGGCCAGGCCCACCCTGGCTCTCTACCCACACTCCCCAAATGCCCAAACTGCTCACCACTCAGCTAGCCCAGCCTGGTCCAACAGTCCCCTGAGGCAAGAGGGAGCAGGCCACATGAGGTGTGTGTTACACTGAGCCCTGCTGCCTACAACTACCCCAGAAACCTGATCATCACCAGTTCCCTGGGAGGATGGAAACAGGTGGCCCCACAAGGTAGTTTTGCACCTCTCTCTCTGATGAGTCTCACAAAATCTAAGGACCTTATCAAGGCCCTGTAAACCCAGCCAAAGACATCTGTCCTGGGAGCGGGGGCGGAGTCCAGCTTTATGAGCCTCCATGGGCTCCCCAGGGCTGCATCAGGCCCTAGAGCCATTTGAGAGCTGCCAGGAGAATCCCTGAGCAGGGTGGACATGTGCAGAAGCCTCCGAACCTCCTTGAATGCTCTCTTCAGTGGACGTGCCCTTCTGTTCTGCTCATTCAGTTTCTGCTTGTTGGGTCTGCTCCCCTAGAGCCTACCCCCCCCCCCCCGAATGTGGGTCTGGCTGTGCTGCTACAAAAAAGTTATAATCTGGGCACATTTCTTAACCTTTCTGAGTCTCAGTCCTTTAGCTCCAAAATGAACCACCCACCTGGCAAGGCTGAGCAAAAGTCAAACAAGAAGTGTCCTATAAAGTGTCCAAAGGAGGGCCTGGTTCCAAGTGCCCTGTGTACAAAAGCTGTTAACCACGACAAGGACATAGTGAAGAAGACAGAGGACAGCCTACTTGCTGCTTCCACCTGCTCCTCCACAGCTACTACCTGGGCCTTCCTCACTGTAGCTCCGGGGCACTAAACACCCTCCACTTAAGGACCATGACATCACATCAAACCCCTTCCCCAGCTTGCTTGGATCCTGGCTTCCTCCACAGATGGAACCCTCGAGCCAGCATCTGGGAAAGAGACTCAAGTTGTATCAGGACCATCTAAGCGAGGAGCTGTAGCTCATGTCCCACCCTCTTGACCCCTGCAGTGCCATCACAAATTATGAATTTAGTCTGACATAGTTGGTAATGTCAAAACCTAAGAAATGATTCTTACTCCATCATTAGTCAATCATCCATCAGGCTAGATAAACCAGAGCCAAGGCCAGATTCAGGGGCAGAAAGAATAAGGAAGAGCGCACCACATTAGACTCCCTAAAGCTGATGCCTTCCTGGTGCCACTCCTGCCAAGCTCAGCAGTGCCTTGTTCCCGAGAAGGATAAACAGTGCATCCTCCCACACTAGCTCTTCTGCCGTTATGTCTGTTTCAGGACACACAGATGCCAGCCAACTCATGGTGTCTACCTGATACAACATGAAAACAGGCAGTCCTAACCAACTGTAAAGCTCATTGCTTCCTAGCTCCTTTACACTTAAGAAATGTAGACACATGCCATAAAGTAGAAAGTGCTGCAAATTCTAAGCTCCTTAAGGCAGGAACTCTGTCTTCCTCCTATTCTGTAGTCCTCATGACCCCAGGAAATTGCCTTTGCACTTGACAGTTAGAAGTTTGATTAATGAATGAATGCAAAAATGCCATACAAACGCATGCACATTCACACACTACAAAAACCCTTCTCCAAAGACTACAGCTCTAGGACACTCAGTTATTAATTCTGTGAAGGGAACTAATTTTGTACAGACTCTCTTCAGGCTGTGACTTGAATATGGTAAGGAAGGATCCTAGAGATTACTGAATTCCACTCTCTCCCTTTACAGACCAGAAACTTGTGCTGAGGTGTTAAGAGAGGGAGTCTGGAACTCCTTGGGACTGAGCACAAGAAAGGAAGATACACGCCCCCTCCCCACTCCCAGCCCACAACCAGCCAGACATTGACAGCACTGAGACCAGAGTACCAGAGTCCTCCCACAGGCATTCTGGCAGCCCCTATAGAGCATATTCGAAGTGTGTAAGCCGTACCACATTTTCTTGTCCTCAGTATTCCCATAGTGCAAAGTCTTTGAAAGCTATATAGGCAATTACATTTTTAGATATTTTCAAATAGGTATTCCTACTCAGCAAATGGGTGCTTCATATCTCCAAAGAGCCTCCAGTCAGAGTTCATTTTGTTACAGGAGAGACATCAGCTCACAAGGATTACATTACCTTTAACAAGCAGCCTGTCTCTCACAGACACTCTCCGAGTGGAGTCGGAGGCCGTGGCTGACGTCCGGGACCCTTTGAGACCGTCCTCCCGCTTCAGTTTGCTTGCCAGCGTCAGCATTACTGCTGCCTTTACCCTGAGACAGACCAAAGGCAGGGTTATGGACACGTCTCTAGACAATGACTGGAAATTGAAGACAAGGCCATAGGTGGTTGACTTTTTCCTATAATTAAGTCACAGAAAAATTCAGCAGATAAGGCGCATTCATAAGACTGCATTCCTTTATAATTAATTTGGGAAATCTCCATGCCATCCTCTGTAAGTCTAATTTTTTAAAGTACACAAAAATTTTAAGAAGGGAGAGCCATGCATTTAACACTCATTGGGCACCAAGCCCTGGGACACTGTGGTGACAAAGCTCCCATGAGCTCGTGGTCTAGGGGAGTCTCCACCAACAGGTTTCATGTTGGCCCACCCCTGTCCTCTAGCTAAGGGTGCCCCTCTCTGCTGCAGGGACCATGCACCTGTGTGTGTGGTGTCCCTTGTGCCTGGTCCATTGCAGACTGAAGGGAGCATCAGCCCTGGGAAGGAAGAAGCAAAGCAATGCTTTCTTTTTCTTCTTCCTCTAACCAAGGTATGGCTGAAACCTTAAGAAGCATCTTTGCATTTATTTATGTTATATCTTATTTACATTTTTTAGGCAGTATAAAGATCAGTATTAAGTCATAATTAATGCCCCAAACTAAATTCTCTTCAGTGGCTGCTTCCAATCCATCTGTGCTTCAGGCATTCCCTAAAACTCACTGAAAGCTCACTATGAAGGACAATAAAGACCAAACACAAAAACTGGTCACCAGCCCAATATTCCCATAATTCCTTTGTTCCTTTCATATTATTTCCTTTCAACGCCATTCTGATTGTTTTCAAAAGAAAAACGATCTAAAACTTCCAAATGAGAAACTTGACCCAAACACAAAACTTTTATTTGGAGGCCAAGATACTGAAAGCTAAAATAAGAATACGCTTCCTACACTGGTATTCTTAACCATTTTTAATCCAGATTTTTCACTTCTCATATCATCTTATTCTGTGTATCTTTCCCTCCTCCAAAGACTTTCAGATTTTATTTTCTATTACTTATGCCATAAAAAAGAAACCTAGTGAATATGATCTTCCATATACTATATGACCCACACACAAACACACAACTAATCCCTTTTAGAATCATTGGTCTAAATGCTTCAAAAGATGGTTCTATTGCACATTAGCCTTCCAAGCTCCTAAAATTTCAAATCTGGGAAGGACTTCCCCCTCCAACCCCCAAGTTCCACTCTTTTTTTTTCTTTTTAAAACTGATGTAGATCCTGTGACGATGGGAGCCCGGGAACTGGCTTGGATGAGGCCACTCAGTTGCCAGAAGCAGTAACCACAGAAACATCAGTAAAAAAATTTTCAAAAGGTTTTCGCAAACATTTTGAGTGTGATGATGGTTTTAAGGGTATAGAGATACACATCAACTGATCTAACTGCATACTTTGAATATGTGCAGTTTCATGTACTTCAATCATACCTCAACAATGTGGACACAAATGTGAAAACAAACCAACATTAGTTTCTTCATTATCACTTGACCATGCCATCTCCCCAGATGAACATACACAGCAGCCTGGACCATAACCAACACACATCTCAGCTTTACTCAGGGCAGGGAGGTATTGGTTTGGTACCCTCACAACGGGGTGGGGCTTGGGGTGGGCATAGTCAAACAGCCATAGGGGCTCCAGCCTATACCTACCAGAAACAGAAGCACCATCCAGAGCCAGGTTCTTTTGCTCAGCCCCTACCTGGAATAATCTTGTCAGGAATCCCTTAAACAGATTGGGATCACAACAGGGAGTTTGTCACCATAGCCAAGTCTACCACCACACACCCAGATTTGAGCACATCAGTCCTGCCACCTGGTTAGGGTTGCCTGAAGATGGACCAAGACAAGCATCCTTCACAAGGTCCAATTGGTTTTTATCCTCTAGCTGACCTTGGCAATACAAATATGGCAAAAAATAAAAAAGCCCAGCATGAGTAAAGAGAGTTCTGTAGGCAGAACTCTAGGAAAGTCCTAACAAAGAGCCCCATGGAGAAGCAAGTGCCAGGGCACATGCCTGGTCTGCACCCAGCTCCCTGAGGGCCTGCCCTGAAGGACCCACTTGGAGGGTCCAAGTCAAGACTTGTTTACAAAGGCTCACACCAAGACACTGTGTCACTGCAGTCTGAGAATTCTGCCCTTTTTTTTTTTTTTTTGAAAGAGTGAGAGTGTGCACGCACAGGGGGTGGGGGGGGGCAGGGTAGAGTGTTGAGAGGGAGAGACAATCCCAAGCAGACTCCCTGCTGAGTGAGGAGCCCAACTTGGGGCTGGATCCCAGACCCTGAGATAAAGACCTGAGCTGAAGCCACAGATCAGATGCTCAATTGACTGAGCCACCCAGGCTTCCCACTGCTTATTCTTTTTTACCCCTACTACTCCACACTGAAGCCTACTCTGTGGGCATAATATGCCTCATACTCAACTCCACTAAGAGCTGGATTCCTGGCTTGCAATCTTCAAGTTTGTGGCCCTTAATAAATAGACGGGGCACTGACTGAAAGGTATAAAAGACAAGGATACTCATGTGTTGTTGTCTATCAAAGAGAACACTAACCCACTCCCCCAGCATTCTAGGATCTAAGTGTATACTGACTACCTATTTGTCCACCATCTGTATTATTACTGCATGCCACTGCAGGGATAAACCCAAGGCCTAATTTGGAAATGTTTCCTTAGCTGTTAAATTAATTCTCTATAAAGAGATCTGAACAAAGAGAATTATTCAAACTGTCAAGAAGTTTGCCAAACACCTGTAGTTGCTTCAGGATTCTCCTTTCCTTCCGTGCAGTGCTTCACCCATAGAAGGCCCCAGAGCTGCCCCTTGACTGTGAAGTACACAGTGTTAGTGCAGCCTTTCTGCTGACAAGATGAGCTGCACGGAACAGCATGCTCAGTTTCTTTATTCCACAAGTCCCAGTCAGCCGGTTTAGTCCATTTAGTTCCTCCTCTGGGTGGGACTTGCTCTCGGGCTGTTCAAAGAAGATTCCTGCATGCAATTACTGGTCTCATCATCAAGTCATATTTACTTGGCATTCCTGCCTGTAGTAGCAACATCGGGCCAGGTCACCTGTGCAGGGAGGGATACCAGGAGCCAGTCAGCTCCTGAGTGAGGAACTCCAAATTTGCAAATCTTCCTGCTGTGGAAAAGTCCCAATCTCAAAGAGTAAAAGATGGGACTGCAGGTCACTAGGGGACAACCAACTTCTCTGGCCAAAGAGGCCCTTATCAGGACACAAAAATGTCCACACTGTACCCTCCTCCTTCAGAATGCCAAGGCCCAGAAACCTCCCACCTGGCAGGGGAGTCACCTTGGTTGGCAGACCGACCTTTGGAGCCCAACCCTTTATTTTCATCAGTAAACATGCCCCCTCCTGCACTACCTACTACCTGAAGTTCAGGCAAATCTGGGGGGAGGTCCTCAAGCCACACACCAGCCAGCCCAGTGATGATTTGTCTCTGAAGGTCTCTCCCACCCTTCTGACCCCCCAGAAATCCTTTGCAAGCCGTCCTCCTCCCTGCTCCTCAACATCAGCTTCCCATTTCTGGAATCTTCTGTTTAATCTGATGATACCCAGGTCTGGAGTGCCCTCCTTCCCTTCACCGCGTATTCCCATTCCTTCCTCAGGACACCAGATTCCTATCCAGGGTCCAATATCTCCTCCAAGAAACCTTCTCGAGCCACTCCAATCCATCCTGCGTCCACTCCAGGGCCCGAGCGACTGCAGACAGGGGAGGGCCCATCCCCTCATGTGACAAATGAGGAAACTGAGCCCTGGAAGGGCAGGGCCACACCCAAGATTACACACCAGAGGAACCGGGTCTAGAATCCAAGACCTGTTGTTCGGATCATTCCAAGATACCCTTCCCCCCTCAGCCCCCCATGCGGGTAAAATCCTCCGAAGGAGCCGAGGCCGTCCCCAGCCGCCAGGCAGCTACCGGCGGGTTGGCGAGCCGGGAGTCCCACTCCTCACCCCCGCCGCTCTCCGGGCCTAGCCCGACTCCCGAGGCGGAGGAGTCGGACGGCCCGCGTCCGAGTCCCGCTGCCCCCGGCCCCGGCGGGCTGGTGACCTTGGGCTCCGTTTCCTTCTGGACAATGCGGCCCGCGGCTCCCGCGCGACGGCGGGCGCGAGCGAGGCCGTGTGGGCGCCGGCACAAGCAGGCGCTGGCTACGGGCGGCCCCTTGAGCCCGGCGGCGGCCAGCGCCCCGGCCCTTTCCCAGTCAGGCGGTCCGACCCCGCGCCGCCGGCGCCCGGCCGTGAGAAGCGCGCGGCCTGAGGCGGCCCCGGCGCCGCCCGCCCTCCGGCCCGCCCGCGGTACCGGCGCCGCCCGGAGGCCTGCGGCCGCCCCTCTCCCGCCGCGGGGCCACGCGCTGCTCACCTGGGCACCCCGAGACAGGCGAGGCGGGCCCGGCACCCAACACCATGCCCGGCCGGCCGGCGGCGGCGACACACGGCCCCTCACAGCCGCACCGGCTCCGGGCGGCGGGACCGGAAGTAGCGGGGCGGGGACTCCGCGGCTCTCGCCCGCGGCGGCCGCGATGGCAGCGGGCGCTTTAAAAAAAAAATTCAAAGCCCGGACGAACTTTATTTGGAGCCTGACACGCGAACAGCGGCATGCGCCGGCCAGGGCTGGGTTCGGCAGCTGGTCTCCCGGACCTCGCTCATTGGCAGAAGGCGCGGCCGGGGGTGGGGGGGGGGGTGGGCGTAAAACTCGCCGCCCCTGCTGATTGGCGAGTAGCGACCGGGGGCGGGGTCCTCCCTACAGTTCTGGAGTCTGCGCACCGCGGTGCCCGGGGCTCCGAGCAGCGTTCCTACCTCCATTCATTTCGTGGTGTGTGGCGTCTGGACCTGCGCCTCAGAGGTGGTGGGCGCAGCCTGCGATGCAGGAGCGGCTGGGCCTGAGCTGCCCGCCTCGGTGGATGGGGTGCCCGCTCTGTGCGCGGCACAGTGCCCTGGGGACGGAGGACCAGGCGTCAGGGGTGAGGGGCGGGGCGGTCAGGTGTGCAGCAGCCACCCATCAACCCCGAGGTGTGCTTCGGGGCAGCCTGCAGGAGTGCCTGGACCCTTTCCTGATCTTGTCTTTCTCCTGTTACACGTGTGTAAAATACCTGCTTTATCTATTTCTAGCTTGTTGAATACAAATTCTCATGTCCATTTGTACCCCTGTAATCGAAATAGGCGCTGGGGTGGAGGAGTCAGACAAGAGGGCTCCTGAAGGAATGGGTCGTCGAAAAGATGAGGTTCACCACGTGGACCGGGAAGAAAGAGCCAAGGAGTTAGAATTTTATTTCCTGAAGCCCCATTGAATGGTTTTAAAACAGTGGAGTGACTAAGTTTTCTTTCTAAAAGAAGCTTCTGGCTCTCATTGAGCTCGTGGGAGGTGAGCCAGGCAAGGAGTCAGGAAGACCAGTGAAGAACCAACCCATGGTATTCCTTCTGTTCTGGAACACTTCCCGCCTTCTTTGCCTGGCTAACGCTTGTTTTCCTAAACTTAGACACTGCTTGCTCAGAGAGGCCCCACAGTCTGGGAGGTGCAGGTGTCCCTCAATGACTTTATGGGAGTTCTGTGCTTCCCCTTCTTGGTGCTGGAGACTTCCTGTCACTGCCTGTTTCCCCAAGTTCAGCTCCTCAATCCCTCCTCTGCCATGTTCCCCATCCTTCTATGTGCCCTCCCCCATCGTGTCACACAATATGTGGTCAGAATCCATCTACTTGATAAGTACTGCGTGCACATGTTGCTGGAGTCCTGGTGAGAGAGGATAAGACCGTGCAGCCAGGCAGCAGGTGAAGGGACCATTAGAATGACTTGAAGGCCTGCCTCACTCACTTAGGGGCCACTCTGTGTAGGACAGGCTGCAGTGCCCAGTGCTCCAAATCTCACCACTGTGGGTAAATGCAGCCATTTCTAGCTCCACTTCTGGAGGCTGCCTTGCTCCTTCACCTGATGTTTATTTCAGGCTCCCTACATTGTAAACTCACAATCACATCCTGAAACTGGTATTTTGTTACAGTAGTTCCCCCCACCCCTTATCCGTGGTTTTATTTTCTAAGGTTTTAGTTACTCTCAGCTCTAACTGCAAGCAGGTGATCCTTCTTCAGATGTAGTGTTAGATGATCAATAGTAACCTAATGCTATGTCATAATGCCTAGGTCACTCCCCTCACTTCATCTCACTGTGAGAAGAGGAAGGGTGAGTACACTACAATAAGATATATTGAGGGGCGCCTGGGTGACTCAGTTGGTTAAGCAGCTGCCTTCAGCTCAGGTCATGATCTCAAGATTCTGGGAACGAGCTCTGTGTTGGGCTCCCTGCTCAGTGAGGTGTCTGCTTCTCCCTCTGCCCCTCCCCCAGCTCACGCTCCTCCCCCCACCCTTGCTCAGGCTCGCTCTCTCTCAAATAAATAAATAAAATCTTCTAAAAAAAGATATTTTGAGAGCGACCACATTCACATAACTTTTATTATAGTATTGTTACAGTTGTTCAGTGTTGTTATTGGTCGTTAATCCCTTACTGTTCCTAACTTATGAATTAAATTTTATCATCGGTATGTATGTATAGGTAAAAACCGTCTCTGCAGGGGTTGGTAGAATCCATGGTCTCAGGAGGGTCTTGAAATAAATCCTCTGCCGATAAGGGGGGACTACATATCCCCACTTCATAAACTCAGAAACTGAGGCACAGATGTAGGCTGCCTGACATGCCAGAGCTGGGGTTTACCCTCAGCTAATGCCCCATACCCCTTATCAGCTGGTGGTCCCAGTAGCCAGGAAAGGAGTGGAATAGACCTTCATGCTTCCTTTGGAAGCAATTTGTCCTCATCCAGGGCCTCTTCAGAAATGGAACTTGCACTAGCTTAAGCACAAAAGACTGAGAAGGCTGGCGTGCTCACAGAAGCCAGGGAGGTCAGCTCTGGGGGCCTGGGGGCGGGCAGCAGGAGAGCTTATTGTGGGCAGACCTCTTGTTCTTAGTGCTTCCATCTCAGTCTCGGCCTCTGGAGGCTGGCCATGTCCTCCCAGAGGCCTCCTTGGAGCTGGGGTCTCGCTTCAGACACATCATTACAATCCAGGCGGTCAAGGGAGCTACCCCCTTCCTCCCAATCTCACATTCTCTGGGAGGGTAGGCTGAGCTTGGATCCCACACGTACTGTGTGTGCACATGGGAGAAGGGGAGAGGGTCAGTTGTGAGCCTCCCAGAGAGGTACAGGTGCCAGAGGAAGAGCAGGCAGACAATTCACCAGATGTCCTTTTCACTTACCCTGAGAAGTTCAACCAGGACTTCCAGCCAGAGCATGGAAGGGGAGATGGCCCTGTCTGTTTTCAGCTAGGCTTGTCTCTGGACACACAGGCTGCATAGTGATCCCAGAAGTTGTCTTGGCTTGGCCTGGGGATCACTAACCTGGACAACATGGTGTTGGCAAGCCAGGGATCCGGGAACTCTTCAGCCCAGGGAAGCAGATCAGCTGATTAACAACATCTGTAGCAAGGGTGTGATTGCCTGGTGTGACCTCTGCTGGTATGCCTGGGAGGGGCAGCCTTCCCTAGCCACCCATTCTGGGTTTCCCTCTTGCACTCACTGTGGATCAAGCAGAGCCCTCCTGCATCAGTGGTACCCCACTGGGGCAGACATTCCTGGCTCTGTGTTTCAGTGAAAGGTAAAGCCCATAGCCTGTGTGAGTTGACATGAGAGCTAGGCCCACAGGTCCAGTGTTTTTGTTCTCCTGCCCTGCCCTGTCCTGTGGACTCCAAGCTTTCCCAGGGCAAGACCTTCCTAATGTGTCAAAGCCAGCCCCTTGCATGGATTGGGAAATATCCCTGGAGGCACTTGATACCAGATAGATGTGGGTGTAAGGGTCCAGCTCAGCCCTTAGCTAGTACCCACTTGTTTCAACCTGTTCTGTGTTGTTTTGGTTACTCCAGGGTGTGCGTCCTGCTCTCATCCAGGTCTGGTTCTCCCTGAGAGCAAAGCCCAGGGCACTGGAGAGCAGGCCTTGACATACACGGGGCCCCTTGTTCCTATGTGTCTTCTGAAATCTATGCCAACAAGTCAAGAACTGTATCAAGAGCATCTACCAAGTGTGAGAGCCTGAAAAGGACACTGTATAAGCTGTAGACCCCTGGCCTCCAAAAACATGAGCTCCCCAGGGAACTAGTAGTAGGTAAATCCCACAGATGGGAGGGGAGAGGTTCAGAACGGATTCCTGAGGTTTGCTGCAGGGGAGAGTCTGTCCCACTGGAGTTTAGAGATTGTTGGGGGAAGATGGGGAGAACAGCTAGGCTGATCATAGCCCTTGCCTTAGAATCCAACTGGAGAGGCCGACAACAAATGTGTAAAACCCTAGGCCTTGTTGGTGCCTTCTGCTGCCTAAAGTGGAGACAGGTTCCTTGTTTCTAGGAAAAGCTTTACTGGGGCTTTCAGGAAGAAAGGGCCCTGGGTCTGATCTAGAGGGGGGAGAATGAGGCACCAATGACAGCAGACTGAGCGGCTAGAAGTGGTTATGGGGACCTGGGCAAGTGGTCTTAACCAAGACCCTCAGCGGCCTTGCTGACCCAGTTCTGACATCCACTGTGGCCTGAGGGAGGGTGCAGGCTCCGGGGCCTTGGGCCAGATGGGAGCTATGATGATGGTGATGGTGATGGTATGATGGTCATGTCCAGGGGCTATCCAGACAGCAGACAATTCAATTCTAAGTACTGTGACTTTAATTACATATCCAGTATAATTAACTTGTGACTGCTCTTATAACTAGCCCCCAGGGAAAACATCAGTTTCCCTTTATTCCTTTGAAAGATAATAAAACAGACTGTGACAGTGATCCTGGAAAACACAGTGGTGTTTTATATATTATAGGATTGAGACTTTCTTCATTCCCCCTAAAACAACACTGGGCACATTTTAGCAGGAGTTCTGCTTCGTGCCTGGAATGCAGGCACAATTTGTAACCGATCCCCTGGTCCATCCTCCTCCACCCCTTCCTGCAGGCTGCACTTCCCCCACTCCAGGCTGCCCATCAGATCAGGCCCCAAAGCTGGCAAGGCTCTGAGGGAAGCTGACTTCCTCCAGAGCCTTTTGCTTCCTTTCTTGCAGGAATGTATTGAAATGGCTGCCCGCCTTTGTGACACTCTGTCCTGTTTTGCATTTCATATTCTTTTGTATTAGTCACTGACCAAGGTCGATTCATATTTTCAGGTGTGTCTAGGTTGCTGTTGCAGAGTGCTTAAGGCTTAGCTCCCACAGAGGACTTCAGTAGTAGGAATGTGTGCCCGTGCGCATGCGTGCATGTGGGGGGCGTGTGCTTGTGTTCAGTACATAATAGACTTGTCCTCATTTCTGGAACCTATGAATTTGTTACTTTACATGGTGCAGAATGGACTCTGCAGATGGGATCAAGGTGGGTGCAATGACCTCAGGGCTCATTGGACAAATCCACGCGGATTCAGAATCCTGAACCCACTCTTGCAGTGAGGTCCCGCTGCCTTTGTTTTATATTTTGTATAGTACCTGTAGCTTTCATTACTTTAGGTATCTGACTTTGTCCGCTTTGGGGACTGCTACAGGCAAAAGGCCACAGAATGCTGTTTTCCCTTAAACATGATTGATGGTGTTTACCGTTAGGGTTTATATAAACACTCCAGTGAACAAGGCAGGAAAATGGTCAGGAGGGACCTCACCACGTTCTGAGCATTTATAACAGTCCAGGATGGTGTCCCTGAGTGCATCTCGGGCTGCAGCCCTTACGGACACACTGGGGCCACCCAACGCAGTCCCACCTCCGTGTGTCAAGCCTTTTCCCCTGCAGCCACAGCTCTCTCTGACTGGAGAGTGGAGTGAAGAACCGACATTCTGGTGACTCCTTTCCAAACCATCATAACTAAAACCCTACTCCAGAACTCTGGTGACAGCAGTGCTCTGACATCTACCTGTGAAGAGAAGGAGCCACCATTCAGAGTGGAACTGGGCTGCTGCTTGCTCTGCCGGCATCAGGGACCCAGCACAACCCCTTAGGAAGGCAGTAAGATTCTTTTAAAGATTGTATTTATTTGGGGCACCTGCGTGGCTCAGTTGTTAAGTGTCTGCCTTTGGCTCAGGTCATGATCTCAGGGTCCTGGGATCGAGATCCGCATCGGGCTCTCTTCTCAGTGGGGAGTCTGCTTCTTCCTCTCCCACTGTGTTCCCTCTCTCGCTCTCTCTCTCTGTCAAATAAGTAAAATCTTTTTAAAGAAAGATTTTATTTATTTGACAGAGAGAGAGAGAGAAAGAGCATGAGCAGGGGGAAGGGCAGAGGAAGAGAGAGAAGCAGACTCTCTGCTGAACAGGGAGCCCAATGTAATGTGGCTCAATCCCAGGGCCTCAAGATTGTGACCTGAGCTGTTGGCAGATGCTTAACCACTGAGCCACCCAGGTGCCTCAAGCCTTACCTTCTTTTGACGCAGCAATTCCACTCTAGGGATTGGCTTGAGGCAGTAATCCAAAGACAGAAAAAGCCGGGGCACAAAGATATTCACTGCACATGTACAACAGAACTTGAAAGTGACCTCGTGCTCAGTGTTAGGGAACTGGTTAACTGAACATAACCCAGCGATGAAGCTTGATCATTATGCAGATTATGTAGAACCATGAACATACTGATTAAATTAAATGAAACAAACAAGGCTCAAATTGTAGAAAAGCAATGCCTACAATTCTGAAAAAGACAAATAGGCAGAGACAAGTAAATGAGCAAAAATGAACATAATTTTTGTGTCAGGGTAGTAGAACTTGGAATTTTCCTTTTTTTTTTCTTTTTTCTTTTTAAGCTTTCATTTATTTTGTTTATTTGTTGTCTTATAGCAATATGAAGGTCTCCCTTAAACATGATCGATCCTTCACTCGGTGCACAGGTCTAACCAAGCAAGTGGCTTGAAGGCTGCTACTCACTACAGAAATAAATACAGAGAAGCATAAATTCTTCCCTAGACAGTGTTTAAAAACAGGTGATGGGCACCTAGGTGGCTCAGTCGGTTGAATGTCTGCCTTCAGCTCAGGTCATGATCCCAGGGTCCTGGGATCAAACCCCACATCAGGCTCCCTGCTCAGCAGGGAGTCTGCTTCTCCCTCTGCATCTGCCTGCTGCTTCCCCTGGCTTGTGCTCTCTCTCTCTTGCTCTCTTGATCGCTCTCTCTCTCAAATAAAGAGATAAAATCTCAAACAAAAACAAAAACAAACAAACAACAGGGAGCCTGGATGGCTCAGTCAGGTAAGCATCCTTTGGCTCAGCTCATGATCCTGGGGTCCTGGGATTGAGCCTCATGTTGGGCTCCTTGCTCAGCGGGGATCCTGCTTCTCCCTCTTCTCCCCGCTTGTGCTCTCTTGCTATCTCTGTCTCTCTCTCTCTCTCTCTCTCAAACAAATAAATAAAATCTTTAAAAATAAATATATAAAATAAAAAAACAGGAGGAGGCGCCTGGATGGCTCCGTGGGTTAAAGACTCTGCCTCCGGCTCAGGTCATGATCTCAGGGTCCTGGGATCGAGCCCCGCATTGGGTTCTCTGCTCAGAGGGGAGCCTGCTTCCCCCATCTCTCTTTTTGCCTACCTCTCTGCCTACTTGTGATCTCTGTCTGTCAAATAAATAAATAAAATCTTTAAAAAATAATAAAAAATAATGAGAAACAGGGGATCCATACCACGCTTCCAAACCCTTTCTGAATTCCCAGAAGACACAGTTAGTTTGAACTAAATGATGACTGATAGAGGTAATAGATTAGTTTTAGGTCAAATCCGTTGTGGTAGAATCCGTGTGCTTTCCAGACAGCACATTCAGGCTCACTCAACAGGATGCTGAACGTACATTTTCTTTTCTTATCTCCTTCCTTCCTTCTTTCCTTCCTTCCTTTCTTAAGCAGGCTACATCCCCAACATAGAGCTCAATTCAGGGTTTGAACTCACAACCCTGAGATCATGACTGGAGCGGAGATCAAGAGTGGACTTCTCAACTGACTGAGCCGCTCAGTTGCCCCTGAACGTACATTTTCTACAGGAAGATACAGTCTGCCTCACAGCCATCCCCAAACACATGGAAAAGCAGATGCTATCTGCATCCAAGAGGTTGGGAACACAGCCCTTGGGCTTCTGGTGCAGATTATCATGAAGAGAAGATGGAGAGGGGACAGACAGGAGGATGAAGACAGACACAGAGACATCCACCCTTGCCCGGTTTACCTAGTATTATTCTGAAAGTTCTGGCTAACTCAAGAAGGCAGGCACCAGAAAAAGAACGTGTTATTAGAAAAGAGGAGGCAACATATGACATAATGAGACAATGTGATAGGCTCCGGGAATATCCAAGTGGCAACTGAAAACTAAAAGGGAATAGGGGAGATGAACAAAGTGACCCCACTTAAAAAAAAAAAAATCAACAGGTATATTTTCTGTATCAGCAGTTTCTGATTAGAACTTATCAAGCCGCCCTTTTTATAGTAGTGGGGCAAGAAAGACACTAAGGTATTTAAATAACCTTACTGGCAGCTAGGCATGATCGGGATAAAGAGAATGATAAACTTTAGGTTTCTCAAAATGTACATGGCAAAGTCAATAGTGTTCACGACACCCGCGCTAGGTGCTGATACTTGAAGGAACCGACCACGAATCCACTGGCAGGGACCAGGGAGGCCCGAGCCCCAGGAAGGCTCCTGCTCGCCTCTAGGGGTCAGCCTCCGCAAGGATGGCCAGTGGGAGACAGTGGGAATACCAACACCCTTCTCTGTTGTTCTCAGCAATAAGTCTCCCCCCACAGGGCCCTGGGTAAATAAAGGCAGAGGGCTCTGGGAGTGAGTCCCAGCAGCCGCCCACAAGAATGAGCAGCCGCACATCACATGTGGTAAAATGGAACCATCAGCAGCATGGGCATGAATAATATCATGGTGTTTCTGTAAAAACACTGAGTGTAAATAGAGATATGTTTCCAAACGACTAGAAAATATTGACAAGTGTATTGTATAGGACTTCGCAAGGGTTGCCGAAAGGAAGGCTACAAATGCTGTGGTTTAAACAAAAGTGTATTGCTTCTCAGCTCCAGAGGCTAGAAGCTCAAGAGGAAGGTGTGGGCAGGGCTGGTTTTCTCTGAGGCTATGGGGGAGGCTGTGCAGGGCCTCTCCTGTTGGCATGTGGGCCCCCTCTTCTCCCTGTGTGTATGCTTCTGCCTTCAAATTTCCCCTTTCTTATATGGAGTCAGCCATAGTGGATTAAAGTGACCCCCAAGGACCTCAATTAAATTTTATCTCAGTATGGGCGCCTGGGTGGCTCAGTGGGTTAAGCCGCTGCCTTCGGCTCAGGTCATGATCTCAGGGTCCGGGGATCGAGTCCTGCATCGGGCTCTCTGCTCAGCGGGGAGCCTGCTTCCTCCTCTCTCTCTGCCTGCCTCTCTGCCTACTTGTGATCTCTCTCTGTCAAATAAATAAAAATAAAATCTTTAAAAAAAATATTTTATCTCAGTAAAGCCCCCATCTCTAATTAAGGTCACATTGTGAGGTTCCGGGGACCCCTGGGCCACCAAGGAGGTAAGGTAGCTGGCGGCAGAACAGTGTCCAGTCTCCTGTGGGCATCCCAGAGAGACTTGGAAATAATCTGGGATGCTAAGGGTCTGATTCCAGAACTATCCTGGGAGAAGCAGCCTCCCCCGACCTCCTGCCACTCCGCATCTGTCCACTTGCGGGGGCGCCGTCCTGACTTCGGTCACCAGGAGGAAGGACAGCCAAGGGCACACCAGGTCAACCTCCAGCCCTCAAGGGGCAGCCACCTCCAGCTTCCCTCCCCTCCCGCCCACGCCACAGATACGGGGTAGGGGGTCGCAGGGGGAAGGCTTGAAGGGAGGGTTGGGGGAGAAGGGGTTGGTCAGAGAAGGAGGAGGGCAAAGTGCCGGGCAGAGCTTGGTCAGCATTTCCTGACCTCCACCCCGGGACCCTGGCGGCTTCTGGGGCCACGTGGTTGAGGCTCCGCCAGGGCAGCCCAAGGGGACGCAGCGACATGCGGGGTTCTGAGTCCCCTTCTGGGGCTCCCCCCCCCACCGCCTCGTCCCTGAACGGTGAGCCCCGTGGCCTCGCGGGAGGCCCACGCGGGGAGCAGCCCTGGCACCGTGGGCCGGTGGGCTGCGTGTCGTGGCTCCGGGGCCGCACTGCGCGGGTCGCGCTCGGGGCGGGGCCCCACTGGGTACGCAGCCAGGGCTTCCCCGGGTGCCCGCGCAGGCCCCGAGGGCAATAACCTGCGGCTGGCGTCCCTGGTCCGGGAGGGAGCGGGGAGGAGCTGGCTGCCCGGCGGGACCAGCCTGCAGGGGGCAGGTCGGAGGAGCCCTGGAAGATCGAAGTAGAGGAAAATCTGCAAGGGGAGGCGCCTTATACACAGTGGGGACTGTTACTCCTCAGGCTGGGGCTTCAGGACCCCTATGCCAGCCCGCTCCCCTCCCCATTGCTCACCACCTAGCAAGAGAGATTGCAAAGGAGCTTAAGGTCCAGAGAAGCTGTAGTTCTAAATGGGAAAGGTAAAGCCATAAACTTTTGGAAGAAGAATACGTTCATGCGGAAGGCAAAGGTTTCCTAAACAGAACACAAAAAGCACTAACACTAAAGGACAAGAGAGATGCCTTGAATGACTCGACTGCATTAACATTTAGAATTTCTCTTCATCAAATGACCCCATTAAGACTGTGAAAAGACAAGCCAGAGAGTGGAGGAAGGTATTGGCAGTATGTATATCCCACAAAGGGCTCATATCCAGAACCTATAAGGAATCTATACATTTACAAGAAATGGCAGAAATTCCCAAGGGAAAAAAAATACAGCCAGGGATTTGGACAGGCACTGCATAGCGGAGTCCAGCCACATGGCAAGGAGCACTGATCTGGGTACCCCCCTCACTGGTCATCAGGGAAAGGCGACTAGAAGCTGCCGTGGGCCCTCTCGGCGCCCCCCCCCCCCCCCCCGCCGCCCACAATCATTAACATGGAGAGGGTGGGAATGGGAATCTCAGCCAAGCATGCAGAGTAACCATGATCCTCATGCACAATAAAGGAGAAAATGCGTCCCACGGCTTTGGAGAATAGGTGGGTTCTCCTAAATGAACAAATGCTCACAACCCAGCAGTCCCACCCTTGGGTATATATACATAGAGTCAGGGGAGAAAAGGCATTTATTCCATCACTTGGTTTTTAAACTTCATACTATGGTTTTTGAGCTCTATTCATATTGCCACATGGAGATCCTTAGTGTTCACTTTAACAGGCACCTGTTATTCCTTCGTAAGAGTAGTTCACAATTGTTTATGCAGTTTCCTACTGGTGGACATTTAGGTCATTTTCAGGTATTTGCTGTTACAAACAGTGTCACTGCAATAAGCACAGTGGAAAAAGCAACCTGCAATGCAGGGGCAGAGTTTCTCCAGGGCTGGTCCCCAGAAATGAACTTGCTCGTTGTTGGAATACCTCATTTTCAGCTTGGCTGACATTGCCAAACTGGGCTTCTAGGTGGTCCTACTACTTCGCATGCCCACAACCAGTCTATGGCAGCTTGCCATACAGCTTCCCTGTACCTCTAGGCTCTGACGGCCTTGTGAATTTTGCCCGCCCATTGCCATGTATACAATGGTGTCTCTCCTTGGTTTTAATCTGAATGTCTCGAATGATGAATTTGTACTTTCTTGTTCTAAATAATATTTACTTTCATCCCTAACCTTGTGGTTATAATTGAGTATACTTTTTAAAGAGGCCCTCCTGACACTGTGACAAATCCCTCCAAGTTCTATAGGCACAGTGGGAGGCAGAATAATGCCTCCCCCTCATACCCCGAGATGTCCACGTCCTACTCCCTTGAACCTGTGGATATGTGACCTCACATGGCAAAAGGGATTCTGCAGATGTGATTAAGAGAAAGAGTTTGAAATGGGGGAGATTATCCTGGATTAGCCTAGTGGGCCCTAATTGTAAAGATAAGAGGGAGGCGGGAGGGTTGAAGTGAGTGAGTGAGCTGTGAAGATGGGAGCAGAGGTCAGAGAGAAAGAGATTTGAAGATGCAATCTGAGAGCTGTGAAGATGGTAGAAGGGGCCATAAGCCAAGAGACACAGGTGGCTTCTGGAAGATGAAAAGGCAAGGAAACTGATTTTCCCTTGAAGCCTCCAGAGGGAGCACAGCACTGCAGAGGCGGTGATGTTGGTCTCCCACCTGCTGAACTGTAAGAGAACAAATGTTTGAAGCCACCAGGCTTGTGGTCATTTGCCACAGCAGCCACAGCAAATGTATTCCAGCCTTGTGTCCATATCTACATCAGAACATTTCTGGGATCCCACTCTACAGAAGCCCGGCAGCTGACTTTCCCTTCTTTTGCCCAGCTAGCAACAGATACCCAAGGTCTTTTACACACACACACACACACACACACACTCACCCCACCCACCCACCCATGCCCTCGCTGAGAGGCGGTGATGCTTCCTTAACATTCCTGTCGCTCAGCACAAGTCCCAGCCCCTGCCGGTAGGGGGGGCCAGAAGCCATGGAGCGGCAGACTCCCACTCCCCAGTGGGCATCAGCGGAGGGAGGGAGCTCCGCAGAGAGGTGCAGAGCAGAGCAGGACTCGGAGGACTCGGACGATGTTAGTTGCTACCTCAAGGTCCGTCCTTCTCTTCCTTCTCAGTCACAAAGCTCTATTTCTCACGGGGCAAACTGCTTCATCTCCCTTGGCACTAGAGTGGTCCCGTGTCTGGGTTGTGGGTGGAAGGCTGTTCACGTGGATTTGACTCAGGTGGGAGAGAGCTCCCTTTGTCTTCCTGGGCCACCCGGGTTCTTGGAAGTGATTCGGGGAAGCAGGCATTTTAGAGGCCAGAAGATTCTCTTTATCCATTCAGTCGGCTTAATTGAGGTGGTGGTGGGGAGGACCTTCTTGTCAGCATTGCTAAGTGCTTCCCTGGTACCAGAACCCTCCACACCTCCACCCCTATCCCCGCCCCTACCCCCACCCCCACCAGGCCCGCTCTGATGCAGGGTGGGCTAGCCTCCTGGTTCTGCGCAAGCTCAATTACTCCATTACATTAGCCAGGGGGAGAGGGACGGGTGGAGCTTCTGGGGGCTCTGGGGTCTGGCATGTGAATGCGACGGCACAATAACATGTGCACCCCAACGTGGCTCCTCTCTGGGCCACACAGAGAATTCACAGGTTGTTCCTGCTGCCCTGCCTTCCGTTCTACCCGCCATCAGTCCATGCTGCTCTACTCAAAATTCTTTGGTAGCAGCACACAGAAACCCTCTCAGACTTGCTCCAAACTTAGCATCTCTTAACTGGGGGCAGGTCAGGCGGCAAGTGTCAGGATTTTAGAAGGCATTCAGGAATGGAAGTTTCTGTGGCCTGCGTGGTCTCGCACACTGCTGCATACCTCTGCCTCTCTCCATCACTCACTCCCCTTCCATCAGGCTCCCCCTGCTTGTGTGAAGTCTGCAATGCCTCCCTATTCCCATGACCATCTGCCTGGCCGGTGGGTGCTGAGTCAGCCAAGAGGGTATTTATCTGTTCACTGAACTGATTAAGAACACACCATGTGCCAGACCCTCTATTAGGCTTAGCAGCCATGCTGATAAAAAGACGAGGATGGCTCTGCTCTTGTTGAAGGCGTTGAGGGCAGGCAGTTTACAGTTTAATGGGATCTGGGCAGCTCTAGATGGGAATCACAGAGGACTAGAAAATCTGCATAAAAATCCACGGCTCAGAGGGAACTCATTACCCACCATCACAAAATTAGATGAGAAATCAGCTGATAAGAAAATAACCACCGTCCACTTATAAAATGAGCCTCCTTTGTACCATCTAAAAATAAATATGACAAGTGACATGAGCGAAACTGCAGTGAAGATCTCCGAAATTCTGTCCCTTTGAGAAAGCAACAAAATGCTGGCGAAAATGATCCGAGTCAACTTGTTGGAA
This sequence comes from Mustela lutreola, assembly GCF_030435805.1. NCBI lineage: Eukaryota > Metazoa > Chordata > Mammalia > Carnivora > Mustelidae > Mustela > Mustela lutreola. Next base: position 167,024,605 of record NC_081292.1, read on the forward strand.
CTCTGGAAATTAACCAGAGATTTGTAAGAACTCAGGAAGCACTTATCCAAAAGAGCAGCTGCATCTTAGTAAGAACAGCGGACTCTGCGTTGTCTTAACTTACTCTTGCTCCATCCCTTGCCCCCAGCCCAGCAGCGGCCTGGAATGAGAGACTAAGACTCAGATAATGGTCAGACCACATATGAAAATGGAATGCTGACCCACAACCGGCAGCAACCTGCCCAGGACACTAACCTCTGTGGACCAGGCTCAACCCAAGAAGCCAGCCTGCTGGAAGTCAGACTTGCTGGGAACCAGACTGCTATCTCCAAGAACAATCCAGGAAACTAAGCGATTACTTCTGTAATGGTCTGCCACACATGGTCAGGACAGGACACTTGACACCTTTCCTAAGTTTTGTCCCCACTTCCAGCTTAGGATCAACCAGTATGTTAGCAAAGCCAAAGATACTAACCAATCCCTTGGGACAACCTACTTCTAGAGGGCTGCCTCCAGCTTCCCCAGGCCAGGGGCTCCCATCAGGATGCACCTGGAACCTTCTTTTTCTCCCACTCTTCTGCCTGCCTGTGAGTCTCTGTCAAAATGTAACAGAAGGTAGCTGATTTCCTTACCAAAGTAGGTTCTGAGAAAACAGCCTTTGTTTTTCTCATTTGGTTGGTCTTTGTTGATTTCTACAAAATAAGAGAATTCGTAAAGAATTGTCGTTATTTGATCTGTTGGGTAACTCTCTGAAAGACCTCTGAAAAGTTTTGTCTTTATTGATTTTTTATTTTTTTACTTTTTAAAAGATTTTATTTATCTACTTGAGAGAGAGAAGGGAGAGAGACAGTGCATAGGCATGGAGGGAGAGGGAGGGAGAAGCAAGCTCCCTGCTGAGCAGGGAGCCAGACACCACACTCCATCCCAGGACCCTGGGATCATGACCTGAGCTGAAGGCAAATGCTTCACTGACTGAGCCATCTAGGTGCCCCTGATTTGTCTTTATTTTGCCTTACTTGGACCCCATCTAGTGCCAAAGCCAGTACCTCTCGCTTTTGTGCAAGCTCCCATTTCAACAGGGAGAATTGGCCATCCACCCACTGACTTGATGGTTTCCAGAATCTGTGTGCCTGTGTGTTTTTTCCCTTTGCCTCTAGTTCCATTTCCAAAGTGACCCAGGACGGCACCTTATCCCCACCTACTTCCGTGAGATGTCGGTTAGATCCTCTTGCCACAGTCTCCATTCCCTCTGGAGTCCCACAGCTTCCCCAGTGAGAACACCTCTAGGAAAGCAGCGTGACTTGTGGATAGTAATAGGCATCCTGCCATCTTGCTATAAACACTCATTCTGGAGTCTTTTTGTCAATTCTTTGGGATTTTTACATAGATAATCTTATTTTTTTAAATTATTTTATTTATTTATCTGACAGATGGAGATCACAAGCAGGCAGAGAGAGAGGAGGAAGCAGGCTCCCTGCTGAACAAAGAGCCCAATGTGGGGCTCAATCCCAGGACCCTGGGATCATGACCTGAGCCTAAGGCAGAGGCTTTAACCTACTGAGCCATCCAGGCACCCCTAGATAATCCTATTTTAAGGATATAAATCTTTTTATTTTTAGAGAGAGGAGGGAGAAGGCAGAGGGAGAGAGAGAATTTTAAGCAGACTCCACGCCTACAGTGGAACCCAACATGGGGCTCGAGCTCATGACCTCAGGCCAAATCAAGAGTTGGATACTTAATTGACTGAGCCACCCAGGTGCCCCGAAAGATTTTTATGATATGATTATATAACTATATACTGAATATTAGAGTATTACATAATTATATAATTTTATATCATATATTATTGTTTTATAAATACAGTATATAATATTGATATAGTATTTTGTTGTGTATTTTATAATTGTAGTTTACATATATTAGTTATATATACATAAAACAAGACAAAAATCTCATGTATTTATCCACCTCATGACTGTTTCTGATGTTCTTCATTTCTCTGTTGTGGGTCCATACGTCCAATCCATCTGGTGTAGTCGTCCTTCTTCCTTTAACATTTCTTGTAGCATATGTGTGCTGGTGATGAGTTATTTCAGTTTTTCTATATCTGAAAATGTGTTTCTTTTGCCTTCATTTGGAAGATATTTTCTCTGGGCACAAAATTCTAGGTTGCCGCTGTTTTCGTTCCGTATGTTCATGACGTTGCCCCACTGTCTTCTCCCTTGCATCGTCTCTGATGAGAGATTTGCCTTCATCCCTGCCTTTCTTTCTCTGTGTGTAACATCTTTTTATCTCTGGCTGCTTTTACGATTTTCTGTTTAGCACTTGTTTTGATCCTGTTTCTTATAATTGGAGTTTGTGGAGATGCATGGATCTATGGATTTGGAATGAAATCTGGAACCATTTATGCTATTATTTCTTCTGCTATTAGTTTTTCTGTCCCCTGGCCTCTCCTCCTCCGTCAGTCTCCAGCTTACACATGTGTTAGATTGCTTAAAGTTGGTCCCGCAGCACACCGATACTCACTTTTTAAAAATTTTCTTTTCTGGGGTGCCCGGGTGGTGCAGTTGGTTAAGCGTCTGGCCCTTGGTTTTAGCACTTGGGTGGAGATCTCAGGGTTGTGGAATCAAGCCCCACTTCCGGCTCTATGCTCAGCAGGGAGTCTGCTTGAGACCCTCTCCTTCTCCCTCTACCCCTCCCTCCCCAGCGCGCTCTCTCAAATAAATAAAGAAATCTTACAAAAATAAAAAAATTCTCTTTTCTCTCTGTTTCATTTTGAATAGTTTCTATTATGTCTGCAAGTTCACTCATCTTTTATTCTGCAGTGTCAAATCTGCCATGAATCCTATCCAGTATATTTTCCACCTCCCACATTGTGATTTACATCTGCAAAAGTTTGATCTGTGCCCTTTTTTCTTTTCTTTTTTTTTTTTTAAGAACACTCCATACCCAGTGTGGAGCCCAAGGTGGGGCTTGAACTCATGATCCTGAGATCAAAACCTGTGCTGAGATCAAGGGTTGGATGCTTAACTGACTGAGCCACCCAGCACCCCACTGATTTGTGTCCTTTAAAATACCTTTCATATCACTACTTTCTTTTTCAACATATGGAATCAGTTACGTATCAGTCTGTACTCAATAGGATATAGAAAATACACAGAGATTTAAAAAGGGGAAGTTTAGTATAAAGAGGTATTATATTCTGATAAAAGAATGATTATAAAATATAAAAAGGTTGTATATGGTGCTCTAGGACCAAGGGAGAGGGCCCCAGGAGAACCCTCACCAAGGCTGGGGTTTGGAATTTACTGGACAGATTGTAGGTGCAGCCCACTGGAGAACAGAGAACTTTACTGGTTCATCCAGGCCAGAGCTGGTCTGTAACCACTGGGCTAGCAGGAGCCCATCCCCCAGACTTCAGGCTAGAACTAGACCATCAACCAATGCTCAGGCACATTGGCGTGGGGAGGGAGTGGGTTCTGTGCAGGTAGATGGGGGTGAGGGCTATGTACACAGGTGAGCAGAAGCCAGCAGAGTGCTGGTGGAGGCAGGAGGCCCCCCGTGCATAGTGTCTGTATCAGAATGGTCATAGGAAGGGTGTCACCAGGTCAGACTGCAAGGCTGCTAGAGGATCCGTGTGTTCTGGGCACACATGCTGGGGGAAGATCACTAACATACATTCTCACACAAACCCCGCTGACCCAGCCTGCAGCAGGTGGACACAGTAGAGAGCCCTTCTGCTTGAAATGTCCCTCCAGGGTGCTCTGCTGTGAAGGCTTATCACTGTGCTCATGGCCAGGGAAAGGCTTAAAGGAATTCACCCCATTCCCATAGAACATGTACTGAAGGGGGAATTTGGAATTGAGAGGTAATAAATTGATTACTGACCTCAGTTATGATAACTTCCTGAATATTCTTGTCTGTGAATTTGAAAATCTGTGTCAACTCTCCATTAGTTTGAATTGATTAGTGTTTGTCCTCATCATGGGTCACACTTTCCTGTTTCTCTGGGCACCTGGTAATTTTTGCGGGGGTGGGGATGGTGGTGGTGTCTGTATTCCCATCAATGTCCTTGAACTTCATGCTGGGATGCAGTGAAGTTGCTTGGAAACAGTTTGATTCTCTTGGGTCTTGTTTTGAAGGTTTGTTGGTTGGACCAGAACAGTGCTCAGGTTAGGGCTAATTACTTCCACTCCTGAGCAAAACCCTCTGTGTACACTCTGCTATGTCTCAGGAGTTGAGCTTTCCAATCCGGGTGGCGGGAACAGGCATGACTCTCAGATCAAAGTGGGCTCTAGACTGTTTTCACTCTACTCCTGGCTGTTTCTGCTGCAGGTAGTTTCCTCACACACGTGTGCTTGAGCCCTCTCTCTTCCTCTGCCCCTCTCCTCCCCCTGGGAGCTCACTGTCCTGTGTTTTCTGGTGTGCTGTGCCTTGAAAACTATTCTTTCTACTTATTGGCCAGGGTCAGAAGTGTCCTGAGATGCTTAGCCAACATCCAAGTGGAAGTATTGAATCCCAGTGAGGGATTCTCACTTACTCCTCACACGTGTCTCTGTGCTGCAGGTGAGAGCCAGGCTTCCATGCCAGGAAGACCATGCCATCCCAGTTTGACCTTCAGTTGACCGGGGTCTAAGCTGCTCTGATCCACAGTTTTCATCTTTTTCTCTGTACTCTGGGCATCGTAACAGTACCTGCCTCAGGGGACTGTCAGGAGAAGCAAATGAGTGAAACATGTAAAACACAGCGAGTGCTCAATAAGCAGATGGCATTGTCATTATGAGTTATAGAATTGGCAATGGGGGTGCCCAACGTGGGGTCATGAGGTCGAGCCCTGTGTTGGGCTCTGTGCTGGGTGTGGAGCCTGCTTGGGATTTCTCTCCCCTCTCTCTGCCCCTCTCCCTACTTGTGCTTGTTCTCTCTCTCTCTCTCTGAAGAAGAAGAAGAAGGAGAAGGAGAAGAAGAAGAAGAAGAAGGAGAAGGAGGAGAAGAAGAATTAGGAATGACACAGGAGAAATGATAGCTATTCCAAAATTCTGCACCTTCTGTGTTTATCATTAATTGAGAAAGAATCTTGGGCTGTGCCAAAGACATCTGGGAATTCATTGTATAGTCGGAGAGTTGGAAATACTGTCTGTGACATGTAACTGTGACAGGGCTACTGAGATGTAGTGGGCAGGCTGTCCCTACCACATGACAGCTGTGACCATCACAGCTCTGGGAGGACCAAGGTCTCTTCTGAGACCCCAGATGACTTGGATACTCCCTTTCTAGAGACCACCCTGCAGTGTGGGAAAAGAAACCCCAGAAGCTGGGGTTTTGGAACTGCCTTGGGTGAAAAGTAGTAAAAAAAAAAACTCCAGAGAAAATATTTCTAGCATTCTGGGTGTGTTTGAGGAATAGAAAAGTCAAGGACTGGCCAGGAAGGAGGATGTAGTGTAAAGCTAACTCAGGTACATAAACATATGGTTCATTGGTGGAACTCGAGTTGCACCAAATAATTAGTCCTCGGGACATCTTGCTCAGAAGAAGGCTCTTATCTGCAGGTGTGAATTAGGGCTGCTGTGGGCAGGTGTGCAGGTGTGCACTGCATAACTCAGAGCCACTATTAACATCATACATAATCACTACATGGCCAAGATTTGGCTAGGGTGTAGCCTTTTGGCTTTACCATGTCAGATGCCTTTGTCTTTCTGGACTAGTCACGGGAAATCTGAGAGCCTGCCAGAACACAAACTCTCTAAGGCTCCCCTGATTCTGGGAATGTGTCACCCTACAACTCTAACACAAGGGCCCTACCAGGGACAAATTCAAAATCTCCTCGTTGGGGGATGTGGCAGACAGATCCTAGGGCATGTGAACAGACTCTTGAGGAATGACCCAAGTTCTTAACCTTGTAATACATAATTTCCTCCCCCTGAGTGTGGGTAGAACCTGTGACTTTCTTATAACCCATGGAATATGGCAAAGGTGAGGATGTCACTCCCATGACTACCTTCCCATATAGATATGGGGTGGGGGGGGGGCAAGAGAGGGCATCCTCCATCTCACCAGCGCACACTAACACACTGGAGAGTCTCCTTGTTGGCTTGATAAAGTAAGGCGCCATGGTGTGGGAGTTCATATAGTGAGGGACATAGCAAGGACCGGAGGGGGAACTCCAGTCAACAGCCAGCACACAGGGTTCTCAGTCACTCAGCGGAAAGAAGAGAAATACTGACAGCAGCCTGAATGAGCTGGGAAGCAGGTCCTTCCCCGGCTGGGTCTCCAGATGAGAATGCAGTCTGCCTAACACCTGGATGACCCCTTCTGAGACTCCGTGGTTTCAGAGGCCCTTGCCAGGCTGTGCCTGGATGCCTGGGCAGATGAGACATGTCTGTTGTTGGAAACTGCTGAGTTCGTTGTGATTTGTTACACAGCAGTAGGTAACTAGGACGGGGCTCTTGGGAGCACAGTTCAGTTGGAAGGAGAAATTGTCTTCAATGGTGAGGGGGACTTGTGTTCAGGTGGTACACATGCTATCTTGTGTCCAGCTGTGTGTTTATTTGGGGTGCTATGGGGGTGCAGATGGAATTATGGTAGGTAAAGTCCCTTCAGGCCACTTGGCACTTGGTGATTGGCCCAGGTGGTTGCAGGAGGAGGAGGGGCAGGGCTAGAACCCCGCTTGTGGGACAGGATATTTGTTTGGAACGGTATCATATAGTTAACTGGTGTGCAAAGGGTTGTTGTTAGTATTTTAACTTTTGGACCCAGTTCGGTTAGGTTAGCTATTAAAAATTGGGTGGCTCAGTTGGTTAAGTGACGCCTATGGTTCAGGTTATGATCCTTGAGTCCTGGGATCGAGTCCCATGTCAGGCTCCCTGCTCTGCAGGGAGTCTGCTTCTCCCGCTGACCTCTCTCCTCTCATGCTCTCTCTCTCTCTCTCTCTCTCTCAAATAAATAAATAAAATCTTTAAAAACAAATTGTAGTGTAGTACATGAAACGTTGGGAAGTATGCAACCGCGTAACACACACACACAGCAAAAATCCAAACAGTTCAAGAGGACACACAAGCTTCCTTCCTAACCCAGTCCTCAGTAACCTTCCCCTGAGGCAACCTCTGTTAAGTTTCTGGCTTGACTTATCAGAAATTATCAGTGGACACGTGGGATCATATTGTTTTGTACTTTTCACTTAACAGAACATTGTGGAGATTCATTCCCTATTGCTATTTTTGCATCCTACTGTTCTTTTAAGGGGCGGCAGGGTTGTCTGCTGTGTGGGTGGATGTGTGGCCCCTTCCTTGCCCTGCCTGGGAATAGCCCTCAAAAGATCCTCCAGAATGAGCCACAGTTCAAGGTCAAGACTGTCTCAAAGCACACACAGCCAAAGCCATCTACCCTCACCTGCGAAAGGAGAGCAAGACACCTAGACACAGCTCCGCTCAACCAAACCCAAGCCTACCCCAGGCCAGAACCTATAAGGCTCCTGCCAGCTGTGCTTATGTCCCAGTTTGCCCCAAGAAGAATTTCAGGAGCCCCTATGAGGCTTTTGTAACAAAAAGCCTATTGGATTTCCCAAAGCACAGAAACAGGCTGTCCTGGAGCCAGATAGCTCCATCCTAGAGGTGGGGTGGGCGTAGGGGGGTGGAGGGAGAGAGGAGGGTGGAGGCGGAGAGAGATGAGGGAAGAGGGGGTAGAGAGATGTTCGCTACTTGCATAGAATGGACAGCCCTGTCCCCTCCCATCTCTCCCCATCCTCCCCTCCCAACTCCCACACGTATGTCCAGTCCCTTCCCTGCCCTATGTGTGGGGTGCATTGGTTACCATGGAGGTTTCCTCACTCCCCAGGGAACCAGAGAGGCTTTACAGCATTCACAGTGAAATATTTGTTCTTCAAGTCGTGACTGGCGATATATTTAGAGCCTGGAGCCATCCTTTCGCTGTGGGGGTTTGGGGCACTGGTGTCCCTCCTACAGAGAGCCCGGGGGTGGCCTCAAGCGATCTGGGTTGCCAGGTTGTCACAGGCTGAGCTCCAGGAACTAAGACCCATTCTTTTCCCAGAGCGGGTGCCACCTGCTGATTCTTCAAACAAAGAATCCCTCAAGTACTACTTGGGGTTTCCACAGCCCAGAGGACAGCTAGCTTGATGGGATGTCCTTTCCCACATGTTTGACTTTGCCAAGAAAGAAGGTCATTTCTGCAACTCTACTCGATCAGTTGTCCACAGTGCCTCTCTCAAACCTGTGATGTTTAAACCATCCTCCTTGGCACCACCTGCGCCATCATTTTTGCCATCGGATTTGAATTGCCGTGTTGGATATTTTCATCCGACAATCTACAGGGAGACTGACTCACAAAGACTGGTGGGTGCAGGACAGCCACTGACTGTTTTTATCATTTTAAAATAAATGTTTTTATTTTAGAACAGTTTTAGATTTACAGAACAGCTGCACAGAGATGCAGAGAGTCCCCACCTTCCCCGCACTGTCAACCGTGTTCTTCGCATCCCACGTACGTGGTGCTCTGGTTACATTAGCCAGGCAATATGACTACATATCAGTACTAGCCCAACTTTCTCCTTTGTTCATATTGCCTTAGCTTCCCCCTAATGTCCTTTTTCTATATTCGGGATCCCACCCAGGATACCACATGAATTTCCTTGTCCTGTCTTCTGAGGCTCTTCTTGGCAGGACTGTTTTTCCAAACTTTCCTTGCTTTTTGAGGCCCTAGTCCATTTCGAGGAGGACAGGTCATATATTTTATAGGAATGCCTCAATTTGAATTGGCTTGACGTCTTCCTCATGATTAGACAGAGGCTGTGGTTTCTTGGGAGGAGGCCCACAGAGCTGAAGTGTCATTCTCGGCATGTCATACTGAAAATACATGTTATCAACACAACTTACCGCGGATGATGTCAATGGTGGTCACCTGGTTGTGCTGGTGTTTGCCGGATTTCTCTACTGTAAAATGACTTTTATTTTACCATTACCTTTTTTTTTTTTTCAATTTTGAAAATTAAGCTATAATCCACTGGACAGAAAACTCACCATTTTAAAGTATCCAATTCAATTTCTTTCAGTATATTCCCAATTATGAGCAGCCACCGCCACTAATTCTAGAACATTTGTATTATCACCCCGAAAGGAACCCCGCACGTGCTAACAGTCACTCCCCATTCTCCTCTTTCCCCAGCCCCTAGCAATCACTGATTTACTTTCTGTCTCTACGGACTGGCCTGTTCTCCATGGTGCTCATAAATGGAACCCTATAAGAAGTGGCCTTTTGTGTCTGACTTCTTTCTCTTAGCATGTCTCCAAGAGTCACGTACGTTGTAGCATGTATTAGTGCTTCATTCTTTTTTTTATGGATGAATAACGTCCATGGTAGGGAAGGATATGTTCCATTAGTTCATCCATTCGACCCTTGATGAACATTTGTGTTGTTTCCACTTCTTGGCTCTTCTGAATAATGCTCTTAGAAACATTCATGCACAGATGGATATGTCTTCAGTTTTCTTGAGTATCGACCTTAGGGTGGAATTCCTGAGTTATGCGGTGAATTGAAGAGTTTAAGCAGTTCTCCCCAAACCTGATAATTATTCACATCTCCGTTAATACTGTCATACTGGATTTTATCACTCATAAAATTTTCCCAACATGATGTACCAAAAAATGGTATCTCATTATTGCTTTAATTTGCATTTCCCTGATTGCCTTGGGAAAGGGTGTCTTTTGTCTATTTGTCATATATCTTTCATGTTTATTCATATACTGCCATTTCTCCTCTGTGTTTCTCATGCTCTGTAAACCATTCCAGAGCATAGTATAAGATGGCCGTTTTCCAATTCATTTCACAAAGGTAACACAAGCCAGAGAGCTCGCAAAATCCTGAAAAGAGGATACCCCAGAGAAAAACTACAGACCCATTTATGAATAGATATGCAAAAAGTACTAAAGGAAATGGAACCATTTTGTGCATAAAACTCATTCCTGAAAACGTGTACACCATCAGATCACCAAGCAGAGTGCTATTATAGAGTGTAATAATTTGTTTATGGGCAAAGGGCTTGTGCAGAAGTCTCATGAAGAAGACTCCTCTAGCCAGGATCCAGAGGAGAGAAGGCTGGCTTCTCAGTCATCGGATGTCTGTAACACAAACAGCAGTGAGAGTAACTGGAAACTGACGCGTGCAGATGGGTGGGGGGTGGTGCAAACATTCATAATGGATCTAATAATATTTATAGAACATTTATAGATTGCTTTACCCTGAGCATTCCATTTCTTTATTTTATTAAAGATTTTATTTATTGATTTGTCATAGAGAGAGCACAAGCAGGCAGAGGCAGAGAGAGAAGCAGGCTCCCTGCTGGACAAGGAGCCCGATGTGGGACTCAGTCCCAGGACCCTGGGATCATGACCTGAGCCGAAGGCAGTAGCTTAACCCACTGAGCCAGGTGTCCCTGAACATTCCACTTCTAAGCACTTGTTTTTAAGGAAGAAAATAAAGATGTGCACATTAGAGTGTTATGAAGAGCAATAAGCAAATAGACAAAAACATTGCCTTTAGGAGCTTATAAAGACCGTGTAGTTGTGTGTGCATGTGTGCATGTGTGTGTGGTCACTTTTTAAAGTGACTTTTTTTTAGACTGGAAAAGTCATTTACAAAACACCGTGAGCCACTTTTTTTTTTTTTTTGGTTTATCTACCATCTATGTTCCTAAGTATGAATTGCAGTTAAGAAGACTTTCTACCATATATACTATATGTTAAAAATTACCTGAATGATAAGAATTACCTCTTCTTATTTATTTGTTTTGTTTACCTATATTTTCTATAATGTATAGGTTACTTCTATAATTAAAGAAGTTATTTTTAAATAGTATTTAGCATGACAATAAGAGATTGAGAGAGGGACCCCTGGCTGGCTCAGTTGGAGGAATATTCAACTCTTGATCTTGGGGTTGTGAATTTGAGCCCCACGTTAGGTGCAGAGATTACTTAAAAATAAAATCTTAAAAAAAAAAAAGAAATCAAGGGAAACTGCTAAGGTGTTAAATGCCTAACAAAAGAGAATTGGCTGGTGAAGTCGTGGTTTACGGAGTTACAAATACAGTGAATGAATTCAATAAACCCCTTGGAGTACCTACCACGTGTGGGCTCTCACAGTGGTTCTGTGGCCATTCTGGGCTATAGGTGTGATCATGCTTGTAGTGAAGAAGAGAGGGAGTGGAGTAAGAGAGAGAGAAGGAGAGAAGGACAGCCTTGAGCTGGATGGGTGGCCGGAGGCAGGTGCTGTGTCTTTGTCTAGGGATGGCCTCCTGTCTTGGGAGGGGGAGGATGTGGGGGTGGAGTGGGGGGTGCTGCTGACTCGCCTGCACCCCTAGCAATTGACCGTGTGCCTTGTGCAAGTGTTCTCCCCCTGTTCCCCAGTTCCTGGCCCTGGATCAGCTGCACCCCAGGTGCTCTTTCCTTCCAGAGCCTCCAGCCCTCTGGGGAGCCTCTCGAGGGACCCAGCCAGTTGCAGGGGGCAGGAAAGGCACCCAAGGCACAGGGAGTGGCTTTGGGTTGGCAGTAGGTCCAATTTATTCCCTGAAACACAAAATCACTTACAATTGTGTGTGACCATCTCCTGGGCTAGGACTCAACAACTAGAAAATAGTTTCCATTCTCTTTTTTAAAGATTTTATTTATTTGTTTATTTAGACTGTGAATGGGGGTGGGGCAGAGGGAGAGAGAGGATCTAAGCGGACTCCCCTGCTGAGTGCTGAGCCCCAGGAGAGGCTCAATCTCATGACCTTGACATCATGACCTGAGCTGAAATCAAGCATTGGATGCTTAACCAACTGAGCCACCAGGCATCCCTGAAAAGCAGGGATCTTCTTAAAACCACCAGGAAGGGAACCATGGACAAAGAAAGTCCCCTTTCCAGGCCCAGCAATAGGAATTCACTGTTATATGGATACCGGTTTTGGAAAATTTGTTAATTTTTTATTTATTTATTTTTCACCCATTCGATATGTATCATTCAGTGGCCTTCATTGTGTTCATCAAGTCGTGCAGCCATCATCACAATCAAATCTAGAACACTCTCATTATTCCGAAGAGAAACACCACAGCCTTCAGTTGTCCCTCTGTCAAACAGCAGCCCCCCACCCCGTCTCCCCTAAGCCTACACGAACATCACTCTACTCTCAGTCTGTATAGATTGGCTGTCTATTTAGGACATTTCATGTAAATGGAATTATAAGACACACAGTCCTTGGTGGTCAGCTTCTTATACTCAGCATGAATATAGGGCTCCTCTGTGTTGTAGCATGCATTGGTACATTGTTTCTTTGTAGTGCAGCAAAATAGTTCCTTGCATTATTTCATTGCAGTATATCCCACCCCTGATTTATCTCCATCTATCAGTTGATGAGAGTTTGAATTGTTTCCAGGGTTTGGCTCTGATGAATAAAGCTGCTATGGGCACCTAACTTAGAAGCTTTTGTGTAAACGTGTGTTTTCATGTCTCTCAGGTGTAAACCTAGAAGGAGTATTACCCCGCTGTGTTGTAACTCTGTTTAATCTTTTGTAGGGTTGCCAAACTGTTCATTCCCTGCTGGTGGGAGTATCATAGGATGCAAACATTTTGGAAATTTTTTAAATTGAAAATTGGGGGTGGGGAGAAAGAAGGGTGCCGGAAAGACTGTTTTCCCATCAGCAGCTTGGGTTAAGATGAGAGACTGCGGGCTTCTCAGCGGCGGGAGCTAAGCGAGGCAGTCAGCTCCGGGGGAAGGTAGAGTACACGAATCAAGAGACCACTCCTGGCCCTTGCCCTACTTTCTTCTGCTGGGCAAGACCTAGAGCCTTCCTTGAACCCGATCGGCTGTGGGGAACCAGAGTCCAGGGCAGGGGCTCCCCAAGTTGGTCTCCATCCAGTGGTTTCCTAAAGGGATTAGGGGGGCAGCACTCAGGGACAGAGGTGGCCCAGGATGGCTTAGGCTGGAAGGTGCAAAGGTCCTGCAAAGGGAAGCCTCCTTGGACTTAGGACAGCTGGAGTTGTAAACATCTGGTTGTGACCTGTCGGAATGCACACACAGCTGGACGCAACCACCTCTGCCTGACCTCACCCTCCCTGAACCCCCAATTCCTGACTTTTCCATTCTCCTGGAGCCAGAGAGTCACCCAGGTGAGTGGGAGATTGGAGGTCTGGGAGTCAGAGGGCCCTGGCTTCAAACCCTGGCTCTAGCACCCACATTTAGTGACCCCTGGGCATGAGCTGTCACCTCTTTGGGCCTCAGTCTCTTTATCTGCAAAGTGGACATAATCTCCTGTACCAATGCCTGCTAGCAGAGCAGACTTAAGTCACATGAGCAACCCTTGGCAGCAGCTCTCTATGCTTGTTCCTTGGCCTGCTGCCAGCAACACTCCCCTCCTCACCTCAAAGCAGGCCCACTCTTTTCTCTTCCTCCTCTTTCCTCACCCTTCATTTCTTTGTTCTATTTCTGGACCAAAACCAGAAGAAAAGAAAAATCACCATGCAGGAAACACTGGCATCAGGGGAGAGGAGAACCTTCCATTTTTCTGAGAACCAGACAAGAGGAAAAGCCAGTGTTGGCCGCTGCTGGTGTCCCTGACTGCACAGGCTCTGGGAAGCTGGAAGATGGTCCCTGAGATATGCCCCAAGCCTCGCCACCTTGTGGCCCCCATCAGGACTGGGCTGTGCATCTTGAAGCAGGCTGTGGCCCATCACACTGTTTTCTACTCATTTCCATGGTGAGTTCCAGCAGTTCGGTGTCACGGCAGCTTCAGGTGGCAGCTTGGGCTCACTGGAAAAGGCAGTGGCCACCTGAGTGTTGGGGGAGGTGGGCTGTTTTAAGGGCCAAGTGGGTCCCTGCCCCCTCCCCTTCACAGGGGCGAGTCTAACCCTCAGTTACTCATAAGGTGACTCTATTTGGAAACAGGGTCTTTAAGGAGGTCCTGAAGGTGAAATGAGGTCATTGGGTGGGCCCTGATGCCATGTGGCTGGTGCCCTTGTAGGGAGAGGGGATGCGACAGAGGGAAGGCCACGTGAGCAAATGGAGAAGACGGCCATCCACAAGCCAAGGAGAGGGGCCTCAGAAAAAGCCAAACCTGATGACACCTTGATCTCAGACTGTCAGCCTCCAGGGCCAGGAAGAAGCACGTGCCTGCTAGTCAGCTGCAGGGTCTAGGGTCCTCCCGGCAGCCCCAGCGGAGGGATCCAGCCCCGCTCCACGCTGCCTGGCATGGGCCCCGGGGATAGGAGAGCATCCCAAATGTCAACACTTGAATATTTCTATTATTATCATCCTGACTCCTGTGCCCTGGACTCGCCTCCTGCTCTCTGTGTGATGGAGTGGGGACCACACCGAGGGACAGAAACAGGTACGCAGACACGTGCATTCATGCGCACGGGTCATTCTCTGGGCCCCAGGTCCTTCACGATCGTGCATCACCATGGCCAAGTTAAGAAGCTTTATGATGTGTTGGGCGCAGTGTCGAGGGCTTTCTTCTCAACGATCCCCTGAAGTACGCATAGTCGTTGCTCTACAGGGGAGGGAACAGGCCCAGGGGCTTGAGCTGCTGGCCTTGCCCTTTTCAGTGGGCGGGGCTAGGATCCGATCTGCTCCCAGGCGGTTTGTAGCCTCTATGCTACAACTAGGTTTTTTTCTTCTTACGCGGAACTACTTGTAAGGACAGGGTGCCAGGGAGAGAATTGAGGGACCTCCTTGCGTGTCCTTGGGGGGACCTGAGCCGGTGCTGGTGTGTAGGTGTCGGCACGATGGGTTGCAGGGAGGACAAGAAGCAGTTGGCATGCGCCATCGCCGCCGGCTCCCCGCACCCCTGCCTGCTTCCTGCCCCTGCCTGCTTACCGGAGCAAACCGCCCGGTACCCCTGCGGGTGTGAGTGTTGGGGAGCGGATGCAGCTGAGGCAGCTTGCGCCCACGGCTGACCCCAGCTCAGGGACTGGGGCTGGTGTGTGTTGGGGTTGCAGAGAGAGGAGGGGTGATCACGACCTCCGTCCGGGAAACTTCACGCTGCACTCAGTCTGGTCTTCCTTCTACCTGAGGCAGGTTTACGTAATCCAACTAAAGACCGTAACCTCATGGCCCCTCTCAGCATGGTCGCATGAAGACGAAACCAAAGCCAAATCCAAGTTCACCTCCACCAATAGCCTTGGGAAGTACTGTAGGTCTTTCCGAAATTTGTTCCATTGGAACCAGAGGGCAGTTATGCTCACAAAAGAGAGGAAAGCGGGGCGTCTGGGTGGCTCAGTGAGTTAAAGCCTTTGTCCTTCGGCTCAGGTCATGATCTCAGGGTCCTGGGATCCAGCCCCACATCTGGCTCTGCTCAGCAGGGAGCCTGCTTCCCTCTCTCTGCCTACTTCTCTGCCTACTTGTGATCTTTCTGTCTAATAAATAAAATCTTAAAAAGAGAGAGAGAGAAAAGGGTCTTAAAACCCCTTTCCTCTTCCCTCCCAAAGTCCCCAGACTCCTGCATGCTTTCCTCCCTCGGGCTAGCTTCCTGTCGCTCCCCAGACCCACGAAGCCTCTGGCCCCCAGCCTGCTCTCTGGAGCTTCCACGCCGTCCTTGGGATGGGGCCCACGACCCACCGGAGGCCATCTGTCCCAAGTTTGTAAAATTAGCAGAGAGATGAAGAAGGTGTTTAAAGTCCCACTGCTGGATGGGGTCCAGGAAGACCCCAACAAGCCTGCCTCTTCCATCTCCGGCATTGAGGGGCCTCTGGGACCACAAAGTGATGTTCTAGCAACTGGGACATGGTGGCCTGATCCAAACTGCAGTGTCTTCACTGCTTCTCTAAGCCCTATTAATAGGATCTTCCCGTTTGATAGGGCCTGGATGTGCTCACACAGCCCACACTCACTCACCCCATGCTCACCTATCCCACACCCCCACGCTCACCCACCCACACACTCACTCACACACACTCACCCATGCACACACCCACACCCCCATACTCATGCGCACACTTACCCCCACTCACTCACTTATGCATACATAATCATGTACCCTCACCTATATACACACTCACCCCTATACCACCTACGCTCAGTCATACACAATCACACAGACTCATTCACACATTTACCCCACACCCACACGCAAACTCATTCAAACACACCCGACACACTCACCCGTACACACACTACCCCCACACTCTCACCCCACACTCATACACACTCGCACACCATCACGCTCACACACATCCCCCACACTCACACATTTACACACCCATACCCTCACAACCCCCCACACTCACATGCATACACACACGCCATCCCAAACTGAGACAATCTGGGTTTCCTATTTTGTAATCTGCCTTTTTCAATGAACTATACTGAGAAGATTTTCCCAAGTATTTAATTTTAGGAAACTCTTCTCCCATCATCTGGATTTAACCTAATTGAGCATTCCTCTAGTGTGGGCACAGAGGATGTTTCCACTCATTCGCTCGTATAAATAACCCAGACTGCAGTCCTTCTGCGGGTCTCCGCTTATGTCCGGGGGATAAATTCCTCGGAGGCGAAGCTACTGGGATAAACATTTTGACTGACATTTCACGTGGGAGGACTGAGTTCTCCTCCAGGAGGGCTGTGTGCCCATCCAGCCCCAGGCTGTGTCCTCCTCACAGAGTGGACTGTCCGGTCTGCAGAGGGGTCAAGTGTGGCAGCTGCCCCAGGAGGACTTGTGCCCTGATGGGCTCATTACCACGAGCCACTCTGGGAACAATACCTTCTTGGCCACGTCCACTTCCCAAGTCCTGTTCCCTTGGGGTTTTTTTGTTTTTTTTTTTTTTTTTGGATTTTGACTTCCAACCAATTCTTTTTCTATGGATTTCCATGACAAAGCTCTGGAGATCGGGCTGTTTTTTCCAGCTCAGGACACAAATAAAACTAGTTAATCTAATTTTTCAAAGTCAAACTGCCCTTAGCTTCCCCATCCAGCTCAGTGGGAGCCGGGTGAGAGGGGGTGTGAGGATGCAGGTGAGTGTGGGTAGTTGTGGGAATTAGTGTGTGATTGTGTATGAGTAAGTATGTGGGAGTGTGACGTGAGTGTGTGGGTGAGCTTGTGAATTTTATGCATCTGTGTAAGGGTGCATGTGAGTATGGGTGTGGGGTGTGTGTGTGTGAATGGGGATACGAGAGTGTGGGGATGAGTATGTGTGTGAGGGGGTGGGGTGAGTGTGTGAGTGTGGGGGTGTAGGCTGGGTAAGTGTGTGTGTGCGTGGGTGAGTGTGGGCTGGGTGAGTGTGGGCTGTGTGAGCACATGCCCCAGGCCCTATCAAACAGGGGGAGATCCTATAATATGACTCATGACTCATGGGAGCAGCAACGACACTGCGGTTTGGATCAGACGGCCGTGTCCCAGTTGCTGAGACATCACTTAGTGGTCCCAGGAGCCCCTTGATGTGGGGATGGGAGAGGTAGGCTTGCTGGGGTATTCCTGGACCCCCATCCAGCTGTGGGACTAAGCAGGCTCTCTTTGTGGGCTTCCCCACCCAAGATATCAGAGGAAACCAAAGAAGGATGGTGCCTCCCACCCAGCCTCCCTATCCCTGGGACCCTGCTGCTGGGGGCAGGCACTACATGAGAACACAGGGAGGGTGACCTTGTGTGACTGGTGTGCAGTCCTCATGGCCCCTCTGTACTTAGCAGGTAGCCCTGGGACAGACCCCTGAGGAAAGCAGACCCCTGAGGCAGAGCAGGGCAGGCCGAGGGAGCATGGGGGGCCTGGTGTTGCTGCATGTGGGTGTCACCCTTGCACCCTGGGCTCACTGGACCTGAGCATTCAGTGCCCTCGGGGGGGGGGGCTGCAGCTCCTGCTCCCCCTCCCACCCCAGAACTGATCCCCAGAGACTTTTGGTGGGGAGTGGCAGGGAGCTTCACGCCCCTCTGCTGACCAGGCCACCATGCTGTGCGCAGCAGCCTTGGGATGTCCTCCAAGGCGACCTTGGCAGGTGCACGTTTCGCACACAGCTCTCTGATGGCGCTCTGGCTCCCCGCCAGCCCCTCCCTGGAGGGTGGGCTACCAAGAACAGGGATTCCAGGAACTGTTCTCAGGCCCCTGGAAACTCATTTTCCTTTAAATGTCAACTGCCTCTTCAGTAACCCTCAGAGAGGTCCCCATGCCCAGGGATGTGGGACAGAAGGGGCTGAGAGCCAGTGCTGCCTGAGGTAAACACGGAGGCCTCCTTGGCCTCAGGAAGTTGGGGCTGGGGGCCGGGATGGGCTGCCAGAGGCCTCCTCTTACCACACACAGGTGCATACCCTGCTCCCCCTCCACCCCCTGACACAGACACACACATACACACACGCAGACCTGGTCCTTGGCTTTAAAAGGCAGACCCGAAGCTGCCATTACAGGTGGACTGAGACCGTCCGTAGGAACAATGGCCCACACCCTAGCTTTGGGAACAAAGCATTTTTCTCAGGAGCTCCTGGGACACCCGGCCTTGCTCTGTGTTCTGATTGGTTGGGCTTTGGAGATGCTTTCGTGTCATATCATTATCAGTTCCCAAAATTGTCCCATCTTGGAGAAGTCATGGAGAACCGAGGCCCTTGAGTTTGCCGAGTGTCCTGGATTGAACACTGGTTCCCCAATTTGTGTTCACCTGGAACCTCAGAAGTTGACCGTATTTGGAAATAGAGTCTTTGCAGATATAATTTGTTAACTTCAAATGAAGTCATAGTGGATTCAGGTGGACTCCATCTAACATGACTGGTGTCCTTAGTAAGAAGAGAAGATGGAGACACACAGAGAGAAGGCAGCTGGGACTAGTGGGCACAGCTATGAGCTAAGGAATGCCAAGGAAGGCCCACAAAGACCAGAAGCAGGAAGAGGTAGGAAAGATCCTCCTCGAGAGCTTCAGAGAAAGCACGGCCTGCCAGCACCTCGATGTCAGGACTCCTAGTATCCAGAACACTGGGAGAATAAATTCTGTGACTTAAGCCATCTGGTTTGGGTTCATTTGTTAAAGGCAGCCTTAAGAAATGAATAATGAGGGGCGCCTGGGTGGCTCAGTGGGTTAAGCCGCTGCCTTCGGCTCAGGTCATGATCTCAGGGTCTTGGGATCGAGTCCCGCATCGGGCTCTCTGCTCAGAGGGAGCCTGCTTCCTCCTCTCTGTCTGCCTCTCTGTCTACTTGTGATTTCTCTCTGTCAAATGGATAAATAAAATCTTAAAAAAAAAAAAAAGAAATGAATAATGAAAGCCTTTTGTTTTTTATTCATTTGCTTATTTATAATAAGGTCTCAATCATACTAACAATATAAAAAGTCTGCCTCTAGTCATGCAATTTAAGCACCTTATTTGCTGGCATTTGGTTTCTTGCCCTCTGCCCTTGGCCATGAATGCAGACTGGACAGGAAGTGCGCTGGCCAGGGTAGAGCTCTGCCTCCATCCAGCCACGTACCTGCTCACTGGTGACCTGCTGAGGAAACCTGAATGCTCTCTCGGGTTCCTTCCTAGCAGAACTATTTCACAGGAAGGAAACTCAGAGATCAGGTGCGCGTATACGCAAATGTACTTATAAACACACATTGCAAAGTCAAACCTAAATATTGAAAAATTATCCACCGGAGCTAAGCTATGCAATCAGCATAAATGTCCGTTGGCCGATGAAAAGTTAGCGTGTGATATAAGCACACAATGGAATATCATCCATCTTTAAAAAAAAAAAAAAAAAGGGAATTCTCTCCACGGGGCAGCATGAAAGATAAACTTGGAAGAGATTGTGCTAAATGAAATAAGCCACCTGTATGATATATCTGAAGTTGTCCACTTCGAAGAAGCAGAGAGTAGAATGGTGGATGGTGGGCGGGGGGGGGGGGGGGGGGAGGGGCTGAGGGAGGGGGAACAGGGGGAGGAGAGAGGGGAGGTGCTAATGGATGGGCCGAAGGTGCCAGTGAAGCAAGCTGATGAGCTCCGGAGTTTTGCGGCTCGACCCCCGACCTACAGAGCACATTGTATCGTACTCTCAAAAATGTCTTAGGAGGGTAGACCTTATGTTAAGTATTCTTACGACGGTAAAAAGGAAACTAGCAAAAAGAACTTTGTCTTTAAAGTCAACACCCGGGCGCCTGGTGGCTCAGATGGTTAAGCATCTGCCTGCTACTGCCCCTCGGAACAATTTGTTACTTAAACTATAACCCCTGGAGGATTTTACTAGTAGCCAAGCACATTTAGATGTGGCCTTAAGAAAAACCTATACTGGCAACACATCTTTGGGGAGAAGGACGAGACGATATACGACCGCGAAGCTGGGCAGCTGGGGATGCCTGGCTGGCTCAGGGCGGAATGCCGCCCCTTCACAGAAGCCGGGCAGCCGGGAACGCCCGGTCAGCTCAGGGTGGAACGAAATACCGCCTGCTTCCCTTTTTCGTGATCGCTCCTTTCTCTTCCCAGAAGCGCCCGTTGGTAGAGGAGTCCTCCGAATGTGCTTGTTTAACTATAAACTTTATCCTCCTTCTTGCTTGTCCGCAAGACGTGACTAACGTGTGACCTTCATTGGTACTTCCGTTGGCTAGTGTTTCTATCCAATAAAAGTGAGACTGTGGAGTTGCTCGTGGCAGCAGTCTTTTCGACTGTTGTCCCCTATTCCCAATCTCTTGCAGCTGACTTTTTTGTGCCTAATTCTCCCGTCGCTGACTGGAAACGGCATCTGCCTTTGGCTCCCGTCATGATCCTAGGGCCCTGGGATCGAGTCCCGCATCGGGCTCCCTGCTCAGCGTGGAGCCTGCTTCTCCCTCTGCCTCTGCCTCGTTCTCAGTCTCTCGTGAATAAATAAATAAGTAAATACATAAAAATCTTTAAAGTCAACACCCAACTTTCGTGTACTTTAATACACGTTTCATGAAACCACCAAGATACTTAAAAATGATCCTTCTGTTCTCTTCCATTAGCTTGGATGGCTTTAAAGTGATCACACTGTTCAGTGGTGGTACTGTGAAGTGTTTCTGTCCTAACAACTGTAAACGAGGGCGCTGCCCCAGGGCCCCTGCTGCCACCCAAACCCTGTGGCCTTATCTCAGGGCAAAACATCAGGGGCTGCTCCCCAAATCTGGGCGGGTGAGGTCAAGGGAGGCCTGCTTTCCCAGGAGTCCTTTTGGCCGGTGTGCTGGCCCAGGGACCCTCTGACCCCAGGGTTCTGCCCAGTCTTCTCAGAGCACCTCCCCCACAGGGCTTCCCTCCCTGGCCTTTGCCCTGATGCCTGCAGGCACCCAGACCAGGACACATCCCGAGCTACCTGAGTACCCTTGAGGGGACACCCTGCCCTCATCCCCATTTCATGGATGAAGGACATGGAGGCACAGAGGGGGCAGGAGCAGCGAGGAAGGGGGCTCACTTCTGAGGCTGAGCTCGGCCTCTTCTGCTAGGTTTATTGTAATTACTTCTTCACAGCTATGATGACAGGAAACACATTTTTTGAAGGTTTAAAAATAGGCACACAGTTATTTTTCCAGAACACCCAACATTCTGAACTTTATGAGATGTGGTAAAATCTCTGAGCAGACCTTTTAGATTCATCTGCTCTGAAAACACGTTCTTACACATACAACGGGCCTCTTGACTTTTCAATGACTGGTTCTCTTTAGCTTCCTGTTCCTGTGACAACGGCTTGTGAGGGGCTTCCTGTTAAGACGTGAGCATCAAGGGTCTGCTGTCCCATGAAAGGTTACTCTCCTTGGTCAAAGCCGAAAGATCTTATTAATCTGCAGCAACCGGCACCAGCAGAAGAGAGCATCCGCCTAGAAGAGGCGTGAGGCAGTGTTTCCACCAAGCGCAACCCCATAGCAGCCCCCTACTGCCCGGACCCAACAAACCCGCGTCTGACTCTCCCACGAAGCCACAGAAACTGGACTTATTCCTCCTGGAATGACACCATGTTTGTTAGCACACACACACACACACACACACACTGCGCACACCTCCCACACACCACATACCTACACCTCACACACCACACATAACATATACCTCACACACACCACACATACCTACATCTCACACGCTACACAACATACACACTATACACACCACACACACATCACATACCCTGTATGTACCACACCACCTACCTTACAACTCGCACACCTCACACACACCTACACCTCACACACATCATACACCTTACACATACCACATACGCATATACATCACACACCTTATATATACCACACCATACATGCCACACACCCACACCCACCACACATATGCCCACATACACCCACCACACGTACCTCACATGCACACACTCACATCACACATTATCAGACAACCCACAGCACACACACTACACACATACCACACACCTCACACACATTACACACCTCACATATACCAACCCCCTCACTCCCCACCTACACATACCATGCACCCCTCACACCACATCCTCCCACACCACATACATCGCACACATAATCCCCACACACCTCACATACACCCACGCACTCACATCACACATACCACACACATACCTCATGCCAGCAAAGCACTTAGGAAGAAGAGGGGGTGCCTGTCCTTGAAGATGCCACAGCCCTAAAGCTGATTCTGGAAGGATTCCTCACTCAGCCCCGGTGAAGCAGTGGGGCTACATGGGGCGCTAATCACCTACAGGGGCCTGAGGATGATAGGGCTGCCCTGGAAGCTGGGGGCCTGGGTCCCTGTCACCAGGAGTATGATCTTGGACAAGAGGGACTCCTTGAAAGTTGCCTCTGGATCAGCACTGATGGGAGCAGGACCTGCAGGCTCGTAAGACCAGTGCCTTTAGTGGATACACACGTAACTAATGACAGGACAAATGACTAGCGAGGTCAGGCTGGGGGCTGTCCTCTTACCTCTGGTTCCTGTCTCCTTTGCTCTCGGTGACGGTGTTTATGAAGACCTCCTCCAGCCCATGACACCCCCTCCTTGCCACCTCCTGCTCCTGAGGTCTCGCCTGTAGTCAAGACCCATGGACACCTGGAGCCCCAAGCTCTTCGTCCACCAGCTTCCTTGCCTATAGCCTGAACCATAACCCACTCATACCACGGCTTCCTCGAGGAGGAGGCAGAGAGGAAGGGACACAAAGGCCCAATTCCTTCCAGCTCGTGTGACCCCAAGTGTACAACATGTGAAGACAGAGGGAGCTGGGGCCTAACACTGCAGCCTGACCAGCCCCTCCCCGAGGTCCTCATATGTGGACATGGAGTCCCTGTTGGTTCCTGAGGTGATTATCCTGCAGTTAGGATCACTTGGGCTCCTTTCCTAGAAGGCAAGACCATGCTGGGTACCCACAGTTCAGCGCAGAAGCTTGAGAATCTCCATGAGGGGAACCATCTGCAAACCAGAAGCTTGCCCGTGCTGGGACAGCAGGTGCCCAGGAAGAGGCTAAGGGAGTCCGGTTGGGCACTAGGCTGCTGAGTGGGGTGGTGGGTGACCCCACGTGGTTGTGGGCCATTGTGCTGGACATTCTAGAGGTAAGGGCATTGGGCCCGTGTTTGGGTGGGCTGGCCTGCAGGGCAGAGGGAGACGCTGAGGCTGAGGTGTGTGTGTGTGACATCCCATCAGTCATCCTGAGAAGGGGCAGGTCCTGGGCCAGGAGGCCCTGGAGGGCAGGGCAGGCTGGGAGCTGCAGGAGCCTCAGAGGACAGGTCAGAGCTTAGAAGACATTGGCGAGGAACAGCATGGAATCTCCCTTGGCAGATTCAGAAACTTCTGGAAGGAAGCTGTAAGCACGGGTTAGAAAGAATTGTGAATGGGAGAGCAGCAGCTGCCTGAAAACAGCCGGCAAAGCCCTCGGGGACAGAATGGAGGTGGGTATCTGGACCTGAGTGCTGGTGAGGAGGGGCCCGAGGAGGGGCCCTGAGGAGGGGCCTCAGCTCGGCAGTGAACCGCAGTCCTCAGGGCTAGTGGTTCCAGCTCCTGTGGTGAGGGTGAGGGAGCATGGGGGCATCAGGGTCCCTCAGATGCCTCTTTGGGGCACACAGTTCCTCAGCTGCCCATCATACCCCCACAGGGCCCTGGGATGGTCTCTTCACACAGAGGCAGATGGAATCTGAAGGGGCTGGTGTTTCTCCAACCTTCTTC
This sequence comes from Mustela lutreola, assembly GCF_030435805.1. NCBI lineage: Eukaryota > Metazoa > Chordata > Mammalia > Carnivora > Mustelidae > Mustela > Mustela lutreola. The sequence goes on from NC_081292.1 coordinate 167,048,657, forward strand.
CCTCAGGGATCCATCCCCAGAAATAATAATGCTGCCCACATTTGAGGACATCCTTTTAATCACAAACTGCTTATCCAGAGTCTGGCTTGAGGTTGGGACACTGGGAGACAGAACTTGGGACCCTCCCCAGGTACAGTGATGGTAACACTCCTGCTCCCTCCTAGCACTGGGGATCCCCACCATGGTCGCTTTGACCTCCAGCCTTTCTGTGTTAATGCCTGTACTGCAACCACCCTGAAATTCTTCTTACTCTTTCTGGAGAGAAGTGAGGGGGATCGGGGGCCTGCACTGACATTAGGGCCTCAGGAGCTCTCCCCAGGCCAGGCTGGGCCTCCCCACCTTCCCCGCCTGGCCCCCCGGGGCTGCGCGTCTACACGATGCCCTCCGGACGCTTGCTCCTCCAAACCACCAGCGCTGTCACCAGCAGGGTCACCAGGATGGGCACCACGATGAAGGGACAGAGGATGTTTCGGGGCGGGTCCCGCACAGCCCTGCCAGACACAGGGCAGTTTTTGAAGTAGTGCTGGTGGATGGCCACGAAGAACGTGTCCACAGCCGCGTTTGGCCAGAAGCAGTTCAGCTGGGCCGCCACATTCCTGGTGCAGTCTGTGAGTTCACTGTAGCTCCTGCAGATGGGAAAGCAGCTTATCAGCCCCTGAGTGGGCTGAGGGCCATGGGAGGACCCAGTCGCCCACCATGGTGAGCACTCGCGGAAGTCCAGGCCCAGAGGCAGCAGCCCAGCTGTAGGAGAGGGGGGCCCCAGATGGGGGCTCCCCAGATGTCCTGCACGTGGCCAGGCCCTGGAAGGTGAGCGGGGTCTTAGGGCCATCCCTCCCTGCTTCCGGGGTGCCAGGGACTAGGATGCCACATGTAAGGGCAGCCTGAAAGGTAGGCCAGTCAGGCCCACTCAGACAGCAGCCTGGGTCAAAAGCCATCCGCACACAAATCCACAGCTTCTCCAGCCTCTCCCCATGCCTGCCCCTCGGCTTGGAAGGCAGGGGCCTCATCTCCCAGCCCCCATCTTCCCACTCTCACTGGCATCTCCCACAGGGTCCATCACCCTTCCTTGTATGGAGGGACATATGTATCATGTGTAAGCGCCGTGAGAACAGGGCCGGCCTGCTTTGCACACCTGTAACCCCAGAGCCTGGAAGAGCAATCAGCACACGCCAATCACCAGGCAGTTGTTACTTTCTTTCTTTCTTTTTTTATTGTGGTAAAATTTAAATAACACAATTTCATTTTACTATTTTAACCATTTGTTAAGTGCACAGTAAGGGGCTGTAAGTACGTGCACGCTGTCATGTAGCCATCAGCACCATTTCCAGACCTTTCTCAGCTTCCCTAACAGAAACTCTGTCCCCATGAAACACTGACTTCCCGTTCCCACTTCCCACCCACCAAGCAGCTTTTTGTCTCTGACTGTGACCACTCTAGGGACCTTGGGTAAGTGGAATCATAAGGTATTTGTCTTTTTGTGATGGGTTTATTTCCCCAAGCAAAGCGTCCCTAAGGTTCATCATGTGGTAGCAGGTGTCAGACTCCTTCCTTTTCAAGGCTAAATCACGTTCTGCTTGCACCTACTTCATTTTGTTTATCCATTATCAATGGACAACCTGGGTTGCTTCCACGTTTAGTGACTGGGAGGAACACAGCGGGTACAAACACGGGTGGGCAAACATCTCTTGAACACCGTGCTTTCAATTCTTTTGGGTATACTCCCAAGTGTGTAACTGCTGGATACGGTGGGTCTACATTTAACACTTTGGGTAAATTACTTTTTAATAAGTGAAGAGTCAATATGGGGGGAAAGGAAGATGTAGTTTCCAGAAGGGAAAACACTTCTGCTTCTGCTTATCAGGTAGAAAGCTGCAAAGTGTGTTGCTCTTACTTGAATGATAACAAAACAAACAAACAAAAAAAAAAAGCCAAAGAGACTAGGAAATGGTATGTTTTCTGGAATCTGTCAGAGGTCTGAGACTGCAAAGCAGTGAAGTAACTTATTTCAAGCCAGAACTGTCCCACCTGGGGCCACGCGTGGGAAAGAGACACAGCTGCCATACCACATGCGAGAAGAAATCCACTTGTAAAAAACTGTCAAAGGCCAACTGTGGACTAGAAGGTCAGTTTGGAATTTCTGGGGCCCCAGACACACTGACTCATCACGTCTTCCCATGAGGCGCCAAAGGGCGTTCCTGAGGACTGGGGCAGGCAGGAGACTGGTTGTCACACTTGGCCAGGCACACTACGTTTCTTGAATACTTCTCATGTAAGAATTCCCAGCCTTAGACCCCTGGAGGAACAGGAGGGAACAGACCCATAGCCCTTCTGACATTCCCAGGCCTTTCTCTCCCTGGGAGCAAAAGCCTGAAGCTGCTGAGGGAAGGATGGTACAGCCCGTCAGCCCAGGACACAAGAAAGATGCACAGTGGCTGAGGGAGGGATGGGGAAAAGACTGTCTTCCCTTGGGAGAGCAGCAGGAACCCATCCTGGGCCTAGGATCCTGGGTGATACCAAACAGAGGTCTTCTGCCGCTGGGAGGGAGGCAGGACTCTCCCTGCTAAGGCCCCACAGATACAGGGCAGGGTTTGGCCACCATGGGAGAGGCCCAAAGGCAGGGGCCTGTCTGAACTGAGGCTCTGCTCCCTCATACGGGCATAACACAGACTAATAAGCAGTAACCATCTGCCGCCCAGACAAGGTGGGGAGAGACCCACTGTGTGTGGCCCGGGCATGCAGGGTGGGATGTTGCACTGAGGACATGTCACCAGGCCCGACTCTGAGCCCAAGGCTGCAGCAGCCTGTTGCTAGAGGTGTAGAGGGCTGTGGTGTTCTGAAACTCTCTGCGGCAACCACAAGCCCTAAGCCCAGCCCAGTTCCTGACAAGACTGACTCAAAACCCCACCCGAACAGCCTGGCAGGAGCAGCTCATTCATTTCCAGGTAGAAACAGTAGTTGCCTCAGTCTCGGCTTTCCTATACATGAATGTTCAGTATTCAATACAGAATCACGAACTTTCATTCCAAAGAACAGAAACCAAGCAACCCCTTGTCAAGAGATACATCAATCCACAGAATCAGACTCTGAGATATCATAACTATCATGCAGTTTTCCTCAAAAGGAAAACTATGATAAAGGGTCTAAGTGGGGAAGGTAGACAACAGACACAAACAGAGAAGTTCAGCAGAGATGCAAGGTATAGAAAACAAACAAACAAACAAACAAAGAGCATCAGAGAGAATTCCTTTGATGGACTCATCAACAGACCTGACATCTGAGGAGTGAACTGCTGAATCTGAAGGTAGGTCAGAAATTACTAAACAGAAACACAAAGAGAAAAAATAGAGCATGTCTGTGGCGAATTAATAACACTGCCAATGTTATCAACTCCAGTTTGTAATCTGAGTCTCAGAAGGAGGAGAAGAAATGGGGCAGAGGGGCCCCTGGGTGGCTCAGTTGGTTAAGCATCTGCCTTTGGCTCAGGTCAGAGATCCCAGGGTCCTGGGATCAAGACCCACATTGGGCTCCCTGCTCAACAGAGAGCCTGCTCCTGCCTCTCCCTCTGCCCCTACCCCTGCTTGTGCTCTCTCTCTCTCTCTCAAATAAATAATACAATCTTAAAAAAAATAATAAAATAAATAGGACGGGAAAAGTTTTTAAGAGATAATGGCTGAAAAATTTCCAAAATTAGTGACATATCAAATTGCAAATCCAAGAAGTCAGAGAGCCCCAAATAGAGCAAAAACCAAAGTGACAGCAACAGCCAATAAACAGCCATATAGACACATCAAATTCAAACTAGCAGCAGAAAACCAAAGATAAAGGGAAAAAAATCCAAAAGAAAAAAATCCTAGAGCCTGTCAAGAAAAAATACACCTACGGAGGAGCAATGACAGGATGTCAGCAGACTTCTGAGACTGTGCAGGCCAGGGGACAATGGGGTGACAAAGTGTTGGGAGTGGCAGTGGGAACACACCTCTGTCTGCCCAGAATTCCACACCCAGCAAAAATAGCTTCCACATATGAAGTTGAACTGAAGACTGAGAGAATTCACTGCCGGCAGATCTGGGTTAAAGAAACGTTTGAGATTTTCAGTCAGAGGAACATAGCAAGATGAAGAGCTCTGTGAAAAGTAAAAATGAGGATCTTTAAAAGATATATTTCTGATCTTCCTGATTTTTGATGTAGAAAGTGAGTAAAGGGAGCAGAGACCACAGAGAAACTACCCAAGGAGGCTTGAAAAGGCTGCATGGAAAAGGCCAGGGTGTCTCCAGCCTTGAGCACCCCACTATGTAGCTCCTTTTAGACTTGAAATCGCTAAGTCACTGTTTTCTCTGCCCTGGCTGCTCTCTGGGTCACTGCTGTGAGCGCACAGGGACCATGGGGCCCCCTCAGTCCATGTGGGAGGGCGGGGTGTGGAGGCCCCAGGAGGGGGAGAGTGGGCTGAGGCGGCAGCAGCAGACCTGCAGGGGTCTGCAGGTCTGCAGCCACCAGGGTGTGCGGTTTTCCCAAGTGAGCAAGGACTCATGTTTCAAGTAAAAACAGAAGTGGGAAGATTGGCAGGAAATCCTGACAGGCTGGGTCTCACTGGGTGAGGGAAGAAACCAGCATGCATCCAGTGGCTGGCCCGGGGCAACGCTGAATGTGTCACATATTGTAAAAGCCCCAAGTCCAGCCTTCTGGGCTGGCTGTTGGTCAGCCACAGGGTTACGTGTTATAAGTGCTGGTTTAAATGACTGCCTTCTCCCCTGCCTCAGGCCCAGCAGACCCATCCAGTCAGCGGGACCAGTGACAATCCATCCTAAACATCGTTCCCCATTTTCTGTGCCTAAAGGAAAGGAGATGGGATATCCCTACAAAGAGGGGTTGGGGTTGCCATGTCTGGGCTGGCCAACCAGGATGGGGAAGAGCTCCCGACCTAAGAGACAAGACTCGTCAGACCCCACACTGAGGCCATGTGGAGGGTGAGCCTCTGATGGGCTATTCTGGGATCAGGCGCTTTCTCCTTGAAATGTTATCCCTCCAGTCTGCAAAGCCACCCCTGTCTAAAAATATCTCTAACATGCAGTTGGCCATCCACATCCTGTTTATTTATACAGAAGTGACAGCTGAAACTTTCAATAAATATTTCGAGCCCTGTCAGCAAGGGTGTGATAAGAGAATTCCCCTCAGAGCGCAGACATTCTTCTCTTCAGCAGAACATAGTACTGACTGAAGGGCCCAAAATAATCATGAAAAATATTCTTGCCTTAACCCTCTATTTTCAGTTCTCACGTAACTGAACAATTACATTTTTTTTGTGTGTGTGTCTGAGTCTTTCTATTCTGGGCCCTTAAGCAAACTTTGTTTGGCATGTTTCTGAACACTATGGTGGGAGCTTCCCATATACTTGGGTCCCAAGTCAAGGGTGCCATGACTCACGGGTGTTTACTTATGGACAAGAAGGCCGATGCCCACGGATGCCCCAGACAAGTGGTGTACTCTGGGGACACTTGTGGTTGGTGTTTTCCCCAGCTAGTCCTGACCAGCCCTGATGTGTGGGGTATCTGAGTTTGAGCCCTGACACCCCACAGACCTGGATTCAAATCCCATCTCCATGACTTATCATGCGTGATCTTGGGGATCTCATGACCCCTATCAGAGTGAGCCCTGGCCTCCTTCTATTCTTTTTTTTTTTTTTTAAGATTTTATTTATATATTTGACAGAGAGAGATCACAAGTAGGCATAGAGGCAGGCACAGAGAGAGAGGAGGAAGCAGGCTCCCTGCTGAGCAGAGAGCCTGATGCGGGACTCGATCCCAGGACCCCGAGATCATGACCTGAGCCGAAGGCAGCGGCTTAACTCACTGAGCCACCCAGGTGCCCCTCCTTCTATTCTAATGAGGAGACTACCTGTCAGGGTTACAAGGCAGATCAAGTTAAATGAGGTCAAGGGCCCAACATACAGCAGGTGCCCAATAAATGCATGTTACTTCATCGCTTCCTCCCAGACAATTGGCGTGTGACTCCTGAAGTCCACGCTTCTTGTTCCATCAGCTTGAGCAAACGCTGACCAGACAACACGTGTCTCAGCCTCCAAAATTGGAGGAGGAAGTGTTTTTGGACTTAGGTTTAGCTCATCTGCCTCAGTATTTGCCTCCACCTGTCCAGGATCATGTATTGTGCAGGGTTTCCAGTGGCTCTGCAACCCCCACCCCCGTGGGGAGGGGAGGTGGTGGCCTGGCAGCCCGAGTGAGGTTGGCCTGAGAGCCTGTCAGAGTGCCAGATGACACGGGGCAGGGAGGCTTTCAGGGAGTGGGGGAAGCCTGTGCGTGGGTGTGAGACACAGAGCCAGATATCCGTGACGCCCCTGGTGAGACAGCTCTTCTGGAAATCCAACAACTAATACGCATCTGTGAAGAACTTTAACCTCACTGTTTAGGGGGGAAAAAAAAAAGTGAATTCCTAGATTTAAAAATAAGACTGCACTGACGACAGTGTAGTGGAATGAGGGGAACACATACATCATCACTAATCAATAAAATGACATTTTTCTGGAAGGCAATTTGGCAGTACGTGTCAATGACCTCAGAACTGGGGATACCCTCTGACCCAAGAATTCTGATTCTGGGAATTATCCTAAAATAATACCATAAAATGTAGACACATGTCATGTAACGAGATGTTCACTGCAACTTTCTGATTGTGAAAAACAGCCAACAGTTGGACAGGGGTGAAGGAGACTGCTTCTAAAAGCTTCCCCTGAGCTCCTTCTCCTGGGGGCTCCCAGTCCCACCAACGGTCTCCACGGCCAGCTCCAGCCACAGCCTTTCAGGAAGGCCACCAGAGGGCGCTCCTCCGAGGCACTTCCTCTTCATGGCCTCTCCTGGGGATGCTTCTCCTGACAGCCACCTCCTCCCTTGAGCCTCTCCCCTCTGTCAGCAGCCTGACCTGTCTCCACCGAGAGGCTCCCCTGTCCTTGCTACCTACCCCGTGCTGGGAGGGGTGTCCATACTCTGCAGGCTCCTTGGCTCGTGGGCCAGCTGTGACGCTCCACACCTGCATGTGAAACTCACTTCTGTCCTCATCTAGCTGTCAACACAGCTGACTTCCAGGCTATCCCTGCCTCAGCCCCATTTCCCACCACCTGGGAAACCTTGCCCAGCTCCTGAGCCGTCATGGGCTTCTCCTTATCTCCTCCAGAGGTGTCCCCCCTCTTCCTGTGTGGCTCTATCTCTAGGCCCAGGAGTAGGCAGAAGTGACTTGTCTTCATGGGTTATTACCCACCCTCAACCATGTCCTGTCCTTCTCACTGGCTACATGCTAGCTTGGCTGGCTAACATTTCTGTCTCAGGATATTTGCACATGCTGCTTGAAAGGTCTTTGCTTTCTGCATGGAAGGCTCCTAACCCCATCTTCCCAAGGCCAACCTTTTCTTATCCCTCAATGAAAGGGCGCCAAGAGCGACATTCCCACTGTGACAGTGTTCGGAGAGCTTCCTGGTGTACAGATAGCCTACAGGAGGTGTCAGAAGCACAAGATGGAGTTGACCACACCTTCAAGTCAGAGACTTTAACTCCCTTTCAGGGCTGAGCAGATTAAAATCTATATAATGTGAACAAACCACATTCACTGAAGTATTGTGATGTGCCTGGTCGGCAGAGAATCAATCACCTTTTCAAAGGTCACAGATTCTACTGCAGCAGGAAAGAACAATAACAGAAGCCCACAGCAGAAACCGTACATCAGTAGTCTTTGACTACAATATTCAAAAGTAGAAATTAGTAAGAAAAGGATAAGTTAAAAAAAAAATCAACTGTCCAGAAATTAAAGATGACTCCTATAATCTTGAGGTCTGAGGAGAACTTGACAATTCATTTACGCACTATTAAGAAGACAATGGCAATACTATTTGTAAAAGTTAAGGGGATGAAAAAAAAAGTTAGGGGATGGCCCACAAACAATCCTGAGAAAAATCCGCTCTCCTAAACTTACTTACTAAACAAAAACATATGAAAATACACAAAGAAAGTCTCCAAATCAAGACAGTTTAAAAAAGAACAGCAAAGTAAATTATTCCAAAGGATAAATCATTTAAATGCACTACTAATTGTTAGAAACAAATAATTAGGGATATTTTAAAAAATAGTAAAATGAATCAGCAAATTAAAATGCTGATTCTTTAGAAAAATAGTTGCAGTGAAACCAGCCATATTTCTAAATCCTATAATGTAGAAGAAAAGTAGGGGTGGGGCACCTGGGGGGCTTAGCTGGTGAAGCATCTGCCTTCCGCTCAGGTCATGATCTCAGGGTCCTGGGATGGAGTCCCACATGCACTGGGCTCCCTGCTCAGCAGAGAACCTGCTTCTGCCTCTCCCTCAGCCGCTTCTCCTGCTTGTGCTTTCTCTGACAAATAAAAATAAATAAAATTAAAAAGAAATAAAGTAATTCTCTATTAACATTCCCATGTATCTTCTCATATTTTTTAAAAGATTTTTAAAAATTATATTTATTCATTTGAGAGAGAGAACAAACAAGAGTACAAACAGGGGGAGGGTCAGAGGCAGAGGGAGAAGCAGGCTTCCTGCTGAGCAGGGACCCCAATGCGGGGCTTGATCCCAGGACCCCAGGATCATGACCTGAGCCAAAGGCAGACGCTTAAATGACCGAGCCATCCAGGTGCCCCTCACTAATTTCTGATTTCTGATTAAAAAGAAACAACCTTGTAAAACCACAAAGAGCTTCTTTTCTTAATGTGATAAAAACTTCTCCCACAGCAAGGGCACATCCCATTCATTACTGGAACCCTGGGGGTATTTTCATCACAGGCCAGGGGGACTTCATCTTCAAGTGGTCATGTCTTCTCCCTTGTGGTTTCCGCCTCTGGGGTCAGGGCTCCGACCCACAACTGGGTCGTCACGCGCAGCCTTTCCTAGGCAGGACAGGGCTGGCCACCCCTGGGGCTACTTCCTCTGGTGATGCAAAACCACACAGCGTCAGGCCTGGAGTGAGCGTGCCAGGCTGGCTCATTGCTACAAAGGGCCTCGGACCCTAGGGAGACCGGGGGCCCCCCAGGTAGCTAACTGAGCCCACGTGGTCTCTATCTCTGTGGGCCCCCACACAAGGGGACTCAGGAGCTGGCCCTCTTGCCCGGAGGTAGCACAGGATGGGACATCTTTTGTTTTTCTTGATGCTGGGGGATGTCAAAGGAAGTCTGTGACCAGGCCCAGGGACAGGAGGCCTTGAGCATCTCTGCAGCCCAGGGCTGAGCCACAGTGCTCAGACAAGAAGGCTTTGGCGTTACTGTGACCATTGCATGCAAACACGTACTGGAAAAATGCATCTTTCCAAGGTTCCTCCCATGGTGGATCGGATCTCCTTATTTTGTAGAACGGGGACCCTGGACATCCTGGCAGACCTGTGTGCCCAGGGAGCTTGGCCCACGACTCGCAGCATTCACGGGCACAGACTCAAGGTCTCTACCAACACTCAGGCCACAAAGAACCGAAACAGCTCGACAGGCTTCATACAAAACCCTGTGAGCGGCGGAGGTAACTTCACATCATGTCAGATCCCTGGTCAACAGTACCTCCCTGACCCCTGGGCCCTGGCCGAGGGAGGTGGGCAAGTGCCATTGCCTCAGAAAATGAAGAACATGAACAGAACAGTGAATAAACCGCCTCGGGAGGGTACCAGGGAAGAGGGAGGCCCATGGAGACCGGCTGGCATTTTCACTCTGGCTAGGAGGAGACAGTCCCGAGAACCACTTGCCCCCCACCCGGGGTGTGCGTCAGCTGATAAACAGCAGAAGGGGGTCAGGGAAGAGCTGGAAAGATCTCACCCTGCAAGGCCACTGTGGAACACAGATGTGGGACAGCCCTCTGTGGCCTCCTCGAGCCAGTGCTCCCCCTTCCCACCCTGCTGGGCCTTTGGCCTCCCATCTCCTGGCCCGAAGCCAGCCTGGGCTCCCATCCCCAGAGACATTCCACAGGGGAAAACCGCAAGGCAGCGGTCTAGGGTCACCCCACTTCAGTCCCTGGGTGTTGGCTCAGAAAGATGCTGCCTGGGGGAGGGCAGTACCCTTTCACCCAGTACAGATGAGGTCCTGAGGGCCCTGTCCCTGGAAGTGACCCCCACACCTCCCATCCCAACGGCATGTGGGCGGTAGACACTGGGAGCCTGAACCTGGCCCCTCTCCCACGTTCTGCTTTCTGCCTGCTTCTTAAGACGCACGTACGCACGACCTGCTCCATGACCCCATCCCGTGAAGAAAGGATTTCACGGTTCCTTTCCTGCAGAGGACTGGCTTCCCCCAACCCGGCTTCCACCGCAGGGTGGCAGAACAGGCCTGCGGCTCTCCTCCTGAAGCCCCCCGAGCCCCCTGCCCGTGTTCTTCTATTTCCTCTCAAGACAGGACTCAGGCCTGATGCTTTTGGTATGCGTGCCCTGGCTGAGTGCCCTGGCCCCGTGGCGCCCCTCTCCCGCATCCCCCATACTATCCCCTGCAACCAATTGCAGCTGCCTGTCTGCTATCTGCCTCCCCACCGGACTGGGACGCTGGGAGATGGGGTGGCTCCTCTCAGGTCCTCATGGAATCCTGGTCCCTGGGTGGGGGCACAGTAGGGCTCAGCGCACAAGGCTGATATGCTTGTGACTCTGGCCTCCCCCAAAGGAACCACCTGGAGCCCTTGCTCCCCAAACCTAGGCCAGGAGGGAGAGGTGGTAGAGGGCACTGTCCCTTCCCACCTGGGCTGTCCTGGAGCTCCTTGCCTGGATACAGGCCCTGTAGGCAGGCCCAAGGCCCCTAGACCCATGTCTCAGAAGCACAGACCCACAGTCCCTACTCAGAGAACTATGTGGTCCTGTGCCAGCCCCAGAGCCCACCCTTGGGCCTGGAACCCGGAGCACACTTCGGGGGAGCAACAGGGGACTCCCTGGGAACATTTTTCAGCTCTGCAACCAGGCTGGTTGGCACCATCTGGAAGCAGTGGGTGGGGGTCACATGGGAGCCGTGTGGTGCATGGAGCCCTGTGTGGAATGAGGAAGAGCGCCCCCAACTCCAGGCAGGCCATGTGGCTTCAGCCTCCACCTTGGCTAGCCGCCCTGTGAAGGATCCAACCCGCCAAGCTGCAATGTGTCCTTGGACAAGAGACTTGGTGTCTCTGGGCTGTGGTTTCTCCATCTGAGAAGACCATCACAGGTCTGAGCTGGAGACCAGGAAGCCAATGTACCCAGAGGCCCTCACACCCCCCAACCCATGGGGGAAGCTCCAGTCAAGGTGACCGCTGTCTGTTGAGGGGACCCCAGTGTTTTCTGTGTTTCTGGAAGGTTTAATCAGAGTTTGGTGGACAATACAGCTTTGCTGTCATACCAGACAGCTCTAGGCCCAGCCCTGGTTTCCTGAGCTTGGCCCCCATTGGGCCAGAGTATGGCTTGAGCACCCTCCTCTCAGGGTCTGCAAACAGAGCAGCAGCCTGCAAACACTGGTGGGTAGGACAGGTGGGCCTAAAGGGACTGGGGCACCACAGGGTACTGTGCTGGGAGATCAGGCTGTGGGGACCCGAGGCCACAGAGACACAGAAGGTGGTAGAGCAGCTCTCCAGCCGCCCTGCTGGGGTTGGGCTGTGGGTTCCTGCTGGGAGCACATGCTGCCTGGCCCTGGGGTCAGGCCAAGCCCAGTCTTTGTCCCCTGGGCGAGGGACACCCTGAAACTAAGGAGGTCACAGGGAGCTGTGGGCATACAGAATGGGGACCCACTTAGGTTGGGGTGTCAACCACACACCTCCCCGCAGCTGAGGGCAACAGTCCCCACCCAGGACTGCAGATGCCCTGGCTCTCTGCCCTCCACAGGCTAGGAGATCCTAGGACACATTCCCACAGAATATGGGAAGTTACTCCTTGAACCAGCGTTCTGAGCCTCTTCTTACAAAGTGGGCTGCGGGGGTGGCCTGTGTGGGTGACCCTGGGTGGCAGTGAAGGGGGCGCCCAGGGGTCTAACCCATGTCTGCTTGGCTCCTCCATGCATGTAGCTTCCTCCCCTGCTTGGCCTCAGAAGCCCCTTTTGGGGAGGAGGCACCCAGCTGGGGCCCGGCCTCATTTGTCTCCCTCCGCAACTCCTGCCCCGTGGCTCTGCGCCAGACAGCTTCTGGAGCCTCTGTTCACACTGGGAGGAAGCAGAGGTTTCTAAATCCATTCTTGGCCCTGTGCACAGTCTGTGCTGGCAGCAGACACAGCGCCCAGGATGCTGCCCAACCGGGCTCCCCACGGAGAGGGCCTGCTGGGCGGGCGAGGGCACAATGCCTTTTCTGAGAACAGGCTGGGGCAGGAACCAGGCTCCTGGGGTCTGGAGCTCAGGGCGATGAAACTGCACTTGTAAAATCCAGCAGGCGTCTGAGAAGCTAGGGAACTGTGGCTGATCACCAAGCTGTGCCTGCTGTCACCCAGGCGTCGGTGTGAGCCCCCTCCCACCCTTGTCCTTGCTGGGACTCCTGTGAAGATCCGGGACCCCCGTGCAGACACCAGGTCTAGGAAGGTGAAGCCACCACTCCCACCCTTGCTGGGATGTGGGTGTGCATGAGTCTGTGTTCCAGGATTAGGTGGACAGTGGGGCGCTATGTTTGGACACTGACACCCCAGGACATTATCCTTGTGAAGCTACGCAGGTCATGGGAGGGAAGGGCTTTTCCCTGGAGCCCATCCTTGTCCCACTGCTCTCTGTCCCACTGCCCGTCCCGCCCTGGAGCCCCTTTGTCTCTGTGATGCCACTTTCAGCTGGGACCCCACTCCGCCCACCCCCGCAGGGACACCTGTCCTGCCCTCCCACCATGTCCCACCACTTGTGGCCTACTCGTCCAAGTGGCCCCTGCCACCTGTGCCCTCACTGTCCCAGTCTTACTGCGTTCAGAGTTTGGGGCGACACCAAATACAGGGGGAAGGGCAGGGCCATGGAACATTCCACACCACGGTATCCAGCCTGGCGGTGAGACTGAGCACTGAGCTGTTGTGCTTTCAGCTGTCAGGGGGACATAGCAGCTCCCAGCTAACAGCAAGTTGGGGAAACCTACTCTGAGCTGGACACTCCCTGCACACATGGCACCTGGCCACTGGGGACCCCATAGCTGTTGGGGAGCCTCCATCTCTGGCCTGGAATTCCTGTGAGGCCAGGCACCAACTGTCTCCCCAGAACCGGCCTGGAGGGAGTGTGCCTGAGGGAAGGAAGGAACAATCCTCTCCCTCCTGACTCTGCTGAGACCTGCCAGCACCGAGACCCTCACCTGTGGACCGTCTATCTACTCCTGGGGCTCACCCTGAGGGAGAAAGAGGGGCTTCCCAGCAGCCACCATGTGGCAGGTGCTGAAGCCTAAACCCGTGGGGGGTGCAGCCCCAGGAGGGGGTGAAGGTCCTGCCCCTGGGTCCCCACCAGCCACAGCATGGACCCACCCCTGTGGGGTCCACAGCAGAGGCTAGCACTTAAATATCTGGTTCTGAACTCCTTCATGGTACCCGAGTGCCCTCACCTAACTTTTTAAGGAGGAACCACAACTGGAACTGGGTAAGAGCAGCCACCAGTGGCCCCTGGCCTGCCAACGCTCTGTCCCACCTCCTGGTGAGTGTGTGCTCTTCCAAGCCAGGAGGCTGAGGCTGCCCACAGTGAGACAGAAGCTTCCAGCCATCTGCCATGCTTCTCTGTGATTAGGAATCAGCCTGGGACAAGTGTGCACCTGGAGCAGCCCCAGCAGCCCAGGAGGACAAGAACACAGAGACATCAAGGTCACAAGGACCTGCAGGCCCACCTAGCTTTCTGGAGGGGGTCCTGAAGCCTCCCGGTGGCACCAGGACAAGCTGGTCCTGGTCCAAGGAGGGGAGTCAGGCGTTGGTCTGAGGATCAGTCCAGGGCCCGAGGGTCTATGTTGGACGCTGCCCAAAGGCTCCCCGAAGGCAGTCCCTAAACAGTCATGGGGTTCAGGGCCTGCCTCCTGCCTACCCCATGCCTTCACAGTCCCTTCCCAGTCCTTGCCTCTAGCAACTTGCAAGCAACCCCTCTCCCCCAACCCTGGAAAGCAGAGGTCGTGCTTACAAGATAAGAAACCATCTCTTTGCCTTCTCTGATGACATGATAAAAACCCAGAGACAATGGAACGCCCGCTATACCAACTTCAGAAAATGGGGCTGTTCATCACACTGTATTACCTGCCAAGCTGTCACTCCTGGAGAAAGGCAGCTTTTAAAGCGCCCTAGAAAATTTTTGCTTTTGAGAACGTATTAATCATACAGTTTATTCCTAGGATTTACTTCGAATAATTGCCAGAATCTAAAAGGCACATGTGAAAGGGAACGATGAGTTAAAAATAGTAAGACATGCTTGAGTTAACAGCCTATTTGCAAAGATGAGTAGCCACGAGCCGGATCAGACCAAGGGTTATTACTGACAAAAGTCAGAACCATGCAGGGTGAAAAATAAAAACAAAATAGAGAAGAGAAAGACAAAGAAAATACTAGAACATTAACCCAAATCAATGAGGAGAGAGAGAGAGAGACAAAGCAAAAGTCCAGGAATCCAAAAACCCAGAGACTCTGGGGAGGCGGGGGAGTCTTCCACGGTTCGGTGGCTGGGGGAAAAGGCCAGGGTATGCAGTCTGACCCTGTAAGAAAATGAACACAGGAATCAGAGCATCTGTGTTTCACATTTCACAGCTGGTTGAGTGAAAAGAAGTTTTCCAACAGTCAGCCTCATCAGAAAGATAAAAGAAAAGACATCACGTTTCAACAATGGGAAGAAAAAAATAAATCAGCGTAACATAAAAAATCAAGACAAAAAAAGGAGCACCTGAAAGCTGAACAGAAAGGACAAATACAAGGTCATTTCTCAGTTATGAGGCTCATGGCTCTCCCTGAGGAAGCACAAAAATCCAGCAATATGCCGTTCGCAAGACACACCAGAAGAGGAAGAGGAGGTGTGAGTAAGCTTCAAGGGGCTGCAGAGTGGGGTTTCAGGGCTAATACCAGGCCGAGATTAACACAGGCAAAAACCATCCCATGTGGCAAGAGTCGTTACGTCACGGTCGATGTCAGCAGCATAATCGTGCAGCATCTACATGCTATAGTAACAGAGCAGGATCTATGCATGCACACCTGCCGGGAGAACGATGCAGAAAAACCATGCCAGTTTGGCCAGGACTGAAGAATCCACTGCTCATTATCAAACACACAGAAAGTTCAGGAACACGGGAAGGAGCTGAGTAGCACAACAGTGCGGAGTCCGTTGCTGTTTCAGTGGGAATGAAACGAGCAGAATATGGTTCATTTTCAAGGACTGCCGGTGTGTATACAGAAGGTCGTCATGTGCAGGATCTCAAGGAAAATCTCAACAAAAATATGGAAGCAGAAACTATTTGCTCTCTGTTCTCTTATTCTGTCAAGAGAAGAAGAGAGTAAGAACCAAACAGAAATACAACATTTGAGAATGAAAATGTACTTGTCTACGGA
The DNA here is from genome assembly GCF_030435805.1 of Mustela lutreola. Lineage (NCBI taxonomy): Eukaryota > Metazoa > Chordata > Mammalia > Carnivora > Mustelidae > Mustela > Mustela lutreola. Next base: position 167,064,122 of record NC_081292.1, read on the forward strand.
AAACACTGTCCGGTACGACGAAAACACAGACATCTCAAAACCAGCAGAAAGTGGTAAAGAAGGTCCAGAAGGAGAAACCACATGGCCTCATTAGGTTCAAAGAAGGTGAGAAAAAAAATGATGATGCAATAAGCATCAAAATTCTATCTCGTGAAAGAAGCAAAAAAAAATTTTGGGGTGGGGGGGAAGCGAAAAAGAGGGAAAAGCTAATGATGAAAGTCAAAGCCAAAAAATTTTAAAAGACACTGCTATCTAAAATCTAGCTCATTTTCTAAAGACCTTTAAGAATGGGCACACTGGGGTGCCTGGGCGGCTCAGTGGGTTAAACCACTGCCTTCAGCTCGGGTCATGATCTCAGCATCCTGGGATCGAGTCCCGCATCGGGCTCTCTGCTCAGCAGGGAGCCTGCTTCCCCCCCCCCCACTCTCTGCCTCCCTCTCTGTCTACTTGTGATTTCTCTCTGTCAAATAAATAAATAAAATCTTTAAAAAAAAAAAAGTATGGGCACAATGAATAAAAAAATGGGCCTTGTCATCTGCCTCTGCTGACCCAGGTGGCCTCTATACAGAGAACACAAAGGGAGGGAAAAACACAAAGATTAGACAAAATTTTGAATACAGAAGATCTGAAACATTTAAGGGGATGATATGTGTCATTATGTTTCAGGGAGGAATGTGAAGTATACTGACCCAATAAACACTGATGAAATAACAAGCATGAAACAAAAAACAGCCCAAATCGAGCAACAGTGAAACTAGAAAAAGAAATCCTCCCCACCCTGCAATGCGGATCTGATGGTTTTAGTGATGAATTCATTCACATTTGCAAGGGATGAATAATTATCACGTCAGATAAATTATTTCCCCCTCTTGACCCCAATAGTCAGCTGAGCACATATATTCCATGAGGCAACTATGACCCTAATCCTAGAACTTCCGGGAAACTTGTATGGAGGGAAATGAGGAGATGGTAAAGAAGTGAATATTTTTTTTTTTTAAAGATTTTATTTATTTATTTGACAGACAGAGATCACAAGTAGGCAGAGAGGCAGGCAGAGAGAGAGAGAGAGAGAGAGAAGCAGGCTTCCTGCAGAGCAGAGAGCCCGATGCGGGGCTCGATCCCAGGACCCTGAGATCATGACCAGAGCCGAAGGCAGCAGCCCAAACTACTGAGCCACCCAGGCGCCCCAAGAAGTGAATACTTTTATACTCATTTCCCTGGGGAGGAAACAGAGGCCTATGGAGGGTAGGCAGGGACAGAATCAGCGGGGTTCCTGAACGGCAGGTCCCATTTGAGTTCTGTGCTCAGTCCACTGTGCGAGTTCTGTACTAACTGCTGAGACAACATCTGAAGGTAACAGCCAATGAGGCCAAGTAGGCCTGCCGCCATTCTTCAGGACTCGGGGGCCAAAGACGCTCGCTGTGGGAAGATCCCTGCTAGCAGATGGCTCTTCTCTAGTGGACTGCTTGGTGATGTCCATCTCAATTAGAATCTCAGTATGACCTCTGATGGAACTTGGCAGAATGGTTTTTTTTTTTTTCCCCCCAAGATTATATTTATTTATTTGACAGACAGAGATCACAAGTAGGCAGAGAGGCAGGCAGAGAGAGAGGAGGGGGGAAGCAGACTCCCCACTGAGCAGAGAGCCCGATGTGGGGCTCGATCCCAGGACCTTGGGATCATGACCTGAGCTGAAGGCAGAGGCTTTAACCCACTGAGCCACCCAGGTGCCCCTGCAGAATGGTTTTTCACTCTTTTGGAAAACAGGCAGAACATATATCAAAGAAAACAAAACGTAATGTGAAATGCAATGAGAACGCACACACTAAAAGCAAATGAGATCGTCTAAACTGTAGAAAATATTACAGAGCACGGTGATGAGAAGTGAGGGTATAGCCCCAAGCCATAAATAAAAATCAACTGATGTGATCTTAATCCACACACATATGTCTTATGTTTTAAGCTAAGCATTACCAAACAGAAGTAAGAAATACTATTTAACAAATGATGTTAGCATCATCGAAGTAGGAAGGAAATAAATTTTAATTCAGGTCTTAATGTAAACTACTCACTGTGTTAGGAAGGAGAAATGTTATTTCAAAACACGTGACAACTAAATAGAAATAGAACATAACATAGTGGCCATAGGACTCCCTCCAAATTTCGACAACTGGATTTCCAGAACACATAGGACAGTGGCCAAGTCACAGACCTCTGAGGAGTGAGTCAGGGCACACGCGTAAGAGGAATAATTAATATATCACACACGGGACACAAACAGCACCGCAGTAAACACAAGGGACATGTGAAGAGAAAACGTTTAGAACAAAACAACAACTAGCTAACTTCTACCAGGTTCAGGAGTCTGTAAAATAAGGTTAATAAAAGTCCCAGGGACTCAGAAGATAAAGTAGCTAAAGTCATGCTCAAATACTTTGAGCTTGAGAAGAAACAAACTGCAGAGAACTTCAGAAGAACAGTTCTCCTTCCCGGCAGCCGAAGGCAGGCACAGCAGACGAGAGGCGGCTCATTTGAAACCTGCAAAACCAGGATCTCTACAAACTCAATTCTCAGGGACATGTGAGGAAATAAATAGTTTCGTGTGTTGCTGGTAATAAAAATTCGTAGAATTCTTTAAAAGGGCAGCTGGGAGGGCAGCTCTTTCTGTCCACGAGTCCCATGCTTTAATAAAACCACCTCTTTGCACCAAAAGAAATGAAATGAAATGAAATAAATAAAATAAAATGGCAACTGGGCCAAACTTATCAAGAACCACAGAATGGGGGCTCCTGGGTGGCTCAGTCCACTAAGCATCTGCCTCCGGCTCAGGTCATGATCCCAGGGTCCTGGGATTGAGTCCCACATCAGGTTCCATGCTTAGTGGGGAGCCTGCTTCTCCCTCTGCCTCTGCTGCTCCCCCTGCTTGTGCTCCCTCTCTCTCAAATAAATAAATAGAATCTTTTTAAAAACCTACAGAATGTTCATGGCACAGGCTGTAGTAAGTCCATTTGCAAGGATTCTTAAAGAAATTAGTCAAAAAAAGAAGTAAGGCTGTATGTAGAGAAGCTCTCAGAGCTGCATCATTTACAACGCAAAAACCTGGAAATGGCCCAGCATAACAGGATTGCGAAAATCCGGATGTTAACTCGGCCTTCCTGCTACGGAGTTAGGCTGCGTCCAGCTGGCCCCGGGCAGCGAAGGTAAACCCCCCTCTTACTACTCGGAAGGAGTGTATTTTTAAGAAAATGGGCTCTCTGGTTTTTGTTTTTGTTTTTTTTTGGCTGAGAGAAATGGGAATGCAGACCTAAAAGGCACCTGAATGTGTCCCACAGGGCACCCTATAAGATAGCGTCCAGGGCTGAAGTCCTGTGAGCCACTGGGGGAGAAAGCTGTCTTCATAATAAGCGCGGGGAAGGTGGTCGCCACCCTATGCCACAACTCCCCGGGGCCCTGACAGTCGATGGAATGTCGCTGGGTCCAACCGTGCTCAAAAGATGGCCATCAACAGAATGATGGATGGACAGAGGGGTCCTGGGAGACCCTGGGGGCAGGACCAGGGCTGGGCTGAAGGTTATCAGTGGTGGGAGGGGGCAGCTGCTGCAAACCGCCCCCCCCCCCGTCACACCTACTAGTCCTCCCCACTTCGTGCTCCCTGCTCCTCCCAGGTGCGCACAGCCCTGGGGGGGGGGCTGCCCTAGAGCAGGCTCAGGGGAGATCTTTGTGAGCCAGCCTGCACCCCTCCCTGACAGCAAACTCCTGTGCTCACAACCTGGAAGTCTCTGAGGCCTTCCTGAGTGGGGGGGCGCGGAGTGCGGGGAGTCACAGCAGCATCTCCAAGGCGGGAGCAGAAGGCACATTGCCACAAGCCCCCATCACTAGGATCTGCCCCACCTGCCTGCTCCTGTGACCCCAGCCAGGATCTGCTCAGTGTTGCTCCATGGCTGACCTCCCACACAGTGACTTCATCCCCAGACCAAGGAGGTGGGGAAGAGGGCAGTGCATCCCGTAATGGAAACAGATGTCGAAGCAGGCTTGGTGCTACGGTGCTACGTGGTCACCGCCGTGTCTGGGAAGCATCCGTGCCCGCTGTTGCCGCCAGTGGACAGGAAGGGGGGTCAAGGATGAGGTGGTGGCCCAGGGACATGGAGGAATGAGGGCCGGTGGTCCTCCTCCATGGCTCCCAGCGTCCCCCCGCCACATGGGACTGCTCGGCTTCTGGCCTCTGTAGACACACATTTTGGGAGCTTTCTCAAGGAGGGAGTGGGGTTCTTCCTCCCCACTCCCTGAAAGCTTCCAGTCCAGCAGGTAGCCATCCATAGACCCTCTGTGATCATCTGAGAACCACCCCCCCAACCCCCCGCCGGAGCAGGCACACAGATGAGGCAACCGCAGCCCGACATGCTACTGCTGCCCCTGAGGGCTTCCCACCCCCAACATGCAGACAGCAGCTCTGCCTGCTGGGGCACAGCCAGAGGGCTACCTTGTGGGGGAGCAAAGACGCAGTGGGGGCAGGGTGGGGCCAGGAGCCACCGTCGGAGGCTCTCCCCAAGGGGGTCCTTAGACTCTTTCCCACATCTGTCTGCCCAGGGCTGACGCGAGGTGCACGCTGGGGGAAAGTGGATTTCCGGAACCTTCTGCCCCCCCCCCGCCCCCCGCTTGCCTGTGAACACAGATCTGGGTGCACAAAGCCTGAGAAGACAGCCTTCCTCAGCCTGCCCTGCTCCCCCATGGTTGGTCCCATTGCCCCCAGCCTCCATCTGCTACCACAGGTCAGCTGTGGCGGAGCTCCTGACACAGGGTGGATGGGCCTAACCGGCTGTGACCTTGCCGCCTGCATGGATACCCCACTCACGACAGCGCCCCCCCCTTGCTGCTGTGGGGTCCTGGTGGTGCGTGTGGTACACTTCTCCTCAAGATGCCACCTCGGTGCTGACTTTCTAGAAGCTGGATTCGAGAGGGTGGAGGAAAAGGGCCCCCCTTTTCTCTGCCTGCCCACCGAACTCTGATTCCCACAATGCCTCTCTGTCACAGCTTCGGCCTAACAAACTCCAAAGGTGGCTGCTGGGAGCTCCGGGTCCAGCTCAGGGGTCCTTCCTCTCTGCAGACCCCAGCAATGGAAGAACACCCACCCTCCATGGCTGCACACCTGGAGCACTGGAGGGGGAGCCTAGACGCGTGGAGAGCTGTGGAGGACCACCGCAGACACCCTCACCCAAGGGCACCCACCCTGGCGCTGGTAGGCGGTGTCCACACCTTTTCCCACAGGGCTGGAGCCCCGCAATGAGGCCCTGGGGCTGGGGCGCAGGAGGAAATGGCCTCAGCAGAAGGAGTCTGGCTCCAAAGGCAGGCTGGGTCACTTTCCTGGGACAGCCCCTCTCCTCCCTGAAGGCCTCCAGAGGTCAGGATCCCTGTGCGCCTGGGCTCTGCAGACACTAGAAGGACTCCCCCCAAGCCAGGTGGGCAGAGGGGCAGGGGGTGGACACCTGTGCTAGGGCCTGCCAACGAGCAGGGGGGCCGAGCCTTTGTGAGCATGGCTCAGGTTCCGGAGGCGGAGGCCTTACAGACCCACCATGGCGCTGAAGCCAGCCCTGGAGTCAGCCACGCTCGCAGCCTGCTGGGACGTCCCCATGGGGACAGGCGTCCCATTCCAGGTGGCCCGCAGGCTCCAGAGAATGGCGTGGAGCACCCTGGATGTGTTCCAACCCGAGGTCTCGGCCACATAGCCGGGTGCAGCCAGAGTCCCTGGAGGACACAGCCACTGCCCTGGGGAAACCTCTGCACCTGGAGAAAGATGCCTCCCTTTCAGTTCCTGTTGGGATTCTTAAGAAGAACAGCTGCTCCGGCCTGCTGCCCCGCCAGAACTCCCTGACTTGACTCTGAAGGGAGACACAGAAGAAGGAAGGCTCCTTGTGTAGCAAAGAGTAGATCCCGAGGGGGGCCAAGGTGCCCTGTTCTGGTCTGCAGTCCCTGGTGAACGGGAGCTTGGGGTCTATGCTCCTGGATGAGGACACAGCACGGCAGCCTGTCCCCTAGAGCCCCGTTCTCTGTCCTTCCCTTGACACACCAGGCTGCCCCCCACTCCCCAGGGTGGGAGAGCCCTCCTCGGAATGGTGCTCTTTGGTCCGGGCTGGAGGGCTCTCCACACCCTGCACAGGGTCCGCACACGGTAAGGGACTGCAGGGAGGCAGACCAGGCCGCCTGCTCTGGGATACCGTGTTAGGGAGCTGCCGGGCACTGAGCCGGACCCAGTCAGCAGTGACAAACCTAGAAGTTTCCAGACAGAGACAGGAGGGGTGCCTTGACCGGTGTGAAGGTGAAGTTGGGTTCTCTGGCGGCTGGTCATGGAAGGTGGTGACCCACTCCCTGGGGACCCCTCTGACATCTTCCCCTGTCCAAGGTGACACCTGGGAGCCAGTGACGGGACGGGAAGGCAGCAGCAGCAGCAGCACCTCCTGAAGCCCCCCAGCACTTTCCATGTTGGGGAGGAGATCCATATGCAGGTAAATCAAACTGCTTGAGTTCCTCACATTCGAGATTCTCCTCCTTATCTGTTCTGCTCTTTCTCTCCCTCCCCAAAACCCGCAGGAACATCTCTGGAGATGAGAATTTCTGATGACACATTTTCCCATGTTCTCTGTAGCTCCCTCAATTAGATTATACTCCCAGTTAATACATTAAATGACCTTTCATTTCCACTAGCATGCCAGGCCTGCTGTTTAACAAGCTAACCCCTGGGGAATCATGGGCTGGGCTTGGATCCTGGGGGGTGGGGTGGGGGAGGGGGCAGGGCAGTCTGTCCTGCTGAGCACATTTGCCCTGAGGAGACCTGGGACCAGGACAGGTCAGAAACCTGGGGAATCTGAGAAATCCAAGGCATCCCTAGACAAGAAAGGACTCAGGAGCAGCCCCCAAGTCACCCTCAGATGAAGAGAAGGGTCAGGGTCCAAGGCCATGGACTGATTGAAATGCAGAACCATGCTGGACAGCTAAGGTCCCAGGATAAGCTCCCTTACAACTCTTGAAATGCAAAAACAAAAAGACCCACAGTCCCAGGGCAGGTCATTGTCCTCTTGCTGGAACACGGCCCAAATGCTCTTGTTAGCCCTCTGCTTTCTCTCCAGATCTCTCTCTCTGAGCAGTGATGCACGCTGCTGCTGAGAAGTACTTTGGAAAGAACCCAATGTTTCCATCCAGTGTCCTAAGGGAAGCAGGGCAAATGAGCCCCCTCTCAGTCTGCCGTGACGCAGGCAGTGGCACTGCGAGCCTGGGAGCCAGAGGGCCAGAGGGCATGAGCAGGCCCCCATGTGCCCTACAGAGGATTTTGTCCCCATCTCCTCCAGAGCATGCATCCTAAGGAAGGCTGGCGGGCTCCCATTTGTCACTTGGAAGGAGGGGAAGTTCCCTCTGCCATGCGGCTGTTTTAAATCCTCTGACTTCAGAGTATGATCCAGAACGTCCCTCGGCCATGTTGAAGCCACCTGCAGGCCCAGCCCAGTTGCTAGGACAGCCATCACCCCGAGCAGCAGGCATCGGGGGTCCTCTGGCCTTGAACTCCCTTTGGATTTCTCCACCCGCAGCATTAGCCTGGGGGCTCGATCCCAGGCTCCAGTGAGTTCCCAGGTCTGCTCTCAAGGCACTGCCTGCACCCCAGCAACAGGCCATGGCTGCACTTGGGTCAGGGAGGGGGTCTGTCCCAGTACCTGCACCCTTTGTCAGACCCCTGCCCTGTCTGCTATCCGCTGGCTCCACTGCCCCTACTGCTCCAGGAGACTCTGGAAAGTCTGCTTTTGGCCCAAGTACCAGGCTTGGTAGCCCACTGCAAGCGGGCCCCACCAGGCCCCCTGGACATTGGCAGAAGCCGAGATGGCCACTGAAGGCCATCAACCACCTCCCTGGGGCGTCTCCACACTCCCCAGAGAATCAGGAGGGGGCCATCTTGTACCCCTGGGGAATGTCATGAGTTGAAACTCCGGACCCAAAGAGACCTTGTGAGCTGTGCCCCTGGGCAGATAAGGCAGGGATTATGACTGTCCTACCACCTTCTGAGGTTGCCGCTTACTTACTTGAGATGACAGAGTCTGAGGGATTGGCACAATGCTGAGCTCACAGTAGGTGCTTAATAAGTGCTAGCTATAATAACGAACTCTTTTCTTGAAATGGTGTGAGTGATAAGTAAGCCTTCAGTAGGCAGTGAAGACCGACTGTCCTGGAGGAGAATTCAGGCTGTAGATGGAGGTAATAGGAGAAGGCTTGAAACACGGAGTGTTGATGAAGGTGTGGGCAAAGCGTGGAGGGAGATGACAGGACAAAGGGCCATCACAACCCACGGTGGGCAGAGATGGGTTCAGGAATGAACAGGACAACCGGGCAGCTCGTGGGGAAGAAGACAGAGCGTGCTTCCTGGCGTGCCTTCCATCAGAATGAAGCGCAGAGGCACCAGTGTCAGAGATGTGTCCCCCAAACCACACGGACTTGAGAGGAAAGCAGGGGTGGATCCTCTGGAACCCTGGCGTGGGGAGAGGCCATGCAGCTGTGACTCGGATCCGGGGGGATGACACGCTGATGTGCATGGTTACGTGAAAACGTAACCCTTTCTGCCATTCCTGTGGCAGCAGGAATGGCAAAAAGGGAGTCAAAAGACAGTGCTTGAGTTGGGAGAGCACTTCTCAGGCGCAGCAGACAAGGGTCTGAATTCACCTCTATGGGGGCACCCAGCTGGTGTGTTCAGTGGACAGGGCCGTGACTCTTGGTCTCGGGATTGTGAGTTCTAGCCCCATGTAGAGGGTAGAGATTACTTAAAAATAAAATCTTAGGGGGGGAAAAAAAACCTCTTTAAAAAGGATCAGAAACCTGACAGAAAAGGAGGAAAGACACAAACATTCACAGAAAAGAGAACAGAAGAGGAACCTGTCACTGGAGAAACCCAAAACATACCAGGGAGACACTGTTTCTGACTGAGCAGGCAGCAAGGACTCAAGCCTGACAGTGGGGTGTGTGGGCGGGTGGTGGGAAATGGCTCCCTCATGCTGCGGGTGGGGCTGCCCACTCCTGGTCCTCCTGGAGGGCAAGAAGGTGTGCTCAGCATGGCATGCTCCCGCCTCACACCTGGGAGCCCTGCACCCAGGGCATCACAGCAGGGACACAGATCCCACAACATGGGCATGACTATGCACATACACAGGTCATTCCCTTCAACATTCCCTGAAATTCGGAAATACTGGGAAAACCAAATCCGTCCTGCTGGGAAAGTGCTTGGAAAATTATGCACAGAGCAACGTTATTCAGCTGCAAAACTGCATGCTGCAGCTCTCTATGCACTGATTAGAATGGGTTTCCAGCATAGACCGGTAGGTGAAAACAAAATGCCAAAGAATATCTGTATAAAGGGCTAGTATCCAAAACATACAAAGAACTTATGAAGCTCAATACCCAGAAAACAAATAGCCCAATCAAGAAATGGACAACAGACATGAAAAGACATTTCTCCAAAGACATACACATGGCCAACAGACCCATGAAAAAATGCTCAATATCACTGGGCATCAGGGAAATATAAATTAAAAGTACACTGAGATACCACCTCACACCCATCAGAATAGCTAAAATTAGCAACTTGGGAAGCCACAGATGTTGGTGAGGATGCGGAGAAAGGGAACCCCCTTACACTGTTACTGGGAATGCAAGGTGGTGCAGCCACTCTGGAAAAGAGTATGGAGTTTCCTCAAAAAGTTGAAAATAGAGCTACCCTATTACCTGGCAATTTATAGAAAAAAAAATTATTTATTTATTTGACAGACAGGGATCACAAGTAGGCAGAGAGGCAGGCAGGGAGAGAGGAAGAAGCAGGCTCTCTGCTCAGCAGGGAGCCTGATGCGGGGCTTGATCCCAGGACCCTGGGATCATGACCTGAGCCGAAGGCAGAGGCTTAACCCACTGACCCACCCTTGCACCACTGACCCAGCAATTGTAATACTAGGTATTTAACCAAAGGGTACAAAAATGCTGATCTGAAGAGGTCCCTGCACCCCAATGTTTATAGCAGAATGTCCACAATAGCCAAATTACGGAAAGAGCCCAGACATCAATCGACAGATGAATGGATAAAGAAGAGGTAGTGTGCATATGCATGCACACACACACGCGCACACACACACACTGGAATATTACTCAGCCTTCAAGAAGAATGAAATCTTGCCATTTACAATGACATGGATGGAGCTAGAGAGTATTATGCTGAGTGAAATAAATCAACTGGTGAAAGACAAATACTATATGGTCTCATTCATATGTGGAATTTAAGAAACAAAACAGAATGAGTGTAGAGGAAGGGAAGGAAAAATAAGATAAGAGGAAAACAGAGAGGGAGGGAAACCACAAGAGCCTCTTAACTATAGGAAACAAACTGAGGGTTGCTGGAGGGGAGAGACGCTAGGGTGATGGGGTCATTGGGGAACGGGCATTCAGGAGGGCACGGGATGTGATGAGCACTGGCTGTTATATGCAACTGATGAGTCCCTGACCTCTACCTCTGAAGCTATTAATATGGAATATGTTAACTTAATTGAATTTAAAGATTTAAAAATTTAAAAACGCTTAAAAATATCTATTGTATAGATTTAAAGATATCTATTGTATAGCACCAGAAATAATCTGTAGTATAAGATAAGGACATAGCATAGCAAAGTTAAAGAATATCTTTATTTATTTATGATGGCCAGGTCTCTGTGTCAGCCTGCCGGCCAGCAATACAACCTATACATGCCTACCCTACAGATTTTGGACTTTCTAGAACCCCAAGCTGTATAAACCAATTCCTTGAAAGAAATACTGATGTGATACCAACAGCCTTCCCCTACACTGACCACGGGGACCAAGGGAACCAGCAGAGACACCCCTCTAAGCGGGGGCATCTGTCACGGAGACTCAGCCCTGTGGGCACTAGACCATCCCCCACCCACCTGCACTGGGATGGGCCACACGCGTCTCACAGGAACATGGCCCACACGGAACCTTCCAGCCACAGAGGCGTGGCTGGACACGGCCCGGCATCCCCCCTGCCCCCAGGCCATCATGGACATAGCCTCCTCTATCCACACTCACTTGCTCCTGGCATCCTCCTTCACCCTAAGACTGTCCCCGCCCGTGGCCATGTTCTGTCACCCCAGACCATGGAGTAGAACCCCTCACGGTGGCCTTGAGTGGACTCCTCACACCAGGCCTAGGGCCCCCACCCCAGCCATGCCCACCCCCAAACAGGGGACACACAAGACTCACCTGATGGTCTTGCCCCAGTCACACCACAGCGTCTTCCCGATGGCGTCCATGCTCACCTGGAACTGGCTGAGGCAGAGCTCCTGGAGTAGAGGGCCGTAGCTGGTGTCCTGGCAGGCTGTGGCCATAAGTAGGGGGTACACTGCAACGAGAGTGTCCAGGGACCATCATCCGACCCCCACCCACCCTCCCTCCTCTACCTCCCCTGTGCACCCACGAGAGGCCTGGCCCAGAGCCCACTTCCCCCTGATCTGTGGAGAGGAAGCCTGGGGCTCACTGATCCAGCACAACTCAGCCAAAGCCCTGTTTGCTGCCTGCGGGCCAGACGGCGCCTCCCAGAGCTCCGAGTGCACAGAGCCAGGGGATCGCAACTCCCCTCGCAGCCACTGACCGTCAGGCGCAGGAAGCCCAGCAGCCCAGTAGGGTCTGACACTCAGGCACCACTCCATCCTCACTCCAACCCCCGACACAGCCCCCAGCACCCCCCCTTCACACGTGGGGAAACTAAGGACCCCTGGGATTGCAAACAGTCTCCTCCCCCTGGATGCCACCAGGCCTCTGGCCGATTTGGGCCAGAACATGGGGTCCAGGCTCTGGCTCTCAGTCCCAGGGACAGCCCACCTGAGGTCCTTGAGGAGCCCCAGCTCATGACGCTGAGGTCTGGATACTTACTGGCTACAAAGCACACCCACAAACAGATGTGAAACCTGCTCTATCCCCCAACTTGATATATATGAGCTCAAAAAGGTAAGGAAGGCACTGCACAAACCAAAACTCACTCCCTTCCCCCCTAAGCCCACAACTGGCTCAGGTGGCTGCTGGCAGGTGAGGAAGGTTTCCCCCTGGGTCCCCAACCCTAGGCCTCCCTGCTCTTCCTTTTCAGGCTGGACATCAGCCTCTTCTGCCTGTCTACAGGACCAGGTAGGGCCAGGGGCAGTGGGGGTCCTTCACAATCCCTCCTCAAGGCCTGGCCCACCTACTGCCCCTCAGGCTATCTTGGCTCTCTGCCCACAGGACCCCTACCCTCATGGCCTTTCCAGATTCCTGGATGAGGCCTGGAGCTGGGAAGCCAGGGCTACCCCAGGAATTCTTGGACTCCACGTCGGGCCTCATGGACATGTGTGGACACCCAGCTGCTCCTTGCAGCTCTTGGGTCTGGGAAGCCCACAAGGCAGTAGGTGGGATGGCCCACCCAAGGGGAGGGTGGTGGCCCTCCAGGCACTCAGACTATGCTGGGAGCTCTGGGGTCTGACTCTGAAACACGGCCTAGAAGGTGGTGTGTATGTGAGTGGGCTTGTCCCACGGCCCCTCAGACTCTTGCCCACCCCCCATGTGACTCCATCTTCCAGGAGCAAAATGCGGAGGAACTGGTACTCCAGCCCCTACAATACATGAGCCTACTCAAAGCTCTCTACATGTACTCAGATCATGCAGGCAGGTCCTACTGTGATCATGAACTTACTAGATGGGGAAACAGAGGCTTTGGGGTGCAGAAGCGGGCCTAAGTTCCCAGCCCAGAAAAGGTATAGGCTTGACTGAATTTGTCTCACCGGCCTTAGGCCCCTCACTCAACCAATTCCCGGTCCCAAGAGGCTGAGGGCTAGACAAGGAGCTGGGCAGTGCAGTGGAGGGCCTGACCTATCTTTTGCTGCAGACCTGGGGAGAGGGCAGACGATGAAGGGGCAGGCTGTGAAGTGCCATTCTAGAATGCAACTCCTGGGGGCTCGATGGCTAGTTACTGGAGGGCAAGTGGGTAGGTGGATGGGTAGATAAGTAGGTGCACAGAAGGGAGGGTGCATGGGTAGGTGGGTGGATGAAAGAATGGAGGGATGGATGACTAGAGGGATAGATGACTGGATGGATGGATGGGTGGATGGATGACTGGATGATGGATGGATGGATGGATGGATGGATGACTGGAGGGATGGATGGATGGATGACTGGATGATGGATGGATGGATGGATGGATGGATGACTGGAGGGATGGATGGATGGATGGATGGATGGATGACTGGAGGGATGGATGGATGGATGGATGATGGATGACTGGATGGATGACTAGATGGATGGATGGATGGATAGATGGATGGATGGATGACTAGAGGAATGGATGACTGGATGGATGGATGGGTGGATGACTGGAGGGATGGATGGGTAGATGACTAGAGGGATGGATAAATGGATGACTGGATGGATGGGTAGATGGATGGATGGGTGGAAGGATGTATAGATGACCGGATGGATGGATGACTGGATGGAAGATCTGTTGGATGATTAGATGGATGGATGGAGGGAAGGAGAGAAGGAGGGGCGGATGGATAGATGGATAGATGGATGATTAGATGGATGGATGGATGACTAGATTAGATGGATGGATGGATGGGTGGATGGAAAGATAGGTAGGTAAATGGATGGGTGAGTGGGAGGATGAATGAATTCCACACATGGCAGACCAGGGCTCTGACCCAGCCCATAACCATGCCAGAATGGAGTGTTGAATGGGAAGCCAAAGCCCTTGATGGGGTGGAGGTGACGACTGGCTCACAAGGTAAGGTGCCAAATCAGGAGAGGAAGAGATAAAGTACAGTCTCGGTTACAGGTAACAGAACCGACTGGCAGGCTTCAACATAAGGGCAGCCTGACACTGAGGACCTGGAGGGCAGGCCAGCCAGAGGCCACCTGCGGGGGAGCACTGACCGCAAAGCTCTGAAGTTGCCCTCAGGTGTATCCTCCCTGTGCCCTCCCAGAGCCCCCGGAGAGGGAGGTGGTGCGGGACTGATGGAGGCTAGGCAGCAGGCCCATGTCTGACCCTGTGTTTCTGGAAGACAGGCCAAGATGTCACAAATGGGCAAGAGCTGTCCCTTCAGGAAAATGGCAGCTCTCAGGAAGGGGACAGGTGACCATCCCCAAGCATGCAACCACACGCTGTGCCTCACAGTCAGAGAAGGACTGCAGTCCGAGGGAACTGATAGCCTGGGGCTTCCAGAAAGAGATAGAGTGAGGGAAACCCAGCAGTGGCTGGGGGCTCTGTGGGCTTTCAGAGGATTTACATGAAGGCCCCGAGGCCCACCGATCCCACCAGGACATGAGATGAGCTTGGGAGGGAAAACGAATTCCTTGAACTAAGGAAGGGACACAGTCCCAGCGGCACACACCTGCACAGGGCAGCTGAAGCCACCACAGTGAAATCTCATAGCAACGAAAGAAAAAGAGAAACCCAGACAAAACACACAGCAAACCCCATGACACACGGAGGTAGAGGGGAGGTCCAGCCTTCCCTGTGCCCACCGCACTGCAGGGTGTCCCCGGGGGATGGGTCCCACTGAGGCTGGCAGGGCACCTGGAAGGCTCCTGGGCTTTTGGCCTGAGAAGCTAGGGAGAAGGTGCAGGTGGGGAGGGTGGAGAAGAAAGGCTGGCATGTGGGGAAAGCTTCTTGGAGGGTCTCCTGAGGTGAGGACCCACAGGCGGGCGAGGTGACCCATCCCTCGACATCGTGGAGGGAGCACCCTCCTCCCCCATCCCAGAGAGTGCAGCAGAGGAGGCTGGCAGGGCAGAGCACATCCCTGGGGCCCTTCAGGATCTCTTGGGGGCCTGGGAGCCAGAAGGCTCCCCTGGCCTCAGGGGCCACATACCCACCCTCATTCTTGCTACTTCCCGACAGCCCAGGTGTGTGTCCCATGGAGCCCACATGGGCACGGAGCGGGGGGCGGGGGGTGCGCCCCAAGGACCAGCTGTGGCTGACCCCTAGTGTTGTCCGGGCAGGCTCAGGGAAGGAGTGACTCGAAAGCCTGTCTGCTGTGGACAGGCGCAGTGCTGGGGCTCACAGGGAGCTCGGGGGGTGGGGGAGGGCTCAGACACCTACTCATGGGAGGAGTCCCAAGTTGCCCATCCCAACTTCCTTCTAAGGGTCACCCCTCTGTTTGTCCCCACTGCCTCTCTGCCCCAAGCACGTGCCTGTCTCCCTGCTAAGAACAGCCTTCCCCAGACAACCCCAGGCCTGAATGTGGCTTTTCTGTGGCCATCACCTCCTCCTCCTCCGAGGGGTCCCAGCCGCTTACCCCAGAGCCCCCCACCCCCCATCCACGTCCTCAGCCTCACTCAGGGGCTAGAGCGGTTTCCTCTTCTCAGAACAACGTTGGCCGCCTCTCCTCCACCAGCCTTTCCAACATGTGTGCGCACCCTCCCTGGCACGCAGCTGCTCTGCACGTTCCTATCATCCCATGCTGCATCACTGACCCCAGCAGAATGTGACAGACGTTCTTGTGGGAGTGGAGCGAGGGCGCTTCCCACTGTTGGCTCCTCTCCTGCTCTGGAATGGTCAGACTCAGGGTGGATGAGGACGATCATGCCTATCAGTCAGGATGCTCTGGCAACAGAAACCACGTGGGCTCATGTGAGCACCAAAAGACTCTAGGGGCTCACAGCAGGAGAAACAGAGACCATCCCAGGGGGTACAGGGTGCCACCTCCCCCGCGGGGCGTCCGCAGCAGAGAGTACAGTGCAGGGACACGTCCTCAGCCTACAGACCCTCTTGTTGTGGTGTCCCCGCCTGGGTACATTCAGGCCCATCTCCTGTTGTCCCCTGGGCTACAGAGAACAGCCCTCCAGCCCCACCTCCCCTGGCCGGCCCGGTCTGGTTGGTCCAGCAGTGATGCCAGACTCCAGTGGGCACTACCCCCACTGCACAAGCCTCCCCATGGCCTTGACCCTGGCTGGCCTCTGAGCTAGTCCCCTGGATGCTGCTGTTCCCCACCTCTCTGTGAGACACCTGCTGCCTCCCCAGGTTAGGATCCAGCTCTCTGGGCTCAAAGACCCCTCCCCCCACACACCCTGCCCTTTGCTCCTGTCCTGGGGGAGCCCTGAGCCTTGGGTCATTCCACAGCGGGGACCAGCTAGGGTGGGCTGTCTGGGAGAATCTGGAAACTAGGTTCATTTTTTAGGTACTGGAGAACGG
This sequence comes from Mustela lutreola, assembly GCF_030435805.1. Classification (NCBI taxonomy): domain Eukaryota; kingdom Metazoa; phylum Chordata; class Mammalia; order Carnivora; family Mustelidae; genus Mustela; species Mustela lutreola. Next base: position 167,080,347 of record NC_081292.1, read on the forward strand.
CGCTTAATGTTTTTCTTAAACCAGCCTGGTGGGATTTCTTTCATTGGAACGACAGTACCTAATGGTTTTAAAACTGACTCGAACTACCAAAAGTTTTAAAATCAGCTGTGTGGGCCAAATGGGTCCCATTCCTGCCCGGCTGGCAGCGTCATCCCTCGAACGTAAGTTGGGTCTTTAAAAGGCCGCATGTGGGGGCCGTGAGCAGCCTGTGTTCCATCCTTGGCATGTTCGCGCAGGAACTTTCCTTGGCATGGGCGTTATTTAGGAATTAGGTGTCCTTTTAGGGAGAGTTCAAAGCAACAGCTCCCTCTCTCCACAGCAGAAAAACACCGGACAGGAGGCCGCACAGAGGCTGCAGACCTCTCAGGGCAAAGGGACCAGGGGCCACAAAGACGGGGCGGGCGGGTTCCTGGCAGGGAGCAGGACCATCCCGTGGAGTCCCTTGGTTTGGGTTTTCAAATGAGCAATGAGCGACCCAGAAGTGTGAACCCGATGGGTCCTGTTTTATGGGTCCTTGGTCTGTGCCTGCTCGCCTGGCAGGAAGGGTCTATCTGCAGACAGAGAAGCCTAGACCCTACACTGTCCTGAACCCTGGGGTCCGGGACAGTGGGGGTGATGGGGGGTTGCTGGGCTGTGGGAAGGGGAACAGCTGGGGGCCAAGTTGAGCTCCCCATGTCAAGTTGAGGTACCCATGAGCTGGGGGAGGGGTCTCCAGAGATCTCAGATAGAGACGGCCTGGCCTGGGGCATGGACAGGCTCCCTCACCCCTCGGACTGTGAAGTGGGAACCTCCTGTTCCAGGTGGGCCACCGGGACTGTGTTCCATAGGATGTGCTGTTCCCAGAAGCCCTCCTGCCTCAGAACAAGCAGCCCACCTCTGCGGGCTACTTTCAACACGAGCCACACTTAGCAACTCATGGGACACTCGAGGCTGGACCCTGGTGGCCAGCATGGGTAATGGGGAGGGACATGGGGAGGGGCAGGAGGGGGAGATGACAAAGGCCAGGACACTTTCAGGGGTGAGGGGGATATATGCTCAGTCTTGGGTCCACGAAGGTGTTAACAAATGCCAGAACCGTCCAAACTGTGAATGTTAAATACAATCCGTTTATTCTGCGTCCGTCAGACTTCAGTGATGCTGCTTTAGGAAATGCCAGGATCTCTGAGCCGTGTGGTTCTAGAAGATCTTGGTTTTTTTCCCTCATGCTCCTTTATATTTTCCACAGGTTAAACAAGCATATAACTGATGAAATGTGATCTCTTTGCTCTCTGCAGATCTGCCAAGAGCTGTCAGAAAAGCTCTCGCTCAGCCGGTTCTCGGAGTGGCTATGAATCATTTCTTGCTCACAGGCCCAGTGGGGAGAGAGCCGCCCGCTTCCAGGACTCCCCTGATTCTATCCCCCAGGGAGCCACATCCCCAGGAAGAGACATGCCTGGGCTGTCACCGAGTGCCCCAGGACACGACGTACCCAGAATTTGGTTCGAACATGTTGCCCTCAACTGTCCTCAGCCTTTTTGGGAAAATAAAAACAAAACAACAACAAACTGAAAAGATTAGAATTCTTGTGTGCCTGGTAAAAAGTCCTACTCAGCCCTCAAGGCCCCAGGAGCTATCACATCCTTGGGCCTGCCCAGCACACAGCCCTGCTCTGACCCCATCATAACTGCCAGCAAGAGCCTGTCCTGAGCCGCCGACCGCAGGACCCTGGGGCCTGCATCTCACCCGGACGTAGCGCCTGCCCCCCAGGCTTCTGGCAGTATGGGGCCTGACGGCACCAGAAGTGAAGGAGTGTGGGGAGGCGTCTCGATCCTGCCCTGGGACAACCCCCTTCACTTCTCAGGACTCTTCTGTCTTCTGGAAAGCCCCACGTGGGTCGGGCCTCACCCTTTCCTCAGCCAGGGTCTCCTGAGATGGTTTTCCCTTCTCTCCTCTGAGATACTCTTCCTCCTGTCTCTCCCAGTGCTCCGTGACACCATGTCATGGGCAGGCATCTTGGGACACCTATGTCTCTGTCTGGAGGCCCCATCTGTGTTCTTTTTAGAAGCAAGCTGGGTGTCAACAGATAAAATGTAGATCTGGCTCTAGGTTGGTCCCCCCCAGCTCTGGAGGACTCCCTGCTTCCCCTCCCACCACTGCCTGCCGGGGATGTCCGCCCTAGGGTGACAACCCACCTCACGTGGCCGGAGTCTGTCCTAAGCCCTCCACAGGCATTCGCTGACTCAGTCCTCGCAAGCATCTGGTCAGGACCACATTATTATTCTCTTATTTTACAGAGTGGGTCAGAGGGGCCCAGAGAGGTTCAGTGACCTGCCCAGACACACACAGCCCAGGAGTGGAGGAGCCAGTACGCAGCTCTTGGCATGCTAATCTCAGAACACACGGGAGAGACAGTGAGGGTGACTCCCTCAGAGCCAGAGACTGCAGCCCCGAGGCCTGTGGATGACTGACATCCACTGAGACCCCCGACGGGAGGCACCTTGGGGCCATTTTCCCCACGGGGGGTCGAGAGGGGTTTTGCTTCAGAGGTGGGAGGCCCATGCGACGGATGGCCATGTGGCCAGGCGACACCAAAGCCTGGCAGTATACAGCTTCCCCAGGAATGTGGGTGAAGAACACCCCCCACCCTCACAGGGAGGACCCCTCCTGCAGAGGAGCAGTAGAGCAAGGTCAAGTGGAGACCAGCCCAGGGCCCTCCGAGTCCTGTGGGTGTGGCCATGCAAACGCAAGCCCATCGTCCTCACCAAGACCACAGGCGTCCTGCAGGGGCGTGTGAAGCTGCCACAGGAGGGCAAAAGGTTTCTGTGATTTTATGAACTTGTTTTCACAGCTCACCAGTTGAAGAAGCTGATCTGGACTAGGTCTGATAATATGCTGGGCAGCGGCACAGGCCAAGATCCCTATGCGGGGGCTCACTGACGGGTCAGGACCAGGAGGCCCTGGACACGACTCTTTCAGAGGATTAGGTGCCCAGGCCCCCTGGCACGGGGATGGGGGGTTCCCGCTGGTCAGAGCAGCTGCTCCTGCCTCCCTCATGCCAGCTCTGGTTCTCCTGTGCCTGGCCCCGCGTGGCTGCTGTGCTCCCCTCTGAAGCACACCGACCCCCCTCCAGCAGTCTTTCTGCCCCTGAGATGCTCCCTATCCCCCGCAGGAGGAATTCCCGCTCCCGACCCCACTCAGAGCAGCCAATCAAGGGAAAGAGGAAGTTCCCTTGCAGGCCCATGGACCCTTTCATTTTCCGTTCAAACAGCAGCTCACGCCAGTGGAGCCTTCATCAGGCAGATTTGCCTAGGACCCTCCTGACACACCCCTGCCGTGGCCTAAAGAACCTGTTCCCTCATTGGGGAGGGTATGTGCTTTGGTGAGTGCTGTGAAGTGTGTAAACCCGGTGATTCACAGACCTGTACCCCTGGGGATAAAAATATATGTTTATAAAATATAAAAAATTAAAAAAAAAAAAAAGAACCTGTTCCCCTCTGCCCCTCCCCTCCTTGAAGTGCCGCTCTGTTCTGTGCTGCACATGGGGCACCGTTCCCATGTCCCCCGAATCCATGAGAAAATGGGATGCTCGATCAAGCTAAAACGCTAAGTGACGCAGAACAATGTTCGGAGGGAGTGAGACACCACACTGGCACCCCCCACAAAGTCAGGTTCCACCTGCGAAGCACCGATGGGCACCTCAAACGTGTTGGGATGGCCACCGTCAGGACCCGGACAAGAACGAGCATCAAGGGAGGGTGCCGAGAGCCCCCGCGCGTTGCTGGTGGGAATGCAGTCGTGGCCAGAAACCGTGAACAGAGCGACCCTGTGACCCAGTCTGCAACAGGGACGTGCGCACCTGGGCCCTGCATGGCATTAGTCACAGCGGCCGGGAGTGCGAGCAACCTGACGGCCAGCAACACCTGAACGGAAGAATGAAATGGTCCAGCCTCGGATGGGAAGGACCACCATCACATGCTACATGGGGACGAATCTTGCAGTCACAAAGACACAGATCCTGCCGGGTTCTACTCACCTCAAGTACCTTTCGCAGCCACTTCACAGACAGAGAGTGGAAGGGTGGGAGTTGGGGCTGGAGGCACCAAGGTTCACCAGGGTGGGAGTCTGGTGGGAGTTACAGGCCGGGGAGATGGGAAAGTTCTGGAGATGATGGCCGTGGTGCATTTACAGCGATGTGAATGGCCTCCATGCCCCAGACAGCAGGGAGGATACGTTTTATGTTATATATATTTTAGCACAATTAAAAATACAACAGTGAAATGGAAGGAGAAAGGAGGGGGCTGTGGAGGACGTGGCCTGCCGGGCTGGGTGCAGGAGTACCCCATGGTCTTCACCGGCCCAGAGAGCACAGCCTCTCCACCAGGGAGCCCTCCCGGGTCCCCAGAGATTCCCCACAGCTCTTGGCCCCAGACAGCGCAGGGAGACTGCAGTCAACAGGGACACCTCGGTAACAGAGTTCACTGTGAAGACTGGAGGGGACACCCAAGACCTCCTGCTCTTCTTCTGGGCTTCTGGGCCATTTACAGAAGGAAAATCTTGGAAGGTCAAGAAGGAACCCTGATGCACACAGGGGTGGTCTGTGACCCACTCCCCGAGCTCAACACAATAGAAGCAGCGATCCCCGGGGAAAATCCAAAGAGCCTGAGCTGCTGGGATTTTAAAAAACTTGCTTCCAAATAATTCATATGGTAGAGAGGAAATTAAAACCACAAACACAGAAACTCTAGAAAATATTACTGATGGCCAAAGGACAGAAAATCCCAGGAGACAGCCCAGAGGCCAAGCAGAGGAGTGACAGGACTAATTTCATGGCTAAGCAGGAAGAACGAAAGCGAACACATCTGGCACCGAAGGAAAAAGATCTGGTTCTTTGGGGTGGGGCTTGAGGATGCCTAACAGAGCTACGCAGCCATCCTCTTGGACCAACGAACACAAAGTCACCTATCCATAGCGCTGGGCTGAAAAGGGCGAATGTCCATGAAGGACAGTTAGGACAATAAGATAATTATCTCTATAATTATGTTAGATAAAATGGACAAGTTCACAGAAAATGTGAAACAACCTTACCACTCTAAGAAATAGGAAACCCATGAAAGATGCCCGCCCCCCATTATCTTCACAGCCAGAAAGTGTCCCACCCAGACGCCTCTGCAGGTGGACACGAAGACCCCTCGGCTCCTGGGGGACCTCTCACTGGCACCGAGCGAACCGCCCCAACCCAGAATGGAGGTTCACGCGTGTCTTTGGGGACGAGAACCCAGGCCCTATCCTGGAATGCGCCGAAGGCTCCTGACTCCATGATCACAAGCACAACTCAAAATGAGGAGCGGTTCTCAGACTCCCAGGCCCCAGGAGACTCCATTTGTCCCAGAAACGCAGGGAGACTCCTGACGCAGACCTCTCCACCTATGTCCCTAGCCCACCTGTGTCCCCATGCCGCCAGTCGCCAAGGGGCTGCACACAGGCCGCTGTTCAAGGATTCTTCCTTCCCATCATAAAAACGGACCTCGTGCATGGGAATAAGGCTCATCCTCACTCCCTCCTCCCCTCCCACCTGGCAGAGACAGAATTAAGTAAGAAGCATCTGGTCCAAAGCAGAGAGAACGAAGGTTGGAGGCATGGCTGCCGTCAGCAGGGGGCAAAGGGAGGCAGCTGCTGTCACCCACCCCACCCACCCCAGCAGCAGGGTCTCCGGCCCAGTGGGAGCAGAAAACAAAATGAATGGTCCCAACTGGGAGGAGGTGACCAGAACAGCCTTCCTGAGATGAGCTATGGATCTGCTGCAGAAGTCAAGGTTGGGGGGCGGGGTGGGGGGGGTGGAGGGAGAATGAAAACAAAGCCAGAAGACAGTGTTGCTGGGACACAGAGTGGAGGAACACGTTCACGGACACAGCCAGCCACACCTCAAATGCACAAAACAGATCTTCTTCATACCCCAGCAGCGGCTGGGTAGAAATAAATTGTGGCAAGTAACCCATCTGTTGGTGTTTTTTTTCCAAGTGGGCTCCATGCCTGATGTGGAGCCCAACACAGGGCCTGAACTCACAACTCTGAGATCAACAGCTGAGCTGTGATCAAGAATTGGACGCTCGACCGACTGAGCCACTCAGGGTCCCCAAAGTCTTCCCTCTGTAGTGACTGCTAGGCCTCTGCAGGAGAAACGAGTTCCTGCCAGAGGGTAGAGGCACTGACTGCTGCTTGGTAACCAGGCGGTCCTGGTGTTAATCCCATCTGGCGGTAAATCAGGGCAACTGCTCTTCAAATGGCGACAGGTACTTTGCGGGCGCAGACGCATCGTCAGATGAACCAGAAGTCTGCATATTTAACACCAGGGCACACAGGGAAGCCTGAGGAGGATAGGTGCTCCGGCTGACCTTTGCATCCCTTCCAGGGGGAGCTAGCTGGTCACACCCACACAGCACCCCACCTCGGCCACCCTCCCCACCAGCCCATGGACATGGGCCCTGTCAAAGTGCCCTGTGGCACCCAGCAGCCCTGTCTCTATCCACCCATCGCCTTGGCTTCTGATCCCCAGCCTGCACCCCTTCTGCATCCCTTCTGTCTGTGGCTCTCACACCTTCCCGACTCTGAGGCTACCCCAGATGTGTCTCCTGGCCAGAGCTTTCGGCTGTGCCCTGGGCTCGCGTGGACACCTGCCTGCCCTTGTCCCCTGAGTGTCCAAGGGGACACCTAACCCAATGCGACTGCTGGGGTGCGGGCTGCCGGGTTTAGCAAACACAGGACGTCCAGTCCCGCGTGAGCGTCAGATAAACAAGTATGTAAGTACTGCCCACGACATATTTACACCAAAGCAATTTGTTGTTTATCCAACATTTGAATTCAACTGGGGACCATGTGCTTTCCTGGGGAGCCGGCTGTGGAGCTCCAGTTCCCTACCCTCCAACGCCTTCCTGCATCCCCGTGGCTCACCCCCACCCCCTCAGTGCATCCCTCACCTTGGGGACTCTCTGGGGCCCCTCACTCCTGCTGTCTCAAGCCTCGCCCTCACCTCTATCCTACCAGCACTCCCTGGTCCCCTGCCTCCAACTGGAGGCAGTGCACGGCCCAGGGTTGCCCACTGCCCTGGGGTAAAATCTGAACATCTTACCTTAGCCCACAGGACTGACCGGGTCCTCCTTCAACACCAGCCTTGCTCTAAGCCCTCTTCTCTGCAAGCTTCAGCCATAAAGGCTTCCAGAAAATTCCAAGATTTGGGGCCTTTCCATAACCATCCTGGGGAACTGGAGTGCTCTTCCTAAACTGCTCGGGGGTCCATGGACATTCGTGCTGGGCATTCTTGTGGGGCCGAGGGGTCGTCCCAGGCTGAAGAGGGCAGCCTCCAGCAGTGGGCTATTGACCAATGTCCCTGGTGTCCACCTACTAGAAACCCCTCCCAGTCATGACCTTACATGTCCCACTTGTGTGTAGGACAGATAGAAGTTTCCAGGAGAAATAGTTTAGTGCTTTCCCCCAAAGCTCCCTGATCTTTCCATCTACCCAGCCAGCAGCCATCTTTCCTCTCACAAACAGACCCACAGAGTCTTCTAGAAGAAATAAACACGCAAAGAGAAAGCCAGCCTTGGGTATTGGTGTTACCAGGTTTCTGCCTGAGTGATTCTGCTTCCTGGACCTCTTACCCCCTGACATAGGGTTTTGCTTTTATTTGTGTTGATAACTGGCCAGAGTATGTGACCCTATGGCAGAGTCATCAGTACCCAACTGCTTGGGTCAGCTGCTGCCTTTTGCCCTCCCGGGCATGTGTGGCTCAGGAGACTCCTTGCTGGTGACCCTTGTGGGCCTGGGGTGCAAAGCCCGGGAGAGCACGGGTAGGCGCTGGCCAGGTTCACTGTACCCCAGCTCCAGCTCCTGTGAGTGACCCAGTGGGAGGAGGGTCACCCATCCCAGGGATGGGGGGCACGGATGGCCAGGGAAGGCTTCCTGAGGCTGGCAGTCCCCTTTGAGGAACAAAGGAAGCCAGACCTGGCTGTGGGGTTCAGACCAGGGGCACCTGATACCCCGGACCCCGGCGGAGTCCTGGCCGGCATGCCTCTGGGGACCCCCTGCTCACAGCCCGGGCTTCCAGGGATGATGAGAGTCAGGTCCTTCCACGTCAAAGAAAATACTAAGATAAACCAATCTCAGGGGAAAAAAAAAAAATCTTCCATGGACAACAGTAACTTCATTATGTGAACGTGAACGAGGCCTTGTTTAGGTTGGGAGCCCTCCTGTTGCTGCCCTGTTGACATAACCCTCCTCGCTAAGAACAAGGGAGCTCTCCAGAAACAGGACTTGCCCGAGAGGTCACCCTGTCAGGGAGGGCGGAAAGACTGGTGAAGAGGCCACAGCAGCTTTGTCTCCCCCCGGTCCCGGGGGACGCCGTGGGCAGAGGCCGGCCAACACAGGGACTGGCGCAGGTGAAGCCACCACGGCCGCCTCTGCCTGCTGCCCCTCTCCCCTTCTCCCCACCCCTGCTCGCTCCTCTCAGCTCAGCACTGCCTCTCCGGACAGCTTCCCTGCATCCCACTGGACAAGAGGTCCTGGGGCAGGTTTCCAGGCCCCCAGGACTGCCTGCCACCCGCTGTCCTGTAAAGGTGGTGGGGGTCACAGGGTGGAGCTCCATCTGGCTCAAAGGTGTCTGGAGAGCTCTGTCTCTGTCTTGTCCTGGTCGCCCCAACCCCGCCCGTGGCTCCCACGAGGGATGTGATGAGACAGGTTTTCCCTTGGCTCCAGCAAACAGACGGTTTAACCCCAGGGTTCCCTGCCCTCCCTCAGGCAAGCCTGTGCACAGGCCTGAGTTGGGGCCCACAGGGAGGACAGCTCACCTTGCCAGGGGGCACCCCCAGAAAGGGCAGGCTCCGCCCCCACTGGCAGGGGACGCTGGCAGCCAAGCCTGGGGGTTCCATGCTTGGGGGTGCCGCGTTTTCAGTAGAATTCATACTACGACCTGGAACCTCTTCACACACTCTGCCAGACCCAAATTTCAACTAATGAGAAGCCGTGAAACTGATTGATTCTGGGAGAAAAAAATCAGGAGGAACAGAGCAGCTCTTTGCTGGAAGGGTCCCACCTAACACATTTCCTTGGAGAATTGCTCACGACCACTTCCAATGTGAACATAAGTGCCACTCAACAGCTCTGGCCTGGCACTGGCTGGACCTGTACTGATGGGCAAGCGCCTATGGAAGGGACACAAAAATTCAGAAACTTCTCCCTGCGGTTAAATGCACAGGGAACAGTAAACAAACACACAGGAGGTAATTGACAAATAAGAATCCTTCAGCTTTAGATTCCAGGGTGAGAACTGCCTCCAGATTCAAACCAGCACGACGATCTGATCACATATGCTGCATTTCCTGCGACACCCCAGCCCATCCCAGTTATACCTGTGCCGATACGGAGTCCCTTATTTCAACAAATACAACCGCCTTGCAAGAATGTCCTCATTCTTGCACGTGCCTGTGCAGCCGGCACACCCGGCTCCCAGGACAGCGTCAGCCAGCGCTCCTGAGCAGAGGTGTGCGCCAGACAGAATTGACAACGGACCCGGCCATCACAGAATAACCCTGGGTGTTCTGCAAACGTCCTTCTTTGCTGATGGATGAAAACATTTCAGTGGCCATATATGAAATTTGTAAGATGTACGTGGTACTGTCAGGGTCTTCTGTAAACATAAGAGTATGCACAAAGCACAGGTTTACAATAGCTTGATTGTAAGACTGTTACAGAGAAGTTCTTGAGCCAATGGACCAGCACATAAAAAAAAAAAAAAAAAAAAAAGGAAAGAAATTCCACATTGCTATTTTGGGAAGCTAAGTCTGCATCGCCAAGGAGATCTGGCTTCTGCTACAACTCGGGAAGAAAACAGTGTGTGCTCCATGATTCTACTAATTACCGCTGGGCTCTGATGACATGAATTTACTGATAACCTCACAGAGTTGTGTTTATTTGGAAAAATAAAGCTATAACATTAGCCAGAGCGCTCAGACTAATGTTAAGATTATGGGACTCTGGACTTCCACCATTACGTGTGTTATTTTCACAGTAAACAAGGGAGGTCTTTATAGGCACTCCTGCCTGAGTTTTTATTTACACAGTCTTTAGAAGGTGCAGTTTCTGGAATCCAGTAACAAGCATTTCTTTAGTCAGTTATGTTAAAAAAAAAAAAAAGTGACACAACCCAGCTTCCTGCTCTGTTAGCAGAAAAATGTTCATTTCTTAGGAGATTAAAACAGTAAATTCCATGTCAAGCCAAAGGGATCTTAACACAAAAGGAGAGAATACTACTGCAAGATTGTGCTTTACAGGTAACTTCAGCCAAAAGAGTTTAAGGGGCAAGATCAGTCTTCTGATCACACTTCAGGCTGGTGGGGGCTAAGGGTTTTATGCAGAGGGACTCCTTGGCTCCTGGCTACCAAAGGGTTGCTAGGTGGTCCTAAGCCCCGCTCCTCCAGGTGCCCTGGGCCATCTCTCCTGAGGAGCCACACGCCCCCAGCTGCCACCCCGCTAGGAAGCCAGCACAGCCCTCAGCCCTCCACCAGTACCAGCACTTGGGGCACCTGTGCAGGTGTTCCTGACCCACATCACCTGTTCCAGGGAAAGCCCACAAGTACCAGTGGCAGTTGGATTCTGCCATTTAAGTGCCCTTTTTTTTTTTTTTTTTTTTTTTTTTAAAGTAACTGCATACAGGAGATGAATCAGTGGCTAAAAGAGTTTAGAAAGTCTTCTTAGCTTTGCCTCAGGAAAGCCGTGAGGATAATTTCAGGGTAAATTATGCTAAGTCTGATGCACGGTCCTGTTGCCCCTGGGTTTCAGTTATAAACTCTCTGAAAACAGAAAGCAGAGTATATTCTGTCTCCTCACCAAGAGTCCCTCTTTGAACTTCTTTTAGCCAGAAGGCCAAGTTCACAAACAAACAACAACAAAAAAAAAAACTGTGGAAACGAGGGCGAAGGCTAGTCTCACGTTTGCAAAGGGCATCCTAGGGAGGTTTGTTTGCAAGTCAGCCACTGCGGCACATGGCAGTCGTCTTCTCAGCTTTGATTTCTGGACCCGTGGGCCGAAAATCCGAGTCCCGGTGGTACGGCTGCGGGGTGACTCCAACGCCACGCGAGAGCCCCAGGACGCCTGCACCCGCGGCGGCCGCGGCGCGGGGCCGGGAGCACAGGTGCGGGGCAGCGCGTTCCCGGACGTGCGCGGGAAAGATGCCCGTGTCTCCTCGCACTCCCGCGCCCCCCCCGGGCCCCCCTTCCGAGACCCTTCTCCCCCGAGGGACCCGAGCCCTACTCACCTAGGAGCAGCCAGAGGCCGCGCCGTGGGAGGCCAAGCAGGCTTCGGGCCATGGCGCGCCTCCGAGCCGGGTCGCCCGCAAGCACTGAGCCCGCCGCGGCGCCGGGGGCGGGAGCGGGCGCGGAGGGAAGCGGCGGCGCGCGCCTGGCCCTGCCCACAGCGGCTCCGCGGTGGGGTGGGGGCGGCGGGCAGGTCGCCGGGACCGGGCGGGGCGGCACCTGCAGGCCGGACGCGCGAGACGAGGCGACCCCACAACGAGCAGCGCGCGCGGCGAGGAGCATCTCGGGGTCGCCGGGACCCTTCCTGGGGGACGCGCGCTCGGGCTTCGAGTGGTGGGGCTAGGGAGAGTCTGCGCCGCGACCGCTGCCGGGGTTGCTTCCGAAATGTTTGCCTAAAGGCGAGTGTTTAAGTTAGGTAGGATCTCCTAGACAGGGCATGGCAGTCTCAACAGGGGCACCAAGCTCTTCCTCTCGCTTCTGCCCCCGGGGGGTCTGCTTTGCGGAAAGGCCAAGACTACATCTCTCTTCCCCAAGGTGCCGGCACTGGGGCACCCGCGGGGACAAAACCAGCCCCGGGAACCTGGGGAGACTCCTACTAATCAGAAGAGGGCACACAATGAGGAACTAGAATAAATTCAGGATAAGCAATGGCGTGGGCGCAGGGGAGGAGGGTAATGTCAGGGATACCCAAAGGCCGTGGAAGTCCTGGTAGGACTGAAAGGTGCCCCTGTTGATTGCTGCCTAGGATGGCTGACGAGAGACAGAGGAGGCTGGAGAACCTGCCCCCGGAGCTCACCAGACTCCCAACTCCAGCAGAAAGAGGACAGCATTAGACTTGCCTTGGAAGGCGGTCACTCTGGGCTTTTGCGGGCCTGGAGAACTCACAGGGGGAGGGGACGAGAAGCCTGGGCATACTTCTTATAGAATGATCAGAGAAGGGCTCCTAGGGATGCATAGGAGAGCCCAGGGGAAGGAGGTTTCCCGGTGCAGAGGCATGAGTGAGAGGCATAAGAAAGCTCTCCTGGTGGCTGGATCTCACCAGAGGTTCCTTCCTGTAACATCCTATTTCAAGGAAAACTCTGAGAAATTAACTTATGCTCACCCAAGGCGGGAGCGGGGGAATCCCTACTTGGAGGGCAATGGCCACACTGGCTCCATGCACTTAGCACAGTGGCTGGCCCAGGTCCGCAGTGAAGGACTGGCTCCTAGCTAAATGAAAGGGAGCAGAGCCACCTGCTGTCTGCTCAGAGAACAGGAGGCAGCTGATGGTGGATGGTGGTCATTTTCTTCTGAATACAGGCTGGGAGGCGCTCAGGGCCAGCATGCCTACAACCGGGGACCCCAAATGGTCCTAGGAGTGAGGGGTCCGCATCAGATGGCGGGGCAGGGCACACGCTCTCTTGACTTAATTAGCCCCTCTTCCTGAACCTTAAGAAAGTACACCTTACTGGGCGGCCTGTCTTCCCCCACTTTACTCATTTAGTAGACAACAGAGCCCCTACTGTGAGCAAGACTGTGCTAGGTAAACATTGCAGGTCCTGCCCTCGGGTTTGTAATCTAATGGGCAAATTAAAACTCTCGATAACAACCCAAAAGCCAAGATACAGGAACTGAACATACGGGATGCGGGACACCAGGCCCGAGTGTAGTGCAGGGAATTTTGAGGGCTGGCCGGCGGGAGTGCAGGAGAGGGACTGCAGGCCAGCGGGAAGGGAACGGTGAGGACCGGAGCCCTGGGCCAGCTCCACTGTGAGCCCTGAGCTAGGGTACATCAGCCACCAGGAGGGCCAAGGGCATGCATCACTGGGCTATCAGACTTGCCCTACGCTCATAGACAGCACAGCACTTCCCACTCTTGGCTTGTGAACCTCTCTGTGACCTCTCCTCATCAGGCCCTTTGGGACTCCTGTACTCTCATCAGGAGGCTGAGCAGGAAACATTTTTTGGCAATATTTTCTCTGAAACTCAACAGCAACCGGACGCAAGGTCAGGGTAAGGGGGGCCATTTGTCACTTCCTCTCTCCATGTGCCTACACATACCCCCTAACAGACACATACACCTAAAAAAACAAGCTGTACTTCTCAAGCTCATGAGCTGTGTAGGTTCACAATTCTCTTGAGAGTACTAGTGTGTGTGTGTGTGTGTTGTGTGTGTGTGGGTGTGCCGCAGACACCCTGGGGTCTCCATGTCTGCATTAGGGAGTCTGGGCAAGAGATGTCCAGTAATTACAACAGGTTCCCTCTTCTGCATGGGTGGGAACACAAGCAATCTCCACGCTTGCCCCACAGCCATGGCACACAAGAGGCGGTGACTCTGCCATGACTAGATTCTGTCAGAAGCATGTGGACTTCTAGTAGGGAGCACGGAAAACCATCCTACTCCCAGGCACCTCCAGCTAGATGGACATGAAAGTGCACAATGGAAGAGTTGAGAAAATGGCCAGATGCTTGGCTGTGTGTGCAGCTAGGTTAGAAACACAACCTTGAGGGGTCAAGAACTGCTGAACATTACTAAAAATTCAAATTTAACATAAGAAGACCTCTGCTTCCAGCCACGCTGAAGTAACAGGAACCGGATTTACCATCCCCACTTATATGAAAACACTGGACAAGACCGATGAAGCCACAGCTGTCACACTGGACCACAGGCAGGGCAGGACCGCAACCCCGGGTGGCAGGGACGTTAGTGAGGTAGCCTGACTGCTTGCTGCCTGTAACTTCTAGATCACAGGGAGCTGGGAACCCAAACAGTGCCCAGAGTCTCGTGGAGTCGAGGAGAATGCTGGGAGTCCAGGGAAGGCCTGGCCAAGGCAGCTAGAAAGGCAGGGCTTGGGAGTACAGGGGAGGAATGTTGCACAGGGAAGGTCTGCAGCACCCCCCCCCCCAACCCCCAACAGGAGCCTGGGACTCTAATACTGACTGGTGTTCACATGGAAGGACATTGCCTAAGGCAGAGAAAAGGACCACCAGAAAGGAACAGATTGGCACAATCCCCAAGAACTCACACAGGGCCTGGAATGGCTCCACTTTCCTCCAATCCTAGGGGAAAAACCTAGAGACAGGCAGAACATCTGATGAAATAATTAGCAGGGTATTGCCTTTGTAGTCAGAAAAATGACACAGGCTGCCCTGGGGCCACCTAACAGAGATTAAAAGCAAGAACTGACCAAGCCAAATGATTTCCCAGTAACTACTACATCCCAGAACAAAGACCTGAGAAGAAAAATAAAAGAACAAAGCCCTAGGGAACTGTAAGACGACCTCACATGGCCTAACCCACATGTGACTGGGAGTCCGGTCAGACAGCAATATGGAAACTACTGTGTAGATGTTGCTCTACAAACCTACGAATTCAAGAATACAGATAAACCTTAAGCACTAGAATCATGAAGAAGAAAATACAGCAAGGCCCATCACAATCCAGTTGCTCAAAACCAGTCATAAAGAATCTTATAAGCAGCCAGACAAAAGTGCCTTCGATACAGAGGAAAGGATTCAAACAACAGAAGCGTTCTTCTGGGAGACAGCACCGACTAGACACAGATGCAGCAACAGCATTAAGGACTGGGAGAGGAAAACTGGAAGGATTCTGTACAATTTTTCAATAATTTTCTGACACAAAGGGGAAGATTTTGCTGGCATCCTCACCACTAGGCCCATGAGTTAGAGGTAAAGATTTAGTCAGCATCGATGAATGGGGGGTTCCAGAGACGTGTATGAGCAGTAATGACTCCGTTCTGTTCCGTGAACAGCATCACAGGAGCACTTGGCTTCATCAAACTTCAGTTTTTCAAACCCCTCAAGGGTGTCTTGCTGGTAAAACCCAAATACTTGGGACTTGCAAGTGGCTGAGAAGGGCTTGCATAGTTTGATTTCCCCAAATGCCCTCTCCAAAAGCAAACAAAAACAAGGGAAAATTAAATCCTACACAAAACTGTATTGTCGGCGTCACTGGGAGAATCTGGGAGCTGCACAGAAACTAAGAGCAAAGTCACCAAATGCCTGAGTGTGATGTCCCTCACCTCCCTGCAGCCAGCCCACCTCAGTGAGCACAGGGGGCTTGAGAAGAACTGGGGGGGGGGGGCAGGAGACAGGGGTTGGCACAGGCCCTCAGATTAAATCTTAACATCCAAGATATAAAAATCCAAGAAATAATAATTTTTAAAGTATCTCAACACTATATAAAATAGTAAGAGAAGTCAACCTATCCAGAGCTACTGCAGAAAAGCAAGAGATAAGATTGCACACACATGACCCTAGAAGCCCTCTCCCCTCTTGTGAGGCTGTTACATATGTGTAATACAACCATACTGCGCGGGGGGCGCAGTATGCGGGGGGCGGGGGTGGTCAGGAATAGGAAACACCTGAGCACATTCAGAAAGCTGTTGCTATCCTGACTGCACGCTGTGAGGCTAAAGACACCAAGAACTGTGGTCACTTCAGGTTTCTACCAGACTGAGGAAGTCGAGGGGAGTCTGTGTGCAGAGAGGGCCCAAAACCAACTCCAACAGCAGGGAGCACCCCTGCTGACTGGAGCTTGGCTCCTAGACAGCATTCTCTGATAAAGGAAAATGGAGTTTGGGGCACCTGGGTGGCTCAGTGGGTTAGGCCTCTGCCTTCGGCTCGGGTCATGATCTTGGGGTCCTGGGATTAAGCCCTGAGTCGGGCTCTCTGCTCAGCAGGGCGCCTGCTTCCCCTCTCTCTCTGCCTGTCTCTCTGCCTACTTGTGATCTCTGTCAAATAAATAAATAAAACATTAAAAAAAAAAAAAAAGGAAAATGAAGTTTGTTGAAGTAGTTGATTCCAGGACAGGGCCAGTAAGATGAGCCTAAAATAGTCAAATAGTGGTGGCAGAAAGTGAGCACTTGAGAAAGGATGATGATTTTCACAGAGACACAGAACCCAACCTAAAGCAGCTCCTAATCTCTAAAGGCTGATGACTTCTAATCCCTTAAGAAACAATCTGAGTAACAAAATAAGAAATGATAGTACTGTATTATAACTCATAGGCCAAATACACATCAGCAAGTCCACACTGACCTCCACAATTGAATAAATAAATGGGGGCGGGGGAAGGACAGCTTTTCCTCACAGGCAAATACTAAGTAATAAATGTGGGAGAAAGGAAAGACACAAAATCATCATCAAACAAATACCACAAGAATAATTCCTTCAGGCAAGATCTGCTAATGGATGCCAAAAGCAGTGAGCAAAACATTTTAAGAGAAACAGGTGTTTTCATACTGACAAAGAGCTCTCTCAATTGTAAAGGAAAAATTGTAACTCTATGCTGAAACCCAGTAGAGGCCACCATAACCAACTGAAGGGCATGACCTGTAAGAGACCTATCACGTACCCCCAGCTGGGAGGTACTGATGATACAGCACTCCTGTGGCACTCTCCAAAAAATGCATAACCTCAGTCTAGTCAGGAGAAAACAGCTGATCAACTATAATTAAGAGGCATTCTACCAAGTAGTCAAGCAATGCTCATCAAAAGCATGAAAGTATGAAAGACAAGAAAATACTTAGGAACTGACCTAGGCTAGAAGGGGTACAGAAAACAGTAACTAAATGCATGACATACTGGATTGATTGGGTCTTGAACAAAAAAAGAACATCAGGGGCGCAACTGGTGCAATCCGAGTAAGGTTTGCGGCAGCAGTACTGTGCCAATGTTAATGTCCTGGTTTTGATTACTTTGCTATGGTTCTATAAATTGTGAACTCTGTGCTATTTCTGCAACTGCTTTGTAAGTCTAAGTGTTGATAAATAGAAGTTAAACAGCTCTATACCAAGTATCCAATTCCCAGAAGTTCTTGGTGAACACTGTAACCATTCCTAATTATTTCAGGATTGTGTGTGTGATAGACATAGAGAGATGAAGACAGAAGCCTCTTGATCCAGCCACACCTGAATTCATTTCTGGAGTTGTCAACTATAAGCTGATTTTCCTTTTTTTTCTTCAGCTTTTGTTAGGGTTGTGTTTTTATAATTTGTCCTCAATTAGCCTCTAACTAATATGCTATTATGGTCTGCTTTGTTCTAAGGAATATTGAGTCAGGTTACAGACAGTCATAGAAGAGAAAAAAATAAAGTAAAATCAAAATAGAACAGCAGGAAGATACAACAAAGTTACTACACAAAGAGAGGCATTATTGAACTCCACTAGCTGACAGTACCACCATCAGCAGCACACTCTGACTGAAGGCTGTTTTATTAGAACAAATACTGTGTTCTACTTTATGCCATAATGATAAGGGAAGATACTTGCCTCCATTTTACACACCAGACAACTGAGGCACAGGGAAGTTATCTAACTTGTCCAAGGCTAAACAGCTAAGGAAGTTGGAATGGGAATTTGAACCCAGGGAACCTAGCTTCAGAGCCTACATTCTTAAACAGTGTGCTACCAGGCTTTCTACTTCCTGGCAATAAAAGCAGTGATTTATAGCAATCATGCCCATAATACATATCATGATATTCTCTGATCAGGAGACTATCAGCCCTAATTATCATGCAGTTATTAAGATATAAGTTCTATATAAATAGTAGCAATTGAGGGGTTCCACAGCACTCATAGCTCACACAGAACTGTTTCCCCCGAGAGTCAAAATTCAGGTAAAGATACACAGAACCTGTAAACTTCCATCGTCTGCATTCATTTCCTAACGCTCATGTAACACATTACTGCAGACTTGGTGATTTAAACAATACAAATTCATTATCTTACACTTCTGGAGATCAGAAGTCAGACACAGGTCTCACTAGGCTAAAATCAAGATGTCAGCAGGGCCATGTTCCTTCTAGTGACTCTAGGGAACAATCTGTTTCCTTGCCTTTTCCAACTTTCAGAGGCAACCCTCACTCCTTGGCTCCTGGCTTCCTTCTTCCATCTTCACAGCCAGCAACAACAGGTAGAGATGCTTCTAGAAATGCTAGTTCTCTGGCTTTCTCTTTTGCCCACCCAGCTAAGCCAGGGTCATCTTCCAGGTCAGCTGTTTAGCAATCTTATTTACTTCTGCAACTTAACTGCCTTTGCCAAGTGACACATCCACATGCTTGGATTGGGGAGATGAGGACAGGATGGGCTGGCGGTCATTACTCCGCTGACCAGAAGAGCTAATATTTACTGAACATTTTATGTGGAGGTAAATACGTGATAATTAACAATGATAATAGTGAAAAAGCAGTGAAGTTAATACACACAGAACACTGGCTGGAGAACTTTTCCTTTGAAAAGAGACTACTGATTATACTGGGTTGCTCAATTACACACATTATCTCCTTGGACCAGAATTGACATTGGTATCAGGCAGAACCAACTGAGAACTTTGGTCCCACTTTTTAGTGATAGTCTTAAGGGTATCAACAACATTACAGATCTCTGGTGTTCTCTAAACATAATTACTTGTATATTTGAGTTGATATAGCTAAAATGTTGTTCATTGTCCCAATAATACAGTATGAAAAAAAAAGTGATTCTGAGCAATAACATGTTCTGCTAAAATTATCTAAAACTTTGCTAATTTAAGATATTTGGAAACTTGGATAATTTGATCAGACTTTAGAATTCTACCAGAGTTTTATATAATTAACTAATGTCAAATTAAAGATTTTAGAGTAAGCTAAGTATTGATTTTTTACTTGAATTCCAAGAGATTCACCAATTACTCCAGTTGTTATATTTAACTTGGGAAGCTTCATATCAGTACTCAATTTACTGGTATTAATTTTTTGATCTACTAAAGTTATCTGAGCTTTACCTTTAGTTTTTGACTAAGACATCTTTAAGAAACCCGAGACTATAATGTCAAATGATCCTTTGTATATTTTCCCCAAATTGAATGCAGTAACTTGGTCTGTTTGTATTCTAAAAGGGGATTTCACTTCATCAAAGCCTTTTGGAACCCAATGACTAGCAGTATGCTTCTTATTGTTGCTAGCATACTGAAAATAATGTTTAGGGACGCCTGGGTGGCTCAGTTGGTTAAGCGGCTGCCTTCCGCTCAGGTCATGATCCCAGCGTCCTGGGATCGAATCCCGCATCGGGCTCCTTGCTCGGCGGGGAGCCTGCTTCTCCCGCTGCCTCTGCCTACCACTCTATCTGCCTGTGCTCCTGCTCTCTCTCTCTCTAACAAATAAATAAATAAAATATTTTAAAAAAAAGAAAATAATGTTTAGTCCATGTTTCAACTTTACTCAATGTTAACTCTGAATGAGCACTCTTTTCATATAAATAACTACATAATTTAACACATGGGAAAACATTTCCACAATCCTTGGATTTGATGTATGGCCAAAAAGCAAGAATTCTCAAGTTTCACTTAAGAATCCTTAAAAAAAAGAATTTTTTTCCCACCCTGACCCAATTCCTGGTAGAATATCTGGGGTGGATCTGGTAATATCTGGAGACAAATTAATAACCAAAAATCCCTTAAAGGATGAAAATTTTGAAATCCAGGAGTTGGATAGTTAGCCTTCCTTCCCATCCATGTGTATTCCACATAAACACTCGTAGGCTCATTCACACCTGGAAAATGCCATTAAACCTGCAGAAAGTATTAAATTTAAACTTGTACTACAGATTCTGCCTTTATTAAATACAAATACATCAAATATAAATGTTGACTAACTTTTAATCAAATGATACCAACTATTGAATGCTCTAAACATTTTAAACATTTGAAGAAAATGCATATTTAAATGTTCATCTTAATATTAGCAAAACTGTAATTTTAAACTTTAAAGAAGTTAAAGAAGAAGCTTTTAAAAAGTAATCCATTAAAGAAATTAATAGGATATAAAATTAGGCTTTGAAAATTATTGCAATTTACAATTTAATCTAATCTAACAGAACTTACTAAAAAAACAAAACAAACAATATGGTGACTAGTGTTTTACCAAAGCACACGTGGATTTACTCTTCTTAGGGAAAATACAGCTTAATGTTTTATACTGTAAAGTGTATATATATATATACACACACACACTGAAGTCAAAAATACATTAAATGTATCAGAGCTTCAATATAACTGTCTAGGAAGCTTAAAAATATACACATTCCAAAATGTTATGTATCTGTGAATTCCCATTCAGTTTATCTGTTATCCCGTGGTCCAAAAAGTCTTAAGATTACTGAAAACTGGAACTAAGAACTTTAGGTAAATTATATTTTTCATGGATGGAAATCACTTAATGGACTCTGAAACAATAAACCTGGTCTTGGTCACTATTTTTAAAAACCAACTTAACAAAATTTTTAAAAGTAGACACAACCATTTTTTTCTAATCCAAAATATGCAGCTTGAAGTCTTTAAGTAACAAGTTTGAAATATAAAGTTTATAAACATTAAAATTATTTTTTTATTTTTAATATAGAGAAGATGGTAATACTGTAGAAACAACAGCTGCTAGATGTGAAGGGAAGGCTATAAAGTACAGTATACACAGCTAAATCCGCTTATTAAGCCTATTTAATCACGGCATCTTGCTATTGCCACAATTTTTTCCTAAGTGTTGTAGAACATTCTCTGTAGGAGGGAACTCATGCTTTCCAAGGAAATTCTATACAGATAAAGAAAAGAAGGGAGAAATCAACCACAGAACATATTGATTTAAATCCAATATTCCACAGAAGTATATACAGAATTCCCCCGTTTTCTGCACTCTTCCTTCCGCCTGCAGTCGGCTGGGGTCCAGGAGCAGGAGCAGAGGGCGCTCCTGAAGTACTGTCACAAGGTCAGTGGGAGTCTAATGCTATGTCACCTCCTACATCACTCATCTCGCCACGGGAGCATTTTACCATCTCACGCCATCATGAGAAAGCTAGGGACAGTGTATTTTGAGAGAAACACCACATTCACATGACCTTTATTATACTACATGGTTATAATTGTTTTATTAGTTACTGTTGTTACTTTCTTACTGTGCCTAATTTGAAGATTAAGCATTATCACAGATTTGCATGTATAGGAAAACCACAGTATATATGTAAGGTCTGGTACAATCTGTTGGTTTCAGGCACCCACTGGGAATCTTGGAAGTTATCCCCTGAAGATGGGGAGGGTACTACTGTAGTTATTTATCAGTACACTCTACTACAAAACCAGTCATTATCATTAAACTCATTTTTCATATTACGAATATCAAAAATACTCACATTAAATTCTATCCCTTGACTAAGCATATCACTAAACTCTACTACTATGTCAAAATAGAAATAGGCCACTAGATATTATACATATAGAGGACTGTTTTGACTATTTCCACAGAGAAAACCAGATTGTCATCATGGTAAAAATGTGGCAATGTCTGGAACAGAAATCACTTAAGTGACATATGAAGTCTACTTTCTTCACTGGGAAGCACCATGGCTGGTATGATACAGTTAGACTCACAAACCGGTTTATTAATGAACACCTACGATTACTTTAAAGACAAATATATCGAGTATAATACAGATGTCTCCCTTTATGACAAAGGTCTGGTGGATCTGCCTGCAGCCTTGTAATAAAATATTTGGGTTTCCTAAGCATGGGGCTCTTCCTGTAATGTACCCTGCTGGATATGTGGTTGTCAGTTGGCTCTCACTGGGTTGCCCTAGGAGCATTGAGGCTTGAGGAACAAGGCAAGAAAATAATATTCTGGCTACTGCTATCGCTGTGGGAACAAACTCTTTTATCTCTGTCCCAGGAGGCTCATGCCTTTTGACAGCATTAATGAAATTATGGCACATTAACTTGTTAGTGTGATATAAAATAAAAAGACCCTGAGATTTCTCATGAAGAAAAGATTTGACATTTTATTTCTTGCTTGTTCAGAATTTTACCATGTATGGGTGGTAAATTTTATCTACTTCTGTATCTACTGAAATAATAAGGTGATTTTTTTCTCCATTGTTCTCTACATAGGGTAAATTATATTGACTTTCAAATTTAAATGAATCTTTCATTCTTGAAATAGTAAGTTTGGCCATAAAGTATTATTCTTTTTACAAACTGTGGGATTCAGTCTGCTGATATTTCTTTTTTTTTTTTTTAAAGATTTTATTTATTTATTTGACAGACAGAGATCACAAGTAGGCAGAAAGGCAGGCAGAGAGAGAGAGAGGAGGAAAGCAGGCTCCCCGCTGAGCAGAGAGCCCGAAGCGGTGCTCGATCTCAGGACCCTGGGATCATGACCTTTAACCCACTGAGCCACCCAGGCACCCCAGTCTGCTGATATTTCTAAAAGAATTTTTGCATGGTCTGGTTTTGGTATCATGACTATACTGATTTCTCTGGAAAACTTCAGACTGATATTCCTTCTTCCTTAAATGTTTGGGGAATTCATTAATATAGCCATCTGAGCCTGGATTTTATTTTGTGGGAAGAGTTTTATTTATGATACAATTTCTTTAATAAATACAAGATTAGTAAGATTTTCTATACTTTCTAGTGTCTGTTTTTGTTAAGTTGAATCTTCCTAGGAAGATTTAATAAAGAACTTGAATACATTAAAGTCATTGACAATGTCCTCTCATCTTTGTAATGACTAAGATTTGTGATATTTCCTTTGTGAAAAATATTACCTTGCTGGTATCTTCACTTTTTTGCTTTATCAGTCTCATCAGGGGTCTATCAACTTTATTTTTTCTCTTCCAGAATCAAATTTATTGATCCTTACTGTTTGTTATTTCAGTAGTTTTCATACCTCTTATACTTCCTCTGGGTTATTACTTTTTTTTCTTCTAACTTCTTGAGTTATATACTCTGCTCATTAATTTTGTATCATTGTTATGACATAGGAATTCAAGGCTATCCATTTCTGTTTACAAAGCTCTACCAGCATCCCTCAGGTTTTGATGTGGAGGATTTTCATTATCATCCTTTAACTAAAACCTATGTTCTAGTTTTCATTATATGATTTCTTCTCCTAGTCCCTGGTTATTTAGACATTTATTTCCAACATGGAGATTTCCTATTTATCTTTCCATTGCTGATTTGTAGGTTATTTGGATTGTAACCAGAGAACACACTCTTCTCAATCTTGTAGTTTTTACTGAGATTTATTTTATGGCCTAGCATATGGCCAAGTTTTGCAAATATTTCAAATGACCTGAAGAGACTTTGCAGTTGTGATGTGTCTTACTCTACATAATGTCCAATAAGTCAAACTGCTTATTTGGACTGTTCATATCATTAATACCACTACTGATTTTTTTTTTTTTTTGCTGCTTCTACCAGCAGTATAATCTCTCATTATAATTATAAACTTGCCAATTTCTCCTAACAGTTCTGGAAATATTTCCATTTTATATCTTAAGGTGTTTTATTAGACGCATACAAATTTCAAATTGTTATTTATTCTTGGTAAATTAAATATTTTTTCTTCAGTAATTTTACTGCTCTAGCATTTACTCTAATGTTAATATAATGTGGCTCTTTTTCCATCCTTTTATCTTTTAATATCCTGATGTTTTTAGGATGTGTTTCTAGAGATTCTATATAATTGGTTTTTAAAAACCCAATATGACAATCTGAGTCTTTCATAGGAATATTTTGTTCATTCACAGTAATATTTAATTATTGACATAACTGGGTTTTCCTCATCTTACTAAATATTTGTCCTGCCTATTTTATGTGTTCTTTTTACTCTCCTTTACAACCTACTTTTGTAGGTTAAAAAAAAACTTTTTATTAATCCATACCCTCTATATTAGCATTGGAATCATAAGCTTTTAAACACTGTGGTTAAAATATACATAAGATCTACCATTTTTAAGTGTACAGTTCTATGACACTAAGTATATTCACATTGTTCTGTAATCATCCCCATCCAGAACTTTCTCATCTTCCTAAACAGAAACTCTTACCATTAAACAGTTACACCATTCTCCCCCTCCACCAGCCCCTAACAACCATCATTCCACTTTCTGTCTTTATGAATCTACTACTGTAGGTATGTTGTGTAAGTGGTATCATACAGTACTGGTTCTTTAGCGACTGGCTTATTTCACTAATCTTATCTTCAAGGTTCATCCATGTTGTACCATGGGTCAGAATTTCATTCAAGAATGAATAATATTCCATTGTATGCCTAGATCTCATTTTTTCTATTACTCCACTGATGGATCTTTGGGTTGCTGCTACCTTTTTAGTTCTTATAAATAATGCTACTTTGAGCATGGGTGTACAAATTATCCATTTGTGTCCCTGCTTTCAGTTCTTCCAGTTACTCAGAAGTGGAATTGCTGGATCATATGGTAATTCTATGTTTAATGTTTTGAGGAACTGCCATACCATCTTCTACAGTGGCTGCACTATATCCACCAGCAATTTACAACACTTCCAATTTCTCCCCATCCTCATCAACATTTGTCATTTTCTGTTTGGGGTTTTTTGGTGTTTTGCCCACTTAAAATTTATGGTGTTTTTTTAATTGTTGTTGAGTTATAGATATTCTTTATATATTTTTGGATAGTGACCCTTATCAGATAAATGATTTTCAAGTACTTTCATTCTGTGCACTGCCTCTATTGACGGTATCCTTTGATACACAATTTTAATTTTGATGAAGTCTAATTTATCTTTTTGTGTCCAAGAAATCATTGCCAAATCCAGTGTTGTGAAGCTTTTCCTCTGTTTTCTTCTAAGAGTTTTATAGTTTTAGCTCTTATGTTTAGGTCTTTGATCCATTTTGAATTAGTTTTTGTATATGCATAAGGTAAGGTTCCAACCTCATTTTGTGTATTCTCTTAAAAATTGTTCTTTTAGTAATTACCCTAAAGATGACAACATGCATCCTTTACTTATTATCAAAGTCTGGTATCAGCTGGTTTATGTGTAAAAGGAGAGTTAACATAGCAGGATCGGGACTACTCTCCTTACAAAAAGACCTGCTAACAAAGTTGGCCCCCAGCTAGAGTCTAGAAACCTGGATTTTGAAGAGTTTTCACCAATCCCAGAGTGGCTCACTGTACCAAAACTTGTAAGAACAATGTGGTTTATACCAAACAGCTGCTTTCCTTCTCAGTGTCTGGAACTTTAGTATGTACTAGGCAAGTGGGTCCTATGTGACCAGGCCCCAATAAAAATATTGATATTGGTTCTCTAATGAGCTTTCTTGGCATACAACATTCCATACGTATTGTCATAACTCATTACTGGAGGAAATAAGCACACCTTGTCTTGTGTGACTCCAATGGGAAAGGACTCTTGGAAGCCTATGCCTGGTCCTCTCTAGATAGCACCATATGTGGCTTTTCCCTTTGTTGATTTTGCTTTGTATCATTGTGTTGTCAGAAATTGAAGCCATGAGTACAGCCATATACTGAGTCATGTGAGTTTTCCAAGTGAATAACAGGCTGGGGAGAGGTAGTAATGGGGACCCCCAATATAGTACATTTTACCCTCTTTCCAACCTACAAGGTATATAGAATAGTAAGTGCCTAATTTCTTTATGCTACTATTGTCATATATTTTTTATTGGACCTGTAAAATACCACTATTCTTGTTTTATATAGTCAATACCAATTGATATATACATTTTCATCTTTACTTCTCCTACATCTCTGACCTTTCATCTAAAATCACTTTCCTTCTTCCTAGAGAACACTCTTTAGTATTTTCTTTACTATAAATGAATCTTTTAAGTAACAAATTATCTTAGTTTTTGAGTAAATATATATTTATTTCCCATTTATTCCTGAAGGCTTTTTAGAACCCAAAGTTTGTAGAATTATTTGATGGCTTCTGTTAAGAATCAGATGTCAATTAATTGTTGTACTCTTGAGGTAAATTCTTTTTTCTCTGGATGCTTTATAGATTTTAGCTTTATTTTTTTCTCTGATATACTGATGTCTTTTTACTTTTCCTGTTTGAGGTTTGAAAGGGTTTACTGAATTTATGGCTTGATGTTTTTCATCATTTAAAGAATACTTCAGCCATTTTGTTTCCAAAAAATTTTTCTGCTCGATTTCTCTCCCTTCTTTTTGTTAAAGCTTTGTTACATCTATAGATGGTCTCACTCTCCCTCTCTCTCACCTTCTCTCAGGTTTTCTATCTTTTCTTTCTCTGTGTTTCATTCCATAGTTTCTTCTGACCTACTTTTCTTTTTTCCTAACCTAATTCTCACTTCAACTATTTGTCTAATATGTTATAGAAACTATTAACTGAGTTATTAAATTAAATTTCTTTTTTTTCATTAGTGGAATTTCCATTTTTAAAGTATTTTCAGTTCTATATTGAAATCCTCAATCTTGTCCTTTGTCCCCCTGAATATAGCACATCTGAATCAGTTAGCTTTTGTTGTGCAGTAAATTACCTTTAAAACTTAGTAGCTTAAAACAATGGCTATCTATTTAAGCTTATAATTCTGCCCATTAGCAATGGGCTAGACTCAGGTAGGTGAGGGATTTTTCACATCTTGGTTGGGCTTGCTCATGGCTCTGTGGAGAGCTGCCAGGTTGGGAGGTTGGGGTTGATGTCCAATCTATGCCAGATTCTATCACGTGTTTAGGAGCAGCTGGCTATAGGCTTAGAATGCCTTGGCTATCCTCCATGTAATTTTTTGTCCTCTAATAGACTGGGCTTTTTCCTGTGGCTGCAACACATTTCCAAGAGAGCAGACTAATCAAGTCCTTTTGAAGACAAGGCTTGGAAATGGTACAACTTGTCAAAGTAATTCAAAAGGCTAGTCTAGATTCAAGTGGGTGGCAAAACAGATTCCACATCTTGATGAAAGGAGCTTCAAAGTCACATTGCAAAGGTCCACAAATGCAGGGAAGAGAATAATTATGGCCATTTTTAGAAATGGTCTATCACTTATAAGGATATATTCTTTAAGGGTGTCTGGTAACTGAAATATCTGTAGTCCCTGTGGCTATATTGTATTATTGTATTCTATTATGTAGTGTTTATTATCCAGTAGTTTTCATTTGTGTTATTTCGGATTGTGCACTCTTATTTACAAAATAACAAGTATGTATAAAATTGTGCGTAGAAATAATCTGAAGCCTAAAATGATATTACTTTATTCCAGAGAATTCCTATCTTCATTTCTTCTAGATGCATGTCAGAAATAACCCCACTATCATTTCAATCCAATTCAGGGAATAAATTTTGAAGCTGAGTTATAGTCCCTCTGAAGAACTATGTATTTCTGGTTCATAGTTACTAGTAGGGTACAACCTGCTGGGGTTCCAACCCAGTGCTGAGTGTTCACCAAGGCCCATCTCCCTGGCTTCAAAGTTATCAGAAGTGTCCTTTAAACTAGCTACCCCTCTACAAATAACACTAGGGGACATGTGGTCCCAAACATTGGGTATATTTTCCTGAGATTCATCTCTGTACCTTGGCCCACTAATTCATGACTAGGTGGTAGTTCCCCAGTGCCTTGTTTATACAGGTACTCTTTACTTTTATTCAACTTTTCTAGCTGTTCACCGTAGAAAGCTGGCTTTAATCACTAGACAGCTCTAACTGAAAACAAATCCCCATTTGTTATTTTATAACAAAGAATCCCATGTTAGTGCCCATAATGAAAAGTATGTACAAATTCTTTGATTCACTTTTCTTCAAGAGAGGGAGCTTAATTCCCTTCCCTTTGAGTATGGATTGCATACAATAACTCACATCTAAAATGTGACAGAAACCATGGAGTGTGCCTAGGTGACAAAGACACTGTAGCCTCCACCTTGCTCTCCCTCAAAGGAAGCCAGCTGCCACAATGTAAAGACACTCAGGGAGCCCCAATGAGAGGCCCAAGTGGTGAGGCCCAGGGGGCCAAAAGCCCTGTGTATGAGCCATCTCAGCAGCACAACCTCCAGTCTCACCCAAGCCTCCTGATGACTACAACCCAAGCAACATCTTTGACTGCAACAGTGTGAGAGTTCCTAGGTGAAAACTACCCAGCTAAAGCCACTCCTGAATCCTGACCTGCAAACTATGAGATGATGAATACTGTTTGATTAATTAAGTTTTGGGTAACTGGTTTTGCATTAGTAGTTAACTAATACAGTATGTTTGCCTTTTAATTTTATAATACCATTATTTTATTACTTTAAATTTAATACTATTTTTTATTTGAAAAAAACAATAGCTTAAACATTTCAAGTAATATTTAAATATAAAAGATATGCTTGATTTACCTCTTGTTGCTTCTTTTAGTCCTAACTGGAAGCAGAATTTTTCAAGACAGATGAAGTCATTTCCACAATAGTATTAATAGATAAGCCATTCAGAAAACCTTTATGATTTATTCTCACTTCCTGAAGAGCATCTATAATATGGTCTCTATGCAAAAGGAAAACACACATAAGCACCTGTCCTTTCCAAAGTAACACATTCTAAATATGGCTAAGTTACCACACTGAACTATATTTTTATATAAAAAAATTAAAACCAGTGTAACAGAATTGTAGTCATTACCTGCGAACTTCTGGATGTAGTTCAGCCAGTCTCTTCATGATTTTGGTAAAGCTACGCAGATTCAATGTATTTGGTGGTATGAATTGAATAGGTGTATCTGGTAATAGTTTAGTAGATTCAATCTGTTTACAATTCTTCTTGACACCCTAAATAAACATTTTAAAAGTTTTCCTAAAACAGTGACCATTACATAGACACTTTAGCTTATTTAATTAAAATAAAATTTAAAAACTACAAATGGTAAAATAAAAATTCCTAAGAAATTTACTTTGAGTTGGGATTATTTATGCCGAGTAGATTTGCTTGAACTGTGTTGTGAACCATGTATTTAAATAGAAAAAAAGTCCCACATGTTTTCTAATAGTGACAAAATATTTGGAGTTAAGTCTAAATCAGCCTTTCTCAATTGGGATTCTTCATCTGAACCACAGAACACAGATGTTAACTATTCTCTCATTTTCCCCAAAGATAGGACATAATTAGTTTCATTCTCAGTGTAGGAGAGAGGTTAATTCACTACATACAGTGGATATCTAAGGCTTATGGCAGGGAGGCTTAGTTCTCTTACTTAACCTGACAAGCAAAAGGCTAGTTTACATAGTAATTACAAATATTCTACATTTTATTTCCTAAATATGGCATCAACACAGACTATATATCCAAAATTGGACCACATACCATGGGAGGAAAACTGGTTATATAAGATAGAAACCCCTTCACCTATGAATCTTACAATCTGATCAAACAGACAAAATTAAAATGATTAATTAGTATTCACCAGGTTATAAATTCTATGAAACCACTACATATCCCACAAAAATTCAGGCTAAACAAAGAGCTGAGACTTTAAAGTCTAGATGAAAAGACAAGGCAAAATATATCAACTATTATATCTATCCCATCAGAACATTATCATTTTACTTAATTGTTTATTGTCTTTCCTCACTAGACTTAAGTTATACAAGACCACATATTTTTTGGCCTGTTTTGCTCTTTGCTGTTTTCCCAGTGTCTAGAATATTTATGAATACAATTGGTATGTAATAACAACTGAATAAATAAAAGTTTGGGATACAATAGTTTATGTGATAGTTTAAACCCCAGAAAGGATGAGATTTCCAAGAAAGAGCCAAATTACTGCTCAACAACAGTAACAACTACTATTAAGTTGAGTGCATTTTCTGTGCCCGGCATTGTTTTTCTAAGGACTTTTCTGTATTAAATTCATTTAAACCTCACAACATTTGTGAAGCAGGAACTATCATTCCCATTTTAAAATAAGGAAGCTCAGACATGGAGGTTTGGTAGCTTGCCCAGTCACATAATGAGCAGGTAGCAGGGTCAGGTTCTGCCTCTCATGGTAGACATATATTTTCTAAATAAATGAATGTAACGAATAAATGTTGGGAAACTGAGAAAAGAAAGGTGATAATATCTCATGTATTAAATAAAAATTAACTCAAAATCTTTGTGACCATGGGTTTTGCAAAGCACAAATTAAAAAAGAAAAGATTTGATAAATTGTATTCCATCAAAATTAAAAACTCCTTTAAGACAGTATTAAAAGTAGGAAAAGACTAAGTATAAGTTAGGAAAAAGTATTCCCAAATCTTATAGATCTTATAAAAGGTTTGTATTCAGAACATTAAAAAAACTCTCAAAATTCAATAATAAAATAAACAATTCAATCAATCAATGGACACTTGGGTGGCTGCCACAACTGGGCTACTGTAAGTAATGCTGCTATTAAAAATTGGGGTCCACGTATCCCTTTGAATTAGTGTTTTTGTATTCTTTGGGTAAATATCCAGTAGTACATTTGCTGACTTGCAAGGTAGTTCTGTTTTTAACCTTTTGAGGAACTTCCACACTGCCCGTTCGCATTCCCACCAACAGTTCACGATAGTTCCCCTTCTGCCACATCCTCACCAACACCTCTTGTTTCTTGTGTTGTTGATTTTAGCCATTCTGACATGTGTGATGTGGTATCTCACCATGGTTTTGAGTTGCATTTCCCTGATGATAAATGATGTTAGTGATCTCTTCATGTGCCTGATGGCCATCTGTATGCCTTCTTTGGAAAAATGTCTATTCATGTCTTCTCATTTTTTAATCAGATTACTCATTTTTTGGATTGATGAATGAAAAAAGAAGATGTGATACACACACACACACACACACACACACACACACACACACACAAAATGGGATATTACTCAGCCATAAAAAACAAGGGAACCTCTTACACCGTACACAAAGATAAACTCAAAATGGATGAAAGACCTCAATGTGAGACAGGAATCCATCAGAATCCTAGAGGAGAACATAGGCAGTAATCTCTTCGATATCAGCCACAGCAACTTCTTTCAAGATATGTCTCCAAAGGCAAAGGAAACAAAAGCGAAAATAAACTTTTGGGACTTCATCAAAATCAAAAGCTTCTGCACAGCAAAGGAAACAGTCAAGAAAACAAAGAGGCAACCCACGGAAAGGGAGAAGATACTTGCAAATGACAGTACAGACAAAAGGTTGATATCCAGAATCTATAAAGAACTCCTCAAACTCAACAGACAATCACACACAAAACAGACAATCATATCAAAAAATGGGCAGAAGATATGAACAGACACTTCTCCAATGAAGACATACAAATGGCTACCAGACACATGAAAAAATGTTCATCATCACTAGCCATCAGGGAGATTAAAATTAAAACCACATTGAGATATCACCTTACACCAGTTAGAATGGCCAAAATGAGCAAGACAGGAAACAACATGTGTTGGAGGGGATGTGGAGAAAGGGGAACCCTCTTCCACTGTTGGTGGGAATACAAGTTGGTGCAGCCACTTTGGAGAACAGTGTGGAGATTCCTCAAGAAATTAAAAATAGAACTTCCTTATGACCCTGCAATTGCACTACTGGGTGTTTACCCCAAAGATACAGATGTAGTGAAAGGAAGGGTCATCTGTACCCCAATGTTTATAGCAGCAGTGGCCACGGTCGCCAAACTGTGGGAAGAACCAAGATGCCCTTCAACGGATGAATGCATAAGGAAGATGTGGTCCATACACATTATGGAGTATTATGCCTCCATCAGAAAGGACGAATACCCAACTTTTGTAGCAACATGGACGGGACTCGAAGAGATTATGCTGAGTGAAATAAGTCAAGCAGAGAAAGTCAATTATCATATGGTTTCACTTATTTGTGGAGCATAACAAATAGCATGGAGGACATGGGGAGATAGAGAGGAGAAGGGAGTTGGGGGAAATTGGAAGGGGAGGTGAACCATGAGAGACTATGGACTCTGAAAAACAATCTGAGGGTTTTGAAGGGGCGGGGGGTGGGAGGTCAGGGTACCAGATGGTGGGTATTATAGAGGGCACGGATTGCATGGAGCACTGGGTGTGGTACAAAAACAATGAATACTGTTATGCTGAAAATAAATTTTAAAAAATTAAACAAACAAACAGGGGAATCTTGCTATATTTGCAATGAAATGAATAGAGCTAGAGTATATTATGCTAAGTGAAATAAGACAGTTAGAGAAAGACACATCACATGATCTCACTCATATGTGGAATTTAAGAAAACAAATTAGCAAAGGGGGAAAAAAGGGAGAGAGACAAACTAAGAAACAGACTCTTAACAATAGAGAACAAAATGAGGGTTACCAGAAGGGAAGTGGGTGGGGGGAAGGGTTGAAGAAGATTTGGAGTTAAGGACTGCACTGGTTGTGAGGAATACCAGTTGATTTAAGAAGTGGTGAATTACCATATTGTACCCCTGAAACAATATACTCTATGTTAACTAACTGGAATTTAAATAAAAATCTCCAAGCAGCAAACAACCCAATAAAAATGGCCAAAATATGAACAGGAATGAAATGCTATATACACAGCAATATGGATCAATCTCCCAACACATTAAGCTAAGCTGTCAGGCTAACAATGTTATGTAATATTCATTCACATGACATTCTGGAAAAGGAAAATCATAAGGAGAGGAAACAGAGTAGAAGACTATGTTCTGGAATGAAGAAACTGTTCTGTATTGTGACTGGGGTGTGGTTACACGTCCATGTGTGGTTTCCTAAATTTGAAAATACCAAAAAGAGTGAATTTTATTCTATGTAAATCTTTAAAAAACCTGTGGAATTCCTATAGGACCCCAGGCACACTCCTGAAGAGTGGAGAGGTGAGGGTAAAAGGGGCAACTTCATTATTTTCCATGTAGTGTTTAAAACCCTGATGAGATAAAAATTGAGAGCATATATAATAAGATGACTATATTTTATGGTTTTAGTGATTATAAGCCAAGATTAACTGTGAGAAAGGGTGAAGAGAGAGCAATTAACTACTTACACAGGAATACTATCCAAGAATAGGGACAAAAAAGACTGCAAAGTACTGGGAAAGAGTCTGGTTAAAGAGAAACAGTCTATAGCCAGACCTACAAAGATCTACATTTCTCACCCCCCAAGAGCAACTGGAGTTCTACAAAAACAGGTTAGGGTGGATCCATGGTTAAAAAGGATAGAGATTAATATTCTCATCCCCACTTCAAGCTCCCTGATTCTGGAGTTACTTGTTCTACCAAACTACTTACTGCAGTACGGCTTATACAAAGACCACCGAAAAGATCCATCAAGAAAACTAACCTTCTGTTCAAAAGGAAAAAACTCACTGTCTTGCTCAGATCCCAGCTGCCTTGGCCTAGTTCTGGGCAATCTTGAAATAGAGGAGACTGAGGTAATTTCTTTGTTGGTGTTTCTCTCCAAATTATTCCAAGTAACTTTATTTCCATTTTTGTAGGAAAGTGGTGATGTATATTCTCCAGGAGTTTTAACAAGCCGCACGTTTACTGATTTTCCATTTATTTCTATCCCATTCATTTCTTTCACAGCCATCTTTGCATCAATGTTTTTTTTAAAAACAAGGGATGCATATCTAACATATAAAAGCAGAAAACCAAAAGACTGTTAATGACTAAATTGCCTCAAACTCCACTTTGTAACTACTGGATATATACATACTTTTGCCCTTAAAAATAAGATAAAAAGGTTACTATACTTACCTTGGGATTAGGAAAAATAATTATTTAGAATAAATAAAAAAAAGAAATTAGGAGTGCCTGGTGGTTCAGTTGGTTAAGCATCTGCTTTTGGCTCAGGTCATGATCTTAGGGTCCTGGGACGGAGCCCTGCATGGGGTTCCCTGCTCAGTGAAGAGCCTGCTTCTCCTTCTTCCTCTGCCCCCACCCCACTCCAGTTCTCTCTCTCTAAAATCTTAAAAAAAAAAAAAAAAAAAAGCAAATTAGGGGCGTCTGAGTTGCTCAGTTGGAGAAGCATCTGCCTTCAGCTCAGGTGATGATCCCAGAGCACTGGGATCAAGCTGCAAGTTGCATCCCTGCTCAGTGGGAGGCCTGCCTGTACTCTCTCTGTCAAATAAGTAAATATAATCTTCAAAAAAAAAGAAAAAAAAATGGGAAGTAAAAGACAGCATTTCTTAGAAATTCTCTATTAATTTTATATTAAAATTTAATGTAAAACATTTGTAAAGTTGCTATTTGACAGAGTAACACAGATTAGCAGTCTTAGGACAATTGGTTATCACTAAAAAAGTTAAAATTAATCTCTATACACAAAACATAACCTTGAGGTGGATCAAAGGTTTAAACATGAAAGGCAAATTTTAAAAACATTTGGCAGAATAGATAAGATAATGTCCTTAGGACCTCATCACAGAAAAATAAGAGAACCAAAAAAAAGTTGGAGAATCTAACCAGAATTTTAACCATTTGATTGAGAAGAAAGTTAGGCAAGAGTCATTCTTCTGAAATCACCAGCCCTAGATGGGTTAACAGAAGGACATATACCAAATCTGGAAAGGAGTTGCTTTCAAAGGACAGAACTATGGATATATTGTTACAAGTTCCTCTACTTTTCTTTTAAAACATGTTTTCTAAATTTCCACACAGTATGTTATATACTTCAAGTAATAAATGTTTTTTTAAAAAAATGATTCAACAAATACTAAAAGAATATTTCACATCAAGTAATACTTCCAGGATTACAAACTACTTTAATGTAGTGGAGTGTATTAACAACACATCAACAGGTCAAATAAAAAGAGTACATCATCTTAAGTGACTCCATTTAAGACAAAATTTAACAACAATTTTTTTTTTTTTTTTGAGAGAGCACAAGGGGGAAGGGGCAGAGCGAGAGGGAGAGAAGAGACTCTTCAGCAGGTTCCAAGCCCAGTACAGAGCCTAACACAGGCTTGATCTCAGAACCCTGAGATCATGACCTGAGTCGACATCAAGAGTTGGGTGCCCAACTGACTGAGACACCCAGGTACCCATATAGGATCCTTTCTTAATTGGTAAAGACTTCTTTATCTGAAATAAACAGCTATCCTTGTTAGAGATGAATAACTAAGGCCTTTCCACTAAGCTATCACCATTTTGTTTGATAATTTTGAATGTTCCTACAATGTCACAAAACAGAAAGTAGCATGATAAATATTGGAAATGACTATATGTAGGTAAGTTAAAAAACATTAAAACATTAACTAAAAGGTAATTAAAATTAAAAATAATCAAAGCACAATTTTCTGAGTGCCTATTATATACTGGGCTGCATTCCTATTGCTTTACTTATTAATAATTGTCTCATAGCAATGTGATGAAGGTGCTATTATTATCCTCATTTACAGATGAAGTGCCTGAGGTATGTAAAGGTTAAGTAACTTGCCCAAATTTATTCAGCAAGCTACTCATGCAACTAGGAACAGAACCCACGCCATAAGCCATCTAGCTACAGAGCCCACTCTCTTAACTAATGCACTCTACTGCCCCTGTGTGAAATGGTAATGAAATAGGATTAAGTACACAAAAATGAATAAGCCATTAATACCAAATTAAAAAGTATAATGGAAGATTTGATCGGGAACTGCACCATTAGTGATGTAGCTGTCAACATGTCTCCCCCAACCAGGCTGGGAAAGCTCTGTAGAAATGGCCTGTGACTTAACCGCCACTGTGGCTGGTGTCCACTCCTGGCACACAGCACATACCCAGTAAGTGTACCTTACTGAATTTGGAAAACCTACCTATAATTAGTAGAAGAATCATAAATTGAAATTTCAGAAACTTGGTATTTCTGGAAATGAGACCTTAAATCAGCCTAAAAGAAAAATAAAAGTTTGTGAAAGGTAGAAAAAATTTTTTAAAAATCAAAATATGAACAATTAATAGATTTTAAAATGAAACTCAGAAAATAAGTCCTGGAATACCTCAGATACTGAAGGGCAGAGACCACCAACATGTATCAAGTAACCTTTATCTTTTCGTAAAGTTTCAAGATTCTTCATTTCTGCTTATAGAGAAACATAATATATGACCATTAATATTTCATATTTAAAAAGAAATGTAAAAACTTTTGTTATCACAAAGCTTATAAAGTTATTACTGAATATCAGCCCTAGTCTGAAGACCAAGAGTCTAGAGTGTAGTTTTAAGATTTTAGGGTAAAAAAGGTGTCTTTCATTTGTCTTTGGTTCAAAGAAGCACTATCGAGGAAGGGAGATATGCAGAGGACCCTAACTGCCCCCATGTCAATCCTGGCTAGGCCTTATGGATATTCCTGGGCTGGGGAAATATCACACCAACAGAACCTTGAAATCAGAAAAATATCAATAACAGGTCTATAACCTGTTAATGGTAATGGCACATTAGGAAAAAAAGGGGGAGTTCAAACTACTTGATTTACACAGCACTTTTTGGAAACCACAAATATTAAGATTACAGATACAGATTTTTCCATTCTCAGTATGCATTTTCATGGTTTCCATTTTGAAGAGAACTTGGTCTGAAATCAAAAAGGATCCACTGAATTGAGATTCTTTTATTTCCTGTCAAAACCAATACCTGGCACATAGGTAATACACAATAAATATTTGTTGAATGAATTCTTCGAGTAGTTTTGTTTAATTTTTATATAATAATGGGATAGTTGTAAGTTTTATATTTTTCACTCACTAGTAATAGCCTAACACCTTCTGAGTGCCCCTCCCACTGCAGGTAGGATGCCCAGCACTTCACCCACAACCTAGCAATTGTTATCATTTCCATTTTCCAGAGGCGGCTGCTGAGGTCTTCAGGTTACAAATCTAGTTAAGTGGTGGTGCTGCAATGTAGGCAGATTTTTTCATCCCTAGGCAATAATAGCCCAACCTTCTTCATTAACTTACTTCCTTTAGCTTGCATGATCTCTTTGGTTTATCATATATAGTTGTAAAGAAGAGAGTGAAACTATTTATCTGTATACTTCTATCCACACTGAGGTGTGGAGGGAGCAAGAAGCTACAGTGAATAAGCATTAGGACACATATATTTGACTCATCCCCTTCACCTTGCACTAGTTCGATACAATAGGATGACTAACTACCCCATGGGCAGAACACTATACTTGACCCTGGGGACAGATAGTGAACAAACTATAAAAAAAACTGAGCTAATATGTGATGTGGGAAGGCAGTTTATAGATCAGGTAAGATAAGTACATAGTATGTGGTAAGTGATATGGACAAAATTAATGAAAGGTTGGGGTGCCTGGGTGGCTCAGTGAGTTAAGCCTCTGCCTTTGGCTCAGGTCACGGTCTCAGGGTCCTGGGATGGGGCCTCACATCGGGCTCCCTGCTCAGCGGGAAGCCTGCTTCCCCCTCTCTCTCTGCCTGCCTCTCTGTCTGTGATCTCTCTCTCTGTGTCAAATAAATAATATCTTAAAATAAAATAATGAAAGGAAAAAAAGTAGTTAGAATAAAGCTAGATGATAAAATGTCATTTATTTTAAACTGTATATGTGTATTAAATACATGCATAAAATGCATAAATGAATGGTAAAGAATATTCATAGAGGTTACTGCAGATTGAAGAACCTTCAGGTAATTTAAATTTTCTTATATTTTGTTTAAAATATTTTTTAAAAAATATTTTACTTATTTAACAGAGAGAGAGCGTGAGAGAGAACGAGCGAGTGCACAAGCACGGGGAGCGGCAGAGGGAGAGGGAGAAGCAGACTCCCTACTAAGCAGGGAGCCTGGTGGGGGGCTCAGTCCCAGGACCCTGGGATCACGACCTAAACCGAAGGCAGATGCTTTACCGACTGAGCCACCCAGGCACCCATTAAAAATCTTTATTTATAGAAGCATTATTTATAGAAGCAAAAAAGCCCCCCAAAACCATTACTATTATATAAAATAAAAATCCATGGGAGCATATAGAAATAAAATAAAGGAAGGTAGCATATATTTAGAAATGACAGAAGGGGAATGATCACAGAAACTAGAGGAAATTCCAACTATTATAAGCAATTGAAGACTATCAAAAGATGAAAACATTAATAATTTGATCTATTTCAGTAAAGTAAGGGAAAGAAAACCATTTCAATCCCTCATGCCAGTCTGACAGATCTGCTGAGGGTTCAGTGGAAGAGAGGGTCCGGGAGGAGTAGTGGTGTTGCCCCAGAATGGCAGAAAGGACTCGGACCTCTACTGCTAACTAAATCTGGGATTTACGTTTTTAGCAGTTTTCTGAAAGAAAGGAACATTATAAACTGATATACTTTCTAGAAAAACTGACCTCTAAATGTCCAATTTCTCATTTTTTATAATTATAAAGGAAAGCCAGAAACAAAATATTAAAACAGTTTAGTTCTCAGAATTACAAAATGAGCTACAGTAGTATTTCTTAGTAAATTAAGAGCCAACCTTGTGGAAACTTGGGATCCCCTTTGTCTTTTTCTATTTGATTTTCTTGAATTCCTGACAAGTCAACTCCTGTCAGGTTTTCTTTAGCATCAAACCAGTCTTCACTTAATTCTCGATAATTTCTGCAGTCTGAGAAATTAAATGGAAGCAGCTATGAATTATGTACAATGTTAAACTCTGATAAATTATTAAAAAGCTTCTCAGAATAAGTCAGCATGAGGATAATTACTAGTTTTATGTAAAAATAAGTATCAGCAAAGTATAAACCAAGCATAAAGAATTCCTTGAGAGGGCCCCTGGGTGGCTCAGTGGGTTAAGCCGCTGCCTTCGGCTCGGGTCATGATCTCAGGATCCTGGGATCGAGCCCCACATCGGGCTCTCTGCTCAGCAGGGAGCTTGCTTCCTTTCCTCTCTCTCTCTGCCTGCCTCTCTGCCTACTTGTGATCTCCGTCTGTCAAATAAATAAATAAAACCTTTAAAAAAAAAAAAAGAATTCCTTGAGAAAGGTTTTTTGCTAGTCACTGAAAAATACTATTCTGAGTGATCTGCTCCCCAGTTTTCTTTTAATTAACACTGATTCTTAGCTTACTAAAAGCCTTATGTTTCTGATTTTTAAAGTATCCTTTATTGACGAAGAGACACATTTTTATACACAGAATAATAGTAAAACTCTTTAAAAAGGAATTAATCAGTACTGCAGCTCTATTTCATTAAAAACTGAATTAATGATCTTTCTGGAATGATTGTAATCTCTTCTCATAGAAGACAAAAACAAAAAAAGTACAATTTACAGATATAAACTGGACAGAAGAAATAATTTTCAGATTGGAAAATACGAACCAGAAGAAAAAAATCTGTATTATTATTTGATTTTTCAAATATATTAAGTAACCTTACAGATGCTAAGTAGATGGAATAAGAACATACTTAATGTTCATAATTGGAATGATGCCATTCAGTCAATCCAAAATGTTGATTTTGATTTAATGAGTGGGTACTAGGAGTATTTTAAACCTTGCAATTTGTTTTTGGGCAATGTGCAGAACTCTTTACACTGACCTTTGTCATCAAGTTTCAGCTGACTAAAGTCTACATCGATGTCACCATTTTTCAAACCATCTTCCTTGGGTAGTGCATCCTGTTTAGGATGACTACTGTCTGACAGGAAAGACATCTGAGGATTAAAATAATAAAAACAAAAATAAATATGGACTAGCGGTTACTGCACTGATGTTCTGTGGCAGGTACTCTTCACTAGCATCATTCAGTCCTCACAACAATGAAGGCAAACAGAACAAAATCATTTTCTGTAAGTGAGCAAACTGAAAGTAACTTGCTGCTTTATGTTGGTCACACTTAATAAGAGTTTTAACTCAGCCTGTGCATAGGGACAGCCAACACTACCATTATTTAGCAAAGTGTGGCACGCGTACACACAAGAAGTACTTGAAATGATTTTCAGAAGTGTTCATATAAGGACTTTTCACATTAACAGTAATATATTTAATGTGTACTTATAGGATCCTTTTATTTATAAAAAGTGGCATTTCTTTCCCATATTTAATAGTTACTTTTTACCCATAAATTTATTTAAAAAGGAGAATTATGTAGGGGCTCCTGGATGGCTCAATAGGTTGAGTGTCCGCCTCTTGATTTCTGCTGAGGTCATGATCACAGGGTCATGGGATGGAGCCTGCTTGGAGCCTGGTCAGCAGGGAGTCTGCTTAAGATTCTCTTTCTCCCTCCCCCCGCCCATCCTCTACTTGTGTGTGTTCTCTCTGAAATAGATGAATAATCTTTAAAAAAAAAAAAAAGGTGGGGAGAATCATTTAAAGAAAAATATGAAGCAAGTGATGTTATAGGTAATACATGGCTATGGAAAATTGTGAAGATGGTACAGGAGTAGCTGAAATTTAGCAACTATCCTATCACTATATTGCTTTTCACACATAACCTGTTAATTTAATGAGATAGGTATTAAAATTTCATCCTAACTTATAATAGGTATCGTCTTGTAGCCCAACTAAGATTATATATCTGCATCTTATTAAATATTTGTGGAGAACTGAGGGTTTTTTTGATCAAGTAGAATGATGGAATACATAATTTGCTAAAGTAATTTACTTTTAATCATTTGTTAATAGAAAAGTATATAACTCAAGAAACTAACTTTTGGTTTAATGCATCTTATTATTCAAGACTACCCAAATAGTATAACCTCAGGTTTAAGACCAAAATCTGAAAACAGCAACAAGGTTCAGCTTTTTCATGGCACTGCCTCACTTCATAAGGAATAAAGCCTGTGCTTCTATCCCACTTCACCCTCTGCAGAGTGCTCTTACACTGATTGTCACTGGAAACAGTGACAATACAATACAAATACAATACCTTAGAGGGACAAGAAAGTTCAAGAACACCTACAAAAGGCATTTAAAAACTAATTTTGTCATTTCAGTAAAGAAGGAATTAAACTTTTGCCTTGTCTAAACAATTTATTAGTTTTAAGCAATGTACCAGCATGTCAGTGGCCAAAAGTCATGGTTGCCTTAGACAGTTCAAGTTTATACCAGCTGTCGTGGTGAGTCATTAATATCACTCACTGCCTTTCATCCTCAGCAGTCTCCTGGTTTGATGGCCACCCTAATGAACAGATACCACTGACATCTGTTTGATAAGGGCATTGTTCCTTCTAATCAGTTATATCCCTCAAGTGGTACTACACAAAGATAGCTGACTGAAAAAAAAAAGATGTGAGAGCTTCTGAAAATTATGGTTTACTTTGCTTAAGCCAGAAAATTACAGATTTACATTAATGAGCTACTTTTTAAAAAAATCTCACTTGCATTAATGAGCTACTTTTTAAAAAAAATCTCACTTGAGAGAGTGTCTTTTTTAGGCCTGAAGAGACGTCAACATCACGTGTTCTTTGATTATCTAGTTCAGGATCTGGTCCTGAAAAGCTAAACAGACAAACATTTTATTAAACAGCTCATCAATGTTCTGAAAAGGATCAACAGAAAACTTAAAGTTAACCAAATTAAGCAATTTTTAAGATCTAATGAATTTATATTAGATGAAACCATAACTTACACATGTGATTCTTCTTTCATCAGCTAGAAAGAAAAAAAGGAAGAAAAGTTTTTTAGTTTAAAAATGTATTCTGTGCAAACAGAATAAAGTTTTAATTATAAAACATACATACCGTGGAAGCAAACGTAGACAAGGTTGATAACAATTTTGATTCCATAGCCAGAGGAGGCAGCTCTTCCAGAGGCATGCCCTTGTTTATTTTTTCTTTCAAGCTTTCATATCTAACCTTTAAGTCTCCCAAAACAGACAGTAGTGCTGATCCTAATTCCTTCTTAGTAGAATCACTTGATAAATTTCTGTTCAAAAGTCAAATTTACAAAACTCCTTAGACACAAGTCATCCATTTAACACTATTATATTATACAATGAGTTCTAACTCTATCAGATTTGTAAAGTCTTCTTCTTTTAAATATTTAGTAAAAGAAAACCAAAGATGTTTTTCTAGGAGCAGCAGAAGCAGCCCTCAGTATATAAGCCAGAAAGAATATGGCAGGATGTCATACAAACTCTGCTGCTGACTTAATCATACTTGGATTTTATAAACATCCAATCTGTCTTTTCACTGGATTCACCATCTTGACATACCCTGCTGCCTCTGCATGAAATTAAAATGACTTTTTAAAGTCCATTAACCCTAGACCACTTAACAAACCCAATTACAGTCTATCCCTCACTTTGCCTTTCAAAAATAAAAATTAAGGAAAATTTTGTTATAAATGTAAAGCTTATAATAACATTCTAAGATACAGATTTAAAGTTAACAATCACCTATTTACCCCTGCCCCATTCTCCACTACAAGTTTGTAAATATCAGTGCAGTGGCGGTGGCACATCTGATAGTGAACATTTAAAAGGTGCAACTCTGCTTTGATGGCTCTCTGCATGATTTTCTGACAGCACTTCGATGGCAAACTCTTCGTCGGCTCTTTAGAATGCTGACATTCCCTTTAAAATAAAAGACTGGATTAGGTAAGATTCCAAATATTTTTCTCTGTTAATGACATGCCTCTCAAAGAGATTTTAAATTTCTTACTATTTTCTGTCAAGTTTAAATCAATTTCTACTAAGACGGAAAGACTGTAGGAAACATTACATCTTCAGAAAATAAGGATGTCAAATCCAAGTAAATATATTCTTTCTAGAAATCAAGAAAGTAAGAAAGTTTCCAATTTATACTTTCTTTTACCAAAAAAGGATTCTGAAGTACAGAATCAATTTTATTGATCCATAATCAATAGATTTTCAACCTAAATCAAGCTTCGGCCAACATTTTTAAAGATTTTATTTATTTTCTTGTCAGAGAGAGAGAGAGCACAGGCAGGCAGAGTGGCAGGCAGAGGCAGAGGGAGAAGCAGGCTCCCTGATGAGCAAGAAGCCCGATGTGGGACTCCATCCCAGGATGCTGGGATCATGACCTGAGCCAAAGGCAACTGCTCAACTGACTGAGACACCCAGGTGTCATTGGCCAACATTTTTTAAAGTTATAAGCATTCTGGATGGACATGGTTCTTAAATGTATTGTCTTGCTTCCTTTTTTAAAGGTTTTATTTATTTATTTGAGACAGAGCAAGTAAGCACCGGATTAAACTCATTAGGAGAATGAAGAATGAGTGAAGGAAAAAGTAAATGAACGCAGAGCATGAAAACTAATTTGACTTCTCAGAGACCTGCCCTTTCTTCTCCAAATCCCCACCCCAGATTCTCCATGGATGCAGAGTAAATTACACAATGAATTAAAATCAAGATTAAAATACTCCAGTGAAAGCAGCTATTTACTTCTTCAAATATGTAAGTTTTCCATAGGTGCTACTTTGTGTTGGTCTACAGGGGGATCGAATTGAGGAAAATGGAATAATTAAATCAGTATAGATTTGGGTTGAATAAATAAAGAAGCCATGAGTTTCTGAAGGAATTATTGAGATATAATCTTAATAAGTGAAAAGCTTTAAAGTTATACATTATTTTAATATTTATTTGTTTGAAGGCAAATGGCTGAAGCAGATGATCTCTTAAAGTCCCATTTGGCTATTATTCCATATGGTTAAATACTCTACCAAAAAAGCAAATTACTGTTTTTATTTTTCCCCATGTATATCTATAGGTTTATACACCTGATTCACCTTTCAGGATCTTTCTTCAAGTCTGTGATAGCAGACGCTTTTCTTAATTCCAGGGGATACTGGAAAACATGATTTAAAATGAAATTAGAAAATAGATGACAAACACAGATAATTTTTTTGTTTTTCTTTTTGAAAGTTTATTTACTTATTTGATAGAGACAAGTAGGCAGAGAGGCAGGCAAAGAGAGAGGGAAGCAGACTCCCTGCTGACCAGAGAGCCCAATGCAGGGCTCGATCCCAGGACCCTGAGATCATGACCTGCACTGAAGGCAGAGGCTTAACCCACTGAGCCATCCAGGCACCCCTAAAATCCAATTTCTAATTGACTTGGTGGCAATAGCTGCCACCCAAACGGACACAGTTCAGTAGCAATCTATTCACCTTTTCCCTCATCCAGCAGCCCCTCATGAAAGCATTAGGAAGCCCGGTTATAATTCAACAAACCATTTATTTTATCATACACAGCCTCTCTATATAAGGTCAAATAAAATTTTATTATTAATCTTATTGGCTTTACCTGATTTAGGAAATTTTCATTAGATTTTGAACTGTCAACTGAGAGAGATTTTTCCAGTGATCCTTTTGTCACAGCCCCTGGCGCACTGTCATCATCCTGACTGCATGACCAATCTGTGTTACAAGCCACACTTCTCTGTTTCTCACTGGGCCATTCACCAGGCCGTTTTTTGTTCATCATTGTTATCTCTGTATTGCTTGATGTAGATGCTACGGAAGATCTTACATTTGTTGCCCTGCTGGTTGTGAAACAAGCCCTAAAATCAGTGCTAACATCCACTGTCTGATTAACTGTGACTGGCTTGTTTGCTCCATCAGTCACTAATTTGGGACATGCTCCTTCTATATTGTGAAAGCAAGTTTTATTTGTGGTACTGCCATTAGTAACCATCAGGGAGTTATCTTCTACTGCCTGATTATCTTTGACTGCAGTCCTTGGGAGAGTAACAGAAAAATCTAAGGCTGGATTAGGGCTATTTTGTAGGCTTTTATAATGTGAATATCCACAGGCAGAAATTACTGAATCATCAAAAATAGAGGTCCAGGATGTTTGACAATCTTTACAGGGCTGGAGTAACATCTGTAAAGATTTGTCTTGTAATGTGCGAGGATTTTCAAGGTAGTGTG
Source organism: Mustela lutreola (assembly GCF_030435805.1). Lineage (NCBI taxonomy): Eukaryota > Metazoa > Chordata > Mammalia > Carnivora > Mustelidae > Mustela > Mustela lutreola. Next base: position 167,125,168 of record NC_081292.1, read on the forward strand.
ACTTTTTGTTCTCAACAATTGCATTCCCACAAAAATCTTTACTTTCAATTATTTGACATTTCATTTTGCCAGTATACATTTCAGTTTTTAATGCTTTTTGAGGATTCAAAAAACCACTCTTAGATTGAGATTCCTGGTTCTCAAGCGGACTACTCCCTAGTACAATTTCATCAAAGACTGTGTGGTACATCAAACTCGTCTCTTGTTCCTTACGCATTTCATGCTTTGGTTCATGATATTCTCTTAACACAATGGAATTCTGAAACTTGGAGACATGAGGTGCATCTTCTTGTCCATAAACTTCAATTGAATCTAGAGAGATGCTACAATTACTTTCCAATTTAACATGATTACCTTCTAGATTACTAGCACATTTAACTTCATAACCTGAATTTCTCAATCCGACAATTTCCAGATTAGGTATGTTCAATGTTTTCTTTTGGTCAAATGATAAAGAAGTACTTATGTATTCTTGCTCTTCTGCACTGTGATATTCCTGCTGTGAGTCTTCATCTATATCATGTTTTTGTGTATCTTCAGCAGTTTCTTTATAATCATCATCTGAAATCTTACAGGTTCTTTCAGAGCCAACAATCTTACTATCTTGATATTCCAAAATATCAAAAAATACCCCTTCTCTTTTCTGCATTTCAGAATCTAATTCTGAATTTAAATGAATGAGATTTTCATTCTTCAGTTTTGACTCTGAATAATGTACAGAGTATGTTTCATTCAAGAAAGCACAGTCAATACTGTCCTCAAATTTGCCAGACTGAGAGAGATTGCTCTTCCTGTTAGGATCTGGACTCCCGGTACAAGACAGCTCCAATAAATCCATTCGGTCAGTACTGTTGACTTCTTTGTCATTAGCTCTTTGTTCTATTGCCAAGGAATCCCAGTCATCATCAAGAAAAGCCAATTTAGCTTTGCTACAACCATTGGAAGATAATAACAAATCTTCTTTCTTAGGATTAGAAGGCACATCTGATTTAAGAGAAAAAAAAAAAGAAGAAAATATTGGCATCACTAACATTACAGAAGCTAAACACTAGAAAAGACCTTAGATATGATCTGATTAAAGCTCTTCCCAATATATGAATACTTTTTACATTACCCTTGACAAATAACCCTTATGTTTTCTGCTATGGACTAAATTTTGTCCCCCTCAAAATTTGTATGCCTGTCGAAGCCTTAACTTCCAGTATGACAATAATTGGTGATGGGGCCTCTGGAAGGTAATCAGGGCTAGATAATCTCATGAGGATGGGTCCTTCAGGATGAGGTGAGTGCCACAAGATGGGATAAATGCCAGAGAGCTTGCTATTTCCTTCTACCATGTGAGGACACTGTAAGAAGGGAGCCTCCACAAGCTAGGAAGAGAGCCCTTACCAGAACATGACCATGCCGTACCCTAATTTGGACTTCTAGACTCCAGAACTGTGAAAAAACAAATATATGTTGTCTAAGCCACTCAGTCTATGGTATTTTATTATGGGAGCCCCAGTTGGCTAAGATAATAGCCAAGATTCTTCTTGAATTCTTTCAATGGCTAGGTGTTTGCTATTTATCTTTGTTTTATTTTTTTTTATTTTTTTAAAGGTTTTATTTATTTGAGAGAGAAAGAAAGAGAGATAGAGCATGAGGGGGGGGGTCAGAGGGAGAAGCAGACTCCCTGCTTAGCAGGGAGCCCAGTGCAGGACTGGATCCCAGGAATCCAGGATCATGACCCCAGCCAAAGGCAGTTGCTAACCAACTGAGCCACCCAGGAGCCCCTGCTGCTCTGTATGTAATCTTTGAATGCCTCCTAATGACAGCCTTAGGCTTTACAGAAATAAAGAAAAAGAGACATTGGCATTGCACCCAAACACGGTTTTCCTCAGGGTCACAGGTAAGAAAAAGGACACTTACATGTAATACAGTGACAGAGTTGTGTTAATGAGCAGGGAAATGCTCTAGAAAAAAGAAGTAAACTTCAGAGGAAATTTACATTTAAAAAGTGTTTTGAAACAAAATAGTTATTTCAGGCAAATCAAACAGCATGCACATAGAAAGTCAGCTACATGAAAGAACATGGCATTTTCAGGAAATTATAAGCCACTTTGGAATAAAACACCTCTATGGAACTAACAAGAGCTGAGAACAGAAAGAGAACTTTTATGATGTGCTAAGAAGTATAGTTTTTATTCTAAGGCAACAGACAGCTACTGAAAGCTTCTTAAAAGAGTAGTCAAGTGAACAGAGTAAGTTTAAATACCCCTGACAATAATGAGAATAAAAGCTTGAAGGGGAGACTGAGGCAGAAAGACTAAGTACAGAAGAGGGATGAGAAGATGGGACTGGGATAAAAGCGCCATACTGACAAGACTTGGGGGTTGATTAGGAATGGGAAATGAAGGAGAGAAAATGACTGTTGACGTTTTTGGACTAAGAACATAATCAGAACCACATTTTATATCAAGATCCAGTACATACACACATATGGATATCTGTAAGTGAAACAAAAATCCTACAAAACAGTGACTACTCTATGTCCAATACATTTTGGTATTTTCTGGTCTGATTAATTTATTTTTAAAAAGTTGATCACAATCAGCTAAACTGATTTCATGGCTACCAACTTGCTATCACCTGCCTGGACATCATTCTGAGATAATGCTAAGGTTTACAACCTGGTATTATTACAGTTGAATGGAAATATTTGGAGCTAAAGGGATAGATGCACTTTATAAAGAGGAATAGAGAGAGAGCAAGAGGGGAGAGAGGAGATAACAAGGGGTCAGTTGTAAGCAAGTGGCGTTTGAGGTCAGTGATAAAACACCCACATGTGAATATCTTTTTTAATTTAATTTTATTTTTTAAGATTTTTATTTTTACTTATTTGACAGACAGAGATCACAAGCAGACAGAGAGGCAGGCAGAGAGAAAGGGAAGCAGGCTCCCTGCTGACCAGGGAGCCCGATTCGGGGCTTGATCCCAGGACCCTGGGATCATGACCTGAGCCAAAGGCAGAGGCTTTAACCCACTAAGCCACCCAGGCGCCCCCACATCTGAGTATCTGATAAACCATTATAAATATGGGGTTGGAGCAAAGGTTAGAAGTGTCAGCTTCACTTTTAAATTTATTTGTTTTTCTTAGGGATTCGTATAGGAGTTAGTTATGCATTCTGGATACCGATTCTTTGTTTTTCATATTTACGAGATTTTCCCCCTAGTTTATTGCTTATCTTTTAACTTTCTATAAAATCTTAGACTGTGTTTTTTAAGATTACTTAAATTAAAATTAAGAATTTTAATTTAAAAAATTAAAATTAAAAGCCTGACTTCTGGCTTTTGTCTCTCTAACCTTCTCTACCACAGGATTATAAAAGTATTCTTCTATATTTTATTCTACTGTGTGTGTGTGTGTGTGTGTGTGTTAAAACCACATATATTATAAGCACACAAAACTCAGTCATCTTGCTTTTTATGTTCTTGCTATTTCTTGTTTTCTCATCTACCAATAAACACAGAAAATTTTCAGATTTGTGTGAAGATAAAACATCTACAACTTGGGTAGCAGAGACTAACCTGCCCACCTTCCACTTTATACCCTGAAGCCCTGACTGAATAGAAACCCTCTCTTCTGGCTAACCAGAATTTTCTTTCCTAAATCATCTATCTGAGGGGTCCTGTGTAGGCTGCGCATATTCACCAGAAATCACCTGAGTTTGCTAAATTGAAAACATGCCGAATCTTACCATCTTACTAGGAGGAAGGCTTAAAAAGTAGCAACACCAGAGGGGGAACTAACTAACCCATTTACATTAATATCTCTCCACCCAGAATAAAGCCAACTGGCCTGGCCCCTCACCTTTCTGGATGTTTCCTCCATTATAGTGGGAGCCTTTACCAGAAGCTGTCTTCACCACTGCAGTAGCCTGCATCTCTCAAGGATGGGCACTCTAGAAGAGGAGTAAATATCAAACTATTATCAAATTTGGCATTATATTTAAAAAAAACTATTAGAAAATCAAGAATTTGACAAAACAGCAATTATGATCAGAGATTCTAATACAAGAGGGCGAGAAAACTGGTAGAACATTTGAATAACTTTTGTAAAAGCATGAACTGACAGCTAAGTAATAAATTATATTATTTAAACAGACATGGCACATTCTTTTAAAATTTCCAAGGAACATTAAAGGACAATGTATTAAGCTACTAAAAGCTTTAATCCAAAAAACAGAGTACTGAAGGCTACAGTGTGACCCACTGATTTCAAAACTGGATCAAAAATGTTTCAAAACAAATTATAGACTTATTAAAGCCCAATGAAACAGTATATTCATATCCATACAATGGAGTATCTTTCAGCAACAAAAGGAACAAACTAACTAAAACATTTAATCTCATGAAATAATCCCAAAAACATGTTGAAAGAAAGAAGTTGGACAAGAGATCATACAATGATGATACCATTTAAATGCAATGTACAGAAAAAAACAAATTTATAGAGACATAATGGTTGCCTCAGGTAGGAGATGGGAAAAGGGGTTAACTATAAATGGGTATAAGGGTTTTTACTGGAGGGATTAAAATGTTCTAAAGCTGATTTATGGTATGATGCTTGCACCACTTGGTAAAGTTATCAAAACTGAACTGTGTATCTGAAACGAGTAAAATATACCTCAATAAAGGTGTTTTTAAAAAGTCACTGACAAGGACTCTTTGAATCCAGTGGCCATATGGGGAAGTCCAAGCTAGTCACTTATAGGAAAGTCAAGGCACCCCAATGGATACATGAGTGATTCCAAAGGACACCAGCTGAAGAAATGTCCAGTCAACACACACAATCATTTTGGGCCTTCTGGCCCCTAGTTATCTTCCCTGTCTATAGGTCTAAAAAGACAAGGCATTGTCAGTGGAAGGTTCCTGGGGAGTTTGAAAAAAACTGATTTTGTTCTAATTCTCAATAAACTACTTCAATTAATGATCCTGAATAAATCATCTAAGTTCACTTGCCATGGGCCACAATGAGAAGACATTACAGCTGACCTTTGAACACAGAGGCACCAAGCCCCCATGTGTAACTCTGAGTCCCTCAAAACTTAACAATAGCCTGCTATTGACTGGAAGCCTTCCCAATAACCTAAACATTTGCAGAACACATATTTTGTATTATATGTGTTATATATAGTATTCCTATAATAAAGTAAGCTAGAGAAAAAGATGCTATTACAAATTTAATAAGGGGGAGCACACAACTCTTGATTTTTGGCTTAAGTCATGATCTCAGGATCATGGAATCAAGGCCCGGGTTGGGCTCCACACACTGAGCATGAAGCCAGCTTCTTAAGATTCTTTCTCTCCCTCTCTCTCTCTCTCTCTCTCGGGGTGCCTGGGTGGCTCAGTGGGTTAAAGCCTCTGCCTTTGGTTCGGGTCATGATCCTGGGGTCCTGGGATCGAGCTTCGCATCAGGCTCTCTGCTCAGCAGGGAGCCTGCTTCTCTTCCTCTTCCTCTCTCTGCCTGCCTCTCCGCTACTTGTGATCTCTGTCAAGTAAGTAAATAAAATCTTAAAAAAAAAAAAAAAAAAAGATTCTCTCTCTTCCCCTCTTCCCTCCTGTTTGCTCTCTCTCTTTAAAAAAAAAAAAAAGGGTGGGGCACTTGGGTGGCTCAGTCAATTTGGTGTCTGCCTTTGCCTTGAGTCATGGTCCTGGGGTCCTGGGATTGGGCTTTGTATCAGGCTCCCTAATTTGCAGGAAGTCTGTTTCTCCCTCTCCTCTTACCCTTCCCCACCACTCGTGCTCTCACTCTCTCTCTCAAATGAACAAAAGTTTTTCAAAAAATTAAAAATTAAAAAATTAAAAACAAAAAAATTCCATAATGAATATACATTTATAGTACAGTAGGATATCAAAAAAGTCTGCATATAAGTGGCCCCCCACAGTTCAAACCCACGTTGTTTGGGTCAACTGTATAAAGCAGAGAGCTTACTTCATGAAGACAGCCTGTCTGGCTTTGAATCCTGACTTAGCTACTTAATAAATGGTACAAACTTCAACAACTAAAAACAAATTTAATGACCATGAGAGCAGAGAGTTCCAAAATATATGGGACCTGGCTAAAGTTATAACCACAAGACACAACTTCAGATACTTGTTATTAAGTCTAGCTAAATAGACTAATAAGAGGTCAACTCAAGAATCTAGAAAACACACCGCTATAATACTTAGATCAAAAAGAATTAGTTAAGACAAAAGCAGAAGTGACCAATTTGAAAAGAATAAAAGTGATAACTAAAACTAAGCTATTATTTGAAAAAATAAAGTAGATAAATATCAGACAAATCTCACTAAGAGAGGAATGAAACACAAGTTAGCAATGAGAAAATAAGCACTTTAGTAAGAGGTTTCTAAAGAGTACTTCTAAAAAGTACTTATAAAAACTGAGATTGCTATACACACTTCTGATGGATAAATTAAAATTTAACCAAAATAGTCAATTTTCTAGGAAAATAGCTTCTAAAAAACTCACAGAAAAAGCTAGTCAGAGAACAAATCATAGAAAAAATTGAAAAGGCCATTAAAGATCTGTCCTTTATCAATTCCTATCAAGCCTACTAAATTCTTATTTGATCTGTGTAAGCAGGAAAGTTCTAGGTCAAGTGAACAAAACTCTAACCTGAATCATAAAATCATAAAATCATAAAATCAATTCTGAGACCTGTGCCAGTTTTTAGTCCCAGCACCCCTTGAATGTAGAGGAGGCTGGGTCCTCTTGAAGAAGGACCCTAAACACACACTACTAAAAATTAAAATTACTAATCTTTCTCCTAGCTTTTCTGAAAAGGTTAGCCTCTTACCAAACTAACTGTATATTGGGGAAAAAGAAATAATCAGACAACTGGCTCTGAACTGACATTGATTTCAGGATATCCAAAATATCCTGTGGGCTGTGGCCCAGCCCTCCAATCAGAGTAGGGACTTAGGGAGGTCAGATGAGCAATGTAATTTTAGCTCAGGTCTATTTTGCTATAGGTCCACTGGGTCCCTGATCCCATCTGTGGTTACTTTCCCAGTTTCAGAATGCATTATCTTAAGAGACATAACAGATTAACAGATGGCAGAATTCTTACAGTGGTTCCCTGACCTGTTGAGTGAGGGCTATTACGGCGGGAAAAGCCAAAAGGAAGGCATTAGTATTGCCTCTGCCTAGAAAAATAGTAAATTAAAGCAGTATCACATTCCTGAAGGGATTGCAGAGATTAGTGGCATCACCAAGGGCTTGAAAAATGCAGTTTGTGATTCCCACATCTCCATTCAACTCTCCTATTTGACCTGTGCAGAACAGAGATGGATCTTGGAGATGACAGTGGACTACCACAAATTTAACTAGGTGGTAACTCCAATCGCAGCTGTTCTACCAAATGTGGTTTCATTACCCGAGCAAGCTAACACATCCCACAGTAGCTAGTATGCAGCTACTGATCTGCAAATGTGTTCCAGGTAGGAAGCCAGGCTCCATACGGCTCATGTTGTATGTTTTCTTTCCTTCGGAAATCACAGTCCTATACTGCCTATTGCCCAGTATCTGGAAACAGTTGTTTCATACACAAGGCCTAGTTTTCAAGTTGTTTTGTGGCAACATGATAAATCAAATTTCTGTTACTATATTATGGCCAGAATCTTCCATATGCTTGAAAGTATGTTTTCTGACTACAGTACAATTAAGAATAATAAAAAGGGTAACTTCCCAAATACTTCTTTTGCAAGGGGGGATGGGCAGAGGGAGAGGGAGAGAGGGAACCCCAAGCAGGCTCCACACCCACCACAGGGTGCACCCAGCACCCTGAGAACATAACATGACTTGAGCTGAAATCAAGAGTCAGATGTTTAACCAACTGAGCCACCCAGGCATCCCATACTTTCCAAAAATTTAGAAATTAAAAAAAAAAACATTTATATATAATTCATGGATAAAAAACCATATCACAACAGCAATTAAAAATTTTTTAGCTAAATGATTATGAAAATACAACATATCAAAATTTATAGTGCTTAGAGAGAAATGTATAGCTTTAAGACCTTATACTAGAAAAGGAAAAAGGTTTAAAATCAATTATTTGTCTTAAGAAACTAGAAAAATTATAACAAATTAAGTCCAAAGTATGATGAAAATAATGAGAGGTAAATAAAAGTAAATGAATAGACAAAAAAGGAACACATCCAAATTTTTGAAGATTAATAAAATTTATAAACTCTTCACAGAACATTCAAGAAAAAAAGCAAAAATTGCCATTATCATGCATGATAAAGGAGACATAACTATAGAAACTTACAGACATTAAAATAATAGAGAATATAATGAACAACATTATCTGATAAATTCTACAACTCAGACACACTTCCTTGAAACCCACAACCTTCCAAAATGGATACAAGAATATATAAACAATCTGGATAGTCCCATATCTCTTAAGAAAATTAAACCTGTAAATAAAAATTTTCCCTCAAAGAAAATTCCAGATGCAGATGGTTTCACTGATGAATTCTACCCATCAACTAAAGTAGAAATAAAGGCAGAATTCAATTTTAGACAAAGTTCTTTAGAAAGACAAGGAAGAGGGAAGACTTCCCAATATGTTTTAGAAATTCAGCATAAGCTTGATACCAAAATCTAAGAAAGACATTGCAAGAAAAGAATAAATAGGCCAACAGCTCTCATGCACATAGACTCCTATAGCCTAAAATAATTTTTTGCAAAGCAAATCTGGCAACATTAAAAGCAATCAATTATTGACCACAGTAAGAGAATAAAGAAGAAAAATCACAGGATTATCTTAAGAGATGCAGAAGAACTTGATAACATCTCTAAAAACTCAGAGCCTATTAATGGCAAAACCTTTAAAAAAAAAAAAAAAACCAGTAAGGAATTTCCTCAATCTAATAATGGGTATCTACAAAAAAACCAAAAGAATAAAAAACTGTATGGCTAACATATTTGATAGTAAAAACTGAATAATTTCTGTCAAAAACAAGACATTTACTCTCTTACATTTATTTCATGTACTAGATGTCATAGACAGTACAATAAATAAAAGGCATACAGATTGGAGGGGAAAAAGTACAACAGTCTTTATTAACAGATAATGTACAGAGAAAAAACAAAGTGATATAGAAAAACTACTACAACAATAAGTAAATTAAGCAAAGTTGAAAAATAAAAGGTCAAGTGCATTTCTATCCTCTAGTAACAAACATTTGGAAAATGAAAATTTTAGAAGAGTATCATTTACAAAAGCATCACAAAACATTAAAAACTTGGTGTTTAAATGCAATGAAAGATGTATAAAAATTTTATGTTGAAAACTATAAAACACTGCTAAGAGAAATTAAGGCAGAACTAAACAAAAGGAGAGATACACCATGTTCATGGATCAAGAGACAATATTGTTAAGATCTGTTCTCTACAAACTGAGATACAGACTGACCACAATTTCAATCAAAACTGCAGAATAATTTTGTTTTTTGTAGAAGTTGACAACTTCATTATAAACTTACATGGAAATGCAATGAACTTGGAGTAGCCAAAATAGTTTAGAAGAAAATTAAATGACACATATTTCAAGACTTATTTATAAGGCTAGAGTATTTGCAGTGTAGTATTTAGACTAATAGATTAAGGAACAAATTATGAGAGTCTGGAAAGAGAGCCACTTGATTTTTGAGACAGGTACTAATTCAGTTCAACGTGGAAAGGAAGGGCTAGGGCAGATTCAATAAATGGTGCTGACACAGCTAGATTTCTGAAAGGCAGAAAAAATGCCTAGACTCCCTACTTTACATCTTATGTAACAGAAGTGAGATAGATCACATTTCCGAATGCAAAAAGCAAACCTATAAATTTTCTCAAGAAAATACAGGAGAATATATTCATGTCTTTGGGGGAGGCAAAGATTTCTTAGAATACAAAAAGTATTAATTAAAAAGTTGCTAATTTAAACTTCCACAAAAAATTTAAAACTTCTGCTCATCAGAAGACACCACTAAAAAAGTGAAAAGACAAAGACGGAGAAAATAGTCACAATTTATATATCCAACGGAGGACTCTTACCTAGATTATGTAAAGAATGAACACAAATACAATTTTAAAAAGGTTATCTAATAGGGGGCCTGGGTGGCTCAGTAGGTTAAAGCCACTGCCTTTGGCTCAGGTCATGATCCCAGAGTCCTGGGATCGAGTCCCTCATTGGGCTCCCTACTTCCCCCTCTCTCTCTGCCTGCCTCTCTGCATACTTGAGATCTCTATCTGTCAAATAAATAAATAAAATCTTTTAAAAAAAGATTATCTAATAAAGAAAGGGACAAAATACTTGGGTATTACTTCACACATACATAACACAAGGCATATGAACTGCTCTTAAGATTAGAGAAAGTGCTCAGGATCATTAGTCATCAGGGAAATGCAAATTTAAATCACCAACATACCACTTCACATTCATGAGAAAGGAAAAAAAAAAAAAAAGGACTGATAACAGCAAATATTGGTGAGGGTGTGTAGACAAACTGGAATTCATAACAACACTGCTAAAGGGAATGCAAATTGCTAAAACCCATTTTGAAAAACTAAGTTTCTAATGATGTTAAACATATACCTACCCTATTACCAAGAAATTACATTCCAGTGTAAGGAATGTATACCCATCCTTCTCTAGAGAATCATTCTTTAATATATAAGTCAATAATGACCAAACTTATATTTGCTAAGTCATATGTTAAGTGTTAAGAATATAGGGGTGGGGGCGCCTGGGTGGCTTAGTGGGTTAAGCTGCTGCCTTCGGCTCAGGTTATGATCTCAGGGTCCTGGGATCGAGTCCCGTATTGGGCTCTCTGCTCAGCAGGGAGCCTGCTTCTCTCTCTCTCTCTCTCTGCCTGCCTCTCCATCTGCTTGTGATATCTCTGTCAAATAAATAAATAGAATCTTAAAAAAAAAAAAAAAAAAGAATATAGGGGTGATCAGTCTCGGCCCTTATGAAACATGATGCACATAAAACAAAGAAGCAATTTCCAGAAGCAGAATAGGAGAATAGAGAGAGAGCATATAACTTCTTATAGGGTCCCCTATCTCAAACTTGGGACACTCTTTAAAAATACATATTCCAGGGCACCTGGGTGGTTCAGTTGGTTAAGTGTCCACCTCTTGATTTTGGCTCAGGTCACAATCGTAGGGTTGTGAGATTGAGCTCTGCATCAGGCTCCCCCCTCAGCATGGAGTCTTCTTGAAATTCTCTCCCCCTCTCTCTGCTCCTCTACCCTGCTTGTTCTAGAGCAAGAGAGAACAAGTGGGGAGAGAGAGACAAAGGGACAGGGAGAAGCAGACTTCCCACTAAGCAAGGAGCCTGACACAAGAGCCATTATGTTAGGTTGTGATCTCATGGGTCATGGAATTGAGCCCTGAGTCAGGGTTCAAGTTCAGTGGGAATCTACTTGAGAGTCTCTCTTTCTCTATCTCCCTCTCCCCCCACCTCAAATAAATAAATAAATCTTTAAAAAATAAATAAATAAAAGAGCCAGACTAAGGGTTAAGGGAAGGCTTTCCTGAGGAATTGTCTTTTAAACTAAAATCTACACAAGACAAGCAAGTAGGAGTCGGCTATCATATTGATTACTAAATCTATTTGGTATTTACTTTGACATAAAGGATATACTGTTACACACAAATGCATTTTGAGTTTTTAAAACTGAGAGTTGTAGTTAAAAAAGCAATTAAAAACTAATACTCTAGCTGAGTAAGAAAAATATAACCTATATCTACTTTGGATTTCACAATAATTAAGTAGACAATAATATAGCATGGATAAATTGATAAAAGGAAAAGATTATAAAGAAAGTGACATAAGCTAAATCATAAGGCTTACATAGGGGCCAATCACTAACAAAGAACATCTCAAAGGGAATAGAGCTTCTCAAGTTACAAGAACAACTATTGGATGACCCACCGGTAAAACATGGGCAAAAAGAGGAGACAAGACAACTAGACTTAATATGTATAAAAGTGAACTCACTATCATTGATGGTATACTCACTGAACTAGGAACAAAGGAGAAGGAATACATTTATATTATTTTGCTTTTGGGTGTGAAGAAATAGAGATGATGAGTTCATTTAATACATACAAGTTCTAAGTGCCTCTAACATGTACAAATTGAAAATGATATACAATTTGAGGCTTAGGAATAATCTGGACTAGAAGTATTCAGCCTCCAATGTAGTGTTTCAGAAACTGATTTTAGCGAAATCGGAAAAAATAACGGAAAAAAAATCTGATAACGGAAAAAAATCTGGCCTAATACCAAGAGCTTAGTAACCTTTTATTATTTTTATCGCCTTAAGTCTGGCTAGTGGCTGTTAATGTTTGTGGTTATGGAGTTTCCAAAGATTTTATAGAAGTCTCACATTCACTTCCCCGAGAACATACACATACACACATAAATAGAGGTTTTTACAGACTTTTATATTACATCTAAAAATTTCTACTAACTCTTGGCTTAAGGGATTTTATTTAAGATCCTACTCTAGAAATTCCTGGAAAGTATTTAAAATAAAAGTTAAGATGAAAAGAAAACTAACTTGGGGCGCCTGGGTGGCTCAGTGGGTTTAAAGCCTCTGCCTTCGGCTCAGGTCATGATCCCAGGGTCCTGGGATCGAGCCCCGCATGGGGCTCTCTGCTCAGCAGGGAGACTGCTTCCTCCTCTCTCTCTCTGCCTACTTGTGATCTCTCTCTCTGAAATAAATAAAAAAATCTAAAAAAAAAAAAAAAAGAAAGAAAAGAAAACTAACTTATCAAAATGACTGACTTAGAATATATCAGTGGTTTCTTATTTTTTGGACACAGGAAGTCTTCACATTGTTATGAAGTATTGAGAACCCCAAAGAGTATTTGTTTATGTGGCTAATACCTACTAATACTTACATTATTAGAATTAAAATAGAAAAATTTTAAATATTTATTCATAAACATTCATAAATCCATTACTTAAGCAGCACCTTATTTTTTTATTTTTTATTTTTTTAAAGATTTTATTTATTTATTTGACAGAGAGAGAGATCACAAGCAGACAGAGAGGCAGGCAGAGGGGGAAAGGGAAGCAGGGCTCCCCACTGAGCAGAGAGCCTGATGCAGGGCTCGATCTCACAACCCTGAGATCATGACCCAAGCCAAAGGCAGAGGCTTAACCCACTGAGCCACCCAGGTGCCCTTTAAGCAGCACTTTAAATGTAAAAATGCGTATTTTCAAAAAAGTTAGCAAAAAGAGCATTAAAATTCTGCCACTCTCTTTAATATCTGTTGTTACAAGATGGATTCTCGTCCATGTCCAATTCTGCCTTCAAATCTGCATTCAACGTGTTGCAAGCTTCATTTAAAAAAAAAAAAAAGATTTTATTCATTTATTTGAGAGAGAATGAGTGAGAGAGAGCATGAGAGAGAAGGTCAGAGGGAGAAGCAGACTCCCCAAGGAGCTGGGAGCCCGATGCGGGACTCGATCCTGGAAGTCCGGGATCATGACCTGAGCCGAAGGCGGTCGCTCAGCCAACTGAGCCACCCAGGCGCCCATGCAAGCTTCATTCTTAAATATGTACAGATATTCAACACCAAAAACTTGGACAAAAGGAAAAATTTTAGTATTAAAAAAAACACTTGCAAATCACACTTCTGGTAAGGGTCAACTATCTGGAATATATAAAGAACACTAACAAATCAGCAACAAAAAGACAACCCAATTTTAAAACAAGCAAAATACCTGAATTAACATTTCTTCAAAGATACACAAATGGCCAATAAACACATGAAAAGATTCTCAATATATCAGTATTCATTAGAGAAACGCAAATCGAACCTATAATGAGGTACTACTTTATATCCACTAGGATGGCTATTAAAAAAAAAAAAAAAAGCACACACAGAATAGAAATGTTGGCAAGGGAATGAAGCAACTGGAACCCTCAAAATTGGTGAGAAGATAAAACAATTTCCGGTTTGGAAAACAATCTGGCTGTTCCTCATTAAACTAAACAGAGGATGACCATATGATCCAGCAATTCCACTCCTAGGTACATACCCAGTTCTATTCTGTTTTCTCGGTTCTTATTTACCAAACGATTCCCTCCTGTGTTTTCAATCCCAGAACCCAGCCAGCACCCGCAGGACTCTCCTTTGACAACTCCTCCATCCCTGTCAAGTCCTGTCAGTTTTAACATCTGACACATTTTTTTTTAAGATTTTATTTATTTATTTGTCAGAGACAGAGGGAGAGAGAGCGAGCGAGCACAGGCAGACAGAGAGGCAGGCAGAGGCAGAGGGAGAAGCAGGCTCCCTGCCGAGCAAGGAGCCCGATGTGGGACTCGATCCCAGGACCCTGGGATCATGACCTGGGCCGAAGGCAGCTGCCCAACCAACTGAGCCACCCAGGCGTCCCACATCTGACTCATTTTTGTAAAGGACCGCTGACTCTCACACGGACTGCAACAATGACCTCCTATCCGGCCAGAACAATCTTTCCAGAATGCAGGATTAGTTCAAACCCCAGCTTAAAGCTCAGCAACAGATGTCACTGCTCTTTGGATGCAGATTAAACACCCCGCAGGACCCCCTGCCAGCCTCTCGGAAAAAGTGCCTGGGCTCTGCGTCAACCTGCCACAACACGTCCTCGACAGGTGAGCCCCGTGCGTTCTCCCTGGCTGCCGCGTCCCGCTTCCCGCCAACCACTTGGAACTCCCCCTCCCCCTCCGGGTCCCCCCAGACACCCCGGCTGCGGGAACCCCTGCTGGCCTGGCCAACACACCCACTTCGGGGAGTCTGGGTCCGCTGTCCGTCTATCCAGCTGGTTCCGCCCGTGGCAGGGGACCCGTGAACGCCTGTCACAGCGATGCACGCGCAGGTGGATTTCCGCCTCCCACCGGAAATAACTCCATCTACCCGACAGTCCCGCTTCTTAGCTCTAGGCCCGCTCTTGGGGTGCCAAGGCCGCCTTAGCGCCTGCGAGGTGAGGCGGCGGACCACACTTAGGATCGAATATGAAGGTACCAAACTGGGGGATTCTGGAACAGACTCTACGCCACTGCGCAAACCCAGAGCGGCGGCCTACCCCGCCGGGCCCCCAGCCGCTAAGGATTCTCGCCTCCGGGGCTCGATTCAACTGGGCTTCGCTATAGCGGCCCCCAGGCACCCGGCCTGCTCCCCGCCAGCCCAAGTCTATGCCCGTCGCACCTCAGAGCCACACCGCCGCCGTCGCCGCCGTCGCCACCACCGCACGAGAAACTCCGGACCTCAGCCGCAGCCTCAGAGCCGAGTCGCTCCTCGTGCTGCCGCGGGGCGCGTCGGGTAACGGACAACAGCGGCCCGCCCCTCGCTCGGTGGACGCTCCCATTGGTCGGCGTCGGCGCGGGCGGCGCTGTGATTGGCCCGGCACGGACGAACGAGGTGGTGGGCTGGCGTGGTGCAGAAGCGGGCGCAGGAGAGCACCTCCGAATGGGCGGAACTAGTTCCTTCAGGGCAGCCCTGGAGTCTGGGCTTGCGTGGCTCGGTGGTGCAAAGACCTGGGTCCCGAGAGTTGCCGGCACAGGTCCAGCTGCACCCTGGCGTGGGCCCAGCTCCCGCGGAGGTGGGGGGGGGGGGGAGCCCTCTGCGACAGGTGTCCCTTCTCTGGCCTGGCACGACGTCGGCCCTTGGGCTGTCCGTTAGACTCCCCAACTCAGGCGGGGATCGGGGAGAGAAGACGACAATTAAGGCAGCACCGAACACCCAGGAATCAAGACAAATGATATTTTAATTTCCTTTAAGGAAAAAAGTAGTGAGCAATCCAGGGGCGCCTGGGTGGCTCAGTGGGTTAAAGCCTTTGCCTTTGGCTCGGGTCATGATCCCAAAGTCCTGGGATCGAGCCTCGCATTGGGCTTTCTGCTCAGCAGGGAGCCTGCTTCCACCTCTCTCTGCCTGCCTCTCTGCCTACTTGTGATCTCTGTCAAATAAATAAATAAAATCTTAAAAAAAAAAAAAGTAGTGAGAAATCCAAGATAAACCAAGTATCCATATCGGTATTCCTAACTTTTCCTTTTGCCTCAGGTTCTGGTATGTCTCCACAAGGCACCATATCCTGTCTTTAAAAGTATTTGTTTTCGGGGTGCCTGGGTGGCTCAGTGGGTTAAAGCCTCTGCCTTCAGCTCAGGTCATGATCCCAGGACCCTGGGATCAAGCCCTGCATTGGGCTCTCTACTTAGCGGGGAGCCTGCTTCCTTCTCTCTCTGCCTGCCTCTCTGCCTAGTTGTGATTTCTCTCTGTCAAGTAAATAAAATATATATATATATATATATATATATATATATATATATATATATATATATATAAGTACTTGTTTTCACCCATCCTGAATTTTTTTTTTTTTAAGATTTTATTTATTTGACAGACAGAGATCACAAGTAGGCAGAGAGGAAGGCAGAGAGAGGTGGAAGCAGGCTCCCTGCTGAGCAGAAAGCCCAATGCCAGGCTTGATCCCAGGACTCTGGGATCATGACCTGAGCTGAAGGCAGAGGCTTTAACCCACTGAGCCACCCAGGTGTCCCAATCATGAATTTTTTTGACATTAATTTTGATTTTTGTGTAAGTCGTTTGTTTTGAATTTCTGGGCTTTTTAAAAAAGACCCTTTTTTCTTAAAGATTTTATTTTTAAGTAATCTACACCCAACATGGCTTGATTTTACTGCCCTGAGATGAAGAGTCACGTGTTCTGCCAAATGAGCCAGTAAGGCACACCTGGCATCGTTTAAGGTGCCATTAACAACTTAGTTTTCTGATACCATCTCTGCATTCCCCAATAGCCGTGGGTCGGTGGGATCCTTACTTCTCTTTGTCCAAGTTCTGGGTGTCTGAATGTGTGGCCTGCTCCACCCCCTTCTCTGCCTGGCAGCTTTACTGTGTCAGGACTCATGGAATTGACTCAGGGCTTAAACTGTTCCAAAGTGAAGTTTCACATTTTTATGAAATCTGTCCAACTATTAGTAGTTTATTGTGGTGACTTTTTTTTTTTTTTTACCCCATTCTGCATTAAGAATAATGGTATTTACACAACATGCAAATGTTCACATTTACACAACATTTAATCGCTTTTTATGATTTGATTTTTTTGACTATTGATTTGTTCCTTATAATTTTTCAGTATTTTCACGTTGTGAAAGTTACACGTGCTTAGTGTGGAGCATTCAGGCAAATAGAAATCCTCTGTAATCTTACAGAGACTCCCTGTGGATATTTTGCGGGGAGCAGCATCAAGAGAGACACCACTGAGACCTTCTCTCATGCAGACTTCAGTACCTTTTGTTTATCCACCTGTCCTGGCAGGAGCTGTTGACACTTGATTTCACAAACACCTGAGGAGGTCCTGCTGTGTATCAGGCAGGTCCAGAGGTACAAAGCTTAAGGCAGTACCTTTCAGAGTACATACAGTCTAGCTGTTAGCAGAGAGCTCCTTACAGACTAGAACGTGTGGAACTGAGATGCAGGAGAGCAGACTCATTAGCATGGGAGCCATATCCTGGGAGTCCCTAGGGAATGCAGCCAGCACTCTGACCTCACAGGGACCTGCCTGTTCTTGCCCCTCTGTAATATACACAGCTCCTGGCAGAGGCTACTCACTGCCCCATGGTCTTTTACCAAAACGATCTAGGCTAGTGGTATGTTTTTTTTTTTTTTAACTTCCAGATGACTATTAGAATAACTACGAGATTCTCCCCCAAATAATTCAAAGTGATTTTCATAAGAAACGGATTAAACCTATAAATTCGGGAGAAGATTGAATTTTTTATATTTATTCTTACTGTACATCTCTATAGTTTTTTATGTTGTGTATCTCCTAGGAGAATGTATAGGTTTTCTCTAATACAGGTTCTTAGGTTTTTCAGGGTTTATTACTATTGTTTTGGGGGGCATTTTTTCACTGTTATGAAAGAGAATGTTCATATACAGGTTCCTAGGTATCAAAAGGTTGTTCTGAAAATTATTTCTTGCCTTGATTTGGCTTTTTGAGTCATTTGTGCTGCTGCAGCTCCTCCTCCTGAGACAGAAGTTAGCAGCTTTAACATTGAAGTCAGATTTTCCCATGTATTTTGTTTTGACAATGGATTTATGGTTGTGTTCTCCTGTTTTGCTTTGCAAAATATTAACCTTGCTAAATTTTGGGAAATTCTTATTCTGGGTCTGACCTCTTGTTTTCTATTAGGTATATAGAAATCAGTCATCTTATTTATATTACCACAGACTGCCCAAATGGTTCATGGGAGGAGGGAACAATGATTGTTTTGTTCCTTTCATGTTCCTTTACCAAATTAGAACTAGATTATTGAATTAGTAAATTAGGGGCACCTGGGTGGCTCAGTTAAGCGTCCACTTCCTTTTTTTGCCTTTTTTTTTTTTTAAGATTTTATTTGTTTATTTGAGAGCGAGAGAAAGCACAAGAAGGGAGAGGGTCAGAGAGAGAAGCAGCAGGACCCCGATGTGGGGACTCAATCCTGGGACTCCAGGACCATGACCTGAGCTGAAGGAAGTTGCTTAACCAACTGAGCCACTCCGGCACCTGGAGTGTCCAACTCTTGATTTGGGCTCAGGTCATTATCTCAGCGTCATGAGATGGATCCCCACATTGGGCTCCATTCTGGGTGTGGAATCCTCTTGGGATTCTCTCTCCCTCTGCCTCCCCCCACCTCCTCGCACCATGCTCTTTCTCTTTAAAAAAAAGATACGGATTAAAATGTTTTGATATGGAAACATTAAACCACAGGATTTTAAACCCCATTTAGTAAAATCACAGTGGGTGAGGGACTACTACTCTCAGTCACTGCAAAATTCCAGGCTGGCTGAGGCAGGTTGAGAAAATCCACACAGGCCTGAGCCGAGAAGCAAAGGTGGCTTTGCCCTGGGAGTAACTTAGAAGAGCTCAGGCAGTAGAAAATCTGAGCACACCTGAACTGGGAAGGGGGCAACAATTTGTTCAGTGTGGAAGAGCGTCAGACAGGGGTGCCGTCTTCAGCATGCTCATGGTGGTGGTGATCTGCCCAGAAAGCTAGCAGTGAGAGGTAAACACAAACCTAAAGAACCCTCCTCCCTTATCTTGGCTACCCACATCTAAATACAGAATATGTACCGCTTGAGATTTAGGGAGTTCTTTTAGCATTCTTGGACCCACTGCCAATGTGTGTGGGGGGGTGATCCCTACGCAAAACACCAAACAATTTTTGGATACCAACAGGTGTGAACTCAATTCTGACATGCTCTACCTGGAGATAGCAACCAATTCCACAGGTTAAGGGTTTCATCTTACAAGGCTGTCTTCCCTGCCACCCCACCCTGCCACCCAGCAGATGCCAGTTGGAATTCCAGGTTGTTACCAGTATTACAGACTGGTGGTTCAGATGGCCTCCTCCTTAGGTCCAACAAATTCGCTAGAGTGGCTCATAGAACTCAGGGAAACACTTGCTTACATTTACCAGCTTATTAAAAGGATGTGATAAAGGATATGAGTCTGATGAAGTATGATGAAGAGACCTATAGGGTGAGGTACCAAACAATGGAACTTCTGTCCTTGTGGAGCTTTGGGCTTAGGGTGGTGGCACATGGAAGTGTTCTTATTCGCCAAATGTGGAAGATATCCAAAAAACAAAAAAGGACTCAAAAGTCTCCTCTTGGGTTTTTATAGAGGCATTGTTATATCATCATGATTGACTAAATCATTGGCCATTGGCCAATCCAAACTTCAGCCTCTCTTCTCTTCCTAGAGATCAGGGTGGCACAGAAAGTTCCAACCCTCTAGTCACATGACTGGTCCTCTTGGCAATTAGCCCCTACACTTAGGTGGGGCCCCAAATCACCTTTATTAATAAGACACCTTTTCACCCTATGACTCTGAAGCACTTTCAGGTAGGGTGGATGAAGACCAAGCATATATAGACCAAAATACATTTTGGTTATCTGAATGACCATGTCTGTATTTCTTATAAATCTTTATATCGCAGGAGCATTAATCTAAGACTTCAGATGTTTTGAGTTTAGGACTCTTTCTCTAAGACTGTGGTGTTCTTGTTACATGCCACCCACGGTATGGGTGATTGCAAAGGGAGACACCCAGCCATGGCCATTGCCACTCCATTCAGACTAGCAGAGCTTGCCTAGCATTCAGTGTGCTTGGGGACAGAGTAGGAGTTGTCTGGTAAGTGGAGATGGGGGCTATTCTGATAGAGAGGGGGAAAGGAGCAAGCAGTGGGTATTGGGAACCAATAGACATCACACCAGTCAGGAAAGGAGTGTGGAGGCAAGTGTGGGGTTGGGCCTTGGGACAGCCGCCTGGTTCTTGAGGGACTGGTAACTGGATGGAAACCTAGTCTTGGGAGGCTCTTGGACACAGGGCAGTCTTGAGCTGAGGTCCTCTAGATCCTCAGGTCTCTCCATACCCGGGTGGGGATGAGACTGCAGGTACAGGAAACCCGGCAGGTCAATAGATAGCAGCTCATGTGCAAATACCCAGATCGGCAGGTGCACACATGTGCCACATCTGGCCTGACCACTTGTAGAAACACACCAGATGCTTATGCCCCAGTTTGAAAATTGGAACCTGGCTATCTCTGCCTGGTACTTCCCACCCCGCTATCCCATGCTGCCCTTTTCTGTGATTATCTGCATGTGTGGCCATTCTCTTCCTTAACCACCTTCTTAAGGTGGGCATTTGTCTTGGTGTTCTCCACAAGCTCAGCTCCATGCAAAGCAGAAATCCATATTTGCTAAATAATAACCTAAAATTTCAAAAATATCAATGCTAAGTTTTGATTCTTTCGTTTACATTTCAGACGATTGAAATGGGACGTCAGAAATGAACAATGGAACATAGCACCTCACTGAAGTTCTGAACTGTGCTTAAGTTAACGTTATCTACTGATATTGTGCATTTACAATGTCTTTTGAATGGGTTTATGTCCTACATGTCTTAAATGCCACTTTAGTTCTAAAAATGCGGCCAGTTTGTAGGAAACATTCAATAAGCATCCTGGTCCAGGTTTTCAGCCACCTCTTCTCTTCTCCCAATTTTATAATTCAGGTGAAAGCCATGATTCTCAGTGGAGGGTAGGGTGCTTCCCTTGTGTGACGTCTGACATATCTACGTTTGTCGCGACTGCGGGCTGGACTGCGGGCTTGCATTTGGTGGGTAGAGCGAGGGATTCTGCTCAGCTTCCTTTGATGCACAGGACAGCTGCCCAACAAGCAAGAAGGATTCCGCCCAGAATATCAGTGGTGTGTGGTTGAAAATTCAGAGATGAGAAAAGCCAGCAACAAATTCCAGATAGCGACATTTGAGGAAAATTCATATTCTATGAAATAAATTTAAAAAACCTGTTCTATCTTCTGGATTCAGAAGTGTGTGTAAAATGTATTTGCTATTTCTGTAAAGATTGGTGGGAAAGGTAGAGACTGAAGGTTTGACTTCTTTGGAGCCACAGATTTCGGGCAGGCTATCTTCCCAGGAACAGTGAGACAAGTAGCCCTCCTCTTACCAGTGGTGGCAAGACTTGCAGCCTGTTAACTCCCTGGGCTATGGCCTCCTCGTCTTGTAACTTCACAGGGCTTTTGTGAAAATCCAGTGAAGATATATATCTAATTATCAGACAAATAAATCCGAGTGCTCTATGTACTTGCTCTTAGTATCATCTGTGATGGCTCGATAAGGAGGTTGTGCTGCTTAAATGTGTTTGTATTACAATGACGTGTTGGAAATCTTAAGGATAAGACAAGGAAGGAAACATTTCCTCTGTGCTAGCTGTCCCACCACAGCAAGAAGATGGTACTGGAGGGACCCTGCAGGAAGCAGGGACTCCCCTTCCTGGTTCCTTCCTTCTTGTTCACATGGAGCCTGCGGTGTGAACGTGTGCCACCCAGGGGTGCCCACCCTCCAGCGAAGTTTGCACCCCAGTCCTGGCCCCTGGCTTCCTGCCCGCTGGCGTCAATCCCTGGCACCTTGTGACTTGTATGTCCCCTTATGGGTGGTGGCCCCAGGCTCTCTAGTGAGGTCTCAGTCCCAATTTGTCCTCTCTTGGGTATTTTCCCTCAGCTCTAGGCCATTCTTTAGAGTTCTCATCCATCCTTTCTTTGTAGTTCATTCCCTATGGGTTGATCATTCCCTGCATTAAATTTCCGCTGCTCAGATTATTGGTAGTTTCTATTGTTGGGCTGGACCCTGATCCCTTGCATTCTTGAAAGAACTTGGAAAGCTTAATGCTCCTGAAGTAGAACTCTAAAGTTAGAAGTGTTTAGTAGTGGTTGGAAACCAATGTGTTTTGACAGATCCTAGGGAAATATAGAAAACATGTTGTCGTGGAGAGTTGGTGCTTCCATGGGATCAATGCAAGAGTAGGTTTCTGTATTAAAAACATGGGTCTTGGGGTGGCTGGGTGGCTCAGTGGGTTAAAGACTCTGCCTTCGGCTTGGGTCATGATTCCAGGGTCCTGGGATCGAGTCTTGTATCGGGCTCTCTGCTCAGCAGGGAGTCTGCTTCCTCTTCTCTCTCTCTCTGTCTGCTTACGATCTCTGTCAAATAAATAAATAAAATCTTTAAAAAACAAAAATGGGTCTTGATGTACCTGGGTGGCTCAGTGGGTTAAGTCTCTGCCTTCAGCTCAGGTCATGGTCTCAGAGTCCTAGGATGGAACCCTGCATCAGGCTCTCTGCTTAGTGGGGAGCCTGCTTCCCTCTTTTTCCCTCTGCCTGCCTCTCTGCCTACTTGTGCTCTCTCTAATAAATAAATAAAATATTAAAAAAATAAAAATAAAAACATGGGTCTTGAATATGCAGCAGCTACAACATGTCTGTGGGCACCAATGTGTGGCTGGGGACTGGATGATCTTATCTGTGGCGTGCTCAGGAAGGAGATCTGAACCGTAAACTGTCTAGGGAACAAGGAGACATGAACTCCTCTCGTGCCTAATGTCACCTTGTGTATCCCAGACCCAGATGGTACTGGGGAACAGGCCCCCATGACCTCTAGCACTATGTCAGGAGCACTGTCTCAATGGTATACACCCAGGTCATGTCCCTTACACCAGGATTCTCCAAGTGTCAACATGAGGTATACTTGGGTGACACTGTCTGGCTAATATCCTGAAAAGCTGACTTGCTGACCCAAGCTGCCTTGAAGTACAACATCCACAAGGACTAACTAAAAATCTGTAAGTAACCAAACTTTTCTCTACTTTGCTCCAGAAGATCACGTAGGTGACTTTAGTGTGTTAACGTCCTCGGTTTGCTTTATATTCTAAGACTCTTATAAGTGCACTCACTATTCTTGTTTGTTGAGAATACACTTTTTTTTTTTTTTAACTAGGAAAAGAAAAATTAACTAGGAAAAGAAAAAATTTTAACTAGGAAAAGAAAAATTATAAAATTTGATATACACAAAAAAATAAAGAGATGATCCAAAACACATGAACAATGAATACGGAATAAAGATCTTCTTTCTCTGTGGAGAAAGAATATAAAAAACCACATTACTAAAATTTTTCAGCATTTCATTTCTTTAATTTTTCTAATAGTACATTCTTTAAAAGGAGTTCACAACTTCAAGTCCAAATAGAAGGGTCACATAGTACGAATGGAAAGCTGTCATTTTCAGTGGAGCTATTGCCTAATTACCCTGGAAAAAAGTGTTCGTAGGGTTGAACTGATGCAAAAATCCCTTAGAAAAGCTTCATTTGTTGCCTGTAAAGAGTCTTCTTAAGGTCACTTTTACTTCCAGACCACCTCCTTGTTTCTAGTGAAAGAGTTTGCTTCGTAATGGCTTGTGGTTCCACAGTGTTTTGTGTATGAAAAGCATAGGCTAAGATACTACCAAAGTCGCTCCAATTGTAGATTCTGCCCCAAAAGGAAGTCCCGGCACTGTAACATTTCCCCTCCACTTTCAGCAAGACACATGAAAAGAAAACTCAAGTTGCATTTTAATCTTTACTTTGATTGCCATGTTCAGGTGGCGTTGCGAGGCTGCCGCGTCGTGGGACACGGAGCTCCCGTGGGCCCGCTGTGCTTGTTAAATGACCTGCGGATTTGGAGTGGTGGCCCCAGCCCGGTTCGGGGTCCGCAGTCAGAGGCATCTGGTGGCTGCCGGGGCGGTGGCTGGGCCGGCTTGGGAGCATGTGGGAGCCGAGTGCTCCCTGGACGCTCTTGGAAGCAGGGGACATAGCAGCAATCCAGGGACGGGAACGGAGGCAAGCCCACGATACCATGCTCTCCATCTGCTGACCGGGTTCCTGGACAGAGCTGACGTTTACTGCTGGGACAAGAGAGCGCTCCGATTTGCTTTCATTTTCTCCAGGCGTTTCACTAAGTGGCCGTTGCTCACCTCCAGCTCTTCTGTTTTGTCCAATGCACAGCGCAGCTGGAAGCAAAGAGGAAAGGCAGCTTTGAGGAACTTGCTTCCTCCCAACGTAAAAGGATTGCTAAGATTCCATCCCACTGCACAGGACAGTCATCGTCTGGACACACTGAGCTCCTTGTAGTATAAGCATTATGTGCGTGCATGTGTATATTTCTTAACTATTCCTTAAGGGACTCAAGGCACAAGATCCTGGCCTCAGGAGTGACTAGGCAACCCTCCTCTGAAACAACTCAACCCCAGACACGGCACAGTCGTGGGGGTCCCAATGGTCTGACAAAACATAAGTGAGGTGAACAGATCAGAGCTGAGCCCCGGCCAGTTGGAGGAGTTGGTCCCTGAGGCCTGGGCAGCCAGGGGCAAGGTTTCAGAAACCAAAGTGAGAATGGCAGAGACCAAGATGGCCATACCGTAGAGCCCAGGCCACAAGAGCTTGGGGGTCAGAGTGGAAGCCACACCAGCAGGGCCACAGGGCGGACAGGTCGGGGTATGACCACCCCGTGGTTGCGGAGACACGCATCCTCAGAACGGAGACTGCAGCTCTACCTCTGATCCAAAGCCCTTTTGGGGAGGGTTCCTGGGGTCCTGGCATGGGTTAGCCTCCCTGCATCCCCTCTCACTAGCAGAGGCAGAAGCAAGCCCCCTCTGCAGAAAATTTCCCCAAGTCAGGCCCCGAGGACCCGCACATCAAAATCAAGCATCACTTCACAAGACACCATACACACGAAGGATAAGCCTTCTGAGGCAGCAAGGGAATTTGAGCTGCCAAGACTGAACATGGGTCAGTCCTTGGGTGGGCATGGAAAACACAAGAGTGTTCCTGTACAATATCTTTAAAGAAAGAAAGATACAGTTAACAAAAAAGCATACACGACCATACAATGAGCAACCATCAGGAATGCACACACTTTAAAAAGATGAAAGGTGAATGGGGAGACCTACCAGCAAAGCAGTAAGGAGCTGGGCAGGACAGGTGGGTATAAGATATGGGAGCTGCAGGGAGAGGGTCTCACCACCTCAGGGTTAGAGCCCCAGAGGGGAAGTGGAAAGACTAGGAAAGAGGAATACGTAAGGAGGTCATGGGTGAAAACTTTCCAAACTTGACTTAGAGACAGACTTCATGGATCCAAGAAATACAATACATCCCGAGCAGAATCAACAGTAGGAAACCTGCAGAGGATGCACGAGGGTGAAGCCGCAGAAAATCAAAGACCAAGAAGAACTTGAGAGAAGCAGGAGAGAAGAGGCCACCTACAAATGCCCCACAGCCACCATCATGGCTGGGATTCAGCCCCAGGCTCCCGGGAGCATTGGCGAGGCCCTTTGGGGTGGCTTTGGCGCCAGGCCCGGGAAAAGTCTGGGGGGGGAGGGGCAGAAGCTCTCTCGGCTGACAGTTAGACCATCATTTCCCATTCTTTCCCTGCCAACAGCCTAGAAAATTTACCTCTCTTTGGAGTTTCCGTTTTTCGGCCTTAAGTTCATCTTCTATTTTTTCGGCATTTTCAGCAGCCGATTTATAACGGGATACTTGACTCTCTAACCTTATTACCTAGAAGGAAGGGAAACATCCTATGTGTAAATTAACAGGCCTGTTTTCTTTCTCCAGTTGCTTTATCACATGTGGAATCAAAAGGCAAAGTTATCAAATGGTAGGACAGACCATGCAAATCATTAAGACCTAGCACCTTGGGCTGTGTATAGGTTCTAGCCAAGTGAGCCCTTCTGGGCAGCCCAGTGCTGATTTCTGTGAGGGTTCCCTCCCCTTTCTGACCCTAGTCCAAAGGCGTGGCTCCCACAGTGCTGCCTCCCTCCCCGACGTGGGGCCATTCTGCAGGAGAGGTATGTTGAGGCAGAATGATGCTCTGGACAAAGGTTCAGCCAGGGCCTCAGCTCCTGTCATTCTCCCTGGGGTGGCATGGTGGGGAGGAAGCAAGGGAGAAAGAAAGGCCAGGAACTAATAGAGAGGAAAGGAAGGAGGCTTGAGGATGGCATTCCACAGCCAGGCCTGTGGCGAGGGACAGGAGCAGCCACAACCCACTTGAGACTTTCAGTCCACTGAGACCAAAAGCCTGCTTCCTAAACTTGTCTGGTCCCAGGCGTGCTATTCTCATTTCTGTTTCCTCTAAAACTTCCCAAAGTGCTAGCCACAGGAACCCATAACCGAGGGGGTTAGAGTACCAACTTCATCTCTCCCTTGGCTGAGGACGCAGCTTTGCCCCAGATTGGCCCAACATGCTAGAGGCATAAACACCCCCATCTAGAAACCAGAGCAAGCCAACCAAGGACAGAGGCAGAAAATCTGGGAAAGAGGGATGGCCCCACGTGAAATGCTTTCTAATAAATTATTTTTAAAGAACATTTTTAAGCACCCCCCCCCCCGCCCACATTAGTGATTTTCCAGAAACAGCCATTGTTTATAAAGGGTTAGTATCCATTATCCATTATAACCACCAGAATCTTCCCAGTCATCTTCCCTCCCCTACTTTCTCTCCCTGCAGGAAACACACAGACAGCCCTTTCTGGCTCGGTGACTCTCTGCTCCTTTTTGAGCTCAGCCCTCCAGGGCGAGTTCTAGCAAGTGCACCTCAGTTAATCATCGCTTTCCCTCCCCATTTATTGCTTAAAAGTACACACACATACATTTTGTTCTAATGCGGTTATCTCTTGCTCAGATTTTGCAAGTTTAAATTTGAGGTCGCTGATCTGTCTGTTGGCATCCCCTAAAGGTTGAAAGAGAAGGAAAATCTGTTAAACTCTTGGGCTTTTTAAAATGTTAAAACAATAATACCTGGGATCCAAGTCCCCTACTGAGTCATTGGCATGCAAAGCTGGAAGTTCTGGCCTATGGCCCCACAGGGTAAGGAGGGTGGGGGGAAGGAGAGGGGGAAGCTGAGATAGGAGAAGGCAAGCACTCTCCCTGTGCCCAGGTTGGGCAGGTGCCAGGCATGACAGCCCCTCTGAGCACAGAACACAAAGAAGTGGTTGGGGGAGGGGAAGGGGCGGGGAGACTTCGGGTAATTTTATCTCCCTTTAGGCCTCTTTCTAGTTTACTTGTATGGAAAAATACCTTTTACTTTTTCCATACCATCGGCTGAAGTCCTATGCAGCCTGGAAAACACCGTTTTTCACAGTGTATCATATGGTGGTAACTTGGAGCACATCTTGGGGGCACCTGTTCGAGTCCCAGGGCTCACACAGGATCATCCCCACTCTGCCCACCTGCCCAGCCTCGTTCCAGTTCCATCCCACACAGAGACATCATTGCACTATTGTACTCAAGGGCTTTTGGGGGCCAAGGGGAACGCCGGGTGTTCTTGGCCATGACGGTTTTTCTCCCCTGGCCCCAGGATCACACAAACAGGACAGGTAAAGGGTTT
Source organism: Mustela lutreola (assembly GCF_030435805.1). Lineage (NCBI taxonomy): Eukaryota > Metazoa > Chordata > Mammalia > Carnivora > Mustelidae > Mustela > Mustela lutreola. The sequence goes on from NC_081292.1 coordinate 167,152,979, forward strand.
ACTTCCCCAAGAGGATGGACATTTACTTTGCAGATCCATTACGTGAATGTCTGTCCCGTTCTCTAAGATGTCATTTCCAGGGTGCGGGTTGTCCAGCTTGCTGTTCTTCTGTCTCTCTTCCAGCTGTCCTTTGAGTTTCTTAATCTGAAAACATCCACCAATAAAATGTGTGAATTTCTCGACTCTAAATGAGGCCAGAATTTGAGCATAGAGCCTATGACAAAGGAAGAGGTGTGCAGAAACCAATGCCCCATAATACAGTTGAGTGTTACTATGGGGTTATTTCCTGGGTCTTCAGGTGCCCAAGAGATTGGGGTTATGTAATCAAGCACAAGAAAAATGTAGTAAATGGTTACAATCCACCAGCCACCATGGTTGGGGCAGGGGGTGTCTCTCACCTTTAATAACCAATCCAAATAAAGAGATGAACACCCTCGGCCCATTGGTACTCTTCTCAGGAAGTAAGAGCATAATGGGTGAAAATGGAATCAGGTTCACCATATCAGGCAGAAATTATTTTGTAACTCTGGGTGAAAAGTTACTTTTTTTTTTTTTTTTAAAGATTTTATTTATGTATTTGACAGAGAGAGATCACAGGCAGAAAGGCAGGCGGGTATGTGGGAGGGGGGAAGCAGGCTCCCCACCAAGCAGACAGTCTGATGTGGGGCTCGATCCCAGGACCCTGGGATCATGACCTGAGCCAAAGGCAGAGGCTTTAACCCACTGAGCTACCCGGGCACCCCTGAAAAGTTATTTCTAAGTTTGAAATTCCTCTTGAATTCAGGAGACTATACATAACATACTTTAAACTTTTATCTCAGAGTTGTTAGCAAGTCAGTGCACTAGTCACCTTCACATTCTTCACTTAGAAGCTGGGCAGGGCCTTCTGGAGCCTTCCAAGCCCAGAAGCACCATCCGGAGGGCCTAACAGAACTGTGTGCTCCCTCACAGAGCCCCTGATCTGGGAGCTGGCCTCTGCCCAGCTCTGCTCCCTGTGGCGGAGTCATGTTGAGCAGAAAGGGAGGTCAGCAGCCAGGACTGCAGAAAGTTCCGGTGTCTGATGGGCAGTCTCCAGCCCTGTCCTGTTAACCTCTGACCTCTGTGGCCCCCATGGAAGCTGCCTCCTCCTCCAACAGCCAGCAGAGAGCAGAGCAGAAACTCAGGCACAGACTGCCCACTGGTATGCTGCACTGCTCTAAGGAAATGCCTACAGAATTAGGATGGAAACTTGTTTTTAGAAGAACCCAGGAACCTCAATGCAGCTACCACATTGAGTGCTTTCCCCGATTTCGAGAGCAACCTTCCGAGGAATTGTAAACAGTACAGCAAAATACTTTTGATTAGGCTTATGTAGGAAACTGAGAGGAACTGAGTTTCCTCAGAAAGTGATCCTAGAAGGACTGAGGAATAGCCCTCCGCACAAAAAGACAGAGCAGGACCGTCGGTGAGTGTTTCTGGAGGTGGAAGAATGCGACGAAGTTGACAACTTTGGTCAGCTGCACCAAGAAGAAAGTACCTTCTGGAAAGGGGTGCTGATCACTGAGGGACCCCCCACACGGACTTCGCTGAGCCAGCAGAAGTCGAAGTGCTGTTAGCACCTGCCTCTCGACGGTTCATCTAGCCCCTTCTACATAAATATTTGTTCTAAACAGGAATCAGCATAGAGCGAACCACATTCAGTTCCCCCCACCTCGAGTCGTTGGGACATCCTCTTTGAACCTCACATGACTTGCGATGTCCTATGTGGAAAGAACTAGTAAGGGCACAGGCTGGCTTGGTAATTGCTTTCAGGCATGATGTGTTAGGGTTTTCCCAAGAAAGCAAGAAAGTAAGTATGGGAAGGTTCTCAGGCTCAGGGGCCGCCTGTTGGGGAACTCAAAGTAATAAAAAGATGGTTACCTGTTCCAATAAGCATTCCCGTTCATCAATAAGCTTTTTCAACCTAATATCTAAAGAAATCAGAAAGACAGAGGTTGGGGTGAATCCGCGGAGTGCACCATTCGGCAGAATGCTAAACCAGAGAGCGAGCATTCAGGTTAGTGAAACTGATGATGAAGGTATTATACACGTACCACAGTGAATGAGGCCACACACAGGACTGGGGAAGACGTCAGCCGAGGGAGAGTGGCGTGGGTCAAGCTCTCACACATGCTTATGTCGTCAGGGGCAGCGTCCGGCTGCATGCAAACGGGCTAGTCTTCTACTTGGGGTTAGCATGCAAGGGCTCTAGGGCCAAACCACGCTGCAACACAAGATCTCACAGGCTTCACGGCCGAACATCATTAGCGAGGTACAAATATTCGGAGCATCGCTATCGGTTATCAACGGCATTTTCATTATTTTTGACTTCCCAAGGTCATGGCACAGAAGAAGGGATCTTTCTCTTTTCTCTCAGAGACACCCCAGCGCCAGAGATTTGACTCTACGTTTACAAATCAGAGGTCTGCTGATGACACAGCTGCTCCCCCACTCCTGTAGAGTGGATCTTGTCCTGAGAGCTGCAGTGATGCAGCGGATTTCTGTCACCCCTGCCACCCGGTCAATGAAGAGTGCATGCCTCTCGAAATCCCCCCAGACATTCCTCTGAAGGTGTGTCAAGGGATATAATCTGCAGAGTACAGAGGAGGAGACCAGCCCGGGGGCAGTTTGGGGGTGCAGGCAAAACCCTACCCCGGTGTAAAGGCCAAATCAGGAAGACATGGTGGTGACAGCACTGCTCATGGGTACTGCATGGTCACTCTGTCCCAGGCATGGCCTGAGTGGCCGCACCTTCCCCCACACAGCCCTACAGGTGCGCCCTGCTACTCTTTCCCTCTTCGACAGGCAGGGGCCCACACCTCTAAAAACTGTACTCCTCTGTTGTTTCAGATCTATACCCAGACCTTGGAGTCGGAGCTGGACTCCCAGCTTGAGACTCTTCCTCCTGAGGCCATAGTGCTTCCATGCTGCACAGTTTTGATTCCCCGTGTGAAAGAGGAAATAGATCATCTGCATAAAATGCACTTTTGTTTCCATCTAAACAATCACCTGTCAATATTCTCATCCCAGTCACAAGCTTTCCTAATTGTTCTTCCAAGCACCCCACGTTTACTTTGAAAGGCACAACCACAATATAAATTAAGCCAGAAATGTCAAGCTTAACATAGGACAAACTTATGACCTTCTGGAATTCCTTTTAATTTACACAGTCAAATTGTTTCTGATAGTTTATTCTTTCTCTTCTACAAGCCCATCTAACACTGAAACACCAATGTCATGAACCCAGCTCTATTCAATGTAACTTTTAATTTTATCTTATATTCTACATACAAAATGCATAGCATCCTAAGAAGCAATGAGTATGTCAGAAAGTGGTCTTGAATTTCATCCGTCTATAGTACAATTTTATTATCATCACGTTTCTATTAGAAGACTTCGAATATTCTGGATAGCAAGTACAAAATAAACGTTAAGATATAATAATGGAGCTGGCCAACAAATATGAAATAAGGGTAAAATGACCTTCACTCTTGGGGTGAGAATATGAAAAACACAGAAGTGAAATTTTAAGGGAGACAAGCTTTACAGCAGAATTGGAGAAAAGTTTAAAACTATGTTTGGAGAGAATAGAAAAAAGAAAGAAATTAACTGGATAGGAAGAAAAAGGGCACGACTTTTGTAGTTTTAAAGATCACTAAGTCTGATTCGTGGAGTGCACGGTGGGGCATCATGGAGATGCTGACCATATCCCCTCCCTAGAGCACTGCAGACCTACCATTGTCCTGCCTTTACGAAGTTCCGCTGCTCATGGCTGACTTGACATACCTGGTCATGAACAGACATAAACTATTCACAGAGTAAAACTGCTGTGCTTAGAAACAAGGCATGGAAGAAAATAAAGTCACAGTATCTCAAATTTAGAGTTTCCTTTTATACGGAGAAGAAGTCAACACGCGTTGGCTAGGAAGGGATTTCAATTGTTAAAAGTCTGGTTTTTCCGTACTGAATCCCAATAAATGTTCTGGAACACATGCCAAGAGGCCCATGAAATGAGAAGCACTTATAGTTGGCGAGGTCTTAGGACAGTCACCGGGGCAGCCAGTGTCCGCAGCTCTGACATTCTCTGAGCCCCTGTTCCCCTTGGTCTTTCTTCTGGCCTGCACCTTGTCACCTCACCTGTCCAGGGGCAGCAAGGCCAATCCTCTGCAAGGACCACAAGCACTAAGCACTCCCTCCCTGCACTGTTTTACCTGGATCTGGCCCATAACCCTAGAGGGCAGGTTCCAACTCTGTTTTCAGAGAGCAAGTGAAACACAGTGAGAGTGGGTAGCTGGCTGGTAATAACACATTCTCAGGAGCAGGATTTCCATTCTGTGGGTTAATTTCAGCCATCGTGGGCCTCTAGCTTCCTCTCCGGAGGCAGAGGAAAATCACCTCCCTCCATATGGGCAAAGATAGTGAGAGGAAAGCCGACGTCTCTCAAGGAATCTGCTCCTGCCTTGCCCTGACTTAGTCTGATTATAATCCATGTTGGGCCATTTCCATGGTCCCTGGGGCCAGCCTCCCACACCAGGAGAGCACCTCCTTCCTGCAAAAGCCAGAACAGGGACAGGGTTTTTCTTCTATTTACAGGGCCTGGGAGGTGTGTACAGATGGGAACTATATATGTCATCCACCACTGAAGTCACACACATCTTGAAAAACATGTAGTTAAAAAAAAAAAAAAAGGAAACACTATGTAAACGATAAGTAAAATAATATGCAAATAACATGTAAAAAATTTAAGAAGCTGTGGATAGGGTAAAAGGAAAAGAGTGAGGGTTTCTTCTGAAAGACAAAGTTTTCTCTATTTATGGTCATCACGCTGATAAATCACACATTCTAACACATTGTAGGCATGAACACCCCTTCCTTTTGTTCTGTGGCCTGGATATTTGGCCAGATGGACAAATCTCATTGCTGGGTTCCTTTGTTTCGATGGCATGCTGTTCAAGGTGATCTCCTAGGAAAGGGGTTTACCGCAGAAAACAGGAACCCCAAACTGCATGAAGCCCCAAGAACTAGCACTCCAGGGTCCTAGTGACAGTAGAGATTTAAATGTTCAAGTCATTAGGTTTGCCGTTTGCTAAACACTAAACATGACAGAAAGTACTCAGTGCAATACATCTCATTTCCAAAAACTCCTGAAAAACACTCTACTGTTTCTCCACCTTTGTATATCATCAAATAAGAACACTGAATTCAAAATTCTGTTGCTGTTCCCTATTTTCTACGTACACCCATGAATATACTTTAAGCTTTTGAAGGAGGATTTACATTTTATATACAGTAGCTATGTTCTGGTTTGGGGCTAGAAGACATCCCTACTTTTTGATTAAGGTATCAGTGATGGAACGTTTTCCTCTGCTCTGTATGGGAGTGAAACGTCAGGGGTGTTGGTTCCTCTGGGGTTGTGGCTGAAAGGTAGCCTTTTGGTCTTCTTCTGAGTCTGAATTTTTTGACATCAAATCTTTCCAAAATGCCTTATATTCCTCTGTGCCTTCTTTACCTGAACATCCCTAAGGTCCTACTGACTACTTGGTAGCTTGAGGGCCTTCCCGTGGACATCAGTTACTGCTACAATGTCACTTACCTCTTCTTGTGGAGTAAGGGGATGCTCACAGTGAAGGCTCTTAGATTATCAAGAACTGACTTGGCTGTTCAGAATCTGCCCACCCCCCAACTTTTTTTTTTGCTCACTTCCTGATTCTCAGCTGTTCACTTCCGTTAGAAGCCCAGTCCTATTTGCTATCCACTGGCACAGTGCCTTCCGGATATGAAGTGATCAAAACGTCTATTACTTAAACAGATGCATGAATAATCAAGAGCCCTGGACGGCTGACCCAAGGGGTATGAAGTATGACATAATGTCCTTAAATGTGCTATTAAGTAACAGAGGAAAGGGCTTTAAGGTCTTTTAAGGAAGACCTCAAAATGGCTTGATGATCTCACCATCCAGTGAGCTGCGTTGTTGAATCATCTCCCCAGGGACCTCTGAAAGTAGGAATAAGAGCTCTTTCCCGAAGCCCATTCCATGCTGAGTGTGGCTTTGCTAAAGTTAGAGGCATCCGCCCCCTCTCCAGGCCTTTGCAGCCTGTGGGCAGGAGACTCTCTAGCAAACCTCGCAGTTTTCCACTCACAGGTCTCTAGTGGGGAGGGTATATTGGCCCCTCGCATCAGGACACTGACAGGCAAGGAGTCAGTGCTAATTTGCCAATTTCACCATATCCTTCAAAGTAGTCTTAGTAGCAGCACAAATTAGCAGAGCAACAGAACAGACAGCTTTCTTCACTGGGGCTCCTCACCAGAACCCAGGAGAGTCTATGAGGGTAGATCTTCCCAGTTCTCCCCAGGAGGGCATGATGCTAGCCCTGGTCTAGGTACCAGGAGAGACGTTCACTCTCAAGGGACAATGTAACGAGTCCTTCACAAAACACAGACTGGGAATTAGCAGCCCAGAAGTAGGCGCTACTTTGAAGATAATAATTATGTAGAACAGTAGCCACTGCTGGAATTCAAGTAGCCCAAAGAGTGGGATCACAGGCTTGTAAAGTTATAAAATGTTTTTATTTCAATAACATAATAACACTTATGCTTGCCTCAAATTTTATTGAGGTTTTGGTCTTTTTTGTATTCAATTATACCTTGTAACAGTGACATGAATTCTTTCATCTCATAAAGTGTCAACGCATTTATAATGTACAGTCCTTTGTGATTTTAGTATTTTACAGTTTTTTAATTTAACTTTACAATTATTTTTAAAAATGCTTCCTCGTATAGAAAATATATTTCCTTCAGGAAGATCAAATCAAGAATTTTCCAATAATATATTGATATACAACAAATGAAAATATTTATACCAAAATACCAAAAGTGATTCAACTATTTAAAATATCCCGTTATAGTCAAATCAGCAGTTTGCGCAAGAATGGTACCTTTCATATTTTTCTCTTGAATCAAAGACAAATAGAAAGAGAAGTAATTTAAAGGTTAAAAAAATAAATTTTAGAAATGCTCTCCTGCACAAAATCTGCATTGGGAAGTGCAATTTCAACACATGTCTCTTCCAGAAACAAACAAACAAAAAAAGACTGTATAAAATGACGTTGGTACATAATCAGCATGAAGTGAAGTCAAAATCCACAAAATAAATTCAGGTATTATCAATGAGATCAAAAGTATCAGTTTGAGATAAAATACTTAATATGAGGTAAAGGGAAGGAAGATAGCCCAGTGCCTTAAGATATATTTATTTCTTATCCCTAACATGATTAATTACTGTCCTAAGGTGCAAATCTTATCACTCAGTGACCTATACACTATTTTGCCATTAATCTCCTTTTGAAACAAAATACCGTATAGGTTATAACGTACACATCAAAATCAAATACAAAAGGACATAGATTCAAATGAAGACATATTAAAAATCAGCTGTACTCACAAATCTCAGAATGCCATTTGGTCATTTCAGTTGGATGCTGATGGATTTGGTCAAGAGTATCAGCCCAAGGCAAATGTTAAATAGCTTCATTTGGATTGTATGCAGAAACGCGCAGTGTGTAGCATGGTCTGACACGGCAGGAATGTTCTCGGTTAGGACTCCTACTGATTACAGATGTATCTTTCTTTCTACTTGGGGTGAAAACCTTAATGAGGAAGAATACAGCTACAAGTAACAGTCTGTAACTCAATGTGGTGGATAGCTTGGTGGTCGACTGTCCTATGGTGCATCTATCTCCATGTGGAATGTTTTAGGAACCTCACCCAGGGGGGCAGCAGATGAGCCCCTGACCACTGGGCTTCCTGTGCAATCCTTGGCCTCTGCCCACTTACGACATGGTACAGTCTTCCTTGCTTCTGCCCTTCTCGCTTTCGCCTCTCGGCTCATCCCTGCCTTCTGAAGTGCAGACACCCAGCTCCATGCTGGGTGCCAAGTCATCGTTTTCTGCGACCTTCTTGACTCTTTGACTGGGCCCCTCTGCCATCTCATGCTGCTCTGTACTTCCCGTTTGAGGGGCATCTTCACTGTCCTTGAAGGGACCCTCACCCTCCAGCAGGGTGCTGCTGGATGCTCCTCCGCTCCTTGGTTCTGGAGGACCCCTGTGCACGGCGCCATCATTCTTAGCACTGTCTTTGATCATGGCTTCCTCTAGCTCCTTATCTCTGGCACTTGTGCCCAATGAAGGGGTTGTGTCATCCCCCAAAGCTGATGTGTCACCATCAGCTGTCTCTTTCCCCCCCTTAGCCTTTACCCCATTGTCTTCTTGGTTAAGTGTTTCATTCAACTCAATTTTAGGATTTTCTGGACAATCAGGGTTTTCACTGCTTCCTGCTACGCTTTCCTCTTCTGGACTTTCAATCACCTCGTCTGGTGCTTCCACAGCTGGTTTTCTGTCAGTAAGAGCTATGGGCTCATCTTCCTTCACCTCACTTAAATCTGAGTCCTGAAATGTTAACTGTTTCTCGACCTCATTAAGGGTTTCTACAGGTGCTGTTGTTTTTTTCTTCTTGTTTTTCTTCTTCTTGTTCTTTGTCTTCTTCTGTGATGAATCCAGTGCCTCTCCCTGTTGGTCATTCCTTTCTTCCTCAGTGTCTTTCCTATCTAGGGGCTCACTTTCCACATCTGCCACAGCCAGACCTGTTGCTCCCTGAGGACTGCTTCTAGCCTCTGGACAATAAGCAACGTTCTGCAATTCTGTCTGTGTTGGTTCCTCGTCCCTCAACCCTCTTTCCCCATCCTCCTTTTTGTCATGCCCCCCATCTACCGCTGTGCTCTGACCTGGGAGCTCCTGGGGCTCAGCGGCTTCCTGCTCAGAGAACTCTTTGTCTAGATCCCGCCCGGTGCTTGGGTCCAGCTCTGTGGAGGCTTTTGTGGCACGCTGTTCATCAAAATTCACATTGTCATGGCTGGATGTTGGAGGGCCAGAGGCTTCTGTGCTCACCTGCTCCCCAGGCCCCATTAGCCCTGCTTCCACCACACCCTCCATGGGGCTCCCATCTTCCTGCCCCGTGTGTGCGCTGCCCAGCCCTCCGGCTTCAGATGGTTGCAGGCAATTGGATTCTGCACACAGCTTTGTGCTACCCTCTCCCAAGTTGGCATTCAAGTCTTCCTGGTTTTCTGCAGATTCTTTGCTGTGGATTTTGATATCCAAGGCATCGTAACTGTCCTGCCCAGTCCCAGGATCTGGGGCTTCGCCACCTAGCACATGCAAACATTCGGACTGCTCAAGGGAAGCCCCAGTCCTATCGCCTGGTGTGTTTCTGACCTCATCGGACTCAACCTGCTTTGTATTTTCGAGGAGGGAAGCATTCTCTAGAATCTGGTTCTGAGCCTTCTCCTCATTCGTAGCATCTGCTAATGCTCCCGGGGAGGGGGCACCATCTTCAGAGGCCTTGTGGTCCTCGGCATTTTCACCAGGGTGGAACACCTCTGTGCCCACACACTCCTGGGCTGGGTCCTCCTTGTGCCGCTCTCGCTCAGTATTCTGCAAGATTTCTTTTTTCCCCACATTCTCCACAATTTCACTTTGCACCTCCACTTCACTGGCTCTTCCTAAAAGACCATTGAGAAAATTGAAGGGACCCCATGATGTGGTGACCACTGAGCACACATCACAGTGTAAACACATGTTCTCTCACCCACCCGACCCCCTTCCTAAGGAGAGCGCGGCCTCAAAGGATCACACGAGACAGAAGCCTCTGCCAAGTCTGTGCGGCAAAGCACTCATCCCGTTAGCAAATGTTCCATCCGTGGAGGCCACGGCCACTGTCTCAAAGGTGGGAGTGGCAGCTGGTGCCCTCTGGTGTGACCTGATTTTCAAAGGTGCAGTTAAATGTTAACCAATAGAGCTCTGCTTTGGGCAGCCAACAATCCCAAGCAATGGGCTTCAGAATGACCTAAAGCTGTTTCCAGATGCACATCCAGACCCCTCCCACTTTTCTGCCTGTCAAACTGCACTGCGCTTCACATAGGCCTAAAACCACCTTCAAGGAAGTTTTGAAAGAGACATTCAACCCCCCTTAGGAAATTCAGCCTCAACAGCCCATGTGAGGTGAAAGGAAATCCACCCTCAGCCCCCTTCTAATTAAGCATGGTGTTCCTGAGAAAGCAGCCTGATGCCCTAAATACCTCTGCCCCACCCCCACAGGGGCGGAGGGTGGGGGGGGTGAGGGGTTGGGGAGGAGGTGTGGGGGTCTAAGGGTCGGGGGGAGGTCCGGCAGGTGGCAAGTGCTCAGGAGCATGGTGGCCACCTCATCAATAATAAGCTATTCACCAACTAAAAGAAGTACAAATTAAAAACATTATAACTTTGGAATGAATGCTTGTATCTTAGATTCTCCAAACCAACCAACCCCCAGCATATCAGATGTCATGTCACTGAAAGTCAAAGCGGGATAAAATTATTACGCCGTGGTCTCCACAGGTGGGTGCATGTACCCCGGAGAAAGTGGGAGAAGTAGTAGGGCTCCTAGTTAGCTTTCCTCACCCTTTAAAGATGTCTGTCAGGGAGTATGTTTTATAACACACACTTCAGATTGATGAAATAGTATGTGTATGTACGAATTAAAAATATACATATTGGAAAGTTCCCACGATTCTTTATTGATAGGGATATGCGATCAAAAAACATTTGGAGACCACTTAGGAAAGTGCTATTTCTGGTCCTTTAAGGATTGGTTTCCTAATAGTTCATGAAGATTTATAAAACGTATGTTTGAACAAGAGCGACGTGATCAAATTTCTAGCTGCTCACACAGCTTATACGTAGGAAACCACTCAATTTATCTTCCTTCAACAATCAAAACTTTCATGCAATCAAAAGTGTTGTATCCCTTTAGGATTCATCGAGATAACGAGGGACATCTCCCTAGGAAGCAAGTCCTGAGAAGCTGGGGCCTAGAGGTTTCTACATTTCCATAAATTAAAAAAAAAAATACAATGAAATCTTCTAAATGGAAATGAAACACATGGGCTCTGGGTGGATTCCAGCCTCACTGTTGAGCTCAGGAACGTGGCAGGCAGCAAGGGACAGGAGAGCCTTACCCACCGGCTATAACTTCAGCCTGCACCCTGGTTTCAGAAGGTTCATTTTACCCAAAAGCCAAACATTATGACCAATATTAATCAGTGAATTTTTTCAGATATTTGCAAATTGTATAAAGTATTCTTACAATTACAGGATTCCCCAATTTCTACGCTTCAGAAGCAAAAACTGATGTACAAGAGGACAACACCTCTGACAGAGGGGAAGGCACATTCAGACTCTGGTGGGTAGGACACCCCTCCACCCTGCCCATGCTCCCTAGCCCGGGGCTGCCTGTCCACCTTGCCCCCTACCCAGGGTCACTGAGTGCTAGCTTGAGAATGGTACCCAAGACGTAATCCATCACAACCCCCCATGTGCCGTCCACAGGCACCTCGCACCCTCAAAATACGTAACGGTGTTGGGATGTGCAGAGTTGGCTCGTAACTAGGGCTAATTATCTCACTTTACAGCCTCTGCTACTCTGATCTGTGGAGAAGTCTGTAACGGAGCAAGTTAGGAAGCCATCTTGGCACGTGGCTGAGGAAAACCAACAAGTAGCATCAGAACTGTCCCTGCATTCCCGAGATGACACTCCTTGCATTTGCGGTTTCACTTGGTGGCTTTGAGAAGCAAGAGAAACGTATTCTTCAGCCATTGATGGTGAGCACTGCACAGAGAGGCACGCCAGACAACAAACGTGGGTGGTCACACCGTGTGACAAGGTCGTTCCCAGGAAGTGGCAGGACACATGGCATGCTGTGTGAGTGTTAATTGATCAGTGATGATTATGTCAGTTCTGACAATGCATGGAGGGTGAATCGATGCGGAGTGTAAGATGAAAAGACCCAAAGGAAGGTGGGCACTTACCTAGCGTCCCGTCCCCCGCTGTCTTGAGGGCGTTTAACTCTTCCTTTGTTAGCTTAGAAGGAACTTGGTGTCCGACGTTATTTAGAGTGTCTGAAGTCTCTCCGTTGGTGACTGGCTCTGAATTTAGGACTATTCCATGTTTCTGGGAACAAAAATGAACTTGTTGTAATACTCACAGACTCATACTAGGTTAAACTTTATTTTATTAATAATAATGAGAAATAAATTATTTTTCTTGAGGTCAAGGAAACAGAATCAGAGAAGGGGTAGGCACCACAATCATAAATATCCTATCGACACACACAAAGCTGGGATGTCTTCCTCCAAAGGCGACTTCTTTCCTGCACGCTCTGGTCCACGTCTTGATGCTCTGGTCCATGTCTTGATGCACTGGTGACAAGAAGCTGTTACCAGGCATCCTTTGTAACTGGAGGTAGGGACCTACGGGCTGCCACATGGTAGAGCAGTGGGCAAATCCCTGTAAAGTGACCTCCTTTTAACACCCTGGTTGCATTCTTGAAAAAGAGAGAGATAAAGAGATACGTGCATGTTCCGAAAGGAATAAACACAACTTATGTTAAAGAAGGAGTAAAGAATTGGCTAGAATGTTTGGTGTCTTTGAGGGAAATATAATTCATGCTTACAACACTGTGAAACACTCTAAAACAGTTATACTCACTTGCTACCCCCATGCCCATAACTCTCTCCTTGAGCTCAGAGGGGCCCCAGTTCCAGGCTCACAGTCCAGGGAGGAGCGGTGATAAAAAGCTGTTCCCTCCATTTGACTGCTCTGGCCTTGACCCCTGACCATAAGCAGCTGACACCGATATGTCTCCACTGATGATCCTGGAATTTGCCCTGGCTATACCCTCTTCTAACAATGTCTCCTACGATGTTGATAACCCACCCAGAGCCTGTTTTCCTTCACTCAGTGTCTAGCCAGCAGCTGAAGACCCCCAGACATGACATAAACAAGACATGGAATTTTCCTCAGCCCACAGGGTCTCAAAGTCTAATTAGTGTGAGCCTCACCCATGCCACCCAATCAGCTGGAGTAGTCCTTAAATTTGAACTTTTAATATAAAGAAATACACACATTCTCTAATTCGGTGTGATGTCCTGGAGAATTTATCAAAGGGTATGAGAAAAAAATGTATGCAGTATAAAAGAATTCTTGGAGGTCAGAGGTGCTTTCGAGATCACAAAATGGGCAGACCCGAATGAACCCACATTCGTTTTACGGGTCTCTTCAGTGTCAGTTAACCAAAGGTTTGAATTGATTAACCAGAACTCAAATCAATGGCACACAATTAATTAACACCAGTACACACGTAGAGTCATTCTTGAGAACCTGGATTTTTTTTTTTTTTTTTTTTTTAACTCTACTTTGGCTTCATACCTTTAACTCCTCTTTCAGCATGACTACTTCTTCTCTAAGATCATCTCGGTCACTCCTTATGGAATCAAAGAACTCTTTCTGCCTCTCTAAAGCCTGCGTGTGAGCAGAGCGGAGAGAGAGAGAGAAGATTCACATGGGTGAGCAGGTGACTAAAGCAAGAACAAGGATTCTACTACGTGGAACACCACCAGAGTTAAAGCATTGTGTAGAATACGTTCAGGGGACAGACAAAATGTGAGTACTGAGCTTCTCACAAATTTATGGCAGCCAAGGAACATTGCCTCCTGCTCCCTTAAAGGCATTAAGAGATGCCTTTAAGGGAAAACTGCCTTTGCACTGCCTGTGCACAACTTTCTAGCTCGGTGAGAGAATGAACACAAGCCATGCACCCACTCGGATGAGAGACAAACAAGGAATAAGAAGAAATGCGTAAGAAACCCCAGGTGACAACTTGGGCTATCTTTCTACGTCAATTCTTGGTGTTTGTTGTCACAAACATCAAGTGGTCTTAAAGCACACACATGTGTGCACGCTCAGCAGTCCTAAACGAGCATGGGTGAGGACATGGGGGAAAACCAGCACGGCCTCACATGGCCTGTACACCGACACTGTGCTCCAGAGATCTGCATCAGAGTGGAGCAGGGTGGGCTGTGGGGTATTGGAAGCCCTTTGTCATCAGGAAGCATGGCTGGCCCTCTAAGTGGGCTGCTGTCTTCCTACTTATCACTCCTAAAGGCAGGTGGGCTGCAGTGGCTTTTCTTTTTGAAGAAGAGGGAACTGGGGCCTCCAGGGGGACACATGCAGGAGGGAACAGGTGGGGACGGCACTTGCCACCTTGCAGCTTCCTCTGACGCTTTTAAGAAAGGCACAGGCCCCACCACACAGAGAATCCAAGGAGCCTGAGTCTCCCCATGTCCCACCTGCCCTGTGGGGCCTTCCCCACTCCTTGCATCTCGGGGTGCCACTGGCCCGCTTGGCACAGGCAGAGAGCCCAGTTAGCATCAACAAGATGCCTGCCCACCCCATGTCGGATGCCCACTTCAAGGTCAGGGTTACTGTGGGCTTGAGTAAGCGAGTGCGTTCTCCGTGTCACGAGTCCTGTGTCACACGAGGGCACATGCACGCTCACACATGCGTTTCTGCACCTGCACACGGACTGCCCCTTGGCAGAGTCCCACAGACTCGGGAGGCCTACCCCTATCTTCTTGTCTTTCCACTCTATTGTTTCCTGAAGATCAGAAATCTCCCTGATATAACTTGCCTGCTTCTGCTGTAGCTGTCGGATTTCCTGAGGAACAGGAACAGATAGAAAGAAAGCAGAGAAGGGATTAAGCAGGAAGACAAAGCGCAGGGCTTGATAATCCAAAAGCTGTGACTGCTTGTGAGCCCACAGACCCGTGCCAAGGACGTACCAGCCCCATTTCCTGCATCAGCCCACATCCTGCTCTGCATGCCAGAACTGCTTCCTCAGCCTGGTCCCCAGAGGCCAGAGGAGCGGGCAGAGACCCGCCTAAGGGACATCCTTACTTACAGGCATTAGTTCAAGTTAACGAGTGAAAAAGTCAGAACCAATCTTGTATCACTTTCCTATTGCTAAGGCAACAAAGTACCATTAATTCAGCAGCTTAAAGAAAACATGAATTCATTCTCTTAGAGTTCTGGAACTCAGAAGCCCAAACTGAGTCTGATGCGCCAGAATCAAGATGCAGGCAGGTCTGGGTTCTCTTCTGGGGGCTCTAGGGCCGAACCTACCACATTCCTTGGCTCATGACCCCTTCCTCACACGGGACCAGCCTTGAGTCCCTCTCCCTGTATCTCCTGCTGCCTCTCTTGCCTCCTTGCATAAGGATCCAGTGATGAGAGTGGGCCCCCCATAACCTAGGGTCACTTCCCCATCACAAGGCCATTAACTTCACCATGCCCGCAATGTCCCTTCTGGCATGGGAGGCGCCCCGGTCACAGGTCCTGGGGATTGGGACGTGGACATCTCGGG
Source organism: Mustela lutreola (assembly GCF_030435805.1). Classification (NCBI taxonomy): domain Eukaryota; kingdom Metazoa; phylum Chordata; class Mammalia; order Carnivora; family Mustelidae; genus Mustela; species Mustela lutreola. Next base: position 167,168,283 of record NC_081292.1, read on the forward strand.
GGCCATCGTTCCATCCCCCACGCCTCCTGATACAAGCACAAAGCCCCCAAGGAATGAAACTCTTCACCAATGAAAGGAACTATTTTCCTTAAGGAAGGCATGGAGCATTTGCCTAAACTCTCCATTTTCAAGAACATGGCTAAGTTTCATAACAAACCCCCCAATACTCCTAAGACACAGGAGGAAAAGTGAACGAGAGAGCGCTACCCACCTCCAGCAATTCTTCCCGCTGCTTCAAGGCCTCCTTCACTTCGGCGAACTGGAACTGCAGGATGCTGTGGGCGTGCTTCTCCCTCTCAAACTCCTACACGGGCGGGAAAGAGCATGGACACAGTGACCGCACCGCACTCTCTGCCTTTCAAGTTCACATCCCCATTACTTACACTGACCTTGGAACAACCACTTATCACCAGGCATCACAATTTTCAAGGCCTTTTTAGCAACACATGCCCCCTTCTCTGGACTTTCTGATTTCCTGTAAACTTTGCCTGCTGACCTGGTGCATCAGACAGGTGCTCCCTGACTCTTTCCAGGCCAACAGGGGCCAAGGGGGGGCGGCCCTTACTATGGAGGCCGTCTGTGCAGAGGGCCTGGAGGAGGCAGCTGCATGAAGGACTTAGGATGGAACTTGCCCTGATTTTGAAATCTGATAAGGAATATTCTTTAGCATAAAAAGAGGGGTAAACACGGTCTACTCTGGCAAGCTTATTAAGCGGATGGCCAACCCTGTACTCCAGGGCCCCCGCTCCAAGGCCAAAAGCTGCTCCCCTAGTGTGACCCTCCCCCTTCGCCCCTGTGACATGGCAATACACTCTTCTGGTCTCTGGCTTGGCTCCGATCCTGCACCATCCCTGAGGATGGGCTGGTACCCAAGTTTAGGAAAGCGGGGATACCCCCTCCCAGGTCAGTCAGGGGGTTATTCTGGGAGAGATGTGCCCTGCGCTTTTCACCCTGGCCTCACCTGCTCACCCACTTTCTGAAGTCTGAGGGTGAATGGACCCCTCCTGGCTGCAACAAGGACCTGCCTATTGGGCTCTGCTTGGTCCCTGTTCCCCAGCTTGGGACAACATTCCAGGATCATCCAAATTCTCTGGAATTAGATTTGAGGGTTCTCGGTTGTTTCCTGATGCCTGGCTGATGATATCCCAGGAATATTTAGGAAGCATTAGCATATACTGCCCACAAGTGGGGTCCACAATGTGCACTCTGCTCCTATAATCCTAGAATCTGTCATCATCAGGTCTCATGGGAAGCTTCTCCTTTGTTTCAGTTTGGCTCTCAGAAACTTCATCAACAAAATTCTTCTTGAGCTTCTAAATTCTATAGCAGTCAAAGAAGGAGACCTTTGAGTTGTTAATGGCACTTTAGTTTCTAACCCTTGGGATTTGGGGGATAAATCCAGTTTTTTAAAAAAAAAACAGTGACACTCACAAATTAAATTTTCTGTTTATCTCAACGACTTTGGAAAATTGGACAATATCCTAGGGTTTGATAGACTAACTCTTTAAACTATGAAAAACAAGGATTTCTTGCTTTATATCCTACAGAAAACATCTAATTAGTCTTTTGTCACTGATTTCAATGCAGGCTCAGACTTCTCGCTGCTATCATAAATTAATTTAGCTTAATGAAGGTATGTAACTCTTAAATGGAATAAAATAAATGAATATATTTGCAACTGACTATTTCTTGGTGGTGTTAAGAGATAACAAATAAAAATCCAGAAATGTATATTTATTAACAAGAACATTTTTTTTCTTTTTTTTCAAGATCTTATTATTAAGTCATCTCTACACCCAATGTGGGGCTCAAATGTATGACTCCAAGGGCAAGAGCTGCAGACTCTTCTGAGCCAGCCACCCCAATAGGAGAATCCTGGAGGACCCAGTTGTGTCTATCCAAACATGTGGGTTCTCTACAGGCTTGTTTTTTCCTGGTCATGATTTTATCTTATGTGCAAAACACACGATGTTTTCCCTATAAAATTGTCTCTAGTTTACAGAGTGAAATTGTGCATATTAATATTTCAAAGCCCTTAGTAAAGAGTATGACATTCTTATTCACAGATGTTTGGGCTCCTGGACAAGTGGAGAACCGTCATTTAAAAAAATGACGACATCTACACACACACACACACATACACACCCCAGATGCACTGTATACCACACACACACACACACACACACACACACCCATACATACACACACCCCAGACAAACCACATACCACACCCACACCCCTGTGACACTCTGTATACCATACATATACATACATATACACACCCCCTAGACATGCCATATACTGCACACACACACGCACACACATCAGATGCACTGTATACCACATACACACACCCATACCCTCCAGATGCGCCATATACCACACACACACACACAGCAGATGCACTATATACCCCCCCCACACACACATACACACTCCACTGTCCTCTCTCATACTGACGCTTACTTTGTTTTTCTCATCATACTGCCGTCTAGACTCAGCCAGCTGCTCTTCGAGCTCTAGCAACATGTCCTTTAGGGTATCAACCTGGTACAGGAAGTTCGTCTTTTCATTGTCCAGCTGAGCATTGGAAACCATAGCCTTCTTATACTTCTCTTCCACTTCTGCTAGTGAGTCCTGCAGAAACCATGTTGTGTTTTTGAATTGTGTAAGAGAACAAAAACAAAGATTAGTTCAGCGGTCTTTGAAAAGGAAAAAACAAACTCCAAAACCCAAGAAAACCTTGCCCTAGTTTTAGACTTTATTTCTTAGGGCAAATGGGTCAGATAAGAAACACATGACAATTTCAAATGCACAGACATTCACCCCTTTCAATGCAGTCAAATCGGTTATTAACTACTCAAGACTATTAGTCATTAACTCAGAAAGTTAGTTCTTAGTTGTGACTGGAGGAAGATGGCTTCCACGGCCATTAGTGCAAGGGAGACACGTGACAGGGAGGCTCTGGGCCTAACCCTGGGACCTGACTCCATGACTCAGGGGTGCCCGTCAAAGTGGCTTGAGCCGTTCTGGTTTCTGAAGTTGTCCCTCAGGAAATGTGACCAGGATGCCGGAAAGAGCCAGTGAATGTTGGGTGAGAAAACACCTGTCCCAGCTGATGGCTGCCTTGGCTGGGCTTGGAAACTGGGAAAGGATTATATGGAATTTAAAGTTTCCATTTACGGACGGCTCAATAAGCTACACATATCTCACTGGGTCAGTCCTGGAAGGATGGAGGGCATTCCTCTAAAAGGACAGCCATGGGGAGAGAGACCTACAGAGGAAACACTGCTCTCCTGCAGCTCACATCCTCGTTAGCCAGGCAGTGGGGGAGCGTGTCTGTCCCCAAGCAGAGATCCTGGGAAGGTGATCCCAGGACAGGGAGGGCGAATCCCTAGGGTGGGTGAACTACCCGAAGCGAAAGAGAGATGGGCACTGTGTGGTCAGGCCCCTGAGGAGGCCTCATGGAGCCCCGGGCCATGCTCGCCTATGCTCGTGAACCATGGCGACAATTTCCAGTGGGACCCCCTTCTCACTGCGCATTCAGAGTCAACTGTAACATCCCCCTCTCTTCAAGGAGAGGTGACAAGCATGCCAGGGATTGATTCATTTTAAAACCAGCGTGGCCTCTGATTGGTGTCCCTGTGATAGAAAAGTCAGACAATTCTGGGGGGGTCTTTCCTGGGGGGCTGAAGAGGGAGTCTTAGGCTTACAATCTAGCACGAGATCTATAGAGAACACAGACTTCAACGACCTACCTCACCACCGAGGAATACAGCCACTACATTTCCTGGCTGGCACGAGGCCATAACAACACATTCTTACTGTCGTGCATCTTTACTCAAATAAATCCAGGAGGGTACACGCTGGAACGCTGCTTCAGCTAGCGAAACACTACAACATGCAAGCAAGTACTGAAACACCGCAGTAAGGACTGGCTTCCTGGAGGCCCCTGGAGGCCGTCCATCCTTAGAGATGCAAATTAAGTGAAACATCCTTTGTAGAAAAGTAGGGGGGGACATGAAAGAAAACCCCAAAAGTCTTGCATGGTACACTCCTGTGGGAAGTGAGAAGAAGCCGGGTGTGGGCCGGGGAAGGAAGGTGAGTTCAAAACATGCATCAGGAAGTGTGTTAGTAAGTCATCCTCCCAAGGGCCACAGGGCTCAGGGCTCCGTTTAAAAGCTGCCTCGAGGAGGCTGCTCAGGCCATGAGGCCCCACCCGTGCCCCTGCCCCCTAGAGTTTTGCAGCCTGGAGGCTCCTGAGGGCGAGCATGCTGTCTGTGTGCCTTCTTCAGGGTTTTCTGAAGTTAAGCCGGGTTAACACCATCAGCCCACACTTGTGTAAACTGGTACCTTCATCTCTTTCAAGCCCTGCATGTATTTGCCTTCTACGTCCTGAATCTGGTCCTTTAACTCATTCAGTTCCTAGGAATTGGCAAAAGAGGCAAATGACATCGGGGAAGAAAAGTGATCACGACTGCAAAAAAAGAGAAGCCATCCTCTAAATCTTTTTTGCTTTTGGGTCGTTGCCCTCATCCTGGGGAGTCTGGGCAGTGATTTTCTTTTTTCTTTTTTTTTTTTCAAGAGTTGAAGGAAAATAAAATGAATTTCAAAATCACAAAAGCTTAAACTTGAGGCCTATCTCATATGATATTTCCATAAATTTTAGAAAATGTAGGTCTGTGTCATTGCATTTTTGCACAATTTTATAAAATAGGCAAAAGAAGTCCCCCAAATGGAATGGGTTCTTTTATTCCTATGTCATAGCTCGCTCAGGCTCTCTGGGTTGCTGCCTGGTGCTAGACAGAATGAAATACTGAAGATGGGACTCAGCCGGGCTCCGTCCCTGCATGTACAGAGCTCCGTCTCTCGGCTCCACACACCCGGAGCCCGGAGTCTGGTCTGAGCTACACTCTCAGCACACACTTGCCGAGCAGAGCAGATGGATGGTGCTCTCAAGGCCAGGAGCAGAGATGAATCAGGGTTGTTCGCAGCCAACTGCTCTTGGACGTAGCAAAGAGCTGTTGGAGGCCCAGGGAGGGCGTGTGGATGTTTTAGGAAGAGCGGCCCACAAAAACTGTTCTTACAAAGCACAAGACTTTGAAGACACTTCCGGGGAGACTGGACCCTGCCCTGGCTGCTGTTGCGTCCCTTCTCTGACCTCCCTGGCAGGTGGCCATCTGGCTTTCAGATACCATGGGCAGCTTTGCTCCAGTTTTAATTATTAGAAAGTTCTTCCATCAACAAAGCCAATTCTAGTCCTTGACGCTTCCCCCTCAGGCCTTGGTTCTGCACTCCAGGGGACCTAAGTTCCTAGACTGCTTTTGTCTCTCAGACACTCAGAATGGCCCGCCCATCGAGTGGCGAGTTTGGAGCACAGAAGCGTGCTTACACTCCAGTATCAGGAGGAAAAAAAAAAAAAAAATCACTGGAACACAACAATGATCTATTCAAGGCAGATTAAGCATACCACAGATGGAAAGGAAGAGCATATTCTAGGCAGGGGAGGGGAACACTCAAAGGGCAAGGTGGTGTTTTCGGGAGCAATGAGTAATCTGGTGTCCAAAAAAATGGAGACCATTCCAAAAAAAAAAAAATGGAGACCACCTGTCTGTGCATGCCTGGTGTACGGAAGTTGGCTGTGCACCGCAGGGCAGCGGGGCAAGGGCCTCAGCACGGTGTGCTAGATAGCCTGGGGAGCGCCGAGGGCACAGGTCTGCCCAGCCGGGTTGGGGGGAGTGTGGGGTGCGGGTGGGGTGCCTTCCCATGGAAGACGCCATCTGAGCTGGTGTTCGTGGGGCTAGAACAGGTGTTTATGGGGAGACTGGAACCTTACAGATTTGTGCTCAAAGACTAATTTTCCTCAGAGGCTCCTCTAGGTCACAGGCAGGTCGGCAGCCTTACCTTGATTTCCCTAATGGAGGCCTCGGTGTCCACAGAGATGGAGGTGTCCCCACTTCCCCTCCGAGAGGAGGTCCCGCCGAGGGAGGCCAGGGTGGCTGCAGACAGGCCGGGCAGGCCACGCGAGCCCTGGGACGCCACAAAGACCAAATGTGATTTCAGACAAAACCAGAGTTCCCGAATGTGTACTGCAATGTTGTCAGATTCCCCAGGGGCTTATGGAAAGCAATCAAGAGAGGGTCCCTTTGAGGGGCCTCATGGATGCCTGAGAATCAGTCAGGGTCCACCTCATGCCCATGCCCGGGCCCATGGGCAACCTCTGCTATTTGCAGGGTGTGACACCCATGCTGGAAGTGACTCTGGGGCGACCCCCTGAAGGACATGGTGTGGCACACATGTCCTGTTCCCTCACGGGCCAGTCTCTTCAGTCAAGATTAACCAATGCATTCTCTTGTCAGTTTCATCCACGCACGTGGGGGCCCTCGTGGTTTATCAACAGCACAACGTCAAGGCTTCCATAAATTCCTTACCTTCTCGGTGAACTCCTTTTCTGGTCTCTCTTCAACCTGTGGAGGAAAATAGACAAATATGAAATACTTAAGCACATTAAATGGATAATATGGGTTTAGAGGGTAAGACAGTCACACTACATTAGCTTCCTTTGTGATTTAAAAACTGCTTTGCCAATGAGACCTGCGGATCTACTCGAGCCGGGCTGTTCCAGGCACGGTGGGGGCTCACGGACATCTCACGGGGCCCAGGGTGAACTTTACTGTGTGGTTTTTCCACGTTGTAACTTCCACGGGAATGCGACGTCTGAACACATGCACACACTGACCACAGGAAGCTCTGCCATCAGGGACTTGTGAATGAACCCCATCTTCACAGGGCTCCTGCAGAGCTTCCCAAAGCACTGCATGTTGGTACCTATGCGGGGGACAAGGACAACCTTCCAGCCTGCTTCCCGCCACCCCCCACCCCCCCCCATCGCTATGGTGACAGCAGAAAGTGGGACCAGGCCTGCCGCTGCCCAGGTCTGGAAAGCAGGAGGAAGCAGTGGAGCCATTACAATTCTTCCTCCTTCTCATGAATAAATAACAGAGCCAAAGTGAAGATTCTGGTTGAACTGCCTTGGGACTGATGCCCAGATGCGGGGAGCTGGCAGTGGGGCCAGGGGGGTGGCAGCACAGGAAAACCTGCCAGGTAAAAAGGGAGAACCCAGAATCTGGCTTTTCGTGAGGCTGTCTGTCCCTTCTTTGGGCAGGACTCTCAGGTGGACCCAGGGCAGCCCACAGAGCCCTGGCGTAGCCCCCAAGGGAGGCTGTGCATCTTGGAGGGGCCTGGAGGTCAACGGGCTGTGGCCGGCACTGGGGCTTCATCTTTCTTTGCTGAGCATCCTACAAAGGCCAACTTCTTTTATCTGCACATTGAGGGCTCCTTTCCATAAGCCCATTGGGAAGGTCACAGAGGGTGAGGAAACCTATGCCTACTGTCTCCAAGCCTCTGGGGGAAGCTGACAGCTACTCAGGCCTTTCCTAGCAAGTCTCTGATTGCCCTTCCTATAGCTCAGATGTTCTTAACTCTGACCTCCAGGGAGCCGAATACAGACCACAGCTCTGCCTCAGATCCAGTGGGCAGCCACAGGCGCTGCTGCTGCCCTCGCACATTCAGCCACAGACATTCCGGACTCAGGTCGAGGAACCCCGATGGAGCTGGGTTGGAGGCTCACGGACACGCAAAGAGCGCACAAGGAAGCTGGGCTCGGGACAGCATGAGGGTGCAGGGGCGAAGCACTGGTCGGGACACCGGACAGGCAGTGATCTTCTGTGATCAGTGTCTGGTGCCCACTCTGGGCCCACATGGGCTGGACGTTCCAGGCCTCACCACCCCCACCACATCCCCCACAAGGCTCACTATCAGCTACCTTCTCTCCTCCAAACCCGTCACACCTTCACCTTTCTCTTCCAGGGCAGGGCATCTGAAGCAAATAGGAAAATAAGACGGCAAAGTGTAAGACCAAGTCAGCCCACCAGGAGGCTCAAATGGAATCCCAAAGAACACTTGATTAACCCAAAAGAAGGTAATTTCCAAAACCAGCTCCACGCTTAGCCAAGCTCAAGTGTCTCCTGCTCATAAGATCCAAGTTCAGCCCTGGGGGTCTCATTCCCGAAGCCACCCCATGTGGTCTCCCCGACTTGGGTCTTCAGCAAGAACTCCCTGTTCTCATCTTATTGGTCTTCTTATTGTCCTCCAAGTAGGAAAGGAAACAAGAAGTGGGATGGATCAGGCTGGTGGGATGGCTCCAAGGGCAGACTGGCCTCCCTCCCTGTCTGTTAAATAAGCCCTTCATGAGGGGGCTTCGGACACTAGTCCTGCCCCGCCCAGAGGACTCTCCTTGCCACTCGGCCACACTGGTTGTCCTCGGAGAGCCCGTGCCAGCCTGTACATCTCAGAGGAGCTTCCCAGGCAATCTCAGCCCATGTGTCCTTCTCTATTCCTTGATGTGGGCTGGTGGCAGCCCATTAAAAACAGCTGGCTCTCCAACTGTGTGCCATGCCTCCTGCCATTTGTGGGCATATGTTTGGTGGGTGTGATAACCACACCCACCAAATTATCCTTCTTCCCAGATGTGCGTGCCACATCAGCCTGAGCAGATGCTCTGTGGGGGCTGAGGTGGTCTTTGGCCAAGTAGGTTCTAGCTCCCTGCCCCTGGCAGACTCCCAAAGAGCCCCGGGCCAGTGTTCTCATTGTGAGGCTTTCAGCATTTCAAGTGTAGTTCTTCTCTCCACTCGGGAAGAAAAATATTCCTGAAGACTTCAAATCACTGAGGAAAAGCTGACTAGGATAGCAACTGGTCTGCAGGAGAATAAGTGTATTAAGTCTCCTGGGCCCGAGTCCTTCACTCCCTAGAATCAGTACATTTGTGGAACACGTACTCATGAGACTGAAGGAAGGAAGGTAATTTAACTACTGGTCGAACATGAAGAGCCAGCGTCAGACTCTCAAGTCACCACTGAGAAGCTGGCTGCTTTTTGCCTCTACAGGTTACATAGAATCTTTTCCAAATGCTTGTCAGCAGCAGATAAATATTCTGTATATAAATGAAAGTCCAGAGATCCACCTACGGAGATAGCTGTGCCCGTACAAGAAGGACTCCACGTTTTTTAGTTTTTCTTGAGATAAAGATGAGGAAGAATACAGATCAGACCAAAAAACACTGTTTCGGGGGGTGGTGGTGTCCTTTAACACATGCTGTGCTCTGCACTGTTTCCCTCCATACTATCAACATAAATATTATTTTTGTAATTTGCAAAACATCAAATAAGCAAGAAAAAAAAAAACCCTAAAACCATAGCTAGCTCTTTAGTTTTCAAAAAAAGTTTAAAAACAGTTTTTAAAAAAGCCTTTGCTCAGAAATACATAATGAACTCAGGATGGGAACGCCTCAAATGTGTTTTTAAGTAAAGACCTGTTGGGGGGTGATGAAACTCTTGAGTGTTACAGCCACTCTCTGCCTAACTGTTGTTTCCAGTCTCTTGTGTATACATTAGGGTAAGTGCCTTTAGTCCGTTTCTGAATGACAGAGGATACGTGTGCTCGTTTCTGAAATCGGAAGGACAGGATGAGGGGCCCCATGAAGGCACCCCTGTGGCAAGGAGCTGTTGCAGTCCCCAGAGCTGCCACTAGATGACAGCCTGTATGGCATGAAGCAGGCCGGCAGGGAGCTGTCCCCACTTCCTAAAGCACACCTCACCTTCCCCTAAGCAAAGGGACAGATAAAGAACCCAGGGGGTGTGTTTAATTTTGATATAAAGCACGGCACTTTAACCTCTGAACATAATATAGAAAGACACAAAATTGAAAAACATTCTGAATCCTGTCCTAGTCACGGCATGACACAGAGTGCACAGGGGGCACCACAGGGCAGACACGTGGCTGAGCAGGACCTGGGGGAAGCTATCACGGGTACTTGCTGCAAGCCACTGAGACCCATACCTGCACGGGGCCAGGGCCGAGCCACAGGACCTCCGTGAACACTGATGTCCGAGTCCAGCGCCCACACCCCGCAGGCCTTCACTTTGTCACTCCCCTGAACCAGCAATTTTAAACCTTCTAGGTGGGCATGAAAACAAGTGTGTCCCAGCATTTTACAATCACAACTGAATGTACACAAAGACAGGTTTTTAAATCAACTAGAAATAATCACTTTAAAAAAATTTCTGTTGAATTTTAAATTATGGCCACTCTGCCTCTCAAAAAAAAAAAATCCTCTCAAGTGATCCAAGTAGCACATTAAGTACTTCATGAATCCCAGCCTTTCAACATTGTGTCTTCACAGGCACACTGCTTGGGCTCCCTTCAACACCACGTCTGCTGAGGCCCACAGTTCCCGGCCTACCCACCTGCCTAGAGATACGACACAACACATGAGCATGGCCAGACTCTGGCAGAGGAACTCCTCCTCACAGTGTCCTCAGCTTCCACCACACAACCTCAGAACCCAGACACAAGATGGGACCAGAGAAGCTGTGTCCATGCGCAGTCCCTTTCAACAACAAACTGACAACAGTGACCACTCCTTAGAAAACAGAAAACAGGGCACCTGGGTGGCTCAGTGGGTTAAGCCTCTGCGTTCAGCTCAGGTCATGATCTCAGGGTCCTGGGATTGAGCCCTGCATCGGGCTCTCTGTTCAGCGGGGAGCCTGCTTCCCTCCCTCTCTCTGCCTGTGTCTCTGCCTGCTTGTGATCTCTCTCAGTATGTCAAATAAATAAATAAAATCTTTAAAAAAAAAAAAAAAAGAAAACAGAAAACATTTTAAGGGCAATTTTACTTCAAGTAGTCAAGTAACTGAGACTTCCATTGGTGTGGAAATTTTGCTTTTTCATCCAATAACACTGACGTTCTCCTGAATGACTTATCCTTGGACACCTGGATTCATAACACATGACCGTGCTTCCACCTGCTGCCCCTGCCTCTCCACACAACATTAAACACGGGTCACTACAGTCTCTTGTATTTCTGGCTAAACCGGCTAGAACTTCCAGTTGTCACTCATATTTGTTCTAAACACACACAGGAACACAGATCTGGGCTTGGCTTGGGACATCTCTGATGGAGGTGTTGGCGTCCCTAGGCGAGGTCCTCTCCGTGGGTGTGCTCGGGACAGGACCACCAAACCTCCCGATCCCAGCTCTCAGAGCTTCCTGCATCTCTCCCCAGGAGTTCATATCATACATGTGCCCGGGTGCTGCCTGCCTGTCCCCTCTAGTCTATGTGTTCCTGAGGGCTGGAGCAGGTCTGCCTGCTCACCATTGCAATGCCATGCCTAGAACACCTAGAGCCTAGGTGCTCAGTAAACACTGGCTGAAAGAACCGCAGCTTCCCTCAAGGGGAAGGCCCCAGACTTGTTGGAGAAGAACTTACAGGTTATCTACAGAATGGGAACGACGTGACTGAGGTTCTGAGGTGGGCCAGGCATGTGGTGAGAAGGCCAAGGGTCAGGGGATGTCTCTGGATGCCGAGGCACCTTTATTTTCTTCAAGTGGGCCGAGCTACCCCTTCCTCCATTCTGGTTACTTTTGCTCTTTAAGAGTGCTCCGCCCCCATGCCCGGGGCACCTGCCTTTCCTCCACACCCAGCTGTCCCTTGCCCTAGTCCTACTCCGTTCTCAGAGAGGCGCCTGTCCCCTGCCTGCCCTCACACTCCCCTGGATCCACATTCCTGATGAATCACCGGGCCACGGACCACTCCCCGGGAGCCACAGGAGCACCGGCAGGAGCCGTCGAGGCCCAGATGGGGCAGGAGGATGGCCCATCCCACACAGACTGCAAGATGCTGACCTTTGCTCATGAGATGTGTGGATGGCTCGGCAGCCCACTGACCTCTATAAATGAGCAGTTGTCTCGGGGAAGAGAAACCATAGCTTATGGAAGCAGTTACATTTCCCGGGGCTGTAAACACCGAGAATTAAATGAGAAAGAGCCTGAGGATCAGAAGGGCCCACCAGCCCTGGAACCCCTTGCTTTTCCCCCTGGATGGTGCCTGGATGGGGCTTGGAGTCCAGCGTAGCTGGGGCCGGGCCTCTCCTGGCCAGCCAGCAGTGATCCCCGGGTCCCAGGGGCCTGAGCATGTTTAACGCCGCCTCGCTGGTTACCGTCACCCAATGAACCTGTTGTATGTGGGTACATTTTTCACAGAGGTTAGAAAGCATAAGACACAGAATTTTGTGTCTGATCTCGACCACTTTGGTCTATGTGACTAGACAAAGTCCTCTTGTTCTGTGACTTCGTCCTGAGGCCTGAAGAGAGACCCAGAGCAGTCAAATCATCATGGCCTTCGTGACTCCATGCTTCCGGGAAGCCGGCCCCAGGGGGCTCGTGATCCTTCGAAATGTGGGCCACAGCCACCTTCTGTCAAGTGCAAATACTTCTATTACTTCCCCAAACGTGAGTGAGTGTGAGAGAGCATCACGCCTAAGAAGGCTGAGGCTCCGTTCAACTCCCCACGGGAAACGTTTCTCCCCAGTTGCGGCAAGGCTCCCCGTGGATCTGCGTATCTGTCCCATGCTACGCCGGGGAATGGAGGGCACCCCAAAAAGCAACTTGCCTGATTTAAAAACAGATGTTCTGTGCTGTTAAATAGGAGGACCTTCCTATTCCTGCTGGATGGGTCATCGGCAGAGCCATGAGTCCCCGGGCTGCACACGGCATCTGCCACTACACCTTCCTTCACGCTCCTGAGCGTTCTGGCTGTGGCTGCCCTAGTCTCCTCGGGACCAGGCTCCAGGGGCTCCTCTGGCCGTGAGGGTGGGTGGCTGGGTGTGTGAAATGGGCAGGACACAGGGACAGGTGCTCGTGTTGACAGAGCGGGGTGTCTGCATTTCCATAAAGCACTAGGCTGTCCTGTTGTACAACACCGTCCCGGGTCTGCATTCTATTTCCTCACCCTCCACATATACATGGTGGCGAGGATCACTCCCTCTCATCGGATAAGGCCAGCACAGGCCCAGGGATGAATGGTGCCGGCCTTGGCCTTGGAGTCAGGGACTTCATAGCACGGGGTGGTGTGGCCGGACCACCTGGCGATTTGGGCTCGGCTGCCAGCAATCCCTTTACCCTTCCCCAGAAGCAGCCGGTATCTGCATTTGCATGAAACATCAATGTTCGAAAAGACTGTCTGATTTAAAAAATAAGCAGATCACCAGCAGCCAACAGGTGCATCTGTGCTCACAGGAGACCGCGGCTCGGTGGCCTCTTCTCTCACCACAAGGATCACTCCCCGAATCCAGATCTCCACACATAACCACGGTGCCGTATCACCAAGCTGAGGGCCGCAGAACACAAGCTTCTCTGTCACTGGGGAGTTGAAAAGAGACCCGTTCTGCCTGCTTGGCTTTCCTGTAGTTGGGGTTTATCAAGGAGGGTGCCCTGCCCTTTAGTGTGGCAATCCTTAGCCGTGTGGGGCAGGCTCGCACACGACACAGCCCCAGCTCCTGCCCGCAGACGCTGTGCCACTCCTGCCCACTCCCCTGGGCAACTGGCCTGCATGCCCTTATCATCAAAAGAAGGTACAGTAGCCTCGTACAAAGCATCAGATGAAGATCGTCTGAGATTGCAAAAACCCTGGGACAAATGCAGAACAAGGACATGGGAAAGCTGGGGACTAGGGGGTGAGAAACGGGAGGGTAGCTCTGTAGTCTCCCCGATCCCGAACAGTGGGAGAACTCATGAGACAGTGGGAGCAGTGGCCTTTCCAGGTGATACGTGATTTTAAAAAGCCACCTGGGTCCAGTAACAGATGACATTACAAAGTTATAGGCCTATCCTTCTGACTTTAAAGTCATTAAATAAATAAATAAATAAATAAACCCACACATCCACACACCTGGCTACATCTCCCCCCAGTGTACAAAGTGTCCCTCCTCCCAGGCAGCCCCAAGCCCTGTTAACTTTCACGTAATCCGTTAGAAATTTAGCAACGCAGTTCTGCTATCATGAAATAGTAGTATTAGAAATTTGGAAGCATTTTCCCCAGTTGCGTTTCTGCTCAGACCTGGAGTAAATCCCAGAAAAGCCCTCCTACTTTCGGCTGCGCTAGGGCCCTTTGGAGGTAGAGGGTTCCTTCTGCAGGGCAGCGGAGTGAAGAGCAGAAGGGCAGCGGAAGGAAGGAGGAGAGAGGGTGTGGAGCAAGAGGCACACTCACCACTGGGCTGGCCCGTGCTGAGCTGGCTCTGGACGAGGCTCGGGAGCTGGAGTTGAGGTGGCCGCCGTGCTCCGAGGGCTGCCCACACAGCCGCAGCCGGAACGCAGACAGAAACAAAGGGACAGGGTCAGCAGAGCTACTGGTACGTGAGCAAGGAGGTCAGCCGCGCGCCAGGCAGAAAGGACAGAGGCGAGTGCGCAGAGCAGGCTCCCCTCGCAAAGGAAGACTGTGTCGCTTACAGCTGCAAATACATGCCCGCTAAGAACAGAAAAAAATTAGTCATAATATCAAAAGAACACAGGATTCTTGGTTAGTGAGAAGAAAGCCACGCAAAGCATCTGTTCAGCCCGGGAGGGGAGTGACGCCCGGTGCAGGCACAGACAGCACTGGGGCCACGTGGAAACAACAGTCAGGGTGCGTGGCCTTGCAGCGGTGGGGAAGTTTCCTTCGTCTCCATTTCCAAGAGAAAACAAAGTTAAGATTTTGGGTTCCTCCAACATCGGGCACAGCTTGTTCAAAGCGCCAGGTGACCTGGATGGGGTGCTTGAATGAAGGTTTTATCTGTCTCTCCATCTGCCTGAACGTTCTCTCTTCCAGCAAAAGAAAACACCTCAACTCATGGATCTGGAAGTGACGCCCTCTTGACTTTGATTTGCATCCACCCTCATTCTGGTCCGAGATAGATTTTCCTGTGCTTTCGTTTTAATCTTCCTTTTCTTCTGAGTGAGGTGGGCGAGGAGGGGAGGTGGGACTCCAATCCCACTGAGGGCCACAGGCACCCAGGGGATTGTGCCTGAAGGGACTTTGCAGAGCCCTGGGGGGCCCAAGAGCAGCACCCCAATCCAGCCCCGCTGCCCCCAGGCTATGCACCCTGCTCAGCAGGGGCTGATTGTTCTCCTTCCCTCACCCCCCCCCCCCCCAGGGCCCAGCAGGCATTCTCTCTACTGCAAATTACAGGAGGCACAGAACTACAGCTCAGCTTAAGTATCACCTTTTAGTTTGCACATTTTTCCACCAGCACGTAATCCCCTGAGGGCAGGGTCTGTGTCTAACCCCTGCTAAATCCGCAGGGACCAGTAGAGGCCTGGCATACAGTGTGGGCTCAAGAAATACTTGCTGAGTGAACAATTTCAACTTCAGACGGTAAAGAGCCAGACCTACCCTACCTACTCATTATCCTTCTCCTTCCTTTATCCAATTAAGATTGACACTGACATGCAACACATTGTTTCCCATGCACAGATAAGAGAGCAGTGCACACCCCATACGGGAGGGTCACTGCCACATCTGGCGTACACAAGAAATTTACCAGGATGACTACTCTCACCTTTTGCTCTATTAAGCAATATAAAAGGAAATACCTAAGGTCAGTACTTTAAAGCAGAATCTTACCTTCGGGTTCACACACAAGAGCAAGGAAAACTGTCCTGCAGAAAACCTTACTGTGTCCTCTGTCAATCGCGTTCTGGTTTACTATGCAGAGACAGGACAGGCTACCGTTAACACGGCAGACTGCTGGCCCGGGTGATCTGAACTCCCCAGTCAAAAACCGCTTCCCTGATCAACTGACCTGATCATGCAGGAAAGAGTAAGTTCGGGGTCTCTATCACCCTGGTCCACGTGCCCCCTTTGAACAGCTTGTGTCTGGGAGCCTGCGTGACTGGTATGGGGCTACCGTAAGCTACAAAGATCCTTGTGGTGCCTGGGTATGTTTAGTCGTTAAGCATCTGCCTTTGGCTTAGGTCCTGATCCCACAGTCCTGGGATCAAGTCCCACATCAGACTCCCTGCTCAGCGGAGAGCCTCTCCCATTCTGCCTGCTTGTGTTCTCTCTCTCTGTCTTTCTCTGTCAAATAAATAAAATCTTTAAAAAATTTCTAAAGATCCTGTCCAGGCTCTATCTCTTACTCGCCATGGGACCTTGGAAAGTAACTCAGCCTGTCACCTGGGACGTGGAATTGTAAGGACATTGGCCACACAGAGGGGCCAGGGTTTACACAGAGAAGGCAGGGGTCTTCCCTGCTTTATCCTCTCTGCTGTAAGCAACTTTCATGCTCCTGGATCCGATGGCACTGGTGCTGACAACTGCTCCCAGCCGTGTCACACACAGCATAATAATGGTAAGGAAGAAATAAAATAGAAAGGTTTCCAAGTAAAACAGTGATACTTACAAGAAAGCTAGTCATTTAATCTCTAATCGTTAAACTGTAATTAAGTCATTTAGTTGTGAACACATACTGTAGTTGGGGCTACCTTCTGGGGGAGGCTAATAGAAGCTGGACGCTCTGGAGATGGGGAAGAATTTTCCAGAGTGGGATCAGGACCATCCCATGCAGACTTGGGGTCAGCGTGGGCTCAGGTTGAAGCAGAGGGTCCTCCTCTCCAGATCTGTCCTGGGCTGAAGGACAGGATGGGACACCCACGCTGCACCTCCTCACCACAGGGATGCCTATCAGCCAGCAGTCACAGCCGCGGCTGGACCAGAGCCTGAGGAAGCTCTCTCCACAGTCACTTTCCCGGATGTAGGAAACTGGCATCCACTGGGAGGGCAATGTTGGGACTTGGGGAGATGCCAAGGATGGGGCTCAGCGAACACCCCTCCCAACCAGCCTGCCAATATGCTGCCAAAGGTCTCTTCTGAGATTTTAGCCCGGGTTCTCCTTGTCCAATTTAATTTGGCAAATGCATACTGAGCTCTTTCTGCATGGGAGGGCAGTGCTAAGTGCAGAAAAAAATGTATTTTTACTCTCTTTGACTTCTCCTGCTTGGCTTGATGCCAGAGACATGCGGCCACACTTTAGACATTTGCGCTGTTGGGACAAGGAGACGTTTGGCTTTCTTAACTTCCCGAACATCACCACTCCCAAGTGGTTCCTACAGGAGGCAGAAGGCACAGAATTAAGAGTGCTCAGTGATGCTGGATAAGAATCAGGGGCTCTCAAAGTCCACCTGCAGGGTTGAAGGGGAACTGAAGGGGAACGTACACCCCACCTGCTCGGGGGCTAGACTTTGGTCATCGAAAAAGTACCCAATGCTTGGGGAAAGTTTCATTCTCTTGAAAAATTACCATGTGTGTGTGTGTTTTTCCTGATAAAAGAAAATCCTTTAGCTGCATTTTATCCATCACATGTAGGCCAGAGCTATTTTCTCCAGGCATGATTTGTGAGCTCCTTAATGGCCTGCACAAATGTTTAAGAACTGAGAAAAAGATTTACTATAGTGGGCTCCGGTACATTTCAAATGGTATGCAATATAAAATTAATACATGTCTAATTAGAAATCAACAGAAACTAACGTTACGTCCATTAACATTTATAAAGATTACATTCTAAAGAAAACTTTAGGTGTGACAGCTTCCTAAGAATTCCTGAATATTTATGAACTACAATAAGCCAGAAATTGGATTATTTTACCAATTAAGTAGCCAGTTAGTATCAAAAGCAACATTGTAAAGGCGATTTCAAGTAGTTCTTTGTAAACCCTGATGTTTCCTGTGGGGACCTGGGGGTGCGTCTGCACAGTAACTACAAGGAGCCCTGCCGAGGAGCAGCCCCTGCTGAGGAGCAACCTCTGTGGAGGACGAGCCCCTGCTGAGGAGCAGCCCCTGCTGAGGTGCAACACTTGTGGAGGATCAGCCCCTGCAGAAGACCAGCCCCTGCTGAGGAGCAGCCCCTGCTGAGGAGCAACTCCTGTGGAGGAACAGCCCCTGAGGAGCAGCCCCTGCTGAGGAGCAGCCGTGGCAGAGGAACAGTCCATGCCGAAGATCAGACCCTGTGGAGGAGCAGCCCCTGCCAAGGAGCAATCCCTGCAGGGGAACAATCCCTGAGGAAGAACGGCCCCTGAGAAGCAGCAGCTCCTAGAGAGGAGCAACCCGAGGAGGAACCCTTTGGAGAAGCAACCCCTAGGAGAAGCAGGCCCTGAGAAGGAGCAACCCCTGAGGAGGAGCCCCTGCAAGGAGCAGCCCCTGAGGAAGAGCAGCCTGAGGAGGAGCCCCTGCGGAGGAGCCCCTGTGTGCAGAAGCATCCAAACTGGGTTGACGTTCAGTTTTGCCTGCCCCTCAGGATGGAACCAAATGAGCCTCCTTCCTTCCATGGAATGACTCTATTTTTCTATTTTTGCTTCCCTCTTTCATTCACTCATTTCTTCACTCAACAAGTATTTCTTGAACAACTGACTACCACACCTTTATTGTGAGCGCTGAGTCTTGCCATTTTAAATCCTGGAAGGAGGTGGAAAGACAGCAAAGTAAAAGGGAATTATGTACAGGTCCCGAGTCTTTAAATTTGTTCCTCTTCCTCGATGATCCAGAGGTGACCATAATTTGTGGCCTGTGGAACTCCCCTCTCCTCCCTGTTGTTATTTCAAGAGCACCTCATCCCATGTTAGTACTGTTAGTGTGTTGCAGGAAGAAGACCAGGAACCTCAATTAAGGTCCATCTCCTCCCTTGAACTCAAGGTAAATTGATGTGTGAGGACATTAACCCGCCAGCCAAAGGCTTCATGATTCACAGACCCGTGGCCCTTATGACAACAGAAAATTGAGATTAGACAGTGTTCCCTCCCTAGAACCCCCATTAGTTCTCTCCAGTAACTGGACCAGTGTCCAGTGAGCCACTCGGGACCATGCAGCACACGGGAGGAAATTCGGGAACCACAGAAAATGCCTTACAGCATAAGAACCACAGGCACTGCCTCGCCGAGTCCCGCCGAGGAGACTGCTCTCATTGAACACGGACGCCTGTGACAGAAAACAGAAGGGCTGGTCAGGGGCCCTTCCCCCTCCTCAGGACCCACAAACCAGGAAAAGGTAAGCGAGGAAGATTGACCCTTGAGGAGAACAGTCCCAAACAAATCACTGTAGGAGACATGCAGGGAAAGCTCTCAACCACCCTCACAGGCAAAGAGCTGAGCAGAACAGGGTCGGGCAACATCTAAGAGAGAAACGAGGTTTCTGTCAACCGGCATGCAGTGTGCTCTCCGGCAGGTCCTTGAAATATATTACTCTGAACCTCATCCCTTGCTAAACAAGAACTTGGTAAGCCAGACTTAAAGGGAGCAGATAATTCAAATATCCTTTTGTCCTGGCGTCCTCATACTTGATATTTAGAAGATGACACTAATAAAAAGTGACTCTGGAACAAAACATCATGTTCATCATAGTCCAGTATCTCACAATTTTAAAAAAATTGCTGATTATAAAACAATATTTGATTAACTTGAAAATCCTATATAACGAAGCCCTGAGGGTTAATGGGAGTTTACAATACTGTGAATGGCCATCTCAAACTTCACCCAGTTTAAAGGGTCTTCAGTTCTCCCTATGTCCCTTTAGAACACAGCTGGTCTGTTCAGCCAGTTACATACTACTTCTTACGTGTGAAATCTGATAGAAATTCAGAAACTTTTTAGCAATACAGCATAACTACTTTGTTTAGTGTAAGTTTCCTGCAAGGCATGAGTACTTTGTATTTAAAGCTGGAAATTTCCGAAGTGATACAGCATGTTACATTAACATCTGTTAAAGTTACCAAAGCAATAAAAAGCCATCTTTCTTTCTGCCAGCAGATTAAGTAAAAGATGTCGCTGCTCCATTCCTAGCTAACAGTCCTGTGGGAGCACATGTCTTCTTGGAGCCTGAAGTGGTATGACAGCTATTGTCAGCTGCAGGGAGAGAGAAAACCCGGATCTGTCCAAAGGAGCCTGATGGATACCATGGCATGTGTGAGCGCCACATGGGTAGGGGCATGTCAGCAGACAGGGATGAGGGAGGTGGGGGAGGGTCAGGGGGGAAGGGGGGCAGCTAGCACACGCACCCGGTAACTCCCAGCAGGCCGGGCGGCACTGTACGGATAGGAGGGCTACAGGACGAGAGCAAACGGCAGGTTTTAAAAGCCTTGAGAAAACAGTGACGAATAATAGCGACAAAAAATCACGATGCTTTCAGTAATCAGGACAGCCAAATTATCGCACGACAGTTAGAAGGAAAAAGAAGTCGACATAGGGCCTGTGTTCTCAGTAAATCGACAGATGCAAATCCAACTTTAAAACAGTCATGGTTCCCAGGATCCCTGAAATGGGACTACTTTCTAGTCACTTCTTTTCAGGCATTCCTGGAGGAAAGGGTCAGGGAGTGAGACAATGGTGACAGGGTGCAAACACCACAGGCAGCCAACAAACCCACAACTCAAAAGCCTGGGTTAGTAATGCACTCAGGGGTGTTAATACGGAAATATCCACACAGAAGGAGCGCAGCGGAAATGGTGCTTTTATTTCCATCAAATGATCCCATCAAATGATCCCAGTCACGGTCATGAGGATCCAAAAGGAGCCATCAGACTGTGCCAGCTGGCAGCTCCCTGGATCAGGGGATCCAAACCCAGGCGGAGTCGTGCCTGGCGGGCAGGAGCCAGAGCGAAGGGCAGCTCCTGGGGCAGCCGGGTCCCAGGTCCAGAGTAGGATCATGACTCATTTACAGGCAGAGGGCATGGAAGCCCACAGCAAGGGGCCCCCACGCCGGTCAGGGAACATGCATGACCAGGGGCAAATCACTCAGCAACACAGCGGGACGACAGTTCAACCTCCACCATGTGATCTGTCCCAGACTCTGACACAGAGATCCTTGTGCACAAACGGGACTCCTATAAGCACACCAGGCTTGTAAAAACAGGAAATGGAGGGGAAACTGAGCCAAAGAACTACACTGTTCTCCCACTTCTCAAAGATGGGGGAGTACGATTAAGCACAAAAGGCTTCCAAATTGCTTCCTGGACACATTTACAAGAGAAAAATATTTTTAAAGAAACAAATGAAACCCCAAATGGGGAACAATTGCTGGAAAAGGAGGAGAGACCCAAGAGACCAATTCTTTGAACCTGAACTTTTGGAAATATACCTTTAACAGAGCCTCCTTTTTCCTCAATTCCCTTTTTTCTATATAAGGTCCTAGATTATTCTGATAATGTCTTAAAACATTGAGAAAGGTCTTAGCAAGTTAGTCTAGCCAAATAAAACGTCTGCTGAACTCTGGGGTCGACTTCAGATAGAAGAGGTTGAAGTGTCCTCGTATATATGATGGGAAAGTGAAGGGATCTGTGCAGAAGGGAAGAGGGAGGAAGGGGGTGACAAGGAGGGGAACAGACCCGGTTTCCACTCTGGGTAGACAGGGGTTTGGGAGCCAGGCCAGCACTGGGAAGCCCAAGGTCGGAGCAGGAGAATCCCTGTAATCAGAGAAAATGGGCAGGAGTGGGAGAAGGGCTCACAGCTTCATTTCACTGCAAAGGTCCAATGGCATCATAAATTCACACAGAATTGCTTTTTTACAACAAAACCATCAGAGGGCATGCACTTAATTGAAAGAGGGAGAAAGCAGGATGGTCAGAAGGTAATACAGTCTAATTAATCAACAAAACTGTGCCGTGGGACCAAATCAGGCGTTCTGAGTTGACATATAGGCAAAATTAGATTTCACTGATTTTAACTGATAGCAAGACCATTGGGGTTATAAAGGTCTTTGTAATTAGAGCTCTAAGTTTTGAAGTTTGGTGAGAAAAATGCATAATTAGAACTCGGCAGAGACATCCACCTTTGCTTTATGTAATAAAATACTTCACTGGACATGATCTCTGGTGTGGGTTCCTTAGTTACTGATGTAATGTGTGTGTGTGTGTTCAGGATTCACAGAAGATGGGACAGATTCAGTGGTGTAATTCTGAGACCAACAGTTTCTCAACACTTTTGGGGAATACTACTGTATCCATTGTTTCCCCAAATAGAATGCTCTATCCAAATTAAAGTTTCCTTGAAGAGGAAGCCAGCAACTTCAGACTGCCCAGCAACATTCTACCACGTGTTCGAGTGTGGGACAGTCCTAGAAGATGAAGTCGTTCCCTTCCAGGAACCTGATGGTCTCTGAGATAGCCTGCCATCCCTTCAATGCCCCTAACTTGTGCCTGTCATTCCTCTGTCTGGCATAAGCTACACCCATGTGAACTGAGGGGCCGGCAGGTGGAACTCTGGGGTGGTGGGAGGAGGAATGGGGAGAAGCTTTCTAATGTTCCCCACAAGTACTGAAACTTAATGCAGTGGCTGGGAGAACATTCTGTGTAGAAGCCCTTTTGTCAGCCCCTCTGTGGGGCATGGAAAACACCATGACCCGGGTGGGGAAGAAAGTGCCACTGTTGCGGCCGCCATGGCCAGGGTATGGGTCTGACAAATCCAAAAAGACTGGAGAAATATTTAGAAGCCTCTTCAGCACTCCACACGACATTAACACCCTTCTGTTTTTATATTTAAATAAAATCATACCAGCTCATGTGTTGTGCAGGAACAGATAGGACACCTACAGAGCATGATAATTACGAGAAGTTTCTCCTGGTGGGTGAGTAAGGTAAGACCTCAGGAAGAATAAGGATAGGGACACGGGGCTTCTGAGAAGTTCTGATATTTAATGTTTGGAATGGACTGGCTCTAATTTTGACTTCAATGCTCCAAATGTGGGTTATTTCTCTTAAATGAATTTAAGTAACTCGAAAACATGCTGAACTTCAGTGAGTGATTCACATCTGCATATTAGATACCTCTCACCATCTTCCACTTTAGAGCAAGGATCTGAGCTTGGAAAGTGAAGAGGAAGTAAAGTTTTCTGAACAACAAAACGCTTTTTGCAATAGCAAAATCTTCTGCCAAAATATGTGCAACACACACAAAATTTAAGATGGTGTAACCCACCAACACGTTGGTGCTGACAGCTGATCTTGTATTCAGTCAAAATTCACCTACTGGAGGAAGACAGAGGAGGAGGGAGCCCCAGGAGTTACACTTCTCTGGCTTTACCTGCTTAGTTTCTATTTATCTTTTTCCTATGTATTCTTCACGGTTCAGTTCACGTCCTTTGTTAGGACACTTGTTCTCCCTATCATCCTATTCCTGCTGCGCTTGTCTACCTGCCAGGTGGGTCTATTAGATAAGTAAATGCTTCCAGAGTCCCTACCAGTCTCACTCGTTTATCTTTGTGATCTTCCGGCCTGAACAAGTTTCCTCTGTTTGCTAAGTGAGTAGGAAACTGATCTAAACAAATAAGCTTTACTGATGATAATGGGCTCTTAAATAATTTAGAAATATTTGTGCCTGTCCCAATTGATGCGTGTCCTTGAAGTAGTGTAGACATCCCGATTTGGATTTGATTTCCTTTCCTAGTCCATCCCTGAGAAACTGCCACAAAGTTTACATCGACCCTACAAAGTAACCATTTTCAGAAATGCTCAAGGAAAGAATGACAAGGTTTTCTTTTTTTTTTTTTTTCCCCCTCTTTGGATTACTTCTGACTACAAAGTATCCACATGAATCCTTTCTTTGTGTCCAGCTGAATGCAAATGTGAGTCAAGTTCAGGATGGGGGGGTGGGGGAGATAAGCCTGAATTAAATGTATCATGTTAGTTACTGCCCAGCAAAAGACTTTTAACATCCGTCCAAATGAAAATTCATAAAATAGGCATTAAAAATGAAAAGAGAGGTAAGTTCACACACAGGGATGGCATGCTCCAAAACCTGTATTTCTGAAGAGAGGGTGGGGAAGATTTAAATGAGAACCAACCAGCGTGTCCTCTCTGGGGGAAGACAGAGTGGAGAATCTGCCCTCGCCGCTGTAGCTGGAATTCTGAGAACCAAAGAAGATATGGTAAGTGGGGAGTGCTTCCCGACTGTCCCCAAAGCACCCCCTGCGCCCGGTCCAAAGGCAAATACAAAAGAACTCAATCAAACCAGTATCAGCTCTCCAGGAATACCAGTATAAGCTCTCTAGAATACCAGTGCAGCGTAAGAACCAAGACAATCTGCTACTGCAGAAATACAGGACCAACTAGAGTTTCTAGGCTATGGTTTACATTTCAGGGTCTGGGTGTTGGCGATGTCCTTTGGTGTAACTCTTACTGGTTCTCACAGTTTCCCCCTCTAGTATTATTTGTAATTACTTACAACCGTTGGTGTAAAAACATAAATAGGAAGACGCCACCTTTAAACCGGGAGGATTTTTTTAGGGTGGAATGAGAAAAGTTTAGATGAGATGGATGTGTATGCCACCCGTGATAGGCCAAGAGGCTAAAAACCTCATCAGCCAGTTTCAGAAAGCCAAGATGGGACTGGGTTACCTCTCTGAAGCCTGAAAATATAATTCAAGTGCATATATGATATATCTTAATATAATTCAGATAAAAGAAATACTGTATACACAAGTAGTAAAATTTACTACAAGAAAAAAAGCAAATACAGGAATAGGAAGATTTTAGTTAATTTCATATACAGCAGATTTGCAAGTCATGAAATTTAATTTTAGATGTTCACAGTTTCACTTTGTGAAGTTCCCTGTGACCTCCCTGCTAAATCTGAAGCCCTCCCCACTTCTCTCTGACTCTCCTGCCTGTAGTTCCTTTTTCCCACCACAGAGCACTACCCTGCTCTTCCTCTGCCTCCTGAGCCTATGCTATGGGCACCCCATGGCCAGTATTAGGGGACATGTGGGCTCTTATACATGTTTTTAAAATGACAAATGAGAAGCGCCTGGGTGGCTCAGTCGGTTAAGTGTCTGCCTTCAGCTCAGGTCCCTTCTCCCTCTCTCTCTGCCTGATGCCCCTCCTGCCTGTGCTCTCTGTCAAATAAATAAATAAAACCTTAAAAAAATAATAAAATGACAAATGAGGGATGGGCACAGAGGGTGAGAATGCTGAATATAATTATACTTGAAAGCTGAACATATTTAATACAGACATTATGCACGAACACCTAGGGTAACAAAATAATGAAAGAGTGAATATCCAATTCAACATATTTTTAAACTTAAGGGATTCTTTTTAATAGCAATCTCTTATAGCAACACTTAGAATGTTCGAAAGCTAACATTCTAAGAATGTTCACTGGTTAAAAAAAATCAGTTTTCACTCTTTCATGGGCTAGGGCTGGGGCGGGGGGAGAGACCCACTATAGCACAGAAAAAAAAAAAAAAAAAAGCAAAGAAGCTAAATTTAGCAATGTATATTCTTTAAATTTTGTAGCAACCTGTTCGCATTTTGTGTCATGCAAATTTACTATACTAACCCTGCCAGATCTTCTATTCAGGGTCTGTGATCCATATACATCTCCGTCATAACCATTTGTCTGTTTCAGTGAATAAAAGAAGAAACTGACGTCAGTATACAAATGAAGACACAGGCACAAATCAGCACGCAAGAATTAGCTGAGTGTAAATAGTTTGCTTAGTGAAGCAGAGGAACGACCAGCCCAGGACGACACAAATCTCAGCACGCTCCTAGATGCCTCCATGCTTCTGATCTGCTCGATGACGACTCAGGAGAAATTGGACAGCTGGGCTCAGCCCATCAGCCAGGGTAGTGTTACCTGTAGCTATGGGTCACTCTAGGACTTCTGTGGGGTGCGGCACATGGGAACAGGTGCAGCTGGTTTTGTCAGCAGTCTTCCTGTTTCCAGGTTTAGGATGATGCCACGAAGTCCTAGCTTGGCAGCAGCCTGGGCTCCAGGCAAGTGGGCTCATGACCCGGCCTGCGTCAATCGGGTTTCTGTTCTTGGTGGACAGGTAAGTCCTTGAAAATTAGGGCCCATTATGAAGTTGTATCCAGAAGGTTCGGAAATAGCTTCTGTTCAATCTATAATGCAGTGCAAAGGTTCAACATGGAAAAGATGTTTATTGGGGGCGTGTAACCTCTATGGGAGCTCCTGGTGCAGCCCGTCTTCCTACTGTAACTTCTCAAAATGACCTCTGAGGACGCATTTCATGAGTTCTTCATGTGTCCTCCAGAAGAGAGAATGATTAAGTGTATGGCCAACTTCCCTTCTCTTCCTACCTCTGTACCCATGTGCCCCCAGCCAAAGCCCGGCCGTTCTAGAATGGGTCTCATTCATCTAGAAGGATGTTTCTGCTGATGGAAGACAAGAGCTGCTGAGTGTCAGAGACATAGCCAGCTCTTGAGAGAGAAAACGGAAAGCAAGCCGCACAACTGGAAGGAGATGCCGAGGGTAAGGGATGGGAGTCCAAATTCCAAAGCAGTACTCTATCATGAGACCTGATGCAACACGTTTGCTCCAGCAGCAGGTGCCTCCATCCACTTCTTCAGCTGTTGGAAATGTGTGTAGAAAGACGTACTTGACAAGGTTGCTGTGGGTTAAATCTGACCAAAATGAGTATCCCAGGGGCCTGGAGCAGTGCCCTCCCAAACCGTGTGCTGACAAGACTGCTGATAGAGCAACCATGGAAGGTCCCTGGCACCCATGGGGAACAGGAGCATGTCCTTGTTCATGGGGTTGGGCAATGGGAGACTGGTTACCGTGTATGTAGCAGCTACGGCATTCATGAAGAATAAAGAAATGAATTTCCAGACAGATGACAGATCCAGATTCAGGAAATCTTCACTATCAAACTACATATTTAGTTAACAACTCAAAAACAAGTCATTTTGAATTTTTTAAGTGAACCAGAAGAGTATGTATTAATCCCTCAACTTTACATTTGAAAACTCTCTGAGTCACGTTAAAACATCTCTGAGATAAATTTGACAGTAAAAAAAATCCTTCAGAGATAGGCAGGACTGTTACTTGATCTACTTTCCTTTCCTCTTGCAACTGACAAGACTATCTGAGATGGAAATGTGTGTCAAGGACTTGCAGATTTCAGACCACAGTCTTATTTTTTCAGTAGCTGTTTAGAAACACACTCCTGGAAAAAAATTAATATAATAACAAAGGCTAACATCCATCAATTTTAGATGACTTTGACTTTACTAATTAGTGAGGAAGTCAAATATATTACATATATAAACCCTTTGGTTTCCCCTGTTGCTGTATGTACTACATGCTGCTCTGGACAAAGTCTTCCTTCCGGTCATCTCACTTCCCATGTTGCCTGCAGCACAGCGCAGAGCACGGTGAAGGATGGGAAAGCATGTGCACCCCTCATCTGTCCCAATTCTCTTCTACCCTTCGGTGGCCATGCAGGAAAAACTCCCCCTTCACGGTCTCTGCGGACATCCAGCTTTCTGTTTTTAATGGGATTCTGTCATAGGGAATATATTCCTAGCATGAATTCTCAAACTTGTAGGATCTTGTTGCCATCCTGCTAGGACTACGACTTCTTGAAGAACACCACCAACGCTCTCCTCTTGGATAGTTTTTATGTGTTGGGTTGGGAGCTATTTTTCTATGCAGCGCAACAGGATAAGTAGAGTTGAAAATTAACACATTAGAATAAAAAGCCCATAGACAGCATATTAGCTTTATCCAACATCAGGTCTCTGAGGGTCCATCTTCTTCACTGTGGAGACTGCTTTCTCGACACCCCTTACTGTGCAGACTACGAGCAGCGCCGTGGCCTTTTGTGCCCCTGAGCTGGGCAGTCACAACAGCTAAAGCTATCAAAACATCAGCACACTTTATGATGGCCATGCAAGCAAATGTCACCTGTGTCCAATTTCTCTGCTATTCTCTCCTAAGCCTGCCTTAGTCAGGCTTTGTTCTCACCACCTCCATCAAAAGTTTCCTCGTTGAGTCCACCGACATCCTCTCTGACGCTAAGGCCAGTAGTTGGCCCTTAGTCCTATGCTTCCTTGACCTCTCCCCTGCTCCTGGAAACAGTGTCTCTTCTCGGTTTCAAGGACTCAGGCTTCTCCCGGGCCTGCTCAATGGCTGTCATTTCTGTGTCTCTGTCACAGATTCTGCAAACTCAGGTTTGCTTTTATAATATTTTGGTTACATAAATGTTACTTCCTCCAACTTGACTCTTGTCCGAGACAGATCTTTGAAGAACTTATAACCGTATGGCTAAGGGGAAAGTTTCAGCAAGCAAGGAAGCACTTTCACCGTCTTCACATCTGAACCGTTGTTTTCTGGCAAAATCACTGTGGATCTGCTTTGGGCACTGCTAAGTCCATGACATTGATGGCCGGTCAGAACAACAGTGAGTTACCCTGACAGTTACTGTTGCGAACAGCCAGATGAAATCCACAATCATGGTGCATATAAATTGTCATGGTGATCGAAACCAAGCATACTGCTCCAGACAGTTCTTAAGCGAAACCATGGCTGCATGGAGACCCACTTCCTACCAGCAGTGACAGCAATCGTAACCCTCTGGTAAAGAAAACTAACATGTCAGAGTAAGGCACTGACCTAAAGTGCTACGCAAAACACCATTTCTCTACTTCACTTCCTAAGGCATGCAATGTTTTCAAGCCTCATTATGATTACTGGAATGTTGAATGTCTTTGTCTTTTGCAACCATCAAGTTGTCAGTGACGAAGAGATTTCACCAAAGCTAACCAAAGGTAACACTCCTGAGGGTGAGTGGACCTGGGGCTTATGGGTCCAACCCATGCCAATTTTCCACCAGGCAACCTATGGCACCTTTCAAGGAACTAAGCAAGAACAGCACTGAGGAACAGTCACTTTATCTGAGATGCAAATTTGACCGGGAGCACGTATGCAAATGGGCCCCTTCAACCCACCAGCATTGCCAAGACAACTTAATCAAGGCGTGGCGGTGCTGTGTTATGGAGGAATATACAGACATTGTGATATCCACTCTTGGGAGAGAGATACAACAGAGGGACCTCTGCTTATCAATACTCTCTCTGCAACACAAGGAAACACCCCACCGTGGATTAGATTTCCCTGTTAGACTATGGGGTAATGAACAGGAAATCTGAACGCAGGGATACAGAAGCAAAGACGGCCAACTGTAAACTGAGCATGCAAACCCGATCCTTCTGGTTACTGACCCTCAGACTTCCACGACTACCCACTGACATGCGCTCATCTTCATCAGAAGCCTAGTGAAAGAAAGGATGAAAACAACCATGAAGCACAGCATGTAGAAACCCATGTCCAGCTTTCAGAGAGATACGGCTGATCTGACACCACAGCAGTGGGGCAGATCCGATGCCTCTGGAAATCTCAGAGGACTTGAGCCTACCTACATCTTCCCCAAATGGGCTTTGTGTGTGCACCTCCATTTACAGAGGGCTATTTCTGGATGATATTGCTTTAACTCAATTTCACTGAAGTGGTGTTATTTACTTTGCCAGTAATCTACAAACACAGCCTCAATGCATATCATTCTGCAAATTATTTGTGGGTATTGGATGGCAAAATAGCATTAAGACTGTCATGACTATATATTAATACTCAGAAATTTTCCATTCTCCCCTCACAAAGTTAGGTCAAAATGCTAAAAGTTGAGTCCACAAATCTTTAGGTAACAGAATCAGTAGAAGTTAGTTTCTTTTGTAAGCATCACTAAGATATATCTAATCGCACATTTCAGCCACTACAACTATAAATTAGACTTCAATCAAAGTGAACACAGTACTAACCGATGTGTTTCTCCTGGATCTACGCGAATAGCGCTCAGTGTCTTCCTATCAAAGCAACGGAAGAAACAGTATTAAAGGTCAGATACAGACACAACAGAAGCCTTAGTCTGGTTGTGACTCAATACAGTATTTTTGATATAAAGTCAAATAAATATTTTCTTTGATGCCATTAAAAGGCTTCAGTTGAACCACTGAGGAAGAATGTTCTCTTTGGGGATATAATAAGCACTCAAGTAATTGGCATATTTCATTTCCACTCTAAAAGTGTGTTGGGGGAGAAGATGGCCCTTCACTGGTTCCTAACCTCTACAGATCCAACTCAACCTACTTTTCCACCTACATTGGGAACCTTATTATCTTTCCTTTGGGAATCAGAAGATAAATCATTACCATAAAAGCTCCAATAAGGACATTATCCCATCTACTATATTTTGTGCATTTTGAGACACACATGGTTTTCACATTTGGGTATCTCTGAAGGGGGTATATCTTACAATCAAAGTTGTTCACATTATAATTCGCAGCATTTTTTTTTCTTCTTCTTCTTTCTCAGTGATACAGAAAACAATGAGGCATCTTTTAACTGGGTCTTAAGATCTGATGAAAATACATCTGCCATAGAAGCTTAAAATGATGGTTGACACACACTAAAGGCGGAAATTAATCATTTGTTTTGACAAAGAAAGTACACACTGCTTATATTTCAGGAACCGTTCTCTTTCCCATTCTACACAGGGGTCTAAGATATTAAGAGGTAATTCTACATTTCCTTGGATTGTTTATGCATAAGGGACATCGAACATGACATTTCCACACTGGCCAGGTTCTCCTTTGCTAAAACTATGTAATGACGTCCATAAGGCCACTGAGTAAGTGTCAAGGACAGGAGGAGGTGGGAGGAACTCATGCGGACAAATTAATGAGAGGACTGGGTCCACGTTCTCTTGGGGCCAGTGGACAGCAAGGGGAAGGCTCCCCCTCCTTGAGCCTCATGCCTAGGGCTCCATCTTCTCCTGTGTGCCTAATGGAGAGCCCTTTGCCCAGGGAGACAGGGCGGCGGTGGCCCTGGAGAACATGACACTAGCCTGGAGACTCCAGGAGTGAGCAGCTACTGCCCAGATCAGACAAAAATGCCGGCCAGGCCCATTTCTAACCCAGCTTCATCCAGATGTAAACAATCTGGCCAGATGCAGAACTGGAAGAAAATCTCTCAGTATTAAATTATGGCACAGCAGAAATCTATCAATATAATTGCAGTGTGTAAGAATCAAATTATAAACCATGTCAGTTTCTTAAAATTGTATCCAAGGCCTACCATCCACTGCTCGATGTCGCCCCATTTTGTATCCAGCCCATAATATTTCTAAAGACAGAAGGAAAGAAAATTAGGCAAGACGTGAAACGGTAACCACGTAAGAAACTGTTCTGACATGCATTTCCAAACCACTGCCCAAGCCACACAGGGAAGGGAGCATGCCGTCACACAGCTGGAAACACCACACTCGGTGCAGGGTGGGGAGCTCTGGTGAAGAGACTGCCGCCTCCCATCCCTCCCAGGCAAGCCCAGGGAGCACGGCGAAGAGCAGGAGCTGAACAGGGCAGTGTAGCCCCGGTGTGAGGCTGCTGAAGCCTGCAGAGCAAAGGTACTTGAGCTGCTGGAGCAACAAGAAAGCCCAGGGGACAGGGAGAGAGAGGGCGCTGACCCCTCGGTCTCCAATGCTCTTGCTCCAGCTATCTGATATCTACGCTAAATTTAGGTCCCCGAGAATTTACGTTCTTTGGATGTCTTCATAGCATGTTACCGATGGAAAGATGGCTGAGTGGCTAAGAAGAGGGCTTGGAACAGAAAAAACATTTTTATGGTTGCAGGTTATATTGGGCATTTTCTTTAGCTATAGTGCCTCCATGGTTTTACCTCGCTTGTGCCAGCCCTGGTGGTCCAAGTTAAAATTAGAAAAGCAGATTCAGAATGGCTACTGCCCTTGCTAAATATAGTGATTCCCAAGAGAGGCAGGAGCACAAGTCTAGTCTCAAGTGATGGGGTCTTGCTTTTCTCCTCACTTTCTCCCCAGTTCCAATAGAAAAAGCAAGGAACAAGCAACCAAACTTTCATGTCATCACATAGACATGGTTTTCCTCTTTATATATTAAAACTTTGGGGGAAAAAAATTGGGTGCTAGAAGTCCAAGACAAATTTTGAAATTGTTTTCTAATTGCCAAAACATGCTGCTATGTTTGGCTCAGTTACAATTATTTTGAAGGGTGGCCAGATTTTAAATATAATGGCTCTCCAACGGTCTCGCCCCTTTCTCTTAGAGAGAGCGCTAAGCAGGAAAAGTGAAGGGGAAAAAAACTGGAGGAAGCATTCAACCTTTTCAAATCTCAACCAATACAGAAATGTAATATATCAAAAGTACATGAGCCGAGTCTTTTTCTATAAGTCACTTTCCTGACTTTGAGGCTTTAGCTTCAAGTTAAGTGAAATGCAACAGCTTAAAGCCATTTTACATTCAATCAATGTCGGGCCTGCTCACTCTTGCAGCCAAATTCCAGGTTTCTCACCTGTAAAATGTGACACCATCAACCCTCTTTAGCTCATGGCTTAATTACAAAGATAGAAAGAACAGAGGTTTTTTGTTTTGTTTTGTTTTGTTTTTTTAAAGGGGGGCCTATACAAAGGCATAAAAATTATTTCAATTCCAACAAAAGCTGTATGATGCGTTTGTCTATTTTCATATTTTCCCTTTTTTGCCAATTCTATACTTATATCAAATACCGCACACCATCTCTTGCTCTTTTTGTGATAAAAATAAGAACGAGCATTCAAAATCTTCCATCTAGTTCATGGTGAACTTACCCATCACTGCTATGCCTGCAGTTCTCCCTCCCTGAAATGATGGGGTCCGTCATTTCAGGGAGGGAGAGCACCCCCCACCCCCCGCCCCAAGCAGAAAGTGCAACTAACTCCAAGTTCTGATGTTAGTGAGCAGGCTCCAAAGCCAAAAGCGGAAAGCGTACAATGTTTCAAATGTAAACCACTATGATTAGCCAGTGAGTCATGCAAAGGAAGTAAGAGCCAGACCTACAATACAAAAGGTGCTTGGCTTTCAGAAATAGCTGAAGTTCAGTAGAAGAGAAGCCATCCCACAGAATGACCAAGTGGGCCAAGAGAGATGTTTACTGCCTCCTCTTACTTTTCTCAAATCTTAATGATAAGGAAAGCCCTCCCTTCCCTTGGCACATCTATATTATAGAAATGTGTATCTGCTTTTCTACTGTGGACTTCCTGAGCTCCCTTCTAGAATTACTTTGTACACAAGTGAACATTTTGACAGAAGGTCTAACATTGTATCCCTGCTGAGTTACTAAACAGAAAAACAATAGTGATCTGGAACTAGAAAGGAATGAACCAAAGTGTAAATTACTAGGCGGAGTCTCTTTTCTAGGTTTTGGGCAGTCTGTTACAGGGTGGGTCCCCTAGCTTTGCCAGCTTTTGCCTCTTGTTAAATTCTTCCCGAGACTCTCTAAGTATGTTTGGATCTAGCTTCAACATACAATCCAATACCAGACCCTGGAAAAAACTAATAAAGCACAAACAGGTTCTGGCGCCCACTTATCTGATTTCTCTACACTCTCTGGACAGTAGTTATGCGGACTGGGGGGTAGGGGACAGGAACCAAAGGCAATCTGGTATGGTAGCCAGTAAAGGAATCCACCGCTGGAATTTTAAATTTACTGATCGTGTGTTTAAAAGGACCTGGTGACTAACCTTTTAATGATCATCTTATTTACATTTTTCTTAGCTGCTCTAAAAACAAAATGAAAAACAAAACAAAACAACCCAGTTCTTCTTTATCTACAAACTAAATGGATTTATAAAAAGCACTATGATAGATGTCAGAAGTAACTAATGAGATTCAGATTTGGTAAAGACTCATGGTAGACACACACTATAAATTCTCAGGGAACTAACCATCGCTCCATCATTGTTGCCGAGTCAGGAGCCACTGATCCGGTTGTTTCCAACCCTACTTTGTATGCCCCGCCGGCTAGTGTATTTCTCACTAAATCTCAGCTGCTTCTAAACGCCCAGCAAATAGACACGCACTTTACCACCCTGAATGTTAGGGATGGAGGGCAGGTTTAAATTATTGGAGTTGGCTATTGTTACCATTTTCTTTTTTCCCACCTGGGTTTTAAATCAGTATATGCCAATCTCTCAATCTGTGGTAATCTGCATTGAGATTTTAAGATTTTTCTGATAAAATCATATGGAAGGGTAATCTTTTTCTTTAAATATCTGACTTTGAAAGTTTCCCCAATTCTGAAGTGTGATTTCATTTTATCTTAGAATTCAATTTTTTGTGTTTGTTTCTTCCTCAAAGAAACAATTTTCTAATTCTTTGAGAAAAGTGGAGATGAGGAAAACATTCTGTGGACAGAGGTACGTCTGATGGTTGCTTTTTCTGGGGGTGGAAATAGGGACTTCAGCATTCTTGAATAAACCAATTTGTAAATAAAGCAGTAAAAACTTCTACATATTTTCAATGAAAGGCATTATTTCTGAAAGGTGACCAGGCCCTTGGCAGGAAAACAAAACAAAACAAACCGGCATGCAAATTAGGAAACAAAGAACAAAGAGCCTACCTTTTGAACCTGATAGATCTACAGAGAAGGGCAAAAGAAATAAGAAAAGAAGTGTGAAATCCAATTACAGAAGTAGTTACATCAGAAAGAAAGGTTATCTAAGTCCCTGGAGATGTGAATAAAAGCAATACTGGGGGGGGGGGGGGGACCCAACACTGAGTACTGGTAGAATAAAAAAAAAATGTCTGAAATCTCATTGAAAGTATTGTTAATTTCCTGACTCATTTTACACGCTATTTGAGATACAATGGTGAGACCGAGGCACACACAGGTGGGTGCCTGCAAGAATCCTGGTGTGATTCTAGTGCACTGAGTCCATGTAACCATTACCAGCAGTGGGGAAAAGCACTTCATCTTCAATTCAAAACTTCTCTGCACAATGATAAAAGTTCAACTAGAAAGTACAGTGTAAAGTCCACTGGTCAAGTGCCCAAGTAGGGAAGAAAGATGCTTTCCTATTCTGATTCACGTGGGTATGAACAATGCCAGGAAAATGACAGGTAAAGAAGCAGCAATTACTAGAACAGAACTGAGACACGTTTTTTAAAAAGCGTATTATCACACACTGACATATTCATTTGCTTCAGATTTTTCTCCTAATTGTGCAGTATCACCAGGTAAGACTGAGGGATCAGGCTCATTCATTCATTCATAGAACAAAACATTTGCTGAATCAGGCTTTACTCAAATCACGGCCAACGCTTGGCATTTCTAGTCTTACATGGGTGAGCACACGTGAATGTATTCAACATTACGACCACAGGACACACAGTACTGACCACGAAAATGCTTATCAAGTCAGCAGCAGTTAAAGAAACACAGCCCATTCATCAGATTGGCTGGTTGTCCATCACCATGTGTTTCTACTAGCCGAGGTCCTCATGCGAAGTAAAAGGCTCACTCGGAGTTCCCAAATAACTACATATTATTCTTCCCCATGAATCCACTCAGAAGGAGCTCATAACCCTTTTACGCAGCCCTACAGCACAGCGAACACAGGCCACAGTCGGGTCTCCCCATTTGCACGAAGAATCAGGATGGAGAGAGCTAGAGGCCACCATGGAAGGGCTGGGTGGGCCTGGGAGGTCGGGGGAAATCCACGGCCAGCTCACAGGCCCCATGTCCTCAGGGTCTGTGGGACTTGAGGACAGATCTACACTCCAACATGGTGTCTACTTGCTTGCCTTGTCCCCGTCTTGGGGTATCCCAGGCACTAGTGTCGCTCCAACCATAACCCACCTCCAAAAACTCCAACTTTTGTCACCAGCTTCCCCCTTCCTGGCCTCGAACGACAGTCACCCCTCCTCCTCCATGGAGTCAAGGCTCTGTCCACTTTCAGCAGATCTGAGCTCCCTCTCCAGGAAAGCCTCGCCCCTGCTCAGAAACACCTGTGTGAAGGCGGATGGCTCACCTCCAGATGAAAACAGGGATCACATTTCTCACTTTTTTTACACCAAAGCATCAACACTACACTAGTTAAACACTGGCCTTGTGAAGCATATTCATTTCCACTTAATCAACAACTTAAAATGCCAGTGCCCCGGGGCTATCAGATTGTATAACCTCAAATCGAGTTAGCTAGTTCTAATAATAGGCCCAGAGATGTGATATGCAGAAGACGGGCTGAGACAAGTGTCGCCTGTACACCTTCCTGAATTCTTAGGCCCTGCCAGCTTGCCTCACTCCCCCCTCTAGCGGTACACACAAACGCTCACGTGTGCACATGCATGTCCACAGGTACAGCCCCCAGGCCCCCAGCTCATCTCACATCAAGAAAGAGCTACAAGAACAGCCACGGCTTCTGTGTTCTAACACTCCTGCTAACAAAGCTGCCTATTCTGTGTTTATTACGCTGTGCTTCCAAGTCCACACCAATGAGAAAACTGGTTTCCCGGGGTATGCAGCTGCTTATAAACTGATCAGGGGTTACGTGCATCTTCCCTTTTCCCCTCCGCTGTGGGTGCCAGCCAGCTCCCACACCACCTGAATCCCATGGACTCTGCCCTGGGTTTTTCTTGTTAAGTGTCTATTTGGTTTTAGCTACTAGGACAACTTACAGCTGCCGGGCGTAGGAATGTGAATCTTGGCTCAGCTGTCTTAGCTGTGGAGATAACTGTCTGCTTTCTTCACTTGTAAGTGAAACTTGGGCAGAGTCCCTTGTGGACTGTGACAGCACCCAAGTGTGCTGCTGCCCCGGGCCAGCGGCTCTAGGATGTCCCTGACGTTCCCCTCTGCCCCACCCCAGCTCTCTTTGACTAGCAATAAAATATACATCTATTTTAGCTTAAATCTTTCAGATTCGCCCCCTTTTTTGAACCAACAGACAAACTTTAAATATCAATGCTCTCGTATTTCCAAGACCCTAAATTTCTGCTAGCAACAGTGTCACTTGGGTGGGTCAGTGCTTGGCTGAGGCAACCAGATTAGTATAAACTGCAGGACAGACTGGGGCGGGGTGGGGGGGGGGTGCTCCCTCCATGCTTCACCCCTTCCCTGACCTGGCTGTCATTGTGTTCTGCCCTATCCCACATGCCACTCCCTCACTCAGCATCCCACAGGCTGCATGGACCAGGGCTGGCTTCTCTGCTCCCTTCCTGACACACACAGGGTGTCACTATGCACACTGAGAATTTATGTCACGGGGGCTGGTCATCAGGCATGTAACTGACCCCAAATGAGAGTGTGAGTTCTGCAGAGAAGGAACTGTGGAGATGCCTTCACTAACTCTTTGCCAGTCCATGGGGTCACACAGGGAGCAGGGTGAGATCACACAGGGAGGAAGGTAAGGTCAGAGAGGGAGGAGGGTGAGCACGGGTGAATGGTCTGTGGGATCACACAGGGAGGAAGGTGAAATCACACACAGAGGAGGATGAGGTCACACTGGGAAGAGAAACCAAGAAGCTGGTGCTCACTCGGGGGTACTTTCTCACATGCAAAGCCAAGCTTTCCTGCTGGCCCCTCGGAACTCAGCCCCACACATCATGGAAACCCACGCTTGCATCCACAAGCACCTCTGTCATGTAGCAGAAGATCAACGAGACCCCAGTGACCACCTGCTTTTGTGCAAGACGTTCCTTGGAATTTGACTCAAGATACAACATCTGATTTCCAGGAACCGCTTCCATGTCTTGACAACAAATGTGAAACATGCTGTTAAAACGGAGAGTGTCCCAGTTCTAACACGTGTCCCACCGAGGCCAACTGTGGTGTTTCTGACCAGATTCCTGGTTTTAATCAGCTTTTCTCTGCAAAGCCGAGCTCCTCAACTGGCACCAAATGCCAGGGATGGCCATACTGCCCAGAAGCGGGGCTCTGCGGGTGCACAGGCCCAGGTTCCAACGCCCTGTGGCAGGGACTGGGGGCTCCCCAGCCCCGTGTGTCTGGTGGGGGCTTCCTGGCCTCGTGAGGCCACTGTGAGGAGCCACAGGAACCTCGGGAGCAGGGGGGCTTTGCTTCTAAAGGAGGCCACTCAAACAGTCATTTTCGTGGCTCAATTCTTCACTTTTTTCTAGATCAAGCAGGATTTTTCTACATCAAGCACTTTTGCTAAAGTACTTTGTGAAGCTCAGCCACACGTTATTGTGCCTGTATTGAAATGAACTCCACCCATCACTAAGGCCACAGTTACGCTAAACATAGCATCTGGAAAACAGATGCATAACAATGCATAACTCATTCTCCTCTTGGTTTTGTGGAAATTTGACATCGTACTCTCAGTGCGTGTCAGTTTCCCTTATACCCAAGGCTGATGATAAAGTTAAGATTACTGACTCCATCCTGAGTGCCCAAGGCAGGGCCCCCAGATGTCACTGTCCCCTCTCTCTCTCTCCCTGGGGTCAGCCCTGTGGGCTCCAGCAGTGGGCTCAGACGCAGCGACAGACCGCCAGACACACCAGTGCTGCTGGGATTTGGTCCACCATGGAAAAGCTGGCAGAGTGGGAACATGTCAGGAAGATCCCCTATAAGGCTTTTACAACTTTAACAGAACAGGGACCAGGGGCCTGTTGGAGAACCGGGGAATAGATTAAAAGTGAATGAGCCCCAAGAGGGTAGTGGCCGTTGGCCCCAGACCAGTGGTACAGCCTGGGAGGCAGAGCTGGAGACCCAGCCTCTGGACACCTGCCCGCCCCCCACTGCCATGTTCACTTCGAAAGCGGGGCGGGGGGCTGCAGGGTCCAGCAGACAGTGGGCGTGCAGGTGTCTGCTGGATGAACGAAAATATTCTAACGGGAACCAGACACCAGGCAGTTTGAAAAAAAAATCTGAAAAAAGGAAAAATATCTATTTTTAAAAACCAGTTCAGGCTAAAAGAACTTTTCCATTGAGTGGCCTCTGATTACTATTAATACCAGCGTCTGAGTTGGCAGAAGCCGTCTGCTGTCAGGGTGGCTCCCATAGCACAGTGACAGGGTCTCAGAAAGGTGTGGGACAAAGTCTATAAGCAACTGGACCTAGACTTTCTCTTGACCTCCTGTTCAGATCCTTCTCTCCAGAGATGTCCTGAAAATGCATCTCTGAAGGATCTTTGACCATCACTCCCGGTGAGACGCATCCCCTGGAGCTGATGACCCTCAGCCCCAGTGGGCTGAACCTCACCCTTCACTGAGATGACGGAAGGGGACGCATCCCAGTAGACATCGGTGCGGCGACACGTGAGTCCAAATCACCCACGCAAAAAATTCCAGAGTGCCTATTTCCGGTTTTAAAATGACAACCATGATTCTCAGGGGAAAGCACTGGGAAAGTGCCAAACCCATGCTTTGCATAAATTAAGAGAAAAAGTACAAGAAATCCAAGTAGAAGCTAATTCTACAGGCAGAACAGCTTCAAAACTAGAACTTAATTGCAACTGTATTTGTATTTCTAACGAGGGGGGAGGATGTGATAAATTACCTTCAAATATTTTAGGCTTTTCCCGCATGGTAAACACAGGACAAGAAACACCTAAGGCATTGTAGAAGAGCCACCACTTGCCCTTTGGCTCAGGTTGCTTTCCAGGGGTCGCTGGAGGGTGGTGGGGCCCTTCTCTCGGGAACCACGTCCCTTCGTGTCCCTATCACTGGGGGCCTCTCAGCCTCCAGCCACCAGGCCTGTGTTTTAACTCTCCTAAGTAACATCCTGGCCCAGAGCTTCTAGCAATCTGCAATCCATTCTTCAAACCCCATGGAGATTTCTTCCCCAAATTCAAATCTGGTTCTGCCTGAACCCATTCACCCCGGGGCATGCTACCCTCCATATGCACGGAATGGCAACAAGGCAACAAGGCGCACCTCAGGCAGGTGCGCCCCCCCCCCCCCCCCGCCACCTCAGGGAATGTGAAGGTGAGCAGTGGAATCCACAAGGATTTGAAGAGAAACTGGAAACGCAGGTTTTTATTGGAAATCTCATGTGCTTTATAAACACTGGCTCAGCTTTAAAATTCTGGCTATAAAATATCAGCCCTGGGAAAAGCAGCTGGCTGCCTCCCTCCGGCTTGGCAAATTCAAATGTTCTGACCAAGAGAAGCCCTGCAGTGGGGCCTGGTGTGGATGCTCCCACAGGGTGCAGCCCACAGAGAACACGGGTCTGCTTCCTTCACCACATGGACTTCAAGGTCACAGAAAAGTTCACTGCTCTAACCACAAGGTCAAGAGTCCTCGCGCTGTCCACACGACCTAGGCTGTAGCTCAAGATTACGAAAATAAGTAGCAGACTACATTAACAGGTATGTAAGCCCATTCCTATCCACCTTCCCTTGGTGCGCGTGGGGTGGGGCGCAGTTTCTTCCAAGCTGTCCCACCCATGGTGTATATTCTGTTTTCTGTGCCACATATGGGCTTCAGGCATCACGAAACTTACTAAAACAGGTAAAAGCCGCAAGGGGAAATATTTTTAAACAAAATAGTTTGGTTAGTTTAAAAAAATAATATTCTGTTCTTTCACTTTTCAACTCAGAGGCTTGAGATTCTGGCTGGACGGATAGATCTTGAGGTTCAGAACCAGCAGCTCTTGGCTCCTTTCGGCCAGAAGGCTGGGCTGGATGTAGGCAGGCGAGTGGCTGCGCGGGAGGCTGTCTCAGGACCCAGCAGGTCGAGGTCTGGGACAGGCATGCCCGGCATCCGTGCTATGCGCACTCCCTGGCCTGACCTTGAACAACAGTCACAGGCACGGCGCATTCCGATCGTGAGCACTGTCAAGCGGACAGGTGTGTAAATAGCAACAGGTGTCTCTGCACCTGCACGCTCTACCCAAAATGAAAACACCTGTGAAAGGAACCCGCACAGAACCACGAGCCTTACCTCTTTCTGCTGCCGCTCCAGCTCCTTCATTCGGATCTCCCGAGCCTCGGCACGGGCCGCACGCTTCGCCGCCAGCCTTGCCTCCGCCTGAAACACACAGGGGATTTTATTAGCAGACGGATCAGTGGCTCCTTTCGTGTGAATGATGAGGCCGTTAGTAAGAGTCTTTGTTTGGCGTTTAATAAATACACCGTAACACATCACAGACTCATACGAGTTAAAGGTCAGCAGGAATGACGGTAGCAGTCGTACAGACAATAAGGATCACTACCGTTTACAGAGCCCTTACTAAATGCCAAGTAGGCATGGATGCTGTTGTTGTTTATAAAAGACTTTATTTACTTATTTGAAAGGGAGAGAACGAGCAGGAGAAAGGGGCAGAGGGAGAAGGAGAAGCCAATTCCCAACTGATCAGGGAGCCCGACATGTGACAATCCCATGACCTGAGAGCATGACCCTAGCTGAAGGCAGATGCTCAACCGACTGAGCCCCCCAGGCTCCCCTAAGTGGGCACAGCTCTAAGGACCTTATAAATATTGTGCCACATACACCTTACAACAACCCTCTTAGGTAGATATTATTACCATCCCCAGTTTATAGAGGAGAGAACTATGGCAAAGAGAGGGCATGTAACTTGACCAAGGTCACACAGCCTCCCAGTGGCAGGGCTGGGTGCGTGCCTTCCTCTGGAGCTATGACAGACTACTGCGTAGAGCAAAGCATCAGAGCTGGGCAGGACCGTCCCTTTTACAAAGCAGGAAGTGGATGCCTAGAGAGGCTGTTGGACCTGTCCCTGACACTACATTCCAGAACTCCTGTCTAGTCACCTCTCAGGACACCCTGCTGCCCTCTGCTTCCTCTCCAACATCCACAGTGCCAGGAAGCTCGTCTTTCCTCAAGACAAGACCAGAGCAGGATGGTCGGTGGGTCCTAGCTGTTGGAAGCATTACATGAAAACAAGACAAAACAAAACAGTTTCCATGTAACTATTTATCAACTTGGATAGCTATTTAGCCAAACTGTACTGAAGACCATTAAAACTCTAGACCAGGGCTGACTTGCGCCCTTGAACCTGCCACTCACACTGCTTCCCACTCCACAGATCTGTCCATTCACTGTTTCAGGGGTACAGCAAACGGCTCCGTGAGGACGTGGCGCACATGCACCAGGATTTGGGTTTTCCGGTGTCAAGCAAATTCCACCTTCTTTCCACTTGGTTTCTTTGGGGGAATGAATATACTTGTAATTCTTCCACTGACAATTCTGTTGATAGCTTTAGGTGTTAAAGCAGGGCCGGGAGAGGCAGCCAGAGTTCTTCTGGTGTGGCCAGTGGGCCAGCAAACAGGAGGTGGCCCAGGTGTCATCATCCAGCCTGTCCCGAAGGACCAGGCTCCCATCAGCACGGTGGATCCCAGTGTCGAGGACGCCCGTGTCCTCCATGCCACACTGGTAACTGACTCACAAATTTATCTTGTCTGAATTCGAATCTGGGTTGAAAACTGACCTTAGCTCATCTGTCAGAGACTGGCTGGTGTGTGGCCTTATAAGGAATTTCTTCTGTAACTTGGTTCATTCG
This sequence comes from Mustela lutreola, assembly GCF_030435805.1. Lineage (NCBI taxonomy): Eukaryota > Metazoa > Chordata > Mammalia > Carnivora > Mustelidae > Mustela > Mustela lutreola. Next base: position 167,210,258 of record NC_081292.1, read on the forward strand.
TGTGGTTCCTCTATCAACCCAAGCCCAGGTCCCTCAAGTCGGGGGTGGTGGTGGGATCAAATTTCACAACTGCTTCAGTACATTGATACCTTGGCACCATTTTCAATTTTCTAAACCATGCTACACCGTGGAGGGGGCCACTCAGGGTCTAAAAAGATCCAGCAGAGTTCGGGGGAAGGGAGGGGAAGGCTTGTGTGACTGACACCCGGCCACGCTGAAATGCTACGGTAGCTTGGCTGGGTCAGCAAGAGGACTAGGTTCACTCTGAGTGCAGCCTGCCTACCTGCTTGCCTTGCTGCGGGGAGGCCCGGCCCCTGCCTGCTGGCTCCGGGTCTGTGTCTGTGCCGGTACAGCCCAGGCCGCCAGAGCCACCAGCTTGGAACCAGGCCTGGAGGCAGAAGGGGAAGGGAGAAGGGAGGGCATGCAGGAGGGTGAAGGGGAGGGGCGGAGCAGGAATGTGAGAGACAGGAAAAGAGAAGAAGGGAGGGCTGCGGGGGGGGGGGGGCACAGGCAGAGAGGAGGGTGGCAGTCCGATTCTCAGGGGTCCCCAAGATTCCTGCCCTGGTGTACTTGCTCCACAAAATCCTCTCCCCTTGAGCATGGGCAGCACCGTGAGTGGGAGTGATGCCGCTCCTGTGACTGGAGCTGGGGTGATATCTCAAGGCCAAAGAAACACAAAAATAATTACGGTCTCTCGTCAGCTGACTTAATCAAAAGATAGATGATCCTAGGTGGGCATCACCTAATCAGGTGAGCCCTTTAAAAGAGGATCAGGAAGTCAGACTCTCCTGCCGGCAGCAAGAGATAAGACAAAGAGGTGGGGTCTGGTGTCACAGGGCTAGTGTCTCTGACCTGGGGGGAGTCTGAACTGCATACACCCATCCCGTCCCCCACTGCTTTCCTGTAGCTCTGCTTGGGACTGGACCAACGATCCCTGAGGAGACCATCTCTCAGGGAGACCATCTCGGTGAACACGCAGTCCCTGACCCCTGGTGTGACCTCCCACCAGACAGGCAGGCTTCCAAAACAACAGCCCATCGGACCACACAGACTACATCTCAGCTACCCCGTGGGCCTCCCTCCACCCTGGAAGTGGCTCCCATCTTGGCCCACACACTCCTATGGTCCTCAGGTCCAATCCAGAAAGTCTGTCCTGGTCATGAGGACAATGGCACCAACAGACTAAAACCCACCAGAGCTCTGGATCTGAGGGACCCAGGCCTGGATGATAAAGGAATGGTGGGAATGAACCAAGTCACAGGGTAAGTTCCTTATGAAGCTGTATCAGCTGTAGTCACTTGACCTTCAGTTCCAATTCAGAAAAGGGCTAAACTTCTCAGGCAGTACGATTTCGAATCGTTGTGATTGCTGCCTTGTGAAACACCTTCCTCTCAGGGTTCGCATGGGACTCACACCCGGGAAGCGAGACGCCTGTCACATAGGAAGTGGTAAAAATCATGTTCTCTTCTGTGAATCCAACTAATTAAACACCAACAGACACAGGTGTCGACATTTAAACAGGTCTAGATACCTCTGCATGACCAACTTCATGAGCACACAACTGTGACCAGCATCACAAGCCTGGTCCTGGCCCGAGAGGCCTGAATGAAAGACTAGATAGAGAGTCTGACGACACAATTTAGCCTGAAACACTGATGTTACCAAGAACATGAAAGAGCCCAACCCAGAGCCTAAGAGACCGAGATCCCCCAAGCGATCCCTGTGAAGTCACCAGAAAGAAATATGATATGATCAAGTCATGAAGAAAACAAAAGAATACAAAATAGCTCTGGTCCACCACGGTGATAAGCAAACAGGAATTCATTCCCCACAGCATTTCCTGGGACGCCAGTACTGCCCTCCCATTGCCTCAGGCCAGGCAAGGGTTCTTGGGTTCCCCCCATGCCTTGGGCCAGTGCTTCTGTGTGCAGGACAAACCCATCACCACCTGCCACCTTTGTGAACTATAAACTCACTCTTGAGGTCACAGCTATGTCACAGTTTGTAGGAGAGTTTCCAAATGCTTACTTTCACTTCTGCACTTAGCTGGTGGGGAGGGACAGCAGCTACTGGTGATGGCCAGCCCAGGCCCACCCAACCTTGCACCACCTTCAGACCCGGCCAGGGAAGGACTTGTGGCTGTTGGTGTGGGTCCCCGGTCTCTGGAGGAGACAGCCAGGGCTGGGGAGTTGGAATGTGGGACAAGCTGGAGGAGCCAGAGAGCCTGGGACATGGGCCCTAGCTTCAGCCCCTGTATCTTCTGGAACCTTATCTTGAAGGAATGTGAAACCACTGGAGGGTTTTACAAAGGGACATGGAGGGGCTGACCTCTGTTTGAGAACTAGCGCTCTGGCTGCTATGTGGGGAATGGGAAGGGACTGAGGAGGCAGTAGGGAATCTAGGAGGTGGGCAGAGGTTGCTTTGAGCCAGCAACCCTGTGAACCTCAACAGGTGGGATGAAGCAAAGCGGGGTGGCCAGAGGGCATTGGCAGGGTGCCAGGAGCCTAGGGTCCCAAGCCCGTGTGTGCCAGCAGCCAGAGAACCCTGGTGAAGAAACCCCACGTGCCATACCCGATGCTTGTGACACACAGGGTGCTTCCCCAAACCTGGACGGGACATCCTGCCTGCTGACCCCAGCTCACCCCCCCAGGGCCTGTGTGGGGCTCAGAGTCGGGGAGTGCCGTCACTTCAATTCCCCTAAACTCCCCAACTCAAGAAAGAGGGTGATGGTCCATCGAAACTGGAAGGATGGAAAGGGGTGGGTTTGTGGGATGTAAGACAGAAAGTCAAAAGGCACAGGGATTCAGAAAAGCAAGCTTGGAATACAAGACCGCGCACCCTGCCCAGCAAGCAGTCCGCTGCCTCGTTGTTCAGCTCCCATGTTGCTCCTGGGATGCTCCCCGATGGACCTGTGACCAAGCTCATTCTGTGACCTCAGGGCACCTCCCGGGACGGCAGCAGGGCAAGCTGGCTTGGCCCTTTCTCCCAGTTCTGGAATGCCCCCTTCCCTTTCTACAAGAGCTGACAGGAGACGGGCATCAAGCCCTCAGCATCTGCCTTCAAGGGCTCCAGGAAAGGCAGAGCTCTGGGCCGTAAGCCTCCTCCTGCTCCCCACGTCTTTGTTGAGATACATACTAAAAAATATTTAAGATGAAATAGTATGATTGCCATCAGATTTGCCTTCTAATAAGTAGGGGGGAGGGGGAAGGAGGGGTCTGAAGGGATGTAAGCTGACAGCTGCCGGGCTGGCTGGTGGGCCTTCTATCACAGTGTGCACCCCCCCCTCCCCAGAGCATCAGCACACCTGGGAAGAGTTAGAGATGCAGAATCACCTCCCACCCCCAGGCCCTCCCAGTCAGAGCCTCTGGGATGGAGTCCAGCCTGCTGGGCTTCAACATGCTCCCAGTGTGTCTGTGTGTGTTGGCGGGGGCGGGGTGGTGCTGACGCTCGCTCAAGTGTGGGGAACTCTGTCTTCTGTTAACCCATCTGTGTTTGGGTATGTTTGACATTTTTCATAATAAATAGGAAATTTTTAAAAGGGAGGGTAAAAGGGGGAGGCAGGGAGAGAGAGAAAGAGAGGAAGGAAAGGACAGAGCCCCCAAACCAAAACCATGCTCAGGGCTGCTAAGGTGTCCAGGGGTGTTGCTAGAAACCCCTACAGGGCTGCCGCCTCCCCCAGCCACACCCCCAGCTCCCCCACAGCTTCCCCACAGCTGCCCCCCCGCTGCTCCCCCAGCCACACCCCAGCAGGCCTCTCCAGGGTCTGGGGAGGAGCCGATCCAGCCAGGCTCCAGGCCAGAATGCAGTGTCCTTTCCCCTAACAGGCCAGCCTCACCCTTCCCCCAGAGACCCCCCACCCTGGCCTCGAACCCCGCAAATGGTGCTTCAGAGACATTGGGCTTTAAAGCAAGGGGCCCTCTGATGATGGAGACAGTTGGGAAGAGAAGCCCCCACTCATCACCACCAGATTCTCCCGAGAAGAATTCTAAAAAGCGGAACCACTGACTCCACAGAGCCCCTGTTACAACTGACCCTAGATAGATAGGACAGCTCTCAGACGCAGGGGCGTCGTGTATGCCATGGGAGACACTGTGGACACACACAGCAGCAAGGGCCTGATCCCCAGAGCCTCCTCTCCAACGGCTCATGCACCCTCACTCTCCCAGCAGGGCCTCTGACGGGGGATGTGTCTCCCCCACAAACCCTGTCTCCGCAGTGCAGCTCTAAGGTGTCTATATCCTTCCTGTGGCTCCTACCCATTTAACTACCTTGAGGACTCCATGGGCTGGCCATCAAAGAACAGGCAGGTGATAAACACCAGCAGGACAGGAGTTTCAGGAGCAGGATCTGCTGCTGTGGGAGGAAGACACGGTCACTTCCTGGAGAGCCTGGTGTGGCCTTGGGTCACTGGCTCTGGGTCCGGGTCCTCAGCTTCCATACTCTCCAGGGATTCCGGCAGGGTGTGGAGCCCTATACCCCGAGCCCGCACATCCTATGATCCCAGAAAATGTTTTTATTCTGCTCAGCCACTCTGCAGTTGCCCCCAGTGGTTCCAGAACTCTACCTGGAAGCTAGAAGGGGAGTATGAGTCCTGACTTGGGGGTGATTCTTGACAAACGTGACTGAGAGGCACTCTTGTCACTTCCTACAGTGAGGTCTGGGGGCTGGAAGGGCACCAGGAGGAGGGCTCTGGAAGTCAGCGGCCACCTGTCACGACAGGACACAGAGCCCAAAGTAGGCTCACACGCACTGCTGGAGTGCCCACCATGGCGGGCCGTGCCCTGTGACCAGGCATGCAGCCATTTGAGTACAGGTGTTTGGGAGGAGGCTGTCCCCACACATTAAGACCACTGCTGGGGGCCACGGAGAGAGTCCACCTCTGAGCCGTGGCCACACCTCAGGGACCCCAGGGGCCGGCACCTCTTTGTTCCATTTGCTCAGATGTAACATGGAAATGAGCCACACGGGCTGTTCAGAAACACAAGCGATCTGGTGGCTGTAAAGTGTTCTAGAATTAGGAGGAAAGTTTTACTATTGATTGTACACATTCCTTTTAGCTTTTAGGTTTAGAATCAAGCAGAACTGAAAAACCAGACTATTTTCCCAGGCCGCATTGTCTAACCAGAGCTCATAAGCTCTCAGGGAAAGGTTCGCTCACGGGAAGGTAGGAGGAGTCTCATGCAGCTGAAGCCTGAAGCAGTGACAAAGAAGCAATTTTGTTTGGAAACAAGCAGAACCTTCTGCCCCTTGAGATCTGGCCCCAGGCTGACAAAGGCTCAGGAATCCTGCTGGGGGCAAACTGGAAACCTCCGAATCGCTGGAGGCCGTGGACACAGGCCCACAGGAAAGCCCCTTAGGACGCACTGCCTAGCTCTCGTCTGGACTGGACGGCTGTGCAGGGTAACCACAAGGCTGGCACAGAGTCCCTGCCCAGAGTGGCCTTTGCCACAGGAAGTGGCGACAGCCAGCTTGTATTCTAGGTACGTCCCCAACCCCTTGTGTGCGGCAGCTTCTCAAGACGGGCTGCTGGTCCAAGCAGCCTAGTGCAACGGGGGACACTAACGGGAAGGGGAGCGCATGAGCCAGCAGCTCACCAACAGTGGCTCATGCTGTCTCTGTAGCCGGCACCCACCACCCCTTGTTCCTCGGCTGCCATGTGCACTTCACGCTCCTCTTTATAAAACCCTGGCCTACAAGATTACTGTATATCCCCCCAGTGGCTTTATGGCCACACCTGTGAGTACAGTCACCACAAAGGGAAGGTACTTTGAAATTGCAGGTGCTGATGGGAGACAGGAACAACACTTCAGAGGGCATTTTGGGAGTCTAGGGGGCACTGAAGGCATCACGGTGACTGAAGGCAGGACACAGCAGGCCAACCATCCTGCCTTCAGACAGGCCTGCTCAGTGAAGAACCTTCCCACTAACGACTCAGATGGAGAGAAGAAACCACCTCATAATTTCCTGATCTACAAACTGATTCCAATGTACGCATAAAATCAAAATACAATTCGCGCCATGTAAGATACACTGGCTGTTTCAGGAATGCAATCAGCATTGAGGAAAGATGACTTGGCTGTGTTCAGAACTTCCTCAAGAGTCAGGGACCACTTGGGAATGTCAAGGCACCCACAGCCCCAAGCTGTGTGGCATCTGGGTCTCAGCACCACAGGCCTGCATCGGTCTGTGTTCACAGCTACGGCTCAGGGCATCGTTGGCTCTCCGGAGACGGCTCCCTTGGTCTTCTGGTGCACCGGGGCTAGAGCCTTTCTCTATCGAAACCCATGTTCTCCTAGGGCAATCTACCTTTGTTTTATCTCTTTTCAGTGCAACAGCTGAAACACTGTATTGACTTGACATCACATGTCCCAGCAGATTCTACCACATATGAATTTCATTTCAGGTTAGCAATGAGAATGTTAAAAACTTGTTACAAAAAGGGGGCCTGGGTCCGACAGGGTTGAGAACCACAGCTTTGAAAGTGCAGAATGGGACAGGGGAGCTGAGCCTCTCTACAGCTCAGCCTCTCGGTCCAAACAGTCCGGCCACAGGTCAAGGGCACAGGGCTGGGAGCCGCTGCGTGAGCCACGGACTAAACATGACACGCTTTGTCCATCTTACTTGAAGGTTTGGAAAACAGAAAGTTAAAGACTACAGCATAGGAGCGCCTGGGTGGCTCAGTCAGTTGAGCGTCCGACTCTTGATTTCAGTTCAGGTCATAATCTCTGGGTTATGGGATCGAGCCCCCATGTCGGGCTTTGTGTTGGGGTGGGTGGTGAATTCTGCTTGGAATTCTTTCCCTCTGCCCTTCTCCCTGCTCACTCTCGTTCTCTCGGTCTCTCTCTCAAATAAATAAATAAATAAATAAACAAACAAACATATATATGTGTGTGTGTGTGTGTGTGTGTATATATATATATATTTAAACAGACTAAAGTAACTAGTTATCTAAAACACCAAGTTGCCACCAAAGCCAACTCCAGTGAGTTCTGGAATAGAATGTAAAATTACTAAGGAATTTTATGATAAAACACCAGCCTTCAGAGAGACCTCTATTTTGCAAGATTAGGCCATGGGCCTCCAGGAGCCCAGACCAGGGCACCTGGTGTTAAAGCCCAGAGCATCGGGCACCCCCTCTCCGCAGGCTGGGTCACAACGCTCCAGGTCTCTGCAGACGGAGATCAACCAGGGAGGGGCCTCAACACCCACTCGGGTTCTGGGTCTACCCTTCACCACTTATGTGGGCTCTGACAAACTACACCACCTTCTTTGTTGTTGGTGGTGGTGTGTTAATCATGCAATATTTATTTATCTATATCTGATTTCATTATCTTATCTCCAGAGTAATTAACATACCATGTTATGTTAGTTTCGGGTGTACAATACAGTGATTCAATAGCTCCATGCATTACTCAGTTCTCATCATGGTAAATGTGTTCCTTCATCCTCATCACTGATCTCCACACCCCGCAAAGCCACTCCTCTCTGGTGACCATCAGTGTGTTCTCTATAATTAACAGTCTGTCTTTTGGACACTGCATCACTCTTGGATGCTAGCTCTCATCACAGGGAACGGGGGAACCAGGCTAAGCGATCTCCGGGAGTTTCCTTCACTTCTAAAATGTTGTATCTCTACACCAGACGTGAACTGTTTCTACAGTGAGACTGTCAGTTCTCTTTCCCCATTTTGCTACTAGAAATCTCCTGACTTTGCTTTTCTGAATAATGAATTTTTAAAAAAAAAAAAAAACTCCCCATATGCCAAAATAACAAACTGGCCCTATTCAGAAAAAATATTATTCATGTTACTTTATAGAAAGCAGCGACTGGTATCATTCACCTTAAACTTTACAAAGTAACATTTACCCAGTGAAACTTCCCAGCACTATCTTCAATTTAGCAACTACTGCTATACTGATGGGGGCAAATGAACATGTTGCACAGTGTCCTCCACACGGATACATTTCTCCTCTTGCTGTTTACATCTTTCACATTTTTTTCTGAGCTGAGAGAAGGCCCACATTTCCTTCAATAGCCTCAATGAGCTTGAATGACAAAGGAAAGCAAGAGAGAGTGACAAATAACCATGTGTGACCGACAGGGGAGAGCATCTTGGCCCCATTTGTGCGGCTGGGCCTCCAGGTGACAGATGCTCTCTGGTCAATTCATCTGGGCCCCCCTCCTTTCCCCTTAACCTGCTCTACTCACAGTCTTCCCTGCAAACCCCACATTTTTTTTAAGGTGTCACAAAAACAGACATCGTTCCTTCTCAGAATAGGGCTGGACACTCCAGAGCTTTCCTTTATCAGGCAGCACATGACTATTTACTACATGGCCTCTATTCGAGCGCTACTCCTAGAACAAGCCAGGAGAGAAACAGAGGCCACCCTTCCATCCTTCCTTCCTCCCTCTCTCTTTTAAGATTTTATTTATCTGTTTGAGAAAGAGAGAGAGTGAGAGAGAGCATGTGTGGCAGTGGCAGAGAAGGAGAGAAGGAGGCTCTCCGGAGCAGGGAGCCTGGTGTGGGACTCAATCCTAGGACCCTGGGACCACGACCGACCAGAGCTGAAGGCAGACGTTTAACTGACTGAGCCACCCGGGTGCCCCCAGAGGGATCATTTCAATTCTCAGTGAGCTTGTCTGTCTGGGTGGGGTGGGGTAGAGCCGCACAGCACCCAGGAAGGAGGCTTCTGTGGGATGCTGACATACGTAGCACTTACAAAGTTGGTGTGGTGTGAAAATAGAAAAACAGAAATTTCTGTGGCTGTCTTTCAGTTTTACTCTTTTTTTCCTTATTTAGAAAAATAAAGTCCACTGAAATTTCTTTTGTCTGGGGTGCCTGCATGGCTCAGTTGCTTAAGCGTCTCTCTTCCCAGGGTGGGGTCCTGGGATGGAGCCCCTGGTGGGCTCCCTGCTCAGTGGGGAGTCTGTTTCTCCCTCTGCCTCTGCTGCTCCCCTGCTTGATGCCCTCACTCGCTCTCTCTCAATGAATAAATAAAAAATCTCTTTTTAAAAAGACTTTATTTATTCATTTGAGAGAGTGAAGAGAGATAGAAGAGCACACAATCTGAGGTGGTGGGAGGGTGCTGGATGGCGGCAGAGGGAGAGGGAGAAGCAAACTCCCGCTGAGCAGGGAGCCTGATGTGGGGCTCAATTGGGGACTCTGAGACTATGACCTGTGCTGAAGGCAGACGCTTAACCAAACTGAGTCAAGCATGTACCCCAATAAACAAAAAAATTAAAAAAAAATTTTTTTAAAGAAAGTTCTTTTGTCGAAAAACTACCAGAGAAAAAAAGGAAATGTTCAATAAAACGAAGATGTATCATTATGCATTTGGGGCAAGGCCATGTGCCCTAAGAGGCTGCCTTAGCAACCAGAAACGCTTCTCCTTATGCTGGGGTTGTGACACCCCAGAGGCTGCAAAGAGAAGCTCACAGCAGCCACACAGCAGCAGCCGCTGGCCACACCCTCGGTGAAGGACTGTATACAGTGGCGACAGTTATCAGCACCAGCTCTGAATTAGCAGGCCTGTGTCTGAGCCGGCTCTACCACCTGCTAGCTGGGTGTACTCGGGAAAGTCCTCTGACGCTCTGAGCCTCAGTTTCCCCTTTATCTGTACATGGAGATAACCAAACAAGGTTCTGGCAAGGGCTAGGAAAGCTGTCTACAGAAACCATTTAACAGGGCTGACCCTGCAGGTGTCTGGGGATGCTACCTGTTGTTAATGCTTAACTCATCATCCTCTACCTTCTGTAGCCGCTAGGGACCCAGCCCTGTGAATTTAGCTCAGATGGGGTTTAAAGGCACAGGGAGAAGACAAGCAAGCTGAGGCACCCACCAGGAGAACAGGCCTGGGGGGAATTTCAGAGCAGGGAGAGGAGGTCCCAGCCCACACCAAAAGGCCACTCTATTTCTCTCCCCCTTGGAAGATGACACACCCACTTGCCACAAAATAAAAAAGATGTGAGGATCAGAAATGAGGTTGCTTTGAGAAGGCTGATTACACAAACATACAAATGAAACATTTTGGTTACAATTAAAAGTCCTCATTAAATTAAGATAAATGACTTTCCTACTACAAAGTCGTTAGGCTTTTCCACTCAAGGCAAAACCACTTACATGACTTTAAAATTGTCAGGTTACCGTATTAAAGAGAAAACCACTTGAGCTCCGGCCTTCGCCCTAATGAACGGATGAGTCTCAGAATACACATTTGTGTTGTTGCTGGTTTTGTTGTTTATTTATTCTGGAATTTGGCCAGGGGAAGGGGATTTCAGTCGTGGCCTCAATCAATCCATGGCAATTTGGAATATTACATCACAGAGAGAATCAAGATAATGCCTTGTTTCACAAACATGGAAAAAGAAGCTAATATAATTTTATCTAGAAAGTCTAAATAATGAAAATTCAGTAAATCCATTTCATGAAAATGAGCTTCTTTATTAAAAAACAAAAACTAAAACTAAGATTTTGGTGGCCCAAAGAAAAGCTGTGGGTAATAAAAAAAAAAATCCTCTGCTCCCTACCCAGTCTCCAACCTGTAGCGGGTGAGTAACAGGCTTATCTTGATAACAGGTTAGTGATTTGAACCTTGTGGCCTCTGAGATTCCAAGATGAATGCTTTTAAATATGAACAGATACTTGGAAACCCTGAGTAACTAGTCATAAACAATGCCTCTGCTGAGTCACATAGCCTGATTTTTCAAGGATAACAAATTCCTCCTGAACATTGCCTTTTGAGGAGCAAACTTGTTGCACCAGCATTTGCCCTCACAACTCTGTAGAAGCTAGATAAGGACCTCTAATCAGGTAAGACTCCAATCAACATTACCTGAAAACAGCTCAGCGACTATAAATAACTTGATTTCCTGTGCTCAGTGTAAGTGGCAGTTGCGACTGAAGGGTTTTCGTGTGTGTGTGTGTGTGTGTGTGTGTTTTGTTTTTTGTTTTTTTTTAATTTGTGAAGGAGGCTTCTGCTATGTTGTATTAGCTCCAGCTGAAGAGAAAGTAACTCTTAAAGCAAAAGGGAAATTTAGTCTCATCTCTGCCCTAGGGGGACACTCTTAATCCTATGAGAAAAGACCTTACTTCACTATTTTTGTATCTTAACTGCTTGGGAAAGTGACCCATCTAAAACAAGGCAGGTTTACAGGGCTCAAATCTCTGAGCCACGGCAGGTTTTATGACGTTCGTACTGACTGCACCCCCACACTGGGCAATGCGCCTACTTGCCAAGACCGGGAGACCTTGGGACAGGGACCCACAATGATGAGAGTTCGACCCAGGCAGGCTGTCCTCAGGACAGGACCGGTGGCTGGTGAGGGCTTAGTGCCAATCAGTTATGTCGAAAAAGACCAGAGGTGACACAACTGGTCATAAGCACGAGGAAGTTACAAAAGTGAAAGAAATGTATGGTTTCTACACTCACAGAGCTCCAGGGCCAGAGCTCACTGTTGTGTAAGGCACCCCCCCCCAACTGTTCACTCAGCACTTCCTTTTATTTATTTTTTATAATTCTATTTTTAAAAAAGATTTTATCGATTTCTTTGGCAAAGAGAGCACAAGCAGGGGGAGCGGCAGGCAGAGGGAGAGGGAAAAGCAGACTCCCTGCTGAGCAGGGAGCCTGACATGGGGCTTGATCCCAGGACCCCAAGATTATGACCTGAGCTAAAGGCAGATGCTTAACTGACTGGGCCTCCCAGTTGCCCCTCAGCACTTCCTTTTAACCAGACCTTTAACCTCATAAAAGGACTGAGTTTTACTTCTGTTTCCCAGGCCCCACTCTAAAATACTTTTTGCTACTATTCACTAAAAAAACAAAACAAAACAGAACTATAGGTTCACAATTTCTTCTTGGAAACCCCTGGGGCCAAACAGGTTTCAGAATTCAACATTTTTGGATTTTAGAAGGGTGATAGGTTGCATAGGCCCTGGAGTCTGTAATCACCAGAGTAATAGCCATCAACCAAGACATTCCCAGACTGCAGAGAAATGTGTGAATATTCACAATGAGAGGAACACAGATGGAAAACAGCCTCCCATCAGCCAGGGCAGGCCTTCCCGCAAAATGAATTCTGCCACAAACTTAAAAAAACAAAAACAACAAAACAAAAACAATTTTCAGTTTTGGGAGTTTACTGGGTCCTCGAATTGGGGATACAGCAGGGCACCTCAATCAAAGCCCAGTCCGGACTCTCCTGTGACTTATCTCCACACCTCCATGAAGAACGCTTCTCAACCAGATCCAATCCACGGATAAGGGTTACGGGAACCTGGCAGCCAGTGCCACGGAGAGCCCATGTTAGTTCTTCTCATTCCTCTGATGGCCTGTCCCTTCCGTTCCCACATCCTGATTCTCCATGTTTACTTTTTCTTCCATCAAGGGCTCCCTGCCCAGCTCTTGGTCCCTCGGAGCTCGACTCCTGCCCAGGGCTAACAGCACCCTGCTCTTGCCATCTATGGTTTGCCTGGGCGCCTCTGCAGAACACCAGCATCTCCCAGCAAGCTCCTCGTCCTTCCTTCTTCTGAGGGCCCTTCCCTGTGGTGATGCACAGATGTCTCCATGTGCTCCCAGGCCCCTAGACACCAGCCAGGTGAAGGGGTAGGAACCAGCTCCAAAGGTCTGGCTCATGGCAGGAACTTTAAACCAGGCCACAGAGGAAGCACACTAACCCAGACATTAAAAATATCCACCTGACAGTACTCAGCAAGGAAAGCAACCTTCAAGCGTGGATTCATCAAAGTCTATTTCTATGCTTCTCCCTGGCATTTACCAGGAAGCTCCCCAAGGTCAGGGCAGTCTTATTTATCTTGGATCCCCTGCAAATACCCAGTAGATGATTAATTTCTGCCTGATGAAGGAGTGATTGTGTCCGGCTCACACTTCTATCAAGGCTTCCAAAAAAAAAAAACTGGGTGAAGTGAAAATCCCATAGGGTCTCTGTGCATTACGGACCTCGTGGTTGTTTTTCAAAGTGCACCCTTTGGTCTTTATATATTTCCATCCGCAGTCAATCACAAGCTGCCTGAAAATGGGTAATTACAAACCTTCCCCATCTTACCCCCTGTCCAGTTTTTTTATTTTTTTAAGATTTTTATTCATTTATTTGATAGGCAGAGAGAGATCACAAGTAGGCAGAGAGGCAGGCAGAGAGAGAGGGGGAAGCAGGCTCCCCGCAGAGCAGAGAGCCCGATGTGGGGCTCGATCCCAGGACCCTGACATCATGACCTGAGCTGAAGGCAGAGGCTTAAACCACTGAGCCACCCAGGCGCGCCCACCCACCCCCGTCCAGTTTTAATGTCCAACTATCCTCACATACATGATCCCAGTCCTGGGTGGGTACTGAGCTGGATAATTGCAAAATCCCACTCATGGAGGATCCTGCCAAGCCCTGGAGACCCTAGGAGACCAGCCAAGGTGGATTTGGTGACCCGGGACCCTGGAGGTATTTGGAGCAATCAGGCTCTGCCCACTAGACCTAAAATCCAAAGCAGGATAAGTACTCCAAACTACCCAGGCCACTGGTGGTACCAGCCTCAGGGTGAAGGCACCGGCTTCGGGCACCAGTTCCCAGGTGCCATATATTGTGAAACACCAAATTAGCAGCTGCGACGGAAACTCTCGACCACGCGCTGGCTGGGCTGAGCCCGTCCCAGGCCGCCACTGCAGGGGCAGGGGAGCGACCGAGTTTCTTTCGGTCCTAGCGAGGGGCTGCTCGGTCCGCGACAACGAGTTTTCCGGCGTGCAGGGAGGACCACGCACACAGGGCAGCGAACGCACAGACAGCAGAGCCTGCTCCCGCCCGCGCATCCTCGCGTGGGGACGTTCACTGCAGGGAGTGCCGGCCACGCGGGGCACACCCCGCACTTCCCCAGGCACAGAGGGCAGCGGTGGAAGGTGCCCACTGCCCCTGGGGCCTCAGAACGGCAACCAGGAGCAAAGCGAAAGTTTCGACAACGTGTTTTTCTCTTACCAGTCTCTGAGCTTCTGGGCTCAGGCAGTCTATTTCCTTGTTCTGCGTGGCCGCGGGGTTGGTCATCCTGCCCAGCGATCGGTCCGCCTTCTCGAACAACCGGGGAAGGGACTCGCTAGAGTCGTCGGATCCGCTGGCCGGCAGGCTCTCAGCGCCGCCGCATGCCCGGGGTGGCGGGATTACTTGTTCCCGGAGACACAACGCTCTTCGCAACGGGGACTCGCCCTTCCCAGAGCAGGGGCGCGCCTCTGCCTTTCCCGGGCTCGGGCGCGGCTGGGGCGGGGCGCAGGTGGCTGGGGCGGGCGGGGCCGGGGGCGGGGGCACCCGGGGGCCGAGGAGCCAGGGCCGCCTCTCGAGCGTTCCGCCCCCCGGGGTCCCCCACCCAGCCGCCCGCGCGCTCCGCCCCCGGGGGTTCTCCCCCACCACCCTCCTCGAGCTCTCTCCCAATCCGGTGCGCCCCGTCCGGACCGCCCCGAGCTCCAGCTGCGCGGTTATCAATCACCGCCCAACCCCCTCCCGCAGACACCGGAAAGGCGGAGGTGGGGGGAAGGGAGGGGAAAGAAAAGACCACAGCCGGTCCGCCCACAACCCCGCCCTGGCTGCGCGCCCAAAGTCGGAGAAGGGCAAGTTGAGGGGCCTCGGGGAGAGGGGGCTCGCTGGAGCAGCCCACGCTTCGCAGGAGCCTGCTTGGGGAGGGGCCTGTGCTGGTCAGCGCGGCGGTAAGTCCTTTGGGGCGGGGCCTGAGCGGGGGCGGGGCGAACTGCCGCCCGGACCCCGCCCCCGGCCCGTCGGTGCCCAGCTCCCCGTGGGCTGCAGCCCCGCAACGTCCACCGAACTCCGGCCAGACTGAGCTTCTGCGTTGCAGCAATCTCCGCCCTAGCACAGCAGCACCTGCCGGCGGGGGTACCCCGTTAACGCGTAACCCCGAGAAGGGCCGGCTTCCAGAACCCCAAAACTGCGCCGCCTGCGCCCGCCTCCCGCTCCGGAAGCCGGCGCAGCAAAGAGCCGGGGTGCCAGCGGTTCGGCGTGGATCCGGGAGCTGCGCGTCCCGGGCGCGGCCGCGAGGACGGTGCGAGGCAGCGCCGAGCCGGGAGGAGCGGAGTCGCCCCCGCGCGGGGACCGGCCCCGGCCCCCCAGCACGCGCCTCCTCCAGCCGCAGGACACGCGTACCTCCTTCTTTAAAAGTCCAACGGGCAGAGGAACGCCACGTTTCCCGACTTCGCCGTGTGGTCTGGGGCAGATTTTTATGGAACACTAACCCGTCCTGGCCTGGCCCTGTGCCCGCGGTGCCTGCAACGTGACTGCGCGTCCTCCTCCTCCCCTGTCTTGACTTTGCCCTCCTACCCAGAAGCTCCTTCTCAAAAAGACCACCTCCCTGCCTCAAAACCCGAACTTTAAACAGAATGGTTTGGCCTAATTCTCTGCAAAGGCGGCTCCAGAAAACCTTGCGAGATCACAGATTCACATTTCGATGTTGCAGTACCCCAATTTCCCTACTCTGCCACCCTAATCCAATTCTCGCCAGCCTGTTAGCTCAAGACCTGTGCGCACAGACTTTCCCACTGTGGACAGGGCGCCCCTGAGCACAAGACTTTGGAGGAGGGCGCTCCTAAAGGAAGGGGTTAACTCAGAGGGTGGGCAGAGGAAGTCTTGGAGGACCGGACCTAGTTGAGAGAGTAGGGGCCACAGAATAGAGATGCCAAGTAGATGTCTGGAGTGACCCCCATGGGAGGAATTCACCAGGCTTTAAGGTGAACACATGCGGAGCCTTCCAAGCTTTGACGGATAGCATCGTTAGGTTTGCTAAAATAACTTTCAAAGCGATTGAAATGCTTACCTTTTAATACCTGTTTTCTTGCTATACCTCTTTTAAAATATGTTAGTGTATTACAATTCTTAATTCTTGGAAGTTAAATTCACTGGAGAAGATAATTTTAAACTCTTCTGCGTAAACAAGAACGGAACTTGCAGATTTTATAATGGAAAGCAATAATAATTTTAGTAGTAACTTCACAGATGAGAATGACAGACAATAAAATAGCCTTCTTTGAGACTTCAGTATAAATATTCCAGTCTAGGTAGGTGAATCCTGAGCTACTAGCCTTCCTAAACCCTGTAACCACATCTTCCAGAGCAGGGCACAGGGAACAGGCTTCATTTGCTAGAAGGCATCTGCATTTTCCCCAAGCCCCAGGCCACCATCCAATCTCTAGGTATCAGCTCCATTAAACCTCGCAGGGAAGGGGTTAAATGGACTCTGGAATTAAAGCACCTGGTTCAGGGACCCCTGGGTGGCTCAGTGGGTAAAGCATCTGACTCTTGATCTCGGCTCAGGTCCGGATCTCAGGGTCCTGGGATCTAGCCCAGCAGTGGGCTCTGCACTCAGCAGGGAGTCTGCTTGTCCTTCTCCATCTGCTTCCCCACCCCCAACACCCACCTCAAATAAATAAATAGAATCTTTTTTTTTTTTTAAGATTTTATTTATTTGACAGAGCAGAAGCAAGGGGAGCAGTAGGCAGAGGAAGAGAAAGAAGCAGACTCCCCACTGAGCAGGGAGCCTGACGTGGGAACTGATCCCAGGACCCTGGGATCATGACCTGAGCTACAGACAGGAAGCTCAACCAACTGAGGACTCCAGGAACCCCAATAAATGAAATCTTAAAAAAAAAAAAAAAAAAAAAAAGCACTTGGTCCAATTCCTGGTTCTGGCACTCTGTGGGATCTAGAGCTGGTTGCTTAGCCCTATGTCTCAAGCTTCATCTGAAAAACGCCAGTGGTAATGACAGGGCCCCCGAGTAGCACGTCCAGGTGTAGGGGAGGAGCACGGGCACCCATGCGCAGACCCCACTGAGCAGCCCTGCTAGAAATGGAGACCAACACTGCTGGCCAGCCACTCTCTTCCAAGACTCCCAGGCTCTCCTATCCTCCACTATATCAGGAAGGAAGTGGGACAACGACCGGTTCCAATGGCTGAGAAACGCAATGACCAGAGAAACCTCGGGAAGGGCTGGCTGCAGAAGCTGTGGGTGGCAAGAAACCATCAGGGAGTGAGAAGCAGCTAGCTGACTGCTTTTAGTTCTAGGAACAAACTAACGATACCAGCAATAAAACAATAATAGTTAGTGCCCAGGAGATTTCTTATTCCACAAAATGGTAGCCCATTAGAGAAACCTGCTGTTGTGACATCCTTCCGGATGGGAAGATGCTGTGCCTGAGTGTGTCTCAGTCCAGTCAGCCCTGTGAGATGGCCAAGCCTCAGAACCCTTCCCAGCCACAGGCAAGTGTCAAAGTCTGTCATAAGAAGAGCCCTGAATCCTGCTTCTTGGTGTTATCATATAGATCCTGGGGCCCAAGAAAAACATGTAAAGGGTCTATGTAATTGCCATCTGTTAATTTTGATGATACATGGGTCTCTAACGGAAAGGACCCCTCAATGAAGACCCTTCTGCAAACAGGCTTTTTTTTCTTTTTTTTTTTTTTTTAAACTCACAGCAAGGCCACTTATGAGGGATGATTAATTAGTAACTGGAACCTACAAACTTGTTTTTGGAAAGTTCACCAAGACATCATAGATGGGTGCAGCTGTGAAAAGTGACGTGCCTTAGAATGGGACACACTCCAAGACACATTTTCCCTGTGCTCACAGCTCAAAAGACAGCGTGGCACAGTAGTGGACACCCTTTCCCTTGAAGAAGACAGAAATAAACCCGCCTGAGAGTGTCAGGTGAGAAGGAGGACTTAGGAAGCCTGAGGTTTCCATCCTCAGGAAGGTTAGCAGGATAAACCCAGGGTGTCTTGGAGAGGGCTGAGTGGCATGGGGTGGGTGCTCAGGAACAGGACAGCCCTCCGCCTCGCCAGGGTTGGTGCTCCCCTGGGGTCCTCATATAAGGAGCTGTGAGGTTAAGGCCACTGGTTCACTTTCCCAGTTCTACCCCCTGTTGGTCAGGGTGCCCCTTGTAACAGGTCAACTGTGAGTTTCCCGCTCCTTCCCAGCTGCCAGGCCCAGGAGCTCTGTACAGAGGAGGTGCTGTGGGTTTTGTGAAAGCTCAGCATTGTCCTAGGCGTTCCTAGAAGCCACCAAGCTTGGGATCCTCTGTGCCCTCTCAACAAAAGTTAAATATCCAACATCTAAAAGAAGCAGTTCTCCAATGTACAACAAGATTATAGGCAGGGACTTAATTTCTTCAGGGACCCCTGAGAAAACCAAGGGTAAATAGAGCTGTCTTACTTAGTTCTGGGAACCTCAGAATCATAGCTAACCAACATGCCAGAACATTTAACCAGCGAGACCACACCCAAGCTTGGTTTACTCATCTCCATGGTGTTGGCCTGTTGCTGGATTCGAGCTTCGCCTCCTCCTGTGGTTTGGTTCGAAGTGCTAGAACCAGAGACAAACCCTTCCTGGGATCCTAGCAGAGAGCAGAGGGCAGACAGTGGGGGTGGGGGAGGCCCTCTCAACCTCCCCTTTGGTCAAATGACAGACACCGAGCCATTTTTCTAAGTCACGCCGTAACTGTTGTTTTCCATGAACATGAATCACTATTCATATTGATTACAACAAAATAAACAACTCCAAATACTTCTACAAACGATGAGCTTATTATTATTATTATTTAACTTTATCAGGGTCCTTTTGACTAATATTACAGAACGCCTCATGTTAAAAAGCTGTTTCATGAGATAATGACGCAGTCCTGGGCAGCCCCTTTCCACTTACAAAGCACTTTACACACAGAGGCCCATGAAGGTTGTGTAACTTGTCTGCAGACCCGAGTTGGAAGAGTGAGGCTGGGCTCACTAACCCAAGTCCCCACTACAAGTCTGAGACCTTAGGATAATGTGTATAGCCTTGTCCCCACTTCCAGACACCACCCAGGGGTCCCCACTTCCAGCCACCATTCAGGGGTCTTGACTGAAGAGAGAGTCAACAGACAGGCTAGGTGGTGCTCTCTGTGGTCCCCCCAGCCTTAGCCTGTACCAGTAAACCCGTCTTCCCCTCCAGGGATGCCCACAAAGCCACGTGCACACCCAGATCAATGTGCTAGCCAGCTCTGCCAAGAGGACTTAGGGCACTGGTCAGGGACATCTAGTGGAGGGCCAGACCCCACCTGGCATCAGCAGAGAAAGCTGCACCCCATGCAGCAGTGAACATAGCTCGTGGCCCAGACGGCCTCCTGTGGACAGAAGCGCCAGTGGCAAGAGTAGCTGAAAAGTAGACTGAGCTAGTTTCCTGCTGGGGCCCCACGGTGGCTCAGGTGGTTAGCCTTGGATCTTGGTTTCATTCCAGGTCATGATCTGAGGGTCATGAGATGGAGCCCCGCATCGTGCTCTGGCTGGGCATGGAAGCTGCTTGGGATTCTCTTTCTCCTTTTCCCTCTGCCTCTCTCCCGCCTGACTCACATGCTTTTTCTCTCTCTCTCTCTAATGCTTATGTATGTGTATATACAGCTTCTGTTTACCAGGTGCTTGCCTGTGCTGGATGAGAAAGAACCACATCCTTCATTCTCTCACCTCTCTGTGATGCGGCACTCACCCTCCCCTCCACTAGGAATGGATCCTTCCAGAATGGAAGGGCGTTCTTATCTTGGACCTCGGGGTAGTAGGGAAGAGGTGCTTCCTAAATGAAAGATGGCTTCGTGGATGGATGATTCTCCTGAGAAAATGGAGGATTTGGGGAGGTTATCGTTAACTCTCACTGATCTTAAGCGTTTTATATTTTTGTAGCATTTGGGAATAGAAACTCTCTCTTGAAAATGGAATGTCTTTTGGAATTTTTTAAAAAGATTTTATTTATTTATCTGGGGGGGGGGGGTAGAGTGAACACCAGCAGGGGAAGGCAGAGGGAGAAGAAGGCTCCCCGCTGAGCAGGGACCAACCCCCACCCCCACCCTGGGGCAATGCGGGACTCCATCCTAGGACCCTGGGGTCATGACCTGAGCTGAAGGTGGTGCCCCACCTGGAAGCCCCAGGAATTTTTTTTTTTTTTTTTTTTTTTAAATAACTACCTACTTACTCAGCAACTCACTAGATTTCTTTCAAACCATTTAGATTTTCTAAGGAAGGTGGCAAGTTTGAGTTTTGGTCACACGACCCCGGAAGTGGTGACAGAAAGCCCTAAGGAGGTGACCAGCCGGCCTGGCTGCGTCATCAGCCGGCGAGCTGGGTGAAAGTGCTGAGAACGTGGGAGCATGCACAGATGAGGAAAGAGACGAGGAGAGAAACGTGGGGCTCCTACACGGAGAAGTGAGAAGTGTGTCAGCAAGAAGCTGAGACAGACAGCGGAGGGGGTGGGTCAGAGAAACAAAGGGCGTCTCGCAAAAGCCACCGTTCGCCAGCTGCCCCAGAAGGCTTCCCCGGTGTTCACGAGCTTCCCAGATGAACATTCATGTTACATGAGGCAGATGGAGAGAAGAGAGGAGGGTTGAGGAAACTTAATTTGCGACTAGAAAAACATGGGCACGCTGTTGTTGAAATCCTACAGTTAAACGTTTTCAGCAGTTTGGGCAAGTGTGAGAAATGGAAGACGAAAGCCTAGTTCGGAAGGCGGGATGGGGGGAGGTCCGGGTAAGGGGGTTTATTCATTTGTCTCTTTTTAAGGATGGGAGGGACTTTGGAGGCTGAAAGGTAGGAGCCAAAGGAAAGGGGGGGAAATTGGGGTAGGGGTGGGGGTGGGACGTGGATGGAATTGGGGTTTGGGTCCTGATTCTGGGCTGCATGGAGCTGAGAGGACCACAAGGACCGTGGACCACGGAGCTGAGGGAGGAGCAAGGGCAGGAGGAACAGAAACTGATGGGCCTGGCACAGAGCTCCTGGGGCCCCACTGGCGGGAGGCCGTTTCTATTTTCTGAGCACAGAGCCCTTCCACGGAGCTCCAGAAAGCCCAACAATGCTGTCACAGGTAGAATCTGATCCACACTCGCCATAATTTCTAATTTATTATACTCTGGAATTAAGTTCATATCCAAGTGTCCAGGCCTAAGTCCATAGCAACCCTGGGGGGAAAATGTATCTGTTTTTCCATGCCATCCCTCAGAACTAGTGATCTGAGGCCAGACCAAGGACCTGAGAGATCACAGAAACATCTCCCATATATTATAACCAAGGAAACAGCCACATCCATCTGCAATGAAGTACCTCTTAGGAAAACTAGTTGTGTTTTTTGTGAGCACAACACACCACAAATATCAACTGATTATTCTCTAAACATATAGAAAATGAAACAACTAAAATTTACTACCTCTCAGCCATGTAGGCATAAGTTGTAAAAAATCCCCTAAGTTAACTCCATAACAAAGAAAAAGATGTATTTTTTTTTAATCTTTAAAGATTTTATTGATTTATTTGACAGAGAGAGAGAGAGAGATCACAAGTAGGTGGAGAGGCAGGCAGAGAGAGAGGAAATAGGCTCCCCACTGAGCAGGGAGCCCGATGCAGGGCTCAATCCCAGGACCCTAAGATCATGACCTGAGCTGAAGGCACATGCTTAACCCACTGAGCTACCCAGGCGTCCCCACAAAGATGTATCTTTATGTGCTCTCTGAATAGTCCATTTAAAATGCTTTTGCTCAGAATAAATAGTGACATGGAAAAGTAGGCTTTACTGTGCAGAACTGTGTTCCCTAGCTAACAGAACACCCCACCAATAAGAAATAAACCAAATGCTTCAATATATAATATATACTTAGGAACAGAAAATGGTGATTAAATACATGGAAGCAATGTTTTTTCTAGGTTCTCACTCATTTATTTGGTTTGGGCTTTAATCCTCTTGCCTATGAGTTTGACATTCCAGAAAAGATAGAATGTTCCTTACAGTCAAAGCCACGGAGCAAATTTTTACCCTCCAGAAATCAATCAGGCTACAGGTGTGATTAACAAATGTCATTCACAGAAAAGAAGTGTGGGGATCATAGGACTTTATGATGTGAATTTAAATGGTACCTACAGCAAACAGGGAAATTTAAGGCAGGTGAGATGAATTCAAAGGTTTCAAAATTAGGCACTCCTGCTAATAAGCCATTTGACTTGAAGACGACCTGACTTAAGGACAGATGAGAACATCACCACCTTCCACCCCCAAAGTACAGAAATTTCTGAAACAGCATCCCTAAAATCATCTAAGAAAAATTGAGACTAGTAACACCCTTCAGCATGGCTCTAGAAACACAGGCCCACAGCCTGCTATAAGGTTGTTCCCCTCTGTACCCGAGGCCCCAAAATACAGGGCCACGGTAAGTCATCAGCTGTTAGCCTCCAGAGAAGTACCAAATTATGAGCAACTTCTTCATCATCAATTTGTATGAACTGTGTATCTTTACAGAAGACTTTAACATAGAATCAAGAAGTCTTACCTCTGAAAAGTGAGAATTTTAGATGAAATTCAAGGGACGTTGGAGGAACAGCAAAGACCAGCAGTCTGGAGAGGCATGTTTGGCACAAGAGTGGAAATTCTGGAATAACTGGAGATCAAATAGCCACTCCTGACCACGTCATCTCCGAGTACCAGCAAAGAGGTCAATTAAAGACATCTTTATACCCAACATCTTGTGGGGCGGCTTTGACCCGCCTTTGAACAAGAAGAAGGCGTGGTTCTCTAAGCCCACTGAAGGTTTTCGAAATGCTTCTTCTGACCAGGAGGTTTGATTTTAGCTACTCAGATTATGTTGAAGCACCCTCCTCTCGTTCCCACTTCTGTGGAGGCATCCAGTATCAAATGTGGGATCAGACTTTATGAGGAGACTCTAATGTAAATAAGAAAGCTGGGTTTCTTAACCCCTATGCTAAGGACATTTTGGGCCAAATCATTCTTTGCTGGGACATCTGTCACGGAAGTTTAGCAGTGTCCTTGGCCTTTCCATCCTGCTTGTGACAACCCAGAATGTCTCCAGATATTGCCAAATGTCCCCTGGGTGGCAAAATGCCCCCAGGGGAGAAGCCCAGGTCTAGAGGGGCTTGTACCTTCATCAAAGGTGCCCAAGCTGTACAAGAACACTGACTTAACTTACACAGATAAGCCACGCTCCAATTCTTAGCTACCCATGCAAAGAAATATGGCAAGAATTGTTTCAACCTGTTGCTGGATACCTGTGGTCCTCTTTTTTTCTTTTAGTGAGAACTCAAAAGCAAAGCTAGTGGTTGTAGCAGGAAGAAAGTCAGCACCAGGTGTTGCGAGACAGGAGGTGGGGGCCACAGGGTGGGAAGTGGGGAGCTGAGATTTCAGACACAGTGTGGGCATGGCAAGGCCAAGGCCAAGGCCAAGGCAGTGATGGTGGAAGTAGACTAAAGTAAGAGCCTTGCAAGCAAGAAGGTCAGCGTATGGAGATTTGCTTCTTGGCCCATCTGGGTGGGTGAGTGCCGAGGAGTTGGGGCTGAGGGACCCCCAGCAGCGTGCACAGCCCACCTGGAGGCCCAGTGGTTCCTGCAGAAAGCCCTCAATCTCCAAAGCGGAGAGTGGAGGGGGTAGAGAATCGGGCTGGAATCCCTCTGCTGCTCATTAGTTTGCAGTTTCGGGGACTCCCATGACCCCTTTCAGCATCCTCTGTAAAATCGGATGGACACAGCCCCCCATAGGACGGCAAGGCACAGTGGGACCCCAGGCTGGCCACCAAGAGCTTGCAGCACATTCTGTCTGTTCTTCCAAAGTCCACAGACTATTTTTCCTGCAAGCGGAGGGACTCTGGAATTACAGTTCACATACAGGGTTAGAAAAGCCGTGGGGAGTCTGGGTCACTGAATTAGCTTGGATTAGGTTTAAAGCTTTACTCAGGATTTCTGGGACACTCTGGGAGCTTGGCCCTCTGTCAGGCAGCTGCCCCCCTTTGAGCCCTGCATTTTGGCTTTGCCTTACAGCTCTTCCCAAAGCCAGGGTTTTAGTGTTCTCATCCTTAGACAGTATATCACGAATATGACAAAGTAGAAATGGATGCATACAGACAAAGACCGGAAGGAAATGCAGAATAAACAACACAGCCGCTCCATTCAAGTGACAGCATCGTGGGAATTTTATTGCTTTTAAGAGTACGTTCAGACATTGTTAGAATGTTCTTTTTTATAATAGGTTAAGGAACTTGAACTTTATTCAGGAAGCAGTAAAGGACTCACTGAAGGTATCTGAATAGGGACATAGGATTTTGTTTGAATAAAGAAACCCGTAGGCTACAAAACAAGTTGAAAACTGTCCTCATTATTCTTTTCCAAAAATTTCTTGACAGTCTCACTACTTACTCTTCTAAAGACTTTTTATTTATTTATTTGACAGACAGAGATCACAAGTAGATAGAGAGGCAGGGAGGGGGGGCGGTGGCACAGGCTCCCTGCCAAGCAGAGAGCCCAATGCGGGGCTCAATCCCAGGACCCTGGGATCATGACCTGAGCAGAAGGCAGAGGCTTTAACCCACTGAGCCACCCAGGCACCCCCACTATTTACTCTTCTAGATTAACCTTAGTGTCCAATTGTCAAACATAAAACCAGTCTTGTCCCTTAAACTGGAATTTTAGATGTATCATGTTATGTTTATGAATTATTTGAGGATGGATTCACATCTCTACAACACTGGGTTTTCTCATTCAGAAACAAAGCATGTCTCTCACCATTTTAAAAATCTAACGTGTCATTCAGTATACTGTAATAGTTTTGTTCATTATAGGTCCTGCATATTTCTTTAGTCCTAAATATTACTTTGAATGGGATCTTACCTTTTTGCCTTAACTGAAAAAAAAATTATTATTGGGGTTATGGCAGTGCTATGGATCTTTTTTTTTTTTAAGATTTTATTTATTTATTTGACACACAGAGAGAGAAAGCACAAGTAGGCAGAGAGGCAGGCAGAGGGAGTGGGAGAAGCAGACTCCCGCTGAGCAGGGGCCCTGATGTGGGGCTTGATCCCAGGACCCTGAGATCATGACCTGAGCCGAAGGCAGACGCTTCACTGACTGAGCCACCCGGGGAGGCCTCTATGGGTTTTATTTATTTATTTTTTAAAAATGTCATTACAAATGATTGCAAACTGAACTCCTGGCTTTAGACTGATTTTTTGCTTTAGGCTTACACATAATCTGCAAGTGGACACACATTCCACCTCCTTTCCAGAGTGACACTGCAGATTTCTCTGTCCCATTTGCACATAAGAATAGCCATCCGAGTAACATTCCAGGGGCCCTGGTCTACTGGTCTCACCCTAACACGGGTTCTCCACACTTAGCGAAACGGGCAGGACACAGCGGCTTCCCCAATTAGTACTTGTCCGCAATCACCCAGGGCAGGACTCCAAGCTTCTTGGAATTTAAATAGCATTAAAGTTGTCAATAAAGTAAGCAGAGAATCTGTTGTCAGTCACCTGCCAAGGGACCCGAAAGGAAGCAAATGACAAGTCTCAGAGCAAGACACTCTTGACTAAAGGCTAGAATCTAGAATCTAATTTCGACACACAGCAACGCAACTTGGAAAAGGACTAGCACTAAAGTGGGTGGAAAGTTAATTATTACTGTGGGTGTTCAATGCAATTGCTTTTTGCAGGGTGAGGCCCCTTGGAGGAACACGCCCACGCCAGGCTCAGGTCTGTATGGGCAGCCACCCCACGGAGGAAGCTTTGCCTCTGTCTAAACTCCCTGCCGGCCTCGGGCCAGTGATGCAGCCCCTCTTCTAGGCCTCACTGTCCTCATCTGTAAGATAGGAGTAATGGTGTTACTTACTTCATCCGGCCTTATGAACATCAAATGAGGGACACCTGGGTGGCTCACCCATATGCCTGGGTGGCATCTGCCTTTGGCTCAGGTCATGATCGCAGGGTACTGGGATCGAGCCCTGCATCAGGCTCCCTGCTCAGCGGAGAGCCTGCTTCTCCCTCTCCCTGCCTCTCTGCCTACTTGTGCTCTATCTCTATATCAAATAAATAAATAAAATCTTAAAGAAAAAAATCAAATGAGTAATTGTTCATAAAGTAGGGCAGATTCTTGGTCTTAATAATGCAAAGTGTTACAAAATAATTCCAGGGGCATGCAGTCTAAATCTTACATAGGAGTCACCATTTACCACGGGGTGTGGGAGTAACTTTTGCCCCAGACCAACTGCCCCTCCCTATGAGCCTTCCTGCCCCACCCAGCATGGCTCTGCCCGCCTATCTCCTGCTCAGAGGGTACAGCCTGCATGTACCCCCAGTGCTGGTTCAACCCTTAGAATCACAGTATTAATTGGAATCCGACATCAGGGGGCTCTCACAGGAGTGGCCAGCTACCCTCCCAGAACAACAAGCCTGAGCTTTGCCACTGTTACTGTCTTTGAGGTGCCTGGTCACTTCCTAGCTGTGATTCTGATCTAGATGCTGGACTTGAACTTCGCAGGCCAGATAAGGCAGTATGACTGTGTCTCCAAAGAATGGTATTAGGCAAGAGAAACTCAAGAACTTCTCTTTTGGGGTAAAGAGGCTCTCCTACAGTAAGCGCAGGTTTTTGAAAAAGAAAAAAATTATTTGCAACCAAGAATATTAAAAAGATAGAAATACTCAGAGATTTCAATTCTAATATTCTAGGATTATCTAAAATTACATTTAGACTAAAACAGAATAGAACTATCTTTATCTCTGGAAGAAGGCAAAGGTGAGTAGATGATGAACAGAGGTCTGGGACAAAAGGAGGGGGAGGGGTCGTACAACTCCAAGGCCTGCCTCCTGGTGGCCACAGGGGAGCATTTCCAGGGGGGCCTGTGCTAAATGTTTCACATTGGCTTAATAATATCATATAATATAATGAGAAAAGGGGCCCTTACCACCCATGTTCTCTTTGTGTTAATCCACATCAAAATTTCTAATTAATTCATATTAAATATACAAAACCAATTCATTCCTTCATAAATGGAAGTAACCCCGAGTGTTCCTTCAGCATATACTTGTTGTAGATGGTCCATCCACACAATGGAAATATTATCGGGCCTGAAAAAGGAGGGAGATCCTGACACCTGTGGATGAAACCTGAAAACATTATGCAGAGTAAAGGAAGCCAGACACAGAAGGACAAACATTGTGTGATTCCGCTTATACGAGATCCCCAGAATTGTGAAATTCACAGAGACAGGAAGCAGAAGGGTGGGCACCAGGGGCTGGGGGAGGGCAGGGAGTCTGTGTGTTATGGGACAGAGTTTTAGTTTGGGGAAGATGAGGAAGTTCTAGAGAGGGACGGTGGTGATAGCTGTAAATGGTGTGAATGAAATTTAAAATGGTTCAGATGCTAAACTTTGTTATGTGTATTTTACCACAATTTTTAAAAAATGGCTTAAAAAAACCCTCCAACTTACTCTGTTTAGGCAGTATCACAAAAGGAGGAAGAGGAACAATGTCAGTGTGGAGTTGTCTCCTGAAAACGGAAGTTGTACAGTGTGAGTTCCAAGAGTCTCCACTCCACGTGAAATTGGCCACACAAAAGATCTGGAAATCTGTGTGGAAGAATTCTTCCAAGTATGTGACCAGCACACATCTGTCTTAAAGTCATCTCCCTGCCATGACTCTCTCTACAGCTGCAGTTTGTGGAAGTCAAAAGATTTAAGTCATCATGACCCTACATGAATTTTCAGATACCATCAGCAAAATCAGAACAATTAGGACTGGCAGGATGACATTCAATGAGAACAGCAGCTAATTTAACTAAAAAAAAAAAAAAAAGAAAAGAAAAGAAAAAGAAAAAAAGAAAGAAAAGAAAATAAAAAGGCAAGCATCATAAGTGTAATAAGTCAATCAGAGAAAGACGATTATCATATGATCTCTGTGATATGAGGAATTTGAGAGGGAGGGCAGGGGGCCGTGGGGGAAGGGAGGGAAAAAATGAAACAAGATGGGATAGGGAGGGAGAGAAACCATAAGAGACTCTTAATCTCAGGAAACAAACTGAGGGTTGCTGGGTTATGGACATTGGGGAGGGCTATGGTGAGTGCTGTGAAATGTGTAAGCCTGATGATTCACAGACCTCTACCTCTGGGCAAATAATACATTATATGTTAATTAAAAAAAAAAAAAAGAAAGGCAAGCATCAGGCAAATACTGCTTGCTTTAATTATCACATTCAAGCCACTTAACCATGGGAAAGCAGCAGGCAATAATAAACATTTATGTTAAATCAGATTCATGGAAACAGAAAGAAGAATGGTGGGTTCCAGGAGCTGGGGGAAGGAGATAGGGAATTATTTAATTGGGACAGAGTTTCAATTTGGGAAGGTGAAAATGTTCTGTGGATGGACAGTGGTGATGGTTACAAGTGTGCAGATGCCACTTGTACCACAAGTACCAGATGCCACTCACCTAGAAATGGTTACTTTGTAAATATATAGATTTAGATATTGATATCTATATCTATCTTTTGGGTGAGCACATATTACTTTTTTTTAAAGATTTTATTTATTTATTTGACAGACAGAGATCACAAGTAGGCAAAGAGGCAGGCAGAGAGAGGAGGAAGCAGGCTCCCTGCTGAGCAGAGAGCCCGATGTGGGGCTCCATCCCAGGACCCTGGGATCATGACCTGAGCTGAAGGCAAAGGCTTTAACCCACTGAGCCACCCAGGTGCCCACATACTACTTTTAAAGGGAGAAAAATAACACCAAGTTCATTTTATTCCATAACTTTATGGGTGAAGAAAGGAAGGGAAAAGGGAGACAAAAAAACCTTTGTTTTGTGTTCCTCCAGGCTTTTAAATCTGTTGAAACAAACTGTAATGAATGAGGTGGGCGACCACTCCCACTTCATCCCTGCTTTTGTATCACACACACCTCTGGCACACTCCCGGGGACCTGTGGCCAGTTTCAGAATAATATTTTTAAATGCTTAAAGCAAAGTATATTGGGTTACAAAGTAAATGGATTATTCTGAAAACATATTCTTAAAATATATTTTTAATTCATGCTACATTGTGTCCTTCAGAGTCTAATCAGGAAGTCTATCCCAGTCCTGGTAACAGCAGTATAACATACAGAAGATGTTACACATACAGATGTAACAATACATACATACATACAGATGTAACATACAGGATGCAACATACATATAGATGTAACATACAGGAGATGTGCTGGATGCCTCAGAAGGTACAGAGAGGCTCAGAGGCAATGACCTTGGGGACAGCTGGGGCTGGGTTACCATGCTCCAAAGGCCTGGGTAGGTACCCAGAGCTCTGACCTGGGTGTTTTAGAATATGACAGGGCTCCCTGACAACGACAGGGGGTTTCTGAGTGCTGGAAAAACACTGGAAACAGAACGGAACCCTGCGGCCCGTTGCCTGGAGACAGGCAAAGAAACAGGAAGCAGGTAGGGAGGAGCGGTTCTTTCTGCTGCGTGCCCTGCAGGCCAAGCCCCAGCCCCAGCCTCAGCCTCAGTGCAGGGGAGGAGGGATGGGGGGTGCTGGGACTTAACAGCCATCAGAGGCAGGCTCCTGTATTAGTGCATTCAGTGACAAGTATTCCTACCTGCCACAGTGTGAACACAGTGGTGTACAATTTTCCCAGCTGCTCGCAACCACTGAGTAGTGGGAGAAAACACCTGGGATCTCTACAGGTGGCCAAGACGCATACACTTCCCATAGGACTGAAGTGTTCAGCCTGTATTCAAATGGGAGGTAATGCTGTTCTTTCTTCCTATGCAACTGACATCTAACCGAAGGCCCTTGGGGGATCCAGGAACCCAAGGTTAAGTAAGAGTCTTACTGGATCTTTTAAGAGGTCAAATACAGTTCTTTGTCTTGTTTAATTTTGCTTTATTTATTTATTTATTTATTTATTTGACAGACAGAGATCACAAGCAGGCAGAGAGGCAGGCAGAGAGTGAGGAGGAAGCAGACTCCCTGCTGAGCAGAGAGCCCGATGCGGGACTCGATCCCAGGACCCTGGGATCATGACCTGAGCCGAAGGCAGCGGCTTAACCCACTGAGCCACCAAGGCACCCTAATTTTGCTTTTAAATCACATACTTGGGGGCCGCGGGTGGCTCAGTGTGTTGAGCCGCCAGCTCTTGGTTTTGGCTCAAGTCCTGATCTCATGGCTGTGGGATTGAGCCCTGCATCGGGCTCCCAGGCTTGGCACGGAGTCTACTTAAGATTCTCTCCCCATAGTCCTCTGCCCCTCCCACTCATGGTCTCTGAAATGGATAAATATTTTTTTAAAAAATCACACACTTAATATTGATACCAAATTTCTTTTATGCTTTGAAAGAGAAGATCATAATGCAAATCCATGCCTTTGTGCATACCTCTCATTTCATTGATACTGTCAACCCCTCCTGCAAGTAGTGAATAGTAATCTTTGCATTTTATTGACTAATTACCTATTTCTGAACACCACAGAAAGGAAAGATAACACAACCACACTCACAACTTTGCCCCCAACTCATGGTGGAAGTGGGTATTTTCAGATTCCTGGGTGGTCTTCAGAGCATTTCCTGTAATGCCTCTTCCTAGGCTCCCCTGGCCCCACCATGTTGACCATAACACCAGTGTTCTGAGCACCAGGTCAGTATTTCTACTCCTGACTTCTCCAAGCTTCAGTCCACCTGCTCCTTGCCTATGCCAAAGGCATCTCAAACTTGACACATCCAACGAAGAACTCCTGTTATCTCTAAGATTCTTTCTCCTGCAGTTCCTCATCCATGGGGGCATGACCAATCAACACCATCTAAGCAAGCTTTATCTCTCTGCCTCAGTTTCCCCCAAATGTAAAGGAGCAGCAATAATGGCACCGACCTTACAGGCTTGTTATAGGGACTCCCCCTTTCAGGGTGCACACACAGAACCTTGATGCCCTCAACACCCACACATGCCTACTGTTGGCCCTCTTCTCAAAGACCATGCTCCCCCACTTCCCACTTCAATTCCCCAGCCAGCCAGCTTCTGCTTTGGTATGACTGTGGTGTCTTCCTGTGGCCACAGCCTCACTCCAGTCACACCCCAGAGGGTTTTCTCAGAGTGATTCCAGTTACCCCAAACAGCACCCTCAACATTGCTGCCCATCCCCCCATTCACTCATTCATTCAATCAACAAACATGGATCCAGGGTCTACCACATGTCACGTACCAAGCCAACTGTGGATGAACAATGACAACAGGCCATCAAACCTCCCAGGGGGAAGATGGATGTTGCATAATTATAATTTCTTGTACTTGTGGTAAGTGCCATGACATTAAACAGAAGTGTGCCCACAGGGTGCCAAGGCTTGGGGAATGCCAACGGGAGACACGGTGTGGGGCCTTCTGAGGAAGTGAGAAGTGAGCCTCCTGGCTGTGGGAGAAGGTAAGCTCTCTTGTGAAACCTCTGACAGCCTTCCCTCAGAGAATGGGTGAAGACCGAATGCCTCCTAGATGTCTGTCCAGTTGTCCTGGACGTGGCACCCAGCCACGGGCCATACCCACACTGTCCTTCTCAGCTCACCGACTGGTGACAGGTGACTCCGCTCTGCCTCCTGGGGGTGACTCCAGCCTTAGACAGGGAATCCCCAAGTCTCTCCCTTCCTTCCTTCAACCCCCCCACGTCCTTCCTTCCTTTCTTTCCTCTTTCTTACTTTACTAAAGCAACTTACAAAAATTGAAGTGTTTATAATAAAGGAGAGCCCAACCCTCGGCTGAAGAATTTAGTTAGTAACCTAATCCATGGCTAAGTTTTATTTAATATAGAAACAAGCTCAATTTTTTAAATGTATCGTACAGTGAACATACATGCCATGATAAGTCTATTGTCTAATCTAAAAAGTTTGAACCCTTCTATATCCCAAATTATAACAGAATTCTATCAAGCTCTAGGAAAACACAGCAACTACTTATTAAAGAGAATGAAAGTCAGTATTTTGTGGGTTATGCATTATATTACATACTTGAAAAGACAAGCTGAATCACATTGGAAATACTATAGCTCTTTGTTGAGACCTCCAAGCTAAGGGAAGGATTTTAAAAACACATATCCATTTTTAGATATTTGTAGGATTTTATTTCACTATATGATAGTTACTCTCTTAGAATAATCAGAATAATAAACCACATTTAGAACAACTAAACTATAATCAATATTTATTTCTCAAGTAAACTTTACCCCCAGCATGGGGCTTGAACTCAAGACCCGGAGATCAAGTGTCCCCCACCTGCCAGGTGCCCCACTTTTCTTAAAGGACAAGATAAAATGTGTATTTCACGGGTACAGAAAATTCTCTGCTTTCCATTTTGAACAACTAATATGATACCAGATACCTAAGAATTTTTTATCTTTTATTTTGCCTAATTTTTATTTTTCAAATATTCAGTTTTCATTGACCACAAAAGTTTCTCTTGCACAAGAACTGCGCGTTCCGCCTCTGTTTTAAGAAGCTCTATTTTGTGGTCTACTATATTTAAAAAGTCACTAACAAGTTTCTAACAAGAAATCAGTGATGTTGGCCCCTCCTCTATAATGCGGGCCCATCCCGATGGAAGGTCCCGAGGCTGAGACGGCCAGCTGTGTCTGTCCACAGAATTCTAGACCCTGCTAGGACTCATGACCCTATCACTTCTATCACTTAGTAAAAGTTGCAGATCTCAGAATGAGGGGGTGTTCTCCTTTCCACCTGCTGAACAGCAGAAAAATGTTAGGAAATACATTGTCAGACTGGTCAAGTATGTCACTGAAATAGAATTTACTTAGGGGGTGAAGATACTTCAGAAGAAAAACCAGCGACACACGCATGTGTACAGACGGGCACACACAGGCATGCGCGCGCACAGGCACGTTCGCACGCAGACACGAGTGCACACAGACATGCATGCGCACAGGTATACACAGCCAGTAAGGTACCGACTAGACCAAGGTGCTGGCTGTGGGCCCCAGCTCCTGGCCAGCTTCTCCCATGGGGGCCGTGCGCACTGGGAGCAGGAGGAGCCTGCAGCCGGTGCACTTCTGGGAGACGCCCCTGCACCCCAGGGAAGTCCTTGCTTCCTGGGTGCCCTCATCTCTTCTTACTACATTTCTCTTTAGTTGTTGCTAGAATATAAAAGACTCTACACACAATTTGTCACTGTAATGGTTCACTTCTGTTTGGAAAGTGTCCAACCTATGTGTCTGACCAGTTAGTTTCTTTCTTTTCCTTCTCTTCCTCCCTCCTCCTTTCCTTTCCTTCTTCCTTTCTTTCTTCCTTCCCCTTTCTTTTCCTTTCCTCTCCTCTCCTCTCCTTTCTTTTCCCCTTCCTTCCTTCCTTCCTTCCCTCCTTCCTTCCTCTCTTTATTTCTTTCTTTCAAGATTTTATTTGAGAGAGAGAGAGAGAGATCACGAGAGGAGGGAGGGTCAGAGGAAGAAGCAGGCTCCCTGCTGAGGAGGGAGCCTGACCTGGGGCTGGATTCCAGGACTCTGGGATCATGACTTGGGCTGAGGGGAGACACTTCACCAACTGAGCCACCCTGTCCCAGGTTTCTGACATGTGACAAATGAGCTTTTGTGGGAGCATGGGCTCTGCCTAGATGTTGTTTCCATAGACTGGGATTAAGTGTTTCAGAGACTTACCTAGCGTGGTAAGCCCCTGGCTCTCAGATTTGTACCTACCCACCAGTGCCCGTAGGATACCTGTGCAGTGCAGGCTGTGGCAGGGGCCCACGGCTGGCCAGCAAGCCCACATGAGCTCATCGCTCGGCACTTGGGACAGTAGCTACTGGTGGGAGAGTGAGCACTGCCAAACAAACTGGAGGGGTTGCCTTGATTCAGAATCCTAGACTCATTTTGGATGCCAGAGACTGTTGCTTCCATATGCTATCTGAAAATACTGTAGGTCTCTTCAGAGAAAACAAGAGAGTGGGATGGAATGGGACATGCAAAGGTGCAGACTTGGGGTCATCCTCCCCAGCTGTGAACATGCTCGCACCCTCTCACCATGCTGTGTCACCCCCTCTGCTGGACTCTCAAGGGAAACCTTGCCCCAGTAGGCTGGAGAAAAGCTCCCTTGTCCAACTCAGGACAAGGAAACCAAAGCAAACCAAAGGCTTGGAGAGGTCCCAGGGCTGGTAGGCAGGTGGAGGCCGATCACAACCTAGGCGTGGAGAGTCTGTGTGATCACTGCTGCACAAGCCCCCGGACACTGGCACACTGGCTCAGACAGGCATTGTGTTTGAGCTCCCTGAAGTCTTGGCGGGCCTGAGAGCTCAGCATAATTGTTCCCATGGCATCACGATGGAAACTGAGGCTTGGGGTTGAGTAGAGTAGTCAAATGGTGCAGGGCTATCCATGGTCCTGACTCTCCCACCCTGTCCCTGGCTACCTTCAGACAGATGTTTTTTCCCATCTATTAAAACCACAGCTGCGAGGGGCCTCCAAGCACCATCTGGCCTGGTCACTGCTCTGAACAGGAGATGTCATTATTCCAGTCTTGACAAGTGACCTGTCTAAGGCCCCATGGCTAAGCAGACGCACCAACGTGTCAGGGCGCACACTTCCTAGAACAGAGTGACCTCCACTTGAACAATACTGCTTTTGGCCCCCAGCTGTGTTTATAGCGACAGCAAGTAGCTCATCTGGGACATTTCAGACTTTTTCCTCTCTGAAAAAAACCCAGTTGACAAATCATCCTTAGAGGATGCATTATTTTTTCCCTTTTAGAATTGTTACCATCCACCACCCTTTGTCAGATGTCCAAAGGCGCAGAAAACCTGCTCCTCCCAGCTGGGCTGTGTTGAAGGATTTGGTGCTCTTTCTCTCATCCAGACTCCCCTGGTCTCCTGCCAGAAGCTGACTCAGGCGGATTCTGGGGACAGCGATGTGGGACACTGCGCTAGGTGAACGTACCTCACACGGGGGTGGGAATGAAGCATCGTGGTGGGCCTCTGCTCATCAGAAGCTGTTTCCCAGGGAACAGTGTGCTGGAACAGCCAGTTGTGTTCCATGAGACAGTGTTATTTGGAAAGAGAGGCATTTACCCCAGATGAAGCCATCATTTCCATCCTACTTAACCCCACCCTTCGGCTCTCCTTCATCTGCTCAGCTTCTGTGAGAACTCGAACATCTTACAGGAGAAGCCCAGCTGAGAACCACACTTAAGTTTGTCAAGAATCTGCCTGGGCAATCTCAACTGAGAAAAAACATTGGCCTGGGCTACAGAAAGGTAAATAAATAATCTGCAAATCATCAAAACAAGAGCAAAAAACCTAACACTCCAAGACATGCTTTGACAATTAGGGAAAGAACTTCAAAAACCAAAGCATCAAAGGGCTACCAGTGCATAGCTGCCAAACTCACAAAGGCGAAGAATGATCACAGCACTTGACCCAGTGGGGAGGAAGCCACTTCCAGACCACAGGGGGGTGAGGGTAAATGAAGAAGGCTTTTCAGGAAAGCAATATGGGAACAAGTCTCAGGATCCTCACCCATGTTTACGCTTCTCACATCTGTGTTTGCTCATGTAATATTCTGACTTGAGGAAGTTAATTGAAGTACAAGAGAGTATTTACCCATAAAGACATTTGCTGCAATGTTATTCATAACTGTAAACAAACACAATACCCTGTGAACAACCTTTGTGTTGGACATGACGGAATGTCCTTTGTGCTGTGTTCTGTGACCATTACATTTTTCAGAGCATTTGATACAAAAGTTGAGCTTATTTCTTCCCTTGAAAAAGAGAATAAACATGCAGTATTTCCAAATATGCAAATGAGACTATGTTCAAAAACATCCATAGGTAAAAGATCAGAGGGGAGTAAAACAAAATTGTCACAGGTTTTATGCTTGGTCACAGTATGGGACATAATATTTATCTTCTTTTTTTAAAAAATTTTTTATTTAATTTTTTATTTTTTATAAACATATATTTTTATCCCCAGGGGTACAGGTCTGTGAATCACCAGGTTTACACACTTCACAGCACTCACCAAAGCACATACCCTCCCCAATTAATATTTATCTTCTATTGTTTAAATTTTCCTTATTATTCCCTACAATAAAAATGTATTCCATTTAATGTAATAAATCAAACATTTCTTTTCATCCACAATATTTATCTTTTTTAGCAATTGCTTCATTTACTCAACAAAAACCCTTGTTTTAGCCAAACCTCAGGACAAATGTTGTAAGGTTGATACACTCCTATGCCACCTCTGTGAAACCAGGGAGGGCTTCCTGGAGGAAGGGGGAACTGAGTCTAGAAGTATAGAGAGTGATGGGAGACACTGTTGTCCCATAGCTCAGTATGTTTGGCATGTAAGATGCCATGGGAGGGAGATGGAGATGAGGTGAGAGGGGAGGCCAAGATTTTTTAAGATTTTATTTTATTTTTTTGAGGGAGAGAGGGTGTGTCTGAGCAGTGGGGGTGAGGGGGAAGGGAGAGAATGAGAATCTCAAGCAGGCTCCGTGCTCAGCTCAGAGCCCACCGAAGGGCTCGAGATCACGACCTGAGCCAAAATCAAGAGTTGGAAGCTCAACCGACTGAGCCATGCGGGGGTTGGGGGGGGGGGGAGGCTAAGATGTTAAATCTGTTTGGGCGGCAAGAAGGAACCATTAATAAGTGTGGTAAGGAGGAGACCATGGCATGAGGTTTGCGTTCTGGGGGTCAGGGGGACAGCAAGACAAAGACAGATTTGAGGTGGGAGATCTTGGGGGCAGATAGACAGACTAGCAGGCTGTGAAGGCAGCCACGTGAGGGGACTGGGCCTCAGCTGAGTCAGGCTCCCTGCTCTGCAGAGGGAGGATAGTGGAGGAATTCGGGCTCAGGCAGCTTTGAGCAGCGGGGAATGGGAGACA
This sequence comes from Mustela lutreola, assembly GCF_030435805.1. Taxonomy (NCBI): domain Eukaryota; kingdom Metazoa; phylum Chordata; class Mammalia; order Carnivora; family Mustelidae; genus Mustela; species Mustela lutreola. Next base: position 167,246,942 of record NC_081292.1, read on the forward strand.
TGGCAGAGGCAGCCAGCCAGCTGGGGGAGTGGGGGCTGTGGGGCTCTGGTGGGGGAGCTGAGAGGGGGGTTAGGGCAGGATGTGGAGAATTCGTGAGAGGTCAAGGCCATGAGTGTGGCTGGAGCTGCTGCACAGGCCCGAGCGCTGACAAGAGGGCTGCAGCATAGCCAGACAGCCCAGGACGTGGAGGGAATAGGGCAGGTGGTATCTGGAAGCTAGGTGGGGGCACTGGCCTGCCTCATGGCACCTGGTGAGGTCATTTCACTTCGGTATCCCATGTGGGAACTGTGGGAACACTACCACCCATCGTGTCGGAAGACTGGTTCTCAGGGTGGCCTCTGTAGCATGACCTATGGGACTATCCTGTACCCCTTGGCCCCCACCCTGCCTCTTGCCCCAGAGGAGGGACAGGAAGGATGAAATACCAGTCAGCAGACAGCTGTCCCTGAGCCTAAACATGGTTAACAATGGAGGTGTCACACCATCAATGCTTGGCAGCACCGGTCACCATGCCGTCGCTGCTCGGTGGGACCAGTCAGTGTCCCACGTGCATACAGCCAAGGCGGAGCGGGGGGACGCTCAGGGCAAGGAGCTGTCTCCAGGGCTTGTCTGGTGCTCAGCTCTGCGGAGCACTGCACCTGGATTCTGGGTTCTACCACAAGCTCACGGATTAGAGCATTTTCTAAGTAAGGACACAGAGGCACAAAAAGGTGAAACATGTCCCGAGGCAGCAGTGGGGCTGGGACCCAGGGGCAACTCCTGGGGAGGTTGTGGCCCTGAGGAGTCTTGCACCAAAGACACTGGGGGTGAGGGGTCGTGCAGCAGGGAGGAGGTCGAAAATCGGACTGCAAGGAAGAGCCCACTCCAGAGGAGCCTCTCGTGCTGTGAGCAACTGGAGCTTGTTTTCCAGCAAAGGATGCCAGTCCGTGCTTGCTGCCTGGAGGCGGCATCACCCGGCCAGTCTGCAAGGCCTTCCATCCTTCCATCTGCTCTGCGAGCCAGCTCATGCTGAAATAGGTGTAACAAGCCCCCTGCCCCCGTCACACAAGATCAATTTGCATGGCATCCAGTTTTTTTTTTTTTTTTTAAAGATTTTATTTATTTATTTGACAGAGAGAGATCACAAGTAGGCAGAGAGGCAGGCAGAGAGAGAGAGGAGGAAGCAGGCTCCCCGCTGAGCAGAGAGCCCGATGCGGGACTCGATCCCAGGACCCTGAGATCATGACCTGAGCCGAAGGCAGCGGCTTAACCCACTGAGCCACCCAGGCGCCCCACATGGCATCCAGTTTTAATACTAATGAAGTTCGTAAGAGCACAGAATTATTTCATTTGTGCAGGGTATGTTTTGGGCATTTTCGTGTCATAAAATGAGCCACTTGGAACAAAATCCGAATTTTAAATGTTGGGCTGCTGATAAGGCATCATGTTAAGATATTTTGGCTTATAGCTACTTCTGGGAAGCAACTCATTTCCATGTGAAGAGTGGATGCCCACCATTGGCTCCCTCTTTAAAACCTGTAAGAAAAGTCCAGATCTCTGTATTTTGTAGGTTACAGATTATTTCACTTATATATGTTTTGCTCAGAACTGCAGGCTCTTAAAATTATTCTTTTTTTTTTTAAAGATTATTTATTTATTTGACAGAGAGAGATTATAAGTAGGCAGAGAGGCAGAGAGAGAGAGAGGAGGAAGCAGGCTCCCTGCCAAGCAGAGAGCCCGATGCGGGACTCGATCCCAGGACCCTGAGATCATGACCTGAGCCAAAGGCAGCGGCTTAACCCACTGAGCCACCCAGGCGCCCTTAAAATTATTCTTTTAAAGATTTATTTATTTATTTCAGAGAGAGAGAGAAAGAGAGAGGATAAGGAGGGGGCAGAGGGAGAGAGAATCCCAAGCCCACTCCCTGCTGAGCTTGGTGCCTGACGTGGGGCGATCCCATGACCTTGAGATCATGACCTGAATCAAGACCAAGAGAGTCAGAGGCTTAACTGACTGCACCATCCAGGAGCCCCTTAAATTTAAAAAAAAAAATTTTTTTTTAAGATTTTATTTATTTATTTATTTATTTGTTAGAGAGAGCGAGAGCGAGAGAGAGAGCGAGAGCACAAGCAGGCAGAGCAGCAGGCAGAGAGAGAGAGAAGCAGGCTCCCCGCTGAGCAAGGAGCCTGATGTGGGACTCGATCCCAGGACCCTGGGATCATGACCTGAGCTGAAGGCAGAGGCTTTTACCCATTGAGCCACCCAGCTGCCCCCCGAATTAAAAATTATTTTAAAATAGAAACATATCTGGAGAAAATTCGGTCCAGTAAATAAGAAAATCACTGTTGTTTTTCTTAAATTAAATTAGTATTGTATTTTACCTTAATCTTTATGAGAAACTCCCAGAGTTTAATTTCATTAACTTCAGAAAGCATTACCTAGTTTTTTCCACAATTAGCAAAGCTGTATTCTCTGACACTGAGTCAGAAGCTTATTTAAATCTTTCATGAATAATTAAAATTATAAGTATTCTTTAAGATGTGGGAAAAAACTTAAAGTATTTCAGAGTCAGCACAGTGCAATGGCTGATGATAAGTCTGAAGTCATTTATTAGCTTCCAGAAAAATTCCTACACTCAGTTTTACAAATAGAAATTCCTGGCTGTCGTGAAATTCTGCAGTGCAATGGAAAACCAAATTAAGGTGGCGTGAACATCAGTAGGCTCCCAAAGTCCTCACAGATGTGCACAGCCTTCGAAACTAGCAATCTTCCTTTGGCTGCCAGTGGCAATCAGAGAGGCATGCAGCTGATTGAACGGGGGTGTTCATTTCCATATTATTTATAGTAGAAGAAAACAGAGGTTTAAGGAGATCTTTGTGGTAAATACAGATAAAAATACGATAAAGCCACTGGGCAGACAAAGTAGAATGAGTTTTTTATAAAATGCCATTTCCTCGAAATTTAAAAATTCAAACAGAGAAGTTGAAAAAGGCAAAAACACACTTCTAGGGACCAGACACTCACACTTTGGAAAGAAGTGCCTTCAGCTTCTGAGTGGCATTTCTTGGTGGAAAGTTCCTTTTCTCTGGCATAAAGACTTGCCTCCTTGGAGATTTGGCCTTATACAGAATATAATCTGTTTCTTCCGAAGGCAGGGTTCATGCCCTCGGACGGACTGCCTCACCTCCAGACCCCTGTCCCCAGGACCCTGGGACACCTGCTCCTGTGGGAGTGTTAGTGGAGGAGCCCCAACCCCTGCCTGGTGTCCGATGGTGCTGGCATCACCACCGTCCGGCCACCAACCTCTCAGTCCGTGTGCTTTTCTCCAACCACGCCTGTGTCCCAGCACTTGGGGGAAAAGGCACACAATGGGCTGGTAAGTAACACACACTCAGTAAATTCAGGTTATGGTTTTAAACAAGCTTTAGTTCCTAGAACATCCTTCTTGTCCTGCGGTGATCCCTGTGGGGACAGCCAGCCTAGGGATCCAGCAGGAGATGCAGGAGATGCTGCCTGGAGCAGTGAATGGGTCTGAAGCCCAGGGAGCTTTTGGGGCTAGGAGCAGAACCCCCTGCAGCGGCCCTAGAACGGGCAGTCCCTTTGAGAACTAAGAGCAGCAGCCAGCAAGAGCCGAACCGCAGGCCCACATGTGGATGAAGCCACGCTAGAGAGAAAGTCCCTGTGTCTGTCACAAACCCAAGCCCGGTCCCGGGCCCCTCCATGTCCATTCCCACCCCCAGCAGCTGTAGCCCCCCAGATTCTGCTCCCTCCACAAGAGCAAAATGCCAGCAACATTCTTCTCCTTGTACCCCTTTGGTTTTTCCGCTGCTCACCGCACTGGTCATTTCCCTCACCCTCCGGGTGACTATTCTCTGTGCCTGGCTCCAGGTGTGGGCCAGGTGAACTTCCGGCTCACCTGCTTCGTCTTTCCAAGAGCCCCAGTGCTCTGTCCTCAGCATCCTGCTCTCCCAATCTCCTTAGTTCATCTCATGGACCCACATGGCTCCCGCCGTCCCCGAACTCGGGTGACCTCCCTGTCTCCTCTACGATCCAGGCCAACACGTTTGGCCGACGTTGGCTGGATCGTTCCATTTGGGCAGCCTTGAGCCATCTCAAACACAACACTTTCAGAAGCTAGCTCTTCTCTTGTTCCCCACCCTGCCCACCAATCTACTGCCTTCCCAGTTTCCAGAAGGGGTGCAAAGACCTCATACCACCCTCCCCAAGCATGCTCACCAGAAGCCTGGGAGTTCTGCTATATACCTCCTAGTCCCACAGAAGGGCCACGATCTCTAGCAATTATTTCTTCAAGCCGCAAATCCTAGCCCTTTTTGTTAAAACAGTCATAGTTATAAAATCAATGCATTTTAATTCAGAGAAAATAGGTTTCACTCTAAATAACCGGACTGAGAATGGGAGCACAAAACTGTCCCAGTTACAAGGTGTTATTAATGGATGGTATTGCAGGACAAACAATGATTTCAGGTCAGTTTATGACATATTATTATATATCTTCAAGTCCCAAGAGGAAGGGAAAAAATGCATTCCGGTGTTGGACCTGACCAAAAAAAAATGGCTTTCCTTATGTCATCTAAGGACTTAAGGGGACGTGGCACACACCACATACTTCAACCTTGAAGAACAAAATCATACAGGTGATGCTCGAGAACACCTTGCCAGGTGAATGTCATCCTCCAACAATTCACGTCTACCCAGAACTTGTGAATGGACCTTGTTTGGAAATGGGCTCTTTATAGATATGATCAAGCTAAGACGAGGGCCTTCTGGGTTAGGGTGGTCCTGCTCCAATGACTGGGCTTCTCCTAGGAGGAGAGAAACTTGGACCCAGAGACTCAGGCACGCAGGGAGGATGCTACGTGCAGCCGGAGGCAGAGATGGGAGGGACGGGTGTTCAAGCGGAGGAGTGTCGGTTTCATTCCAGCAGCCTCCAGAAGCTGGGAGGTAGACAAAGAACAGACTCTCCTTCAGAGGTTCCAGAAGGACCTTATGCTGATTGCACCTCGATTTTGGATTTCTGGCCTCCAGAGCTGTGAGATAATACATTTATGTTGCTTGAAGCCATACTGTTTGTGGCATTCTGTTCTGGCAGCCCCGGGAAACTAATCCAGACACTGTCCTATATCGCGCTGGGGACACAGTCTGCAGCCAGATTTCACATTTACTCATGTTCTGGGGAACCTCTGGGTACCTGGGTGAGGACAGCCCTTGCCATGAAGCCTGGCCACGGAGCTGCCACTGGTGCCCTTGACATTTTGGAGCTGTTCTTGGGCAAACACATGGCATCATGCTCACCTCCCCACCCTATACCTGGGGCCCAGTCTTCCTCCTGGAATGCGCTCATGGACTTGAACAGATGTTGATGTCGTTCTGAAATCCCATCCATGGTGATGAGGCCATTGGGATCTTCACCGTTCTCCTGCCCAACAGGATCAACAGTGAGGGCAAAGACAGTCCCACAGATAAGGACACAGATGCCAGTAAATCATTGCTCCTAAGACGGGGTGGTGGGTGGACCAGAGATGGAGAGCAAGACAGAGGCATATGGAGGATGGAGTGACAGCCAAAGTCCCAGATTTGACTCATATTGAGAAGGACAGAGTGGTTGCCAGGAGGACAGCCCAGCTAGCTGAAGGGCCTGGGGAATAGACCCTTTCTGTAGCAGCATCAGGGAGTCAGCACGAGGGGAGCCAGGGGTGTGGCATCTGGGCAGGCTGGACACCCCATCCAGTCTTCATCATATCCCCAGAACTAGTAGCGACTGGGCCAAGCTGACCCCCCAACAGAGGGGAGAATCAGAGGGCGGGTCCAAGGACAGCCTGGCCACCTCGGGGGGCTTCAGTCCAGCACCCCCAGAGATGGCCCCTGGCTAGTTCACCTCCAGTGAGCTAATGAGGCAGCCCAGCCCAGGAAGCCGTGGGGGACAGAGAGCAAGGCAGGCCCGCAGGCACAGGGACTGCCCGCCTTCGCGGTGAGGCTGAGCTTGGCTCTCATTTTTTCCACAAGAGCTAGATGGCCCAGCTTCATTCTCTTCCAGAATGCTCCTGTGGTGGTTATGCAGGCCTTTCTCCCACACGATCCTGGGTTCCCTGGAGAGCTCCTGGACAAAAGTCCCCGCAGGTCCCACAGCCTGTTCCTCCTCCCCCACCCCCCACCCCTGCCAAAGGATGGGTCAACCAGGACATGGTAATATGTGGGGATGCTTGGCACCACCCCTGGGACCTCAGAACTCAGGGTTTCTGGAATCTGAAACTGTCCCCTCTTCCTCGGCTCCCCTCCCCCACCTCCCATTTTCTGTTTCATCAGCAAGCGAAGCCCTCCACCACCTCCATCCATCTCACGACTTTCTCGGAGGCTTTTGGGGCCAGACCATGAGGGTGCCATGCTGAGGCCCGTCCAGGCTGAGTGCCCTTCGGGGGGGCAGAACCAAAGCAAGCTCTCCGCATCTGGCCATCAGGCAGCTTCCTCAGCTTCAACACTTGGAACAAAGGAGCTGCTGCATTAGGACGAGTCCACCATTGGCCCATGGCTCAGGATTGCTCTTCTTGTCCCCACCTAGGCCCCAGATGGAGCTGACCCTCTGGGAGGGCAGGCGGCAGGTGGCCTGCGCTGCCTTGTTTCCTCCCAGACCGAGCATGCCGCCTCCTCTCTGTTGGTTTGTTCTGGATGGTGTCTGGATGACAGGCAAATGACCTGACCTTGCATGGCGCCCCGTGGACACAATCAGAAGAACTGTGCTGAGGGCTCACAGGGCGGCTGTGCACGCGTGCCAGTCCCACGAGGGCGCTGTCCTAGAGGGCTCCCTCCTCAAGGGATGCCAGCTCCCCTTTGTAGCAGAGTTCAGGCCAATGCCCAGGCTGTGGGTGCAGCCTCCCATTTGGAGCTGGGGGTCCGACTCTGAAGGGGATGGAGGAAGGGTGCCATCTGGAACTGGGGGGTCCAGCTTCGAAGGGGACAGAGGAGGGGGTCCTGTCTGGAGCTGGGTGTCCAGCTTTGAAGGGGATGGAGAGGGGGTCCCGTCTAGTGCTGGGGATCTGGCTTCAAAGGGGACGGAGGAGGGGGTTCTCTCTCAGGAGTGACATCACTTTCTCTTGCCTGTTCTTCTCTGGTAGTGCTGGTCTCCTTAAGGACCAGTCAGAGTTCTCTTCACATGTATCAGGAAGATTGACCTCTGTGATACAAGCTGCAAATATTTATTCTGTTTGCTGTCTTTTCACATTTTGAATGGTGGTTTTGGCCATAATGAATATATTTATGTAAAACAAACATAAATTCTTTTCTTTGTGTAATTTCTAGGTTTCATACCTCACCTGAAAGGCTTTCCCATATTGTGTTAAAATTCCCTCATTTCTTCTTGTAATTTTATGGTTTCACTTTTGAAAATATCTAAATCTGGGACACCTGGGTGGTTCTTGACCTCAGCTCAGGTCTTGATCTTGGGATTGTGAGTTCAAGTCCCGAGATGGGCTACACCCAGGGTATGGAGCCTACTTAAAAAAAAAAATTAGATCTTTGATTTTCTTGTAGTTTATTTGGACATAGATCGTGAAGTATTAACTGACTTTATTCTATTTCATATGGTTCTCCATCTGTGCCCATACAATTATTTAATAATTTATATTTTCCCCACAGGTTTGAAATAACCCCATATACAAAAGTTCATTTATTGGGATCCATTTCTGTTGACTCCAGGGAGTCAATGTGAGAAATGAGATGAAATAAAACAGAAACAACTTTAAGAGTAAAACCAACAGTTTGCTGCATTTGCACGGATACACTTCAGACTGGGAACCTAGAACTTACTGTTGGGAATCGAGGCCAGAAGGAGATGTCTACCTTGGCTGTGGAATCAGTCTTCTTCCACCATAATCTAATGAGGGAAGAAAGGTAGTCTTTCTCTTGTTTTCTCTTGTTATCATTTCAGCTGAAGATTTGGATGTTTTTGGATATGAAAAGACATCAAAATATCTTTAGGTATTTTTTCTTTTGTTTGTATGATTGGGTTTTAATCGATACCGACCCGTCAAGCTGCTGTCTAAAGCGAGTACACAGAGCTGGCTTGGGTTAAATCATGTGATGGGATTAAAAAGAGGACCATCTTCCTCTGACACAAGTGAGCAGACGATCTTCCCCTGATTTAGTGGATTTAGATGACCTGCCCAGAGGGTTTTCTCTTGTTTCAAACATGGCTAGTTGTGGCTAACTTAATAACCAACACGCCTGGGTGTCTCAGTCGGTTGAACCTCTGACTCTTGATTTCGGCTCAGGTCATGCTCTCAGGGTTGTGGGATGGAGCCCTGTGATGGACTCCCTGCTCAGTGTGAAGTATGCTTGATATTCCCTCTCCTTCTGGCCCTCCCCCTGTGTCCTCTCTCTCTCTCTCTCTCAAATAAATTAATAAATAAAATCTTTAATTAAAAAAAAAACAACAACGGGGGATGCCTGGGTGACTCAGTCAGTTAAGCATCTGCTCTCTGCTCAGGTCATGATCCCAGGGTCCTGGGATCGAGTCCTGCATCGGGCTCTCTGCTCAGCGGGGAGCCTTCTTCTCCCTCTGCCTCTGCCCCTCCTCCTGCTCATGCTCTCTCTCTCTCTCTCTCTGTCAAATAAATAAATAAAACCTTTAAAAAAAATCAATGGGAACATCACTCAGCACTCCACAAAGTAGCGATTTTAGATTCATCTAATTGCCACCAGGAACTCGGTTTTTTAGAAAAATTGTAAATGTCTATCTTCCCTCTTCCTTTTAAACATAAAAACCCTTTCCATGAATACATCTCTCGAAGGTGGCCTTGAGAGTTTTCTCAAACGAAAACCGAACTACAATCACTTCAGCCTCCTTGCTGTGCAATTGTGATCTCAAAACATTATATTTTTACTTGTTCTGCCCTAGAATAGTAGTTCCTAAGTCACTATGCACAGAAAGACTTTTCTTCACCAGGGGAGGTACCCAAGGCCCCCGCCCCCAAGGTGCGTCCACGGCTCTCAACCCTCTAGGCTGCGTGTCCCTCTGAGAGGGCCAGTGTCTCAAAATCACCATGGGCTGCTTTTCAAATTAGTGACTCACACATGAACTAATACCTAACATTTAAACGTGTTTTCTGGGAACTACAAGCCCATACCATTTGAAAAAATCACTCATAAATCCTGAAACCAGCTAAATACTCAGGAACATTAAAATCAGGTGGGTGATCGCTCCATCCGCTAACTTGGACCATGAGTTTGATCTAATTTCACTGCAGGTCAAGATTTGACTTCCACTGAGAGTCACAGCCGTGCATGGAGCTCTTAAAGCTGCCAGCTTGCTGCAATGATGAATGTGTGTTATGTCCTCACAGGACGGGCCTGTTGAAGGTCACGGACAACAGCTTGTCAGGGCGTCCATATGCAGCAGGAATGGGGCATGAGGCCTGATGTGAGCCGTTGGCAACCCCAGGTGTTGAACCAGAGTCCTCGTGTTGAGTTGCCGGATAACCATGGGCAAGTGGATGAAATCTCGTTTATCAAATACGGGGGAGGGGGCAGAGAGAAATCATCTCTAAGACCCCTCCCAGCTAAGGTATTGTGGTCATTTGATTTAAGTCCATTCATCCAGGAGGGCACTTTGCGGCCGTCCCTGTTTGGTCTGGGCAGGCGGCTCAGCGATGCTGTTTAATATGGGCCTTTTATGGAGTCAGAACCCGGGCGGGACCAGCTGCTCCCCATCCAGTCACCCAGAGGCCTGAATGCCTCCCTGCTAATAAACACCCTGGTCGGCACACCCTCCGCATCCATGGGCCAAGTGACAGAATGGAAAGGAATGAGGCGGTGTGGGGCTCCAACACACATGGCTGGCCTCTGAGCTATTTGCAGACAGACGGTGTCTCAGGGAAGTTCAGGCCCTCGGGGGCGGGCCGGCCTTGCTGAGTTCCTAGCTGCTGAGCCAGCGGGCAGCTTGGCTGCTTCTCCTGCCAAAGCCTGGTGGGGGGCAGGGATGCAGACAGCAGGAGCCGTGGGAGGTCCCGAGAGCCCAGCGGGGCATGGAGGAGCCCGGGCCACCCTCTGAGTATCCTTGTCATCTGTGGGAATCGCTCTGATGGCCCCCAACCATGGGGAAGTCTTAATCACGGAGCCAGAAGCAGAGCCAGGAGCCACTGGGCCCCTCGAGGCATCTGCTCTGATGAGGTCACCATGTCCAGATGAGAACACTAGACCATGGTAATACAGCAAAGGGTCCGGACGCGTGGCATAGACGCGGGGAGGTGTGGCCCGCTTCTCCAGACCACTGTCCTCTCACAGTGGACAGTGGGCAGCGGCCAGGAGGTCTCTGTCCAGGGGCCCAGCTCGGGACCACGGGCAGCGGGACTGACCAGCTCAATGGCGTGTAATTCACATACCGTAACAGTCACCTACTTGATGATCTACTCATCCCCAAGCCCAGGAGTTTTAGTAACTTTACAGAGCAGCCCAACCATCAGCACAATCTAATTTTAGAACATTTCCATCACCCCAGGGATATGTTTTATATAATCTCTTTGGTACAGTCTGCTGTGTAGACGCACTCCCAGAAGCACTTTTAGCCCAGCCTGAGATATTTGGTATCAAATACTGGATTGTCTACATGGTACCAAAGCCACCATGGAGAAGTAGTCAAAGTCCATCACATCCTGTCCGTAACTTTGGAACACTTTTTATGTGTCACCCTTGACCTTCTACACAGCTGAGCTCCTTCATAGAATGACACCCCATCCCCCCTGGTTTTTATTTCTCTCTGGTCCCTGCATGCTCACACTCCTGCTACACGCCTTGACCCCACAGTGTAGCCCTACTTCAACTACCCTCTGCCCCCACAACATGCCAGTGCCTTTTCTTTGTTGGTAAATACACAGAACATCAAATTTATCATTTCAACCATTTTTAGGTGGTGGTGTGGTGGCATCAAGGACATTCACGTTGTACCACGTGAACTGGTGGTTCATCTTCCAGAACGTTCTCATCTTCCCAACCCAGACTCTGTCCCCACTGAATGCCGGCTCCCCCAGCCCCTGGCACCCACCATTCTACTTGCTGTCTCTGTGAATCTGACTTCTCTGGGGACTCGCTATGAGTGGAATCCTATAGTATTCGTCCTTCTGTGACCGGCCTGTTTCACTGAGCACAATGTCCTTTGGGTTCATGCATGTTTTAGCACGGCATAGTACTTCCTTCTTTTTAAAGGCTGCGTCATATTCTCTTGTATGGTGAGACCACATTGGTTTATCCATTCATCTGTTGATGGACACCGTGGCTGCTTGCACATTTTGGCCATTGTGAATAATGCTCCCTCAAACATGGGTGCCCAGATAGCTTTTCTAGGTTGTGATTTTAGTTCTCTTGGGTAGGTACTCAGAAATGGGAGTTGCTGGATCATATGGTAATTCTATGTTTGCTTTTTTGAGAAATCCCCTTCTCCCTTGAACCTGCTTCTACTGGGGGTCTACCCTATGATATCATGAGCCAGCTCTCAACAAAGTCATCCCCAAATCCAATGGGCACCTCTCAACCCTACTCTTCCCTGACCCATGGGTGTTACCTGACACAGGTGATTCTTTCCTTCTTTAAATACTTGCCCCATTTGGGGCAGCAGCTCAGCTTGCTGGTTCCCTACCCTCCTGACCCCAGCCCTCAACCTTGTCCCTTTGGTGATCTCACCTTGTTTTGTCCCCAATACATTGGCAACTCCCAAATTTATATCTTGAGCTGAGATCTCACTCTTGAATTCCGGACTCACATCCAACCGCCCCATTTACTTCTCTCTTTGGATGTCAGATAGGATTTTCAGATACTGCACATAGCAAAGGCAACTCCTCATTCCCCAATTTCCCTGTCTTCCCAACTTAGAAAGTGGGAGCCCATTGCCTTCTGGATGGACACATCTGCAAGGGAAGGATCTGTTGTCACCCCCTGTGCCTGGTAATCACTCAAAGTATCACCACCACTGAGGACCTCTGATGTGACACAGCAGGAAGCACATGGCAGCCTCCAGAGGGACAGATGTGTCTGAATTCCCAGAAGCACTTCTCACAGCAGCCCTATGTGGCTACTGAGCCAGTGAACAGCCCGACCCAGCCAAGGCGCCAGAGCAAAACACACTCCAGATTTCAAGGCTTAGTGAGACACAAAGAGTGTAAAACAGCCATTAATAATGTTTATATTGATTAGTGTTGAACTGATACTATTTTGGATACACTGAGTTGTATCCAACATGCTATTAAAATCAATTTCACCTATTTCTTTTGGCTTTTTGTCTACGTGGCTACAATGATAGACACTGAGGCTCACATCACGTTTTGGACGGCACGCTCCGGGAGCTAACTCTCCCCGCCAGGAAATACAGGGGGGAGAGGAACGAGTACAATGACATTGGAAGGGAGCCACCCCTATGTCGAGATAGCAGGACTGTCTCGTGGTTGGGGGGACCTGTTTTGCACTCACAGCGGGGACAGGGGTGCTGCCACAGACGGGAAGGCCCCGAGGAGGCAGAATGCCCAACCTTGATGCATGGACACTGGTAGGTCCCGATTCATAGAAACCAACTGTCAAATGACATTTTTGAGATAATTAGGAAAATGTTTTTATGTTTTGGGGACTGGATGATAGGACACATTCATGTCAGGCTGGCTATCTGGGAGAGTGCTGTGGATGTGGGAGAAGACATCCTACTTCGAAGTTCCGTGCACAGGAGCATGCAGGGGTGAAGCGACGTGGTCTCTGGAATGTGCTTCCGATGAGCAAGGACACAAGACAAAGAGAGCCAGGGGCAGCACACAGGGCAAGTTCTCGGGGACTCTAGCTGCTGGATGTGTAGGTGTTTCTTGCAGTCATCTCAAGTTTTTTGTGTTACCATTCATTTTTAAAAACCTCCCACATAAAGAATGTGATCCACATTGTAGGCACAAATTCTGATGTGCATCTCAGGGACTATGAATTTGCCTCTGAAGTCTCCTAATCAAAAATCTGCACCCCAGAGTGACCTGCGAGCATTTCAGAGGAGCATGTGGGGGATGGAGGGCAGAGATGCCAAGACAGCAAGTAGGGTTTTTTCCTAAAACTGACTTTACTCAACACCCAGACTAGCTTATGGCAAACCTTCATTTGTACTCATCCAGTAGCTCAGGGCAAAACCCCTGGGGCCACCTCTGGTGTCTCTGTTTCTCTCCTCCCCGAGGTCCCATCGGTTAGCAAGCCCTGTGGGCCCTGCCTATGGAAGGAATGCAGAATCTGACCACTTCACAGCACAACCACTGCCCCACCCCACTCTGATCCAGCAATCACCGCCTTTCCACCAGCTCCCTTCACCCGTATCCAGCCTTGTTCCCCACCACCCTCAAGTCTGCTCCTCATGCAGGGCCAGCCCCGCACACGTGGTGGATGCCCATTCACACAGGAGTCAGTCTGAAGGTATGTTCTTGGGTTTTGCAGTGCACAACCTACACAGCCATCCATGACAGTCGTATACACAGCTCCATGAAGAACCCTCTTAAGACAGAGGCCAGAGCAGGCCTGTCTTCCACCAGATGCATCCAACAGCTAACCATTTCCCTGGAGGAGAAAGCTCAAGTCTTACAGTGGCCTGGAAGGCCCTGTAGGATCCAGCTCCTCCATGTTTCTCTCCCTGGGCTCAGCCACACAGCCTCCCTGCTCGGGTCTGCTCTCAACCTACCCCTGTGCACTCTAGTTCCTTCTGCTTGGAATAGCAGCTAATCAGGGCGCCCTCTGCTGACAGCCCGTCACAACAGCAAATCCCCCTTTCCCTCCTTAGGTCCCTGCTTTCCTTCCCTGCACTTTTCAACACCTGACCTGTCACAGAGCTGCCAGTTCAGAAGTTTATCTTTAGGGTTGGGGGCGGGGAGGGTGATGGCTTTCCCTCGGGCATTGCTGCGCCCTCCGCGCAGAGGACGTGATCAGTAGAAACCTGCCCCGTGGACAGACGGATATTGAAAGCAAGGTGGTTGAGACAAGGACCGCATCTTACATTCTGTCCCAGCACGTTGCTCCCTGGCGGAGGGGGGCTGGTCAGAGAGAGGTCTGCTGAGTCGTCGGAGGAATAAAGAGATGAATGTACAGGCCAAAACACAGAAAGGCAGCCCCGGGCTCATGAGGCCGGAATGATGCCGGCCCCCGTGCTGTTGGGAACCACGACAGAGAGGAGGCAAAGACCAGCCGCATCAAATGGAAAATAAAACGATGTCAAGACACGGACACTGCCAACAGCGGCCTGAAAAACACCATCTTCTTTTTAGGAAACGAAACCTAAAAATACCCGGGGTGTCCCAAGGTTGGCCTATAATTGCATCTAATGTCACCACGCTCTTAGCTGAGTCCAGCTGATTAAATAGCCCCTGCTGTGCATGCTCCAGGGAGAGGGGGCCTGGCTCCCAGAGGTGTGGATGCCCCCACGACCCCCACCACCAGCCACAACCCTGCTCTCCCTCCTGCCCCTGAACATAGAGGCCGGGCAGGGAAGGAAGGCTCCCTTTAGAGAGCAGGCTTGTCTCTCACTCCTTGGTGGGGTGGTATCTGGGTGGCACAGTCCATTAAGTGTCTGACTCTTGGTTTCGGCTCAGGTCATGATCTCAGGGTCATCTGGTTGAGCCCCTCATTGGGGGCTCTGCCCTCAACGGGGAATCTGCTTGAAATTCTGGGGCTCCTGGGTAGCTCAGTCTGTTGAGCCTCCAACTCTCGATGTCGGCTCAAGTCACGATCTCAGGGTTGTGGGATCGAGCCCCAGGCTGAGCTCTGTGCTGAGTGTGGAGGAGTCTGCTTGAGATTCTCTCTTCCTTTCCCTCTGCCCCTCCGTGCCCGCACCCTGCCCTGCTCTCTCTCTCTCAGAAAAATAACTGATAAAATAAAGAATTCCTTGGGGGCAGCCAGAACAGCAGAGCAGAAGACTCTGGCTGCCGTCACATCCAGGGGACAAAAGGGAGAAAATCCTGAAAAGATCTGAGTCTTTCAGGATTCTGAGAAAGCAAGGTCAGAGGTCATAAACCGCTTGATTTTGGTGCTTTCTCCCTCCTTCCCGTGGAACCCCGACATCACCTGTGCTTTGGGGGATGCTCTCCAAGCAGGGCGCATGCTCCCGTCCCTCCCCAGTCTGGGCTGCTCAGGCAGGGGAAGGCGGGGGCCCATGAGGTTTCGAGGACAAATGGTTCCATTGCTCAGTAGGGGAGCAAAGCTGAGACCCTGTGACCTGACATTAAATGTCAGTCCCATTTCATGTCACCTGTTTCTCAAGTGTCCGGCGTGCAGTGGACGCACCAGGCGCTCGAGAAACAAAATGCCTTTGATGTGTCACCACGTGGTTTCAGAAAAGAGTGGCCTCTAAAAATAGGGGAAAGAGGGGCATTAGGAGTCCGGGGGGCCAGCAGTTGCAGTAGACGCAGGGGTCAGGGTAGCTGCTTCCAGTTTCCTCATTCTTATGACACAAGTGGCCGCACACATTTGGGAGGGCGGCGGCGGGGCTCACCAGCATCCCCAGCGGGACGAGGGGCAGCTTCAGCACAGGAACAAAACAAGTGTAACACGAGAACCCAAGTCAGAAAGCAGGACCCAGGCACCAGACTGGCTCAGTCACTTGAGGGTCCGACTCTTGCTTTGAGCTCTGGTGGTGATCTCAGGGTCATGAAATCGAGCCCCGCATTGGGCACCATGCTGTGCATGGAGCCTGCTTGAGATTCTTTCTCCTTCTCCCTCGGTTCCTTCCCCCCTTTCTATTTAAAAACCAAAGAAAGCAATCAGAACCAAGCCAAAGGGCCAGCGTATTTATATGCCTTCTCAGTTGTAGGTTTAGATGCTGCCATACCCAGAAGGAGCACTCAGGTTTTCAGAATATCAAAGAAAAGAGTAAGTTCTTCTCCCAGATTCTAGAAACATCCATACACAGTTGTGGCTCCTGCTTCAGGAAGGGTGTGCAATGCAGTCTTGCCAGTGACCCCAACTTCTCACAGGAATACCCAAGAAGGCACAGTGTTTGTAAGGCAAACCTTCCACTACCCCAGCTGCAGGCAGGACCAGGGAGAGCCAAAGCCCATGGAGAGCCAGGGAGGGGTAAGAAGAAAGTCCAGCCAGCTTCCTCTCATGGCAGTACCAGGCTCTGGGGCCCATGGGGTGAAATCCAGCCCCTGCTCCCCAGCCCCACACACCCATCTAGGGGAAGGGGCGCTTTCTCCTGTCGGGCTCTGCATCTGGACGGCGGGTCTTCCTTCCCTTTCCACTTTGTACAGAGACCCTCACATTGGCTTGAGGAGCTGGCCAGGGACCCTCCTGTCGTCTGCCCCTGGAAATGACATGTCATGTAGGACAGAAGGGCCGAGAGCCAGCAAACAAGTCAGCAACCTCTGTCCCTACCATGTTGAAGTCCTTGCAGAGGAAGTCACCTGGCGGCGACCTGTGAGGCCCCCCGACCTGTGACAGGCATCTCATGTGGACAAGAGAAGCCTGTGCCACTGCAGGTCTCTGAGATTTGGGGGTGTTTACTCCCATGTCATGACCTGGCCTATCCTGATGACACAGAGAAGAGAGTTCAGAGTGACCAAGGTCAACCATCAAAAAGCCATGTGATGGTAAGTGGGAAGATTGACAGTATGACCCGGGCAGGTCACTGCTTCTTTCTACGACCGTTTCTTCCCTTTTGAGGTGGGAATAGCAGCATTGACCCGTCATGGTCTTGACCAGGAGCAACACAAAAATGCCACCTCCTCGGCAGCTTACACAACAGTCAGGAGGCTGGAGATCCAAGATCCAGGGACCCTCTGGTGAGGGCTCTCCTCCTGGCTTGTAGACAGCCCCTCACTGCTGGCTCTTCCTGTGCTCACAGAAGGGTGCTCCCTGTGGTCTCCTGATGAGGACCTGAATCTTACTGGATCAGGGTCTCACCTTTGTGATCTCATCTGATGGAATTACTTCTGCGGAGACCCCATCTCCAAATACAGTCACACTGGGGACTACAACTTTCACTTAGGAGTTCGGCGGTGCCCAAACACTCGGTGGACGTGTGACCTCATATGAAGGCTAAGTGCGTATGATGGCCACCAACCACTCAGGACGCGCTCACTGCTGACACCTTTGGTCTGCTGTTCTTGTGACCCCATCGTGGAGGGCATCCGCAATGAACGATCATGCTAAGGAAGGAGGGGGAGGTACTGTACTACAGGAGGGAAGAACTACCTAGACCAGCACTGAAGGGTCCAATTCCTGGTCCCTTGCGTCCCACAAATGCTGTGTTGCATGAATTAGTGACGACGCTTTCTACAGAGGAGCTTATTACTCTCTGTAACCCAGACATTCGTCTTCAGTGATTGGGTCTGGGTTTCCTTCTATCTTTCTTGTGTCTATCAGCCACTAGGATGGGCAGACCTCACTTTTTGGCACTTGGCTCTACTGGGCTTCACAGACACTGCAGTTGTTACAAATGGAAGGTTTGTGGCAATCCAGTGTCGAATAAGTCTATTGGCGCCATTTTCCCAATAGCATTTGCTCACTTTGGGTCTCTGTGGCGCATTTTGGTAATTCTCATAATATTTCAAACTTTTCATTACATTCGTTATGATGATCTGTGATCAGTGATCTTTGATGTTACTACTGTAATTGTCTTGGGACCCCACAAACGGTGCCCATATAAGACAACAGACAACCAATCAATGTTGTGTGTGTCCTGACTGTTCCACCCACCGGCCGTTCCCATCTTTCTCCCTCTCCTGGGGCCTCCGTGTTCCCTGAGACACAACAGTATGGAAATCAGGTCAGTTAATAACCCTACAATGGCCTCTAAGTGCGCAAGTGAGAGGAAGAGGCACGTGTCTGTCACTTTCGATCAATAGCTAGAAATGATGACAATGAGGAAGGCACTTCGAAACTAAGACAGGTCAAAGGATAGGCCTTTTGTACTAAGTGGTTGTGAATGCAAAAGATGAGTTCTTGGGGAAATTAAAAGGGCCACTCCAGTGAACACACGATGAGAAGAAAGCAAAACAGCCTTATTGCTGATGTGGACAGTTTTCCTGGTCTGGATAGAAGATCCACACTTTCTCAAGCCGAAGCCCCACCCAGAGCAAGGCCCCGACTCTCTTCCATTCTGTGAAGGCTGAGAGAGGAGGCGGAGCTGCAGGAGAGAAGCCAGAAGCTGGCAGAGGCATCTGATGCAGGAGGTTTAAGGAAAGAAGTCAGTCGTCTCCATAATATACCAGTGCAAGGTGAAGCAGCAGGTTGTCCAGACCTAGTGAGATGAGGAGTGAACATAGCTACACTAAACGACAGATTTCCCCCGTAGACAGAGCAGCCTTATGGTGAAAGAAGAAGTTATCTAGGACTTTGGCAGCTAGAGAGAGGTCAGTGCTTGGCTTCAAAGCTTCAAGGGACAGACTGCCTCTCTCACGAGGGGCTCACGCGGCTGCTGACTTTAAGTTCAAGCCGGTGCTCATCCAAAATTCTGAAAATCCTGGGGCCCTTCACAGTTGAGGGAAATCTTGTCTGCCTGTGCTCTATAAATATGAAAGTACATCTGTGTACAACACGGTTTGCTGAGTATTTTAAGCCCACTGTTGAGACCTACCACTCATAAAAAAAAGACTCCTTTCAAAATACAACTGCTCACTGACCCCGTCCTGGGTCACGGAAGAGCTCTGATGGAGATGGACAAGATGAGTGTTGTTTTCATGCCTGCCGACAAAACATCCCTCCTGCAGCCCATGGATCAAGGAGTGTTTTTAACTTTCAAGTCTTATTATTTAAGAAGTACATTTCACAAGGCTCAGCTGTCAAAGTGATTCCTCCAATGGATCTAGGTGAAGTAAACTGAAAACCTCCTGAAAAGGATCCACCATCCTAGAAACCATTAAGAACAGTTGTAATTCATGAGAAGAGGTCAAAATAGCAACTTTTTTTTTTTTTTTTTTTTTTTTTTGACAGGCAGAGATCACGAGTAGGCAGAGAGGCAGGCAGATAGAGAGAGAGCAGGAAGCAGGCTCCCTGCTGAGCAGAAAGCCCTATGCGGAGCTCCATCCCAGGACCCCGGAATCATGACCTGAGCTGAAAGCAGAGACTTTAACCCACTGAGCCACCCAGGTGCCCCCCAAATAGCAACATTAATACGAGTCTGGACGATTCCAGCCCTGGTGGATGACGTGGAGGGTTCAAGTCTTCTGTGGAGGACATCACTGCAGAGGGGCTGCAAACAGCAGGAGAACTGGAATTCCCAGTGTATCCTGCAGATGGGACCGAATAGCAGCAATCTTGTGATCAGATCTGAGGGAGGAGGTGTCGCTTCCTGGGGCCGAGCAAAGAAAGGGGTTTCCCGAATAAGAATCTAGTCCTGGTGACGATGCTGTGAAGACCGTTGAAGAGACACCAGAGGGTTTAGGATATCACTTCCACTCAGGTGCTAAAGCGGCGGCAGGAAGTTCTCCTGCGGGTGAAATGCTATCAAACAGCATCACATGTGACAGAGAAATTGAGAAAGGAGGTCAGTCAATGGACAAATCATTGTCTTACTTTAGGAACCTGCCACAGCTGCCCCAGCCATCAGCAGCCACCACCCTGATCCGTCAGTGGCCATGGACATCGCAGTGCGACCCTCTTCCAACGAAAAGACTACAACTCACTGAGAGCTCAGATGATGGGTAGCATTTTTTAGCAATGAAGTATTCTTCAGCAAGTGTGTGTATGTTCAAAAAGACTTAATGCTATTGCATGAATACTACATTAACAGACTAGAGTATAATGCCCACGGAACTTTTATGTGCACTGGGAAACCGCAAAGGTGATTTGACTTGCTTTAACGTGATACTGCTTTACTGCCGCAGTCTGGAACCAAAACCATAGTATCTTGGAGGTGCTCGTATTAAAGATGTTTTCCGAAAGACAGATACTGCATTTTCACTTCTTCTCATCAGACTTTCCCCCTCATTTTCTGTTATGTTAACAGTTATGCTAACAGTATAACTAAGTGGTTGTGAATAAGGAAGGTTGTAGAATAAGGAAGTCATTTTTTTTTCTACTCATCATGCAAGACCTTCATTTGTACAATGACCCACTATTTAGCTCCTCTGCATCCCTCCAAAACCAAAAACTTCACAGCATTATCTATGCTGCCTACCTGGTTTGCACTAGGAAGGAGCATGGCCCCTCCTGGCCGCACCAATGAGAAAGTCAGAGCACCAGTGGGAAGCAGGAGAAGGGGCCATGTAGGTAAGAAGGGTTTGGCACGTCTGTGTCCACAGTAGTGAGCAGCCCATGCACAGATGCCCGTGAGGCCCAGAGAGCCGCCAGTGTACCAGCAGTGAGGGGAAAAGGCCAAGGGCATGGGGCTGGGACAAGATCAGACCATGTCAGGCACCACCACACGCTTGAGGGCTTCCCCATCCTGGCTCTCCAGTTCACTCCTCACACCAAATAACCTGCTTTTCACATCTACATGCCACAGAGAATTACCGATCCACTGATGGACTTCAGGGTGGCACAGGACATTTGCAGAGCCTCAAAGTATCACTATCAAATTTACTAATTACGGGGAACATTTCAACCTCTGATTACACACTCCTTCAGGACAGGGAGCTGAAGTCCCTCTCTGAGTGGGGGCTGCATGTAGGGACTCACTTCTAGGGAACAGAGCTGGGGGAAGGGGATAAGAATACGATCTCTACAGTGGAGGAACCTGGCTGACCCCTCCTTAGCCCAGTGGTCCAGGTCAACGTCGTTGATGATGACATCAAGAACTGCCTGCTGTGACATGAGCAAGAGGGTACTTCTCTTCCATGAAGTTCTGCCCCCAGATCCATAAGCTCAGTCTAATTATGGCAAATCCAAATTGAGAACATTTCACAGAAACGTGTGCATTTCTTCATTGTAACGTCTGCCTGCATGCTCTCGACCATCCCTAACGCACAGGCCGGCACCACTCCCCTCCAGATGTCTCAGTGATTCTTGGTGTACACAGGGCTTTCTAGAACTACAGCGCTTATGTGGTTAAAGTTAGGCAAACAAAGCTATTTACTGCACCTGGCAAAGTACATCAATACACCTTACTTCCTCCAGGACTAACCCTGTACCCCAAAAGGGAAGCCACATGATAGAATGTTCTGCAAACAAGGTCCATGTTTCTTCAGCCCCTGGTAGTGGGCCATCAACCTCAGGAGAGCTTTCCTGGACACAGCACAGGCCTTTTTTAGGGAATGCAAGGTCACCGTGCTGGCAATGTGGGTGCAACCCGATCGCCCACACACCGTCCAGTGAAATCAAAGCCCCATCCCCAGGATCATTCGGAGACCTTTTCCAAGTGCACACATAACACAAAAGGTCACTGGAGAAGCACAAGGGAGAAAAGGTCACAAAACGAGGAGCTGGAAAGAAGGAGCCACTGTCGGATAATTGGGAGGGGGTAGAAACCTGCCTGCTTCGCTGCTCCTTCTAGGTCCTGGTATGGGAGGGGGGATGGGAAGGCTCAGTACGCTGGCCCCAGGGAAGGTGGAACCGAAATGCACCCTTCAGACACTCGACACCTGGCTGGGCTAGATCCTGCTCACTGCAGTTTCTGCTAAATCTCATTTGTGCACAGGTGACCGATGGTGATCTTTGAAATCTTGCTCTAGTCTCAGAAGAAACCCAACTTGCAAATGTGACTGGAGTCAGGCTAAGGCTATCCATCCGTTTGTTCCATCTGTCTGTCCATCCATCCATCCATCCATCCGTCTCTCTGCTCACTCGCTCATTTTGAGGACCACAAATGCGAGGTACAATTAACCACCTTCAATCCCAGCCCAACATGCTTTGTTTTCTCAAAGGTGGTCAAGCACCTCCACAGCCTGACCGCAGAGAGGCCATTGGGAACCGTTTAGGTAACAGGCTGCCCTGATTCCACCCTATGAGGGATGAGTGGTTAGCAAGAGAATAGCAAGAGAAGGCACAGAGCCAAACAGAGGCCATTTACCGCAATGTCCCCCCGCCCCCCGCAAAAGGCTGAAGAGTGTGGGGTCTTCCTATGCTCTTGAGGTAAGGCTTGATTCAGCAATGCCTTTTTGTAAGGGACAGGACTCTGCACATGCACAGAACAGAAGCTGATATTCCACGAGACAGACTCTTGTCATACTTATGCTTTCCTGGCACGATGGGGGCTGCACACAGGGTCAGACTCCAGGGAAACTGAGGCATGAGGATGTGTCAGGGAAGGCTGGATCCTTGCTGCCCCCCAGCTCTCCCTGATGAGCCGGGGGATGCGGGGGTCTGTGGTCATTGTGGTGATGGTGACCCTAGTCTCTTTTCTCCTTGCCTCCACAAGGACCTGAAAGATTCAGGGGTCTGGAAGCCTGGAGAAGGACTGCTTGCGGACAGCGGCTCCTGCCCTTCCTCTCCCCAGCTCTACCTCCCACCTTCCCTGGCTCTCACACTAGGCTCAAACTTGCTTCCTCCCCTACTTTTAGAACAAAGCAACAGCACCCCGAAAGAGAAGTGTTCTGCGTTAAGAAAAATGCAGAGCTCCTGGGGTCAGTGAGCATCTGCTCCAAGTTCAGAAGCAGCTACAAGCCAGCCTGAAACATCTAGGTGTTAAGAGTCTTTACAATTTTCTGACAGTAGTACTTTACATTTGCAAAGCCCTTGAGGCTCTGCGTGCATGATCTCAACTATTTTCTCCTTTGGGCCTCATGCGAACACCATGAGACACACAGCAGGTGCTATCCCTCCTTATGGTTAAAGAAGCCAGTGCTGAGTGGGGCTTGTCTCCAGGCACCCTACCCCCACCCACTTCCCTAGGCATCTCAGAATCTGGAGGCTGGAGCAGAGACTGGATCTGGAGCCTGAAGCCTGGAGTAGAGCTCAGAGCCCAGAACCTAGAACCTGGAGCCAAGCCTTGAGTAGATCCCAGGGCCCAGAACCTAGAACATGGAGCCTGGAGTCGAGCTCAGAGCCCAGAGCCTAGAACCTAGAACCCAGAGCTGAGCCTGGAGCAGGGCCCAGAGCCTAGAACCTAAAACCTGGAGTCTAGAGTCTGGGGAGAGCCTAGAACCTCGAACCGAAACCTAGAAGCCAGAGAAGAGCCTGGTGCTAAGGGCAGGATCCAAGTCTCTGTCTGTCAGTCTGAATCTCTGTAAATGTGGATGGGGGGGGGCACTGAAAACACATGGTCTATGGCCAGAACAAACCCCTGCCTCATTTTAGAGGGGAGGTGTGTGAGGAGACATGGTTGCCCTGGAGAGCGGCAGGAGTCCCTGCCCGAAGCATCGTGTGCTCATCCCCTTGGTCCTCCCAACTCTGAATCATCACTGCCTTTTATAGGTGGGAACACCGAGGGTCCCCATGGTCTGTCCAAGGTGGCAAAGCCAGCAAACGGTGACCCCAGGCTGCAGACCCAGGTCTTCCAACTCAGAGTCCAGCCCTGACCCTCTAGGCTGTGTGTTCTCAAGGATGAGAAAAATACCTCTCATGGGAATCAGGAAGAAAATTTATTTCACTTTTTCTTTTAGGACTTCCCCACTGCCGTCCATTCCTGAAAGCAGCTCTCAGGCCAGGGGAAACCCAAGATCAGCTAACGCAGCCCGGGCCTTGGCGGCACATCCGGAACAGCCGTGGTCCGTGGGTGGTACGGGCCTCTGGCTGGCGAGTTCTGACAAGGCTATCAGTATGAAGACAGCATGGTTCTGTCTCTTGGTCTATTGTGACATCGGGTGAGGCTTCAGGATTTAGCAAGAGTCATGAGTGGAAGCCACACTTTGTAACCTACGTGGAAATTCTGACAAAAGTGGCTCCAGCTACTTGGGAGAGAAATCCCACCTCCAGAGGTTTTCCCATCAGTGTGAAGACCAGTCAGCACCCACTGTGGGTGGGGAGGAATTCCCCTTCCTGCTTCGATCTCTATTCACCCAGCAGGTGGTTCCCAAGTGGCTCCTATGTGCTGGGCTTGGGGGGTCCCCCGGTGATGGGCCCTAGTGCAGCCCCCAAGGAGAGCCCCCCTGGATGGGAGACAGGAGCTGCTAAAGGAAGCAGCCAGCGGATAAGTGTGACAGGAGGAGGAGGACTGGGGGACACATACTGCGCATTCCAGGTCCTGTGTGGGAGATGCACAGGCCTGAGGCTTCCCAGGAGGAGGGAGAGCCAGCCAGGAGGGGATGGGAGGACTGAGTGCTCCCTGAGGAGGCCTAGACCTCAGCCACCAACGTGCCTCACTGGTCCCCAGCTGCCCCGTCTTTGTCCCACAATGGAGGAGCTGAAGCTCTGAGCCAGCAAAGGCCCATGTCCCAGAGGTCCTGGGCAGCAGAGCTGGCCGCTTCTAGGTCTGCTGAAGAGAGAAGCTATCCCTGACAAACACGGCCCCGGCATAAGGAAGGAAACCTGCTGGTGTCTGTGAAATCCAATAGCTCAAAATTTTAAAAAACTGCAAAATGGAATAAACAATTATTTCTGTATCACTGATGGCGTATTAGTACATGGGTCAAAAAAGAGACAACGGGCCCAAAATGGAGTCACTTGTGCTAAGCACCACGTCGGCAAACCAAGACTTAGAATCCTACCTAAGCACAGTTTCAGCCTTTCCCAGGAGCGTAACTATCACAGGTCAGTCTGGAGTCACAGGGTCAGCCCCAGGGAGGTACCCTGCCAACCGGATCCCTGCCATCTCCCACATGGAGGAGGAGGTCTTGCCTCAAACAATCCACTCTTTGCCAGAAAATTCCTTTTCCTGTCCCTCCGGCCCAGACAAGACTTCCATTTCCTGCAGGTCCGAGGGGGCTCCCTTTACTTCTAGATGGGACTCTGCCCGTTTATGGATCACTGAATGAAGCTGGTAAGGTCTTCACATTGACTCCGCTGGATTTTAGGTATTTTTTTTTTTAAGATTTTATTTTTTATTTGACAGATAGAGATCACAAGTAGGTAGAGAAGCAGGCAGAGGGCGGAGGGGGGGAGCAGGCTCCCCGCTGAGCAGAGAGCCCAATGTGGGGCTCGATCCCAGGACCCTGGACCTGAGCTGAAGGCTGAGGCATTAGCCCACTGAGCCACCCAGGTGCCCCTGGATTTTAGTTATTAACATACGTGATGCTCTCACTCATTAACACTTTCTCATGTGACATCATTTTAATAAGCCAGTAATCAGAGATCTCGGGGACAGTCTGCCAAACTGCAAGGCTGTGCTCTCATTCTGTCCTCCACTCCACATAAGTGGGAACCACCATGTTCTATTTCGGGAATGTTGGGAAGATGTTTAGGAAAGAAAGAATACATGAAAACCATGACATTGTTCACACACACATAAAACCCCCCAAAAATCCAAGCGAAAGAGATCTGTCAAGCCAAAAGGAATCCTAGAGCTGAATTTTCAGTTAAAGAGAAGGATGGCACCCAGCATGTTTTCCTTCACAGATGCACATCACAATGGAAGCCAGAGGTCTAAGCCACGGAGGGGAAGATGACAGACCCAGAACATTGTCATGATTAAGTCACTCCTGTCTCATGCCTGCAGCCCAAGGGAGACCCACACGCCCTGGTGCCAAGGGCACGGAGAGGGCACGGAGAGGGCACGGACAGCGCTGATTTTCACTGGGGGAGAAGGGAGAGGTAGCCTGCCTACCACTTTCTCAGGAACAAGTGTCCGGGCACCAGGCAGGGACCAGCAGTCTAGTGGTCTATTTTAAGAAGTTCAGCTGTGAACAGCAAAAGCAACATACTTTTTAGGAAATATGGGGACAATCTTAATCCTATGGAAATGTCCTGTTGCTGAACTTTCTGATGCCCCACACACATCCCCTTCTACCTGGGGGCCTCTCTGCAGGGGGGACTCTGGAGTCCTGATGGGCAGCCAGCACCCCCCAAGGCTGAAGTGGGGGCTTCCCTTATTCCTCCTCTGGCAGCACACCTGGGATTTCGAAGGAGGGGGTGATGCTGGCAGGTACACTCCTGAGGTCTGTGGCTCTCATTGGATAATGCAGCTGCTTGGGCTCCCTGCCCGTTTGCTCCCTGACCTTAGAGTGTCACTCTAAGCCTAGCTTCACACTATCCTAAGGCTTTCCCCTGGCTGCTCTCTTTCTCCCAGCTGTGGGCACCCATGGCCATGCCACCATCGGGGTGAGTGGTGGATGGCAGACTCAGATGGAGGCACCTGGCTCTGTGTCCAGACAGCTCCTGGCAGTGTGCCCCCGTCCTCAGTCTCCCTGGCATGAAGCCAGCAGGCAGGAGGCAGAGCCCATGGCCAGTGTGAGGCTGTGCCCCTGACTGAGGGCAGAGGCCGCTCTCAGCACCTGCGAGCACCACGCTATCCCTGGAGTGCACCTGAGCCCCGGCCTCCTCGGGGAGGAGGGGTAAAAGCTCTGCTGCACCAGCATGGACTCAAGTTCCAACTGAACCACACCTGACATGATCCATCCTGTCGGCAGCATACCGGGGGTAGTAGGAAACGGGTTTCCTCAATGGGCAGAAGGGAGACACGTGGCCCCATAGGATGTCACTCAAAATACGACGCCTTAGCAGCTCCTGCCTTCATGTTGAAAACAGAGGGCCCATCCCATCCTGATGCTGGGCTCTACACATCCTCTGGATGCCAAGGAAGCCACGGGACCCTGAAGGTGCACATGGAGCTGAGGTGGATGCATTCCGTGTGCTCACCTGGCGTCCATCTTGCTGGTCCCAAGGCCCTGGCCGCCCCTGCACACAGGCACCGTCCAACCCTGGGGCACATCCCGTCCAGTCCTCTCTCTGGATTTGGATCCAGCCCCCAGAAGGCAGGGGACCCCAGGGTTCAGTTAGTGCCCACATGGACTGGGCCACTGGCTCTGCATGTCCCTGGCCCTGTTCCTTACTCTAACCCCCCTGGGGAATGTAGTTCTTCTTCCACAAAGGAAAGGAGGCTCTGACACATGGACACTATACCCTCCATGGTCTCCCGGTTTCCAAAGGCTGACTGTGCTCCTCCTATGGACCCGCATGTGTCCCCAGATTGGACTGGGTTCTGGCCATAGTTAGCCAGTCCTGCCCCCCGGACCCCTGTGTCCTCCTTCCTCTGTGCCTGGTCATGGGTGATGCTCAGCCCTGCTCTGCATGATGGCCCACACCTTTGTCACAGCATATTTTAGCCAAGAAGAAATCACTGATGTAAAGCTGTGCTGCATATCTGGTGGCCACGAGCCATAAGTGGCTATTTAAATTTAAATGCATTAAAATTAAACAAAATTTGAGATGTAAGGGGTGTCTGCCTGCCTCCATCGGTTGAGTGTCCAGGTCTTCATTTCAGTCAGGGCATGGTCTTGGGGTTGTGGGATTGAGCCCTGTGTCCAGTTATGCGCTCAGCGGGGAATCTGCTTCACCCCCCGCCCTTGCCCTGCCCCCTGCTTGTGCTCACTCTTTTTCAAGTAAATGAATAAAATCTTTTAAAAAATTTAAGATGCATTTCTCAGGTGCACTAGGCACAGGGCAGGTGCTGAGCAGTCACACACGGCTGGTGGCCACCAGACACAGAGCAGGGAGAGAGGACCATCATCACCAGCACTGTTCTGGATGATTTTAAGACCTCTCTGGGATCATTTACAGCAGTATCTTAGGGCACCTGGGAGGGAGACACATTAGCTGTTTGGTCAACATGCAAATCCCATCTCTTGTCAACCTGGAAAACTGCCTCCATGCCTAAGGGATCTCATAAAACAAGGTGAAAAATGAAAATAAAAGAAATCAAGGGTAATGGTAAAGAAAGAAGGGACAAATTTATGAGATGGAGCTTAAAAGCAAAACAAAAAACTTAGATCTCCTGGTTCCTTTAGGTTGAAATATTGTCGTGAGCATTTCTTCCCCCAAGCCAAGAAAGGCTGGAAGTGTCGCAGTATACCACGCCAGCAAATGGCTCTGGCTTTTACATACTTGCTGATCCGAGGGTTTACCCACTGCCAAGACCATATCACATTCTGCCTACCTAAACTCTCCAGGTATTTTATGTTTGCTTTATATCTCTGATCTTAGAGAATTTTCCAAACAAATACATGAATTATCCTTGATGCATGCAGCTATGAAAATTTTATTTTTTTATAAGTCCCTTTGTTTGTTCACCTAATTTGATATTTTATTCCACTCTCAATGAAAGAAGATCATCGTGACTGGTTCCTTTCTCTGGGCTGTATGGACATTAGAGATTATTCTGTCCTGGTATAAATCTCAGGTTAATTTTCAACATTCTTCTCAATCCCACCATCCCCTTAATCAAAACCAGAACTCTACCTGTAGGGACCAAATTAGAGAGGTTTGGTTTGCTAGCATTAAGCAATAGTCCCTTCCAACACTGATGCTGTTTAGGGCATTGGCCTGGTAAATGGGAGACCCGGGTTCAGATTCCAGGCTGTGTGCCTGTGCCCTGAGGAGGTAGTGAGTGGATTAGCACTTTAGCCACACTACCATGCCCCTGGTGCCGTCGGACTCGCATCCTGTGACACCTCCCCTCCTGGTCTTTGACCAAATGGTTCTCATAGTGTTTTAGTGCCTCATTCTCAGAGCTGAATGGACAGCTGAGGATCACCATGCATCTGGGAGAGGCGTCAAGATGAAAGATAGAGGCCATCACAGACAAAGGGCAAAAAGAAACAGGTAATAATACAGCAGACAAAAGAAAAGTTTTGGAGAAAACAACAACAACAAATTAATATCCTCAGAATGACAAGAAAAGGTGCCACATTTGTGAATCAGAGAGGATGCCATAAAAAGGGAACAAAGAATAACAACCGACAAAACCCCCACCTTTTAGAAATTGAATACAGAACAGATAAGTTTAGCAGAAAGCATGGAAGATAAAGGTGAGTGATCTCCTACAAAGCATCACCAAGAGAAGAAAGTTAGGGAAAGGCAATGAAAAGAAAGTTATTCCCAGCAAAAGAGCTGCTATAAAGGAGAGACAGGAAATGATGGGGAGGGGAAAATTCAGAGAACTTCCCAGAACTTTAGGATACATGTCTTCAGATCCAATGGCCCCATGAATGCTCAATTAATGGAAAATAACCCATTCAGAGCACTGAGACCAAGAGAAGGTCCTAAAAGCTTCTTGAAAGTAAAGGCAGAGATTATACAAGATATTGGAGATACACAATGCATCAAAATTCTCAAAGCAACCCTGAAGGCTGGAATACAGTGGAAAATAATATCTTAAAATTGTGGTAGAAAATAGCTTTAAATTTTACTTTCTTGATCACTATTAGTTTATTTTATTGAAGAGGCAATTCAGTCACATGGTTCAATATCCAAAGAGCATCAGGGCTCTTGGGTGGCTTTTGCGTCCTACTCTTGATTTCTGCTCAGGTCATGATCTCAGTGTCTCAAACTAGAGCTCCATGCTCAGCAGGGTGTGTGCTTGAAGTTCTCTCTCTCCCGCTGCCCCTCCCTCACTCTTTCTCTTTTTCTCCAAAATAAATAAATAAATAAATCTTGAAAAATTTGTCCAAAAAGCATTAAAAGTGACACTTGACCAATTCTGCTGGCCTCCCAGGGTTTACTCATGCAAATACAGACAAATCATCGCCTTTCTCACAAAAGGGACAGCACACTGTTTTTTTTTTTTTGTTTTTTTTGTTTTTTTTTTGTTTTTTTCCTGCACATTGCTTCGTTCAGTTAATGACACATGCTAGAAATCATTTCAAAGAATACATAGAAATCTTTGTCATTCTTTGGAAAATTATTTTTAACCTAGAACGCTACAGTCAGCCAAACTATCAATCAAGTACGGGGGTAGAATAAAGACATGTTCAGACATGGAAACACTTGGAAAAGGCATTCTTTTTCAGGATGCTACTGTAGGATGTGTTCCAGCAAAATGAGAGAGTAATCTCAGGAGGAAGATAATACGGCATCAGGCAAGGAGGGATCCAACAACAATAGAAAAGTGGGGAACTCTCAGATTGGCAAAGGGAAAGGGAAAGGGAAGGGGAGCCAAAGTCTAGAGAGGGTCTAGAGGACAGATGTTTCCCGGGGTCCATATCCAGGAGGGGACAAAGGAGAAATGGTAGGCTGTCTGGTTTGTTGAATCACCCAGGAAATAGTACTGGGAGGGGTCCTGTTGAAAAGTTTTTGAAGAACTGGGTGTGACAGCTATGTCAACAGGAGAGCAATTGGGAAAAAAGAAAAAAATACAAGTCATGAACTCTGGAAAAGTCAGAAAGCTGTCCAGGGACAGAAATGTCAGAGCGTGAGGCTTGGCTCCACAGCCAAACCACACATGATGTCATCGTCATCACTCTACCTTTACGAGGTGCTTTTCACAAAAGAGCACATATACCCTCATAAACGCCCATGGAAAGTGCACTCAAAATGTTCCCATTTTACCTACGGGACAAGTAAGGCACAAAGTGGTGAAGCAACCTGCCCGAGGTCACAGAGCACATGGCAGAACCAGGGTTTGAACCGGGGAATCTCACTGTACTAGCACCATACTCTCTACCTGTCTGTAGTTCTACTGCAACATAACTGTGGTGTGAGGATGGGGGGACACAGAAGTGGTGGGAAGGCCTGAGTGGGGTCCCCTCCCCCAGCCAGGAAACTAATGGTCCGTGTCTACACTCAGATGATCAATAGACTGCACACGCATATAATTTTTAAACATGGAGCTAATCACCAGATTGGTCAGGGTCTTGTCAGGCCATTAAGAACTTGGCCTTTATGCAGTGATACGAGAAGCCATTGGGGAGTTTTAATTAGAGAGGCGACATGAGCTGACATATTTTCAAGGATCACCCAGCTGCTATGTGGAGAATGGCCTGAGAATGTGGGACAAGGGTAAAAACACACATTACCTTGGTTAAATAAACATTACATTTCAGAAGTCAAGAGAATGAAAAAACAAACAAACTCCAAAAACGGGGATAGACATCGTAAGGACAGAAGAATATCAATTCTCCCATGAACCATCAAACCTGATGGCCAGAGGTCAGCTGGGGACAACAGAGCCAGAGATGGGAAGCAAGTCAGCTTGACTGCAGGACACAACCTGTAGCTTGGCCTCAGATAGAGCCAAGAACTGAATCCAGAAAGTGGAAGCAGCTGAATGTTGAACGGGCACCTTCTTAGTTATCTTAGGCATCACCAGCTCCCGTGAGCCCACTTCTCTATGTCAGACAGAGAGACTCTAAACTCTGCTGGTGGGACTCCATGTAATTATGGGGGAAGCTTCTCGGTGAGGCTGGCACCCTGCAAGCCTCCGAGGCTACCTCAATTCCCACCTGCCCCCTTTCTAACCCTGAACCCTGACAAGACTCATGAGCGACAGGCTCAACTGGACTCTAGGTCCCCTGATTTCCACCCATCGTGCCACTTCTGCAGGCCACCCACATAAAACTCACAGCCCTAACCATGAGGCCAGTGAGTCACGAGGGTCACCCAGAAGGGGGAGAGGGCGACAGCTGGCGCTCACACAGAAATAGCTGTGGGGAGGGGCCTGCACATCATCAGGACTGTTCACAGCTGAGCTCCTGATTCTGTTCCAACCAGTGTCCTGGATCACAAACCACTGACAACACTGGATGACACCATCCAGTCCATGGCCCCCATGTCTGTAGCTGCCGGCCCACCTCAGAAAAGTTGCCTCCCCCGGAACAAAGGCATGAGGGGGACAGTTTGGCTGTAGCAACATGACAGAGGTTTTAGGATGAGAATGTCCTATATGTACAAGGCTACCCAGCAAGTTCATTCCTAAGTTGGGGTCCCTAGAGGCAGAGCCTGAGGCAGGTATTTTTGTGTGGTTCTGTATCTGGGGAGCACAGCCAGCAGAAGAGGGGTGAAGAGAGCGGCAGGGGTAGGAGGTGGCCTTCGCCAGAGTGTGCCCTCAGCCCCATCCCACAGGGAGATCTGGCACCAGAGTCATTCCAACTTGAAGTGAAGGGAGGGGACATTTTATAACCTCACACCCCTCAGGCAACAGCTGCAGGCTGCCCCAGGGGTGGGGGGTGGGACACCCCTCCCCCACAGCGACTCCTGGGTGGCCAGGGGCACTTTTCTCCTGACAAGACAGCTGTGAACCCCCAGCAGCTGGCGCTCCCAGCAGTTGGCCATGGAGTCAGCACCCTCTCACAGGAGGGACCTGGGGGGCACCATCTGTACCCCAGGGATGGCATTGCAATGGGTAGCTCTTGGAGAGGAGGCTGTGGAGACAGTCATAGGGGAGGGAATCAGCCCAGGCCCCTGTGGCCACAGGGGGTGACTCACTCACCAGCACCATTAAAGGGCCCAGCAAGTTCATTAATAGGGCAGCTTGCATGTTATTTTATTTTTTAATTTTTAAATTTTTTAAAAAATTTGAAATTTTTTATGATAAAAATTTTAAATAAAAAAATTATAATAAAAATTCATAAAATTTTATTTTTTATTTTTAAAATTTAAAAAATTTTAAATTTAAAAATTTTTAAAAAAATTTTGTTGTCCTTCTCTGTTTGAGAGGAATACTGTGAATTGTCTCAGGCAATTCACCTCAGCAATTGCCTCAGTGCTGAATGAGAAGCTTGGGAGGCTATCAAAAATCCTGAGCCAAATGTTAAACATGGCAGGAGGGAAAAATATATCTGCTTTCAAGACACCTTCCCCCAGGGTGTGAGAAACACTGTTCATGCCTTCAGCGGTGAGGAGTGTCTCCAAGTGCTTACTGGACATTTTTCCTGACAACGTCTTGCCCGAATTCTACCTCGGAAGCAAGCTACTTGTGCTAATGCATCTATACTGTTTTCAAGTTACAAGTCCATTTACCTTAAACCAGCCTCAGGTTAAACCACAACGGAACCGCAGAAATAGGAAAGTGTCAGCCTCTACAGGTCAGAGCACTGCTTCGATCCCTCCGCAGAAGTAGCTGAGCTCCTCTCCCAGTCCTGCCCACCCCAGCTCAGAAGGTTCCGGTTATTCTCTAGATGTGCCTTCCCAGACGCCTGACTTTTGTCCACCCACCCCCTGCCACCTTCTGAAAGAGTCCCCAGTTTTCATTCAGGCCCCTCAGCTCCCCAAGGGCTTTGGAAGCAGCAGCCAACTTTCCCCATTTCCAGGATGGGCCTGATGGGTCACAGGCTAGGACTCCCCCGGCCCTGCACACGGTCACCCAGGGGCTGGTGTGGGCGGCTCAGTTAGCAGTCCTGCTCATAGTTTGGCTTGCCGGGCAGGGTGGGGTGGTGCCACGGGAGCCAAGGAGATCTGTCAGGGAAGATGCGTCCAGTTCTCAAGAGAGAGACTGGGTGTGGGCTCCTGGGGGGGTGGGGGGGAAGTGTGGGAACAAAAGGCATGTCAGCCCGAAGGTGAGGCTACCCAAAGAGGGCAGCTCAGCAGAGCCTGCTGCAAGGTGCTATGGAGAGAAGCAGCCACTGGTGGGGCTGACCAGGAATCCATGCTCCAGCCAATATATTCCCTTTGTGGAGGCCAGTGAAGGTCAGCGTTCCTGTCCCTTCAAAATAACTCAAAATGCCACTTCCTCTAGGAAGCCACCTCTGATTGCCATTCCTATTCCCCTCAATAAACTGGAATTTTCTCATTTCCAAACTTTCCAGGCACAACATTTATGGACTTTTAATATCAGATCTCTTCCTGTTTTCTGTGACTGTTATTTATAGGTCAAACCCCTTTCTGACCCAACTCTTCATGGTTGGACCCTTTTCAGGTCCATCCCTGAATCCCAGTCTCCGTAGGACAGGTGTTTGGAGAGCCCAGAATGCATCTGCTGAATCAGCGAGCAAATAAGAATGTACTACACTTCAGACGAATTTGTTAATTTTTATAAGAACTGAAGAACTCAAAGGTGAACAGACACTTGCCATTTGAATCGTGATTCTAATTTTTACAGTTGGGAAAATATGATTCAATTTGTGATAAAACATAAAATGTTGCCCCTGCTCCCTCCGACATTATAGATTCCCGCCACTCAGCACTTACAACAAGCCAATCCATGGTTTAGTTTTATCAGGAGGATAGGTGGGTGGGGCTCACGTTTACTCACTGTATGGATGCTAGTCAAAATAACAAGAGGGGACTTCTTTGTCGCATTCTAGAGACAAGAGAACAGACACTCATGGGGGATGAATGACTCATTTCCCCAGGATCGCATAGCTCCTCTGTGAGGTGTGTGCATGTTCACAGGACAGGACTGACTCCACAGTCTGAATCTGTCACTGCCCGCCACCTTCTCCCTGGCTGGGGCACGACCATGGCTTCCCAATCCTCAGGACATCAAGGATGTCAACCCAGGGAGCATCCCTAGTCTTTGCATCCAATCCAAGCCAGCAGACACGAGGTAGACTTTGGGAGCTCTCGCTCTTCTGGTTCCTTTGTCCCTAAGCACCGACAGAAAGACAAGACCCAGGGATCATCCACTGGTCACCTCTGGTCTCCCAGAGAATGCTTGTTTGGTCCTATGGTCAAATACATACCTAAGTGACTATCCTAGCAGGCCTGGGATTATATGCAAGCTAAGTGAGCAAATTCTGCTCCGAAGAGGTGACTTCCATACCAGGTGTAGGGAGTAAGAATTAGAGGAGCCAGGTGGAAGCAGGGAGATGCTGGCCTAGGTGATGGGGAAGGTCTCACAGAGGACAACCTGCAGTGGGTTTTAAGGGATGTCTATGAGTTTGCCTGGAAAGCCCTTTTCCTTTTCACACAGAGAAAAACCAAAGTCTTGATCCATTCCAATATTCAACAAATACTGATTGACAGCCCTGTGTCCGTAAAGCAAAATCGAATATTTGCAACTAAAAACACCTAAGAAATGGTTATAGAGCGTACCTCGGGGCAAAAGACTGACTGACGAAACCAGAGCCTACAGCCTACATGGCCTGAAGTTTTTCCGTGTGAGCACAGAGTGGTATGCAGACGAGCTCCACATCATATCAGAACACTTAGAAGAGAGTGCGCGAAGGCGGTGGCGCCGGGTTGGGGGGTGAGGGGGGTTGGCGAACTGCACCTGTATAGTGAGTACACACACACAGGACACTGAAAAGGTACAAAAAGGGTCTGCGGGAAAAGTCAGGCGTCCTTTGACACTGGGCCCCCCCCACCCCTCCACCCCACCCCCCACCCAGCGAGCTGCGGCAGCCAATCCCAGGAGCAACCTTCCCATGTCACCAGTTTGTTTCACGCCAAGATTGGATCCTTGGAGGGAAAGACACTTGTCCAGCGCGCACACAGTGCTCCTTTCATTGCCAGCTGAAAGTTCGCCCCCAACATTTCAGATAAACTGCCCAGAAAACTTGGATCAAAGCCCCTTAGGCGCCAGGACCCGTTTGCAGGCTCGCTCCAGAAACACGATTCACAGTGACCCCAAGCTCAAGCCCAAGCCGCACCTCTGTGACAACTGAGGACCCATGGTTGCAGACAAGAAACAGGCCATTTCGCCAGGGCCATGTGGCCTCCGGGGACTGGCCATGGGCCTCCGGGGGCGGCCTACTCTACCCCCACCAAGCGGCAGGACAAAGCTGGGCACTGGCTCCTGACCCCGTGGGTTGCCCACCTCCGCCCCGCT
Source organism: Mustela lutreola (assembly GCF_030435805.1). Classification (NCBI taxonomy): domain Eukaryota; kingdom Metazoa; phylum Chordata; class Mammalia; order Carnivora; family Mustelidae; genus Mustela; species Mustela lutreola. The sequence continues at coordinate 167,282,385 of NC_081292.1, forward strand.
CCCTGAGAGGGGGACACAGTGGCCCAATGGAGCAGGGGCGTGGGGGAGGGGTCAGAGTCGCCAGCCTGTCCCCAGGGGCCGGAGAACCGACATCCCTCTGGGCCCGCGCCCCTGCCCGCGCCGCCGCAGACGGACAGAGCGATCCACCGATGCGCGGCCGCTCCTGCGGCGCCCCCGCCCCCGGCTCCCAGCCGCGCGGGCTCGCCCGCCGCCCACCTCGCGCGCGATCTGGTTCAGCGCGTCGTCCTCCGCCGTCAGCCGCTCCCGGTTGGGGAGCCGCTTGCGCCCCGAGCCCTGCGTGCCCATGTCCATCGGCCACGCCGCCCGCTGCTGCCGCGGGGCTCGCCGCTCCCGCTGCTCTTGCCCCTCTCCGGCCGGTCCCGCTCCGCCCCTCCCTCCGCCGCGGCGTCATGGCGTCAGCAGGCGCGGGCCGGGGACGCGGGGACACGCTGGAGGGGGGGATGCGGGCCGGGGGCGCGGCGACACGCCGTAAGGCCGTAGGGTGGAGGGAACACGGGGCCGGGGTGCGGGACCACCTTGGAGCGGGAGGCGCGGGGCCGGGGGCGCAGCGACACGTTGGAGCAAGGGGGACACGCGTGCTGGGGCGCCCAGAGCCCTGCGGGGGACTCCAGGAGATGTGGACAGGGGCGCGGGGACGTCTGAGGAGGAGGCACGAGGACATGGCACCGGGGACCTGAGGGGACGCCAGGGGCCAGGGGCGGGGGAACGCCAGGTGACACTGGGCCAGGGACGCGCCGGAACCTCAAGCGTGGAGATGGTGGGAGGTTTGGGATGGCCGGGTGTCGATGGCGCAATGATGCAAGGACGTAGAGGTGACCGGGGCTGGGGGCTCAGGTGGGTAGAGGGGCGAGGGACCTTGGAGGGGTCAGAGGCTTGGGGAGGCCTAGGGACCGGGGCAGCACTGGAGGGTGGGCCCGGTGGGTGATCCTGGACCACTGCTCCAGGGCAGTCTCGATGGTGGAGGTGGGACCTCTGTTGGGGCGCTCAAAGGCTCGCGGGAATGGAGTTGCAGAGAAGGGTTTGCCGGGAGGATTGAAGGCAAGGATGTGTCTAGGATGAGCATCTCTGACTTGGAGTCAGGCAGTTGCAGATGGATGGGGTCAGAGAAAGGCTCTGAGGTCAGGTCCCAGGGCCATTCAGATCTACTGGAAGCTGCCAGCCCGTGACCTTGGCCAGCCTTCTAAGTTTCATAGCACGTTTAAAACCACCATGTTGATGTATGCATTTTCCTTCTTCACTTGCTGTCCTCTGTGACTTGTGACTTACCACTTCTGTGTCTCCAGCTGTGGAAAAAGGAATGAATTTACCTAAGCTTTACCTTTTACACTCTAAAAGTAGATTTTAAAATAAATTGGAGAATCAGATAAGGTTTATAAAGCCATTGCCTTCTTGGCCATGGTAATGATGCAAGTAACTGTTAGCTGTCAGCACTGAATTAGAAAAGAGGAAAGGAGACTGTCCGAAAGTTACTGGTCTGTTTCAATGTTTGGGGTGTGGAGAGATCTCTAATGGGGCTGAGGAAGAATGGGAGGGAGGGGGCTATGCCGGAGTCACTTGTATCCCTCCTCCCCCTCCCCCCTGAGCCCCACAGAAAGGTATGGTGAACGTTTTGGTGTATTTCTAAGGAGTGACTGTGACTAAGTTGGTTTGGGTTCTTAGGAAGTAACTTGGAAGCTGGATGGAACAGGGAACAGAAAAGCGACCCTGCAGTGGCAGGGAGAGTTGATGAGGTTTTATGGATGGGGAGAGCCGGTGAGAGGAGGACACAGGAGGAAGGAGAGGGGAGCGGATTCAGGTGCTCAGCACACCTGAGCGGACTTCAGTGCAGTGGGTGGACTAGGCGGGTGTTAGGGCTGTGACCGTGTTCATCACCGTATTCCCAGAGCTTGCACACACCTGACACATTGTAGGCACTGAGGAAACGTCTGTTGATTGAATCTCTTGTGCCATATTACACCACTTAGGACCCCATACCCCTTGGCTGACATAACCCCGGCTGGAGGAAACCATCTCTCGCCCTGCCCTGCTGGAGGTGGCTCACCACTCCCCTAGCCCATGATGCATTGTGGTGAATGTATCTTTGCTGAGGCTGGTTCTCTTTCCCATTATTTCACTCATTCATTTCCCCACACCTGTTACCTGGCAGGTGCTGTGCTGGAGCCTGGGGCTTTATTATAAAGGACACAGGTATGGCTGCTGCTGTCCCAGGTCTTACCTGAGATACCTGGAACTCCTCATCTCAGGCCCCATTAAAGCCTCCTACATCTCCTTTCTAGAGGAAGCCTTCCCAGCTCCCAAGGCTGCCCCTCCTTCCCTCACTGTTCTTCATCAGAACTTTCAGCTGCTCTTCATTCCAGCACCTAAATTCTTCTGTAGCAGTTTGTTGACACGAGAAGGGCAGGGACAGACCACATCTCACTCATCCTTCTGTCCTCAGTGGGGATTAGATATGTTGCTGTTTCATCATAATGGGACCTGCAGCTGAACTTGGGGAACTGACTTCACTCCCTGACCTTCCTACTCATCGTCCCCATTGGCTTTCATCCAGAGACAGAGGACTCCCTCCCTAGGACTGGCCAGAGGTGTTTCTAAACAGTCCTAGTCCCTAGGCAGTGTTCTTAGACAACAGAGTAAATTTCATCCTCCACCTCTCCTCCTCATTCCCCCACCCCTGAGAAAGAGCCAACTCCTGGGAATTGTCAGAACCGGTATTGCTGATCCTCATGAGGTCCTATGACCTCATGACCTCCCAGACCATAGGGCAGGTGCTTTTTCCTCCTCTCTGGCCATGTGCTCTCAGACCGGCTGGTTGTCCCTTTAGGGTCCGTGTTTACCTTTAGTGGAAATGCTAATGCCTGCTTTGTCAGGCAATAGGGGGTTGGGGGGCAATCCATGTAGAGAGGTATTTCAGGCAGTCAATGAATGGTCCCTCCAGATCCTGGCCCCAAAGACCTGGGTCTGGAATGAATGTTGGGCAGCAGCTCCTGCTGGGTGGGGTGGGGCAGGGGGCAGAGACATTAGGCTGCTTTGTGGTCTCCCCTGTTCTCAGAGCCCCTTGGATGGAGGTAGAAAACTATGAGATCTTGGGAGCACCTGGGTGGCTTAGTCAGCTAAGGGTCTGCCTTTGGCTCAAGTCATGATCCCAGAGTCCTGGAATCGAGCCCCACATTGGGCTCCCTGAGCAGCGAAAGCCTGCTTCTCCTCTCTTTCCTGCTTATGTTCTCTGTCTCTGTCTCTGTCATATCTGTCTCTCTCTCTCAAATAAATCGATACAATCTTTAAAAAAAAAAAAAAAAAAGAAAGAAAGCAAGCTATGAGATCTTTTCCAATCAGGTTGAGCCCCAGGTGCCTCAAGAAGCTGAAACTTTCTTAGCCCTGGACGCTTGGTCTCTCCTGCATGGAGAGGAACCGAGGAACCTACTTCTACCTAGAAGAATTCTCCATAGTTGGGCCACTATGGCCACAAAACCCCTCCCATGCAGCCCTTTTCCTGTGTTCCTACTTCAGGTGCTTATGCTACCCATGAGGGGTTATTTCAGAGCAGGAGAGAGAGAACAGGCATCACAGGCCCCATGTCCAGGCCGAGAGAATCAGTATGTTCATCTCTAAGCCCCGTGCTGAGGTCTTTCACGAAGAAACAGATGCCACCTTCAGGAAAGGTCTGTGACAAAGTGGTGGTAGCCAGGACAACCTTGGTGAATGACACCCCACAGTGGAACCCACATGGAATTTCCATCCTGGGCACAGTGTTCCCTTTGTTTGGGACCTCATTAGGCAAGCCTGCGGGCTGGCTGGAGGGAGGAATTAATGAGCACTTCCGGGGGCATCATCCCACCTGCAGGACCTCTGTGGGAGGTCACATGGGCTGAGGGGTGACTCACTCGGGTCCACTGAGTAAGACTTGCTTGTAGTTCTGCCCCCAATTTCTTTGACTTGTCTTCTAGCCTTACTCTTCCAATGAATGTGCGATGGCAATGACTTCACTTGGAAGACAGCTAGAGAATGACTGGGGAGAATCACAACCCCTCACAGAGATGACTTGAGAGACAGTGGACAACATGGAGCTGAAGTCATGCTCCAAACAGGCTGGCTGAGGTCAGAATCTGCGCATCCTCTGCTTGGCAGGTGACTGGCTTGTCTCCAGGGGCCAGCTGACCTTGTCTGTTTCCTCACTTAGCAGCTCATACACAGCATAGCTGAGGTAGATCAGTAGTTCCATATTCCCTTCCAACCCAATTTTGCCATTTCCAGTTACTTTTTCATGTCTCTTGGGGTTGAAACTTTACAATCATCTTGGACTCCTACTTCTCCCCTAAGTTCGATTTTTTCTTTCTTTCATCTCTCCCCCTTCTCTCCCCCTTCAGCATCTCTGCGGATGCCTGATGGTCTGTACTTGGCTCACTCGTCATACCTGTGGATTCACCTTGCCATGAATCAGCTCCTGGACTTGGGGTCTCAGGGGTGGCGTGCACAAGACAATTCATTGAGGTACAGGAAGAGTAGTATACTAAAACTTTTATAAACATGTAGTTTATTTTTTTAAAAGATTTTATTTATTTATTTGACAGAGAGATCACAAGTAGGCAGAGAGGCAGGCAGAGAGAGGGAGAAGCAGGCTTCCCGACCAGCAGAGAACCCAATGTGGGGTTCAATCCCAGGACCCTGGGATCATGACCTGAGCCGAAGGCAGAGGCTTAACCCACTGAGCCACCCAGGCATCCCTATAAACATGTATTTTAAAATAAAAATAAAAATGCTCTATGACAAAGAGTAGTTTGATATTATGGCCCCATAATTTAACATGAGCCCCTACATATTAATATTGGATATGTTTACCTCACTTGAAGTGGCCTCCTGTCATGTCACAATGATACACAAGGTATTCCGTGCTGGTAGGGGCCTTCTCTCTCATGAGATCATTTTCAGAGTATTTTAATGTATTTGAATTAGCGAAGTTAAATGGATTTATGAATTACACAACCTAGTTTTAACTAACTTTCAAAGTGTAAACCAATAGCTTCAAAGGATTTAAAAGATTCTTTAAAAAGTAATTCCCCCAAATCACAAATAGGAAAACAAGATACAGGTTTTTTAGGCCAGGTAGAAGCTGTTCATTGACCTCAGTGTAAGATTATTAGATATGATAAGAACAGTTAGTAACCATCAGAAACTGTGAAACTTGAATTTAGATTTCCTATCATTAATGATTAGCTTCATTTTAAGTGCCTATTGTTCCTTGATTTATTAACCAATGGTGATAGATTATGAAGATGATAATTTAAAAAAATATTTTATTTATTCATATAAGAGACAGAGACACAGAGAGAGCACATAGAGGGAGAGGGAGAAGCAGTTTTCCCGCTGAGCTGGGAGCCAGATGTGGGGCTGGATCCTAGGACCCTGGGATCATGACCCAAGCCAAAGGTAGATACTTCACCAACTGAGCCACCCAGGTACCCTGAGGATAATTTATACATAAATAAATATATACATATTTAGGGGGATATTTAAAAATATTTAGTGATTGAGTTCATGGTATTAAAAAAAAAACAGTAAGTCTTAAATCTGGGGGGATTGTGAACTCCTTTGAGAATCTGATGAAAGCTGGATTCCTCTCCCCCCTCCCTACAAAAAGGCATGTGAACAGGAAATTTGTATTCAAATTCAAATTTAAAGGAGGATACTTTGAAGTTGTCCTGAGCCATTTGACTCCCATTCTATTGTCCCTGTTCAAGCCTTTCTACTGCTAGGCAGAATCATATTCTCAAATATCCTTTTGTTGTCTTGTACATTTTAGGTTCTGGAACAGCACCCTTGGGGCTGTGGTGGCAGGTCTGGAGGGTCCCAGTGGGTGTGACATGTGTCACTGGTAAAGTAGGACTAGCAATAGTTGAAATGCTGGAGTTTGTGAAATTGTTTGCTCTAAATAATATTACCATAGTAATATCCCTACTGAGTGCTCCCCAGCGGCAGGAATTTTGCACAAATGAGGCATTTTGGTAGGAGGACATCACACCTGGATACTTATGTGCCGTGTGTGTGTCTGGGGAGAAACCTGAGGGTGGCTGTCCTTCTGCACACAGGGTCAGTGCCTTAGCCAGCTCCTTCGAGCGGCTCTGCCAGGTGAGAATTTCTGAGACTTGGGACCACGGTTGCCTTTTCATACCCCAGAGAGCCTTATTCAGGGTCATGGACCCACAGGTGCCCAGAAAATGTTTGTGGCTTGATGGTATAAAAAGCCGTTTCATAAGATGCTGTTGGAAAGAGGATGTGAAGACCCAGTTCCCTTCAACTTGTGGAGGAGAAATGTTGCAGATACTTATTGACAAGCAATGGAATAAATTTTCTCCTAACATGGGATTTATTAACTATACTTCAGGTGGTTTTAAGAACAGCTGTCAGAGGACGTTTAGATTCTAGCAATGGAGACAAAGCTTATATCAAACTAACCTTCCTGCCGACAACAATTACAAACCTCAAACAAAATATAAAAAAAGAGCCATTCACAGGCACTGGAGAGTCATAAAAGCAGTCAGAGACTAGAGAGGCTTATAGCCATAACCTGTAAAAGTGACAATACTCCCTCAGAGGACATTCTTGGCCTCAGCTGGGAATAGAACTGAAGACAATTGGACTGAGGAGCTAGGTGTTAGGGATTGAGGTTAAAGTATAGCTGGGAAATTTAGGGAGAAAGTCCCAGAGAAGGGGGCTGGCTTGAGGACTGAGCCTCAGGATCTGTGTAGTAACTTATTCAAAACGCATAGCTGAGTCCTGAAGTAGGTGTGAGGTGAGACTCCAAGGCAACCAGAAGAAAGTGACAGCTGGGTTGAGCAGATATTCTAGAAGCTGTCTAGTACTGGGGAGATGAAGTTGGAACTCAAGTCATACCAAGTTAGAGGGAAGGAGCAAACACCTTGAGCCTTTTCCTGAAACTCCAGAAGGACTATGCCTTAACAGTAAGACCACATTCAAGGACAAAGGGATAGGACAGGCAGGACTGACTCCCAGCAAATCTGTTGGCATGAAATCAAGGTAACTCCCTGACAGAAGCAAAGTCTGCACTCTTCAAAAGAAGATAACAGAATCCAGAGTTGCTGGCAGATCCTGCCCACTGTGCCCAGCAGAAATAAAGAATTCTTAGCAAGAAAATGTGACTGGGGAGGAAAATTAACTCACCAGGAGAGACTCACAGGTGACCCAGATGATGAAATTAACAGATGAGTAATATAAAATAACAGAAAGATGGGTACAATGGATAAAGTAGAGGGAATTTCAGGATGGATTTGGGGACTGTAAAAATGAACCAAATAGAAATTATAGAACTGGGAAATATATTTGCAATGAAAAAGTCATTGAATAGTATGAATAGATTGGATAATGTTGAAGAAAGGATACTGAACTGGAGGAATGGTCAGTAAAATTACCAAAATGGAGGGACAAAAAGAAAAATCACTAAAAAAACTCCCTCAAACAACCAGGTGCCAGAGATTCAGACCGCCACAGTAGTCAACTGACCTTTGACAAAAACACCAAAATATTTTAAGGGAGAGAGGAAAGTCTTTTTTAGTAAGTGGGTCTGGAACAACTGGCTATCCCTAGTCATAATACAGCTTGACTCTCACTGCACAATGAACACAATAATGAATCATAGATTTTGGCCTTAACCCTAAAAGCTAAAACTATAAAATTTCTAGGAGAAAAATGGAGGAGAGGATCTTTGAGACCTTGGGGTTAGGCAGACACTTCTTAGATAAGGTACACTAATCATCAAGTACAAAACTGAAATTGGATTTCATCAAAATTAAACATTTGTGCTTATTTAAAAATTTGGTTATGAAAATGAAAAACAAGCCACAGTCTGGGAGAAAATATCCACAATGTATAGATGTAACAAAGCACTTTTATCCAGAATATATAGAGACTTCCTACGAATTAATAAGAAAAATATAGATAAGTCCTTCAAATAATGGGCAAGAATTGTGGAAGGCAGCATGGATAGTTCTCAAAAAATTAAAAATAGAACTACCCTATGATCGAGGAGTCATTCTACTGGTATTTACCCAAAAAATACAAAGACGCTAATTCAAAGGGATATATGCACCTCTATGTTTGTTGTAGCGTTATTACAAGAGCCAAACTCTGGAAGGAGCCCAAGTGTCCATGGATAAAAGAATGGATAAAGAAGATATGGTGTATACATACAATGGAACATTATTCAGCTGTTAAAAAGAATGATATCTTGTCATTTGCAACAACATGGATGGATCTAGAGAGTATAAGGCTAAATAAAATAAGTGAGTCAGAGAAAAACAAATACTGTATGATCTCACTCAAAGTGGAATTCAAGAAACAAAACAAATGAGCAAAAGAAAAAAAAAGAAGAGAGACAAACCAAGAAATAGACTCTTACCTCTAGAGAACACACTGAAGGTTACCAGAGGGATGGATGAAAGAGGAAATGGGGATTAAAGAGTACACTTACCATGATGAAAAAACGAAAATGAAATGATTAAGCAAATAAATAATAGGCAAGAGATCTGTAGGCTTTGCACAGACACCTCATATAAGGATAGACACAAACACTCTAAGGCTAACTGGAGAGGTGCTCAGTATCCTTATCATCAAGGCTATGCAAGCTAAAACCGAGTTGCATGCCACTTCACACCTGCTGGAATGTCTGTCGTGGAAAAGTCTGGTGAGAACAAGTATGGCTGAAGACGTGGAGCCCATGGGACTTTCTGACATTGTGAGTGGGAGAGTCGGAATGCTGTTCTTAGAAGCATAACCCACCGTGTGATCCGGGCATGCAACTCCTGGGTGTTTACCCAAGGGAAGTAAAAACATGTCCGCAAGAAGATGTGTATGAGAATATTCCCAGGACTCAAACACTGAAAACCAACCCAGGGCCTAACAACACGGGAATGGAGAAGATCATTATGGGGGCAGAGGTGCTAGCCCACAGCAGCAGAAACTGACAAAGCTTATAAACAGCAACATGCATGAATCTTTGGGTGAAAGAAACCAGACACAGAGCACTGACTGATTCCAAAAGGCAGAGTAGTGATTGCTTTCTGGGGGTGGGAGGTGTGGGGAGGGGGGTGGGATGACTCCAGCGCCGCTGGTGCTCTTTTGGACCTGCAGTGAGGTGACTGCTGCATAGGGTGATCAGGTTCACCTGGCAATAGGGCTTCCTGAGATGTCCGACAGGGACGGTTCCAGGAAAGCTGAAACCAGCTGGTGGCCCCACATGACCTGCATGTAGGCATTTGTCAGAAGAGTTTTGCATGTGGAATTGCACCTACACTTGACATTCGTGCATTGTATTACATGTAAATTATACTTCATGCAAGAGAGTGTTTTAGGGGCGCCTGGGTGACTCCGTTGGTTAAGCCTCCCACTCTTGGTTCCAGCTCAGGTCAGGATCTTGGGATCCTGGGGTTGAACTCCCGGGAGCTTGGCATGCTCAGCTCAGAGTCTGCTTCTCTGTCTCTCTCTCCCTCTTCCTCTGCCCCTCCCTAACTCTCTCTCTAAAATAAAGATATGAATCTTAAAAAAAAAAAAAAAAAAAGTGTTTTAAAAGGGCAAACAACAAAAACGCTGAAAACAGAAGCTGAAAGCAGAAGAAAGCATTTGCCTTTCAGGCATCAAATCAAAGTCAGTTTTACTCTAATGACTTTGAAGGGACCAAAGCTTAAGGGGGTGCCCAACAAGTTACCTGGACACCTCACTTCCTCCAGGACTTAGAGATGTTGGATAAACAAAGGGACAATTGGTGTTCAGTGTGTTTGATATCCATCTTTTGGGAGACTTCAGCAGGTTGAGGTAGTTCCATCTACTTCCTTCCTCCCTACCATTTATTGTGAGGTCTCAGATACCCACGGCACACAATTTTCCTGCAGAAGGACCCCTGGTAACATCAGGATCCCAAGATAAGCAGATGATTTCCCCACCGTGCAGGTTGTCTTGTTCTGCTTGCTGTGAATGGAATCTGGAAACCCACCCCCAACCCCGCCCCCAGGACAATTAATCCTTGGAAGCTTTTCCAGACTCAGGCAGAGCCGGGGTATTCTGCCCTGTGTTTGGATTTGCTGTTGTTTTCTGCTTGGTACTTGCCTGGGTGACATTAGGTGCAGGCTGGTCCCTGTGTGATCTGGTGGTTTGCACACATGCCCGCAAATCTGGGGACGCATTCTGAGGGGGGAGTTACCATGACCTTCCCCTGCTTATATGTAGCAATTAGCTGATGCAGCCTTTCCCGAAGCAAAACACCGTCCTTATCAATTACTCTCCCCTAATCCTCCAAAGCGGAAATTGAGCACAGATGTGTTAGGTCTTTTTCATTATTATGGGAAGATGATTGCCATATTTTTGGCAGTGGTTTTTAAAAGCACTCCATGTCCTCAATTTGCCAATTTTGAAACCGTACAAACATTTCACCAAGTTTTTGTTATGCAGAATAATGCTCTGAGGACTGTCTCCGGAAAAAAAAAAATCAGTGGAAATTTCTGCACTTGAAGATAGCACTGACCAATTGAAAACGTTCTGGAGGGGCCCACGCTCTGCCTGGTTTCCCTCTCAGCTGTAACAGTGCTCAGGGCTCAGAGCCAAGGTGCAGCCTCCTTGCCAGCACCCAATCTATTTTAGGAACATAATAGAAAAATAGTTTGCCACTTACTCATTTGCATCCTGTGCTCAAGGTGAATTCTTTATATCCACCTCCCCAGACAAAGAACAGTTTATAACATTTTGTTACAAGTAGTTTTAAAAATTCAGCTTTGTTTCAAGCAGAACAAAGATTGTATGGTTTTCTTCCCCAGAAACAGTTTTCTTACTCATGGTAAAATGTAATCAAAATGTGAAATAAGATCCTTGGAATGATCAAGAGAACCCCCCCCACCCCCACCCCGCAGAGTGCCTGGTGGAGTCCTCCACCTGTACACAGGCATCAGAGCACATACTGAATGCAGGGAGCGCACAGGAGAGAAGAAGGAGACAGAGACCCACTTCCTGTCTTCAGTGGGTCTCAAGGCTGCAAAAGGAGCCAAAATATGAGTCAAGTACAGAAGCGCCCTTCTCCAATGGCGCTTCTCCCTGGCAAATCAGGAGGGCGCACCTGGTTCATGCATGGATATGATTTTTTTCCCACAGGACGAGACTGTAGTGGAGGAAAGCATGGGCAGGGAAGCTGGGCATAGCACCCTTGCTGTTGCATGGGCCTCGCGGCCATGATTTCACTGCCCTAAGTACAAAATGTTAGACCGCGAAAGGTAGCAGGTTATGTCACCCCAAAATGTACTTCTTGGATGTGAGGGTTATTCTGAGCTGATTATTTTAAGAAACAGACAGAGGAGAAGTTCAGAGCACAGAGTAGCAGTCACCCTTTTGCAAGAGAAATTTGCATGTACAGAGGCAGCTCTTGGGGGTGGGGGTGTCTCCCTCTCTACCAGGAAGAGAAGCTAACTCTAAACCACCAGAAACTCTGATCTGTGGAGAAGGTGCCATTCAAATTCGCACAACCTTATACTTGCCTACTGTGCTTTTCCTGCTGACCTCCCCATAACTGGAAGTCCACACTGTCTTCTGTCTTTGGCTGAAGACTGGCATTTCAGCTGGTGCCTTGGGCCACCTGGAGAGTTACTAATTTTGTGTGTGTGTGTGTGTGTGTGTGTATCTCCCATGTATGCATGGGGTGCACATATTAATAAACTTCTGTTTGTTTTTCTCTTTGTTACTCTGTATTATATTACAGGGCTCTCAGCCAAGAACTCAGAAGGGTAGATGGAAAATTATTTTTTCTCCCCCGTAACCATCTCTGTGTCCTCTCTGGGAACATCAGTCCTGTCATTCTGAGAAAGGAACTCTGGATCCTTGATCAGCACCAGACATTAGCTATTGATCAAAGCCACCAGCTGCCCTAATAGGGCAGAGAGGAGACACGGCTCCCAAAAGGAAGGAGGGCCTCTGGCCTTGGGGAGGAGAGTGGGGGTGGGAAGGGCAGGGACAGGGCACGGAGACGGTCCAGGGCTGATTCCAGGAAGGAGGGCCACCCTCCAGAACAAGCCCAGAGAAGGGGACACTTTTAAGAGTTGCCTGAGAGAGGAGAGCAAAGAAGAAACAGTCCAGGCCACATATCTGCAGGTAAGCTTGTGTGCACCTCTCTTTGTGTCTGTGCAGATGTGTGTGCATGTGTGTGCAAGCAGAGTACATCATTAACTTTCTGCTTCCCAGTCTTTCTGCTTCTGCTTTTGTCCTTCCGGGTGGTTGAGAAAAGCATTGTGGAGGAAACCATCAATGTGCAAGGTACTTGAATTATTTCAGTTCCTAAAGGAAATATGTCATTCATTCCTTCACTCAGATGGCCATTGAACTCTGCTGGCTTTCTTTGGGGGGCAAGTCTAACTTCTTGTTTTTCTCATTTACCCACCACGCACTTGTTCACTCATCAATTCAGTAAATATTTACTGACAGTCCTCCAGGAACAAGGCAGGTGGGTAACCTTTGGTGGAGTCCAACCGGACGCAAAGCCTTCTCCTGCAAACTTGAAGACCCTCTTTCTCACTGTTATTTATTTTTTTTCCTTTCTGAGAGAGAGAGAGAGAGAGAGAGATCGAGAGTGCAAATGCGTAAGGGAGGGGGGAAGGGTGGGGAAGAGGAAGAGAATCTTAAGCAGATCTCATGACCCTAAGATCATGACCTGAGCCGTAATCAGGAGTCAGATGGTTCGCCGATGGTGCGGTCTAGGCACGCCACTTGCCTTCTCACTATTGATGGTAGCCCTTCTGTGGTTACTGGGGCTTTTAGAGTTGCTGGTCTCGGTATAAAGAGCCTCTGCTGTGGAATCTTGGCCCAGTGTCTGCTTCCAGTTCTGCCCCCTCGGAAACTGTCTTCTGGATCCCGCCATGTTCTGGGGAGGATAACCATCTACCCAAGGCTCCTTTTACTTAGGACAAGAAACCTTCAGAGAAAACCTAGAGAGGAGAAAAGAGACACGGAAGCAGATCAGGTACCTGCCTTCCCTCACCTGCTTCCAAACTGGCATTTCTTCCAGGGCATCTCCTGCACTTCTAGGTGGGGATATGGGCATGGGCATGTTCAGTGATTTGGGTTGTCCTTATGCTCTCAGGCGCTCATTCTATACTGTTATGGCCACATTTATTGTATTGCTGGTGTGAATAATTTAACTTACAGCACTCTTTAATTTTTTGAAGCTTTCTTTGGCCTTCTCAGGACACAGTAGGCTCCCAGGGACATTTCTCTGTGGCACCACAGCCCTCTGGCACAGTTCTGGGGGCATGAGAAGGTTTTTGATAAATACTTCATGAGGGATAAGTTTTGAGATCTCTTATGCAAGAGGAATATGTTGGTCAGGCTGCTCTTGGGTGTTCGGTCTAGTTCTGGGAGTAACCTGAGGTGGAGCATTGACGAAGTGCCAGAAGGAACTTCCCTCTGGGGGAGGGGGATTTGGTGATCTGAAGAAGCTGAGCAGAGTGGACCATTGAGGCTGTGGAGGTAGAGTAAAGGCATGGGTGCAGGTCACTAATGCAACATGAGGTTGGACTTTCTCAGTGTTAGATCCTAAGGGGCACACAGAGCCTCCGGGCGGAACGCACTGTCCAAGAGGGGCCGAACGAGGGGCCAGCATCAGGATGGTGGTATCCCCCCACCTATTTCCTTACTACTAGTTCCAGGCATGATAATAGGCAGTTCATGGAGAATGCAGTTAGGATCCAGTAACGTCAGAAATGCTGGTTTAAATCAGGTTGAACAGGCTGCACCTGTTCTTAGCATAGGCTCTTTTAAGTACAGATGTGCATTGACTCTCTTGACTCTCCAAGAAGAGATTGCAAGGAATGGTCATTCTATACAACTGGCCACAGGGCCCTTTTCTTCGAATCATATCTCACAGCTCTAGAATGCACAGAGCCCACTTGTGGGGGTAACAGAGTCTGGGTCTTTTGGACCAGACATGGGTCAAGGGCTCTTCTGGTTGCCAGACTGCAGCAGGGTGATTCAGCCACCAAGCTGGGTGCCCTGCTTGGAGCTTTCTGGGGCTGTTTCCTCCAGGCTGCTCTCACAGAATGCCATGGACGGAGTGGCTTGCAAAAAACAGACCTTTATTTCTCACTGTTCTGGAGGCTACCAAGTCCAAGATCAAGGCACTAGCAGATTTGGTGCCCAATGGAGGCCCAGTTCCCGGATCAGGGACTTGCTGTGTCCTCACCTGGTGGAAGGGAGGAGAGATCCCTCTGGGGTTCCTTTTATAAGGGCTCTAATCCTATTCATGATGACTCCGCCCTCATAGCCTACTCCCCTTTCAAATACCCTAACCCCTCCTAATACCATAAGGTGGGGGTGGGAGTGGGGGTGTGGTGAGAGGATAGATTTAGGTTTCAGCAGGTGGATATTGTAAGGATACATCAATGGTTTCAGCACAGCCTCCGCTATCTTTCCTCTCTGGAATCAGAATGCATTTTGGGTACATTTGCCCTGATACATTGAAATAATATAAAACCAGCCTGGTTGTCACGTTTTAGAGTTTGTAGGCTGCGCACAGCATGAATAATCATTATTACGATCATTGTTAAAGTAACAGCCATTACTGTGAGGGTTGTCTGCCCTGCTCCAAGGAACCCCCCCCCCCTTTTTTTTTTATTAAAGATTTTATTTATTTATTTGACAGAGAGAAATCACAAGTAGATGGAGATGCAGGCAGAGAGAGAGACTGGGAAGCAGGTTCCCTGCTGAGCAGAGAGCCTGATGCGGGACCCGATCCCAGGACCCTGAGATCATGACCCGAGCCAAAGGCAGCGGCTTAACTCACTGAGCCACCCAGGCGCCCGGAACCCCCTTTTTGCTCAGATGTTTATTCATGTTCATCGACTGCACAGTCGATGGGCCATGGGTATGTGAGTTTGGGGTGGGGACAGAGCGACTGACAGCCAAGCAGGGCTGACTCCTTGTCTATCCCAGAGCTGAGGGCTGCTGTGAGCACGGAGAGGTAGAGAGGCGGGTTCCAGGCTCGCTGTCCTGGGCTTCAAAGAGTAGCCGCAGGAGATGGCTAATAAAATCCCTTCTATTCCTGGTAGCTTGAGTTAATTTAGTAACTTGCCTCTGAAAGGATGTTTTCAAAATATACTGGAGATTGCCAGGGAGCATCGGTCCCCTGCCCCTCCCTGGCTTCCGGTGGTTTGCTGCAATCTTTGGCATTCTCTGGCTTGTAGAAACATCTCCTCCATCTTGGCTTAACTTCCCCTTCTTGTAAGGACACATGTCACCCTGGATTAGGTCCCACTGTGATGACCTCACTTCAACCTGATGACCTCTGTTTGCCTCTATGTCCAAATGAAGTCCTGTGCCGAGGTACTGGACATTAGGACTTCAACATATGAATTCTGGGGGGACACATCCAACTCATAAGACCCTGGATTCCATAAGTATTCATGAGAAGGTCAGCCGATGTGCTTTCTGGTAGGTCTGTCTCTGTGAAAAGCAAGCTGGGCATTTGCGTAGGCCCAGACCGTTGGGGGTTCCTGAACCAAGAGAAGTCTTTGGACTCTAGGCACTTGAACTAGGTTGAAGAGCATCCCCCCACATTCACATCCAAGGAACACTGGGAATGGCCAGCAACCACCGGAAGCTAGGACATAGGTGTGAAACAGATACTTTCTCAGAGCTTCCAGAAGGAACCAACCCTGCAGACACCTTGATTTCCAGGCCTCCAGGACTATGGGATGACGCATTCCTGTTGTTTGAAGACTCCCAGTGTGTGGTCATGAATTACATCAGCCCCAGGAAACTAGTGCAGAACGTAACCCAACCAGGGCCCTCGGTGAGGTTAATCTCCCGACGGAACATCAGACCAAGCCCAGGCCCTTCTGAGCTTGGCCCCACGAGTGGCTTGCAAGGACAGTGTGGCTCAGATGCTGTGAGATGCCCCCAGCCCTCCTGGGCCCCAGCCAACAGGAGCTGTGCATGAAGTTCACCCAACAGAGACAATGGTTGTAACATGAGCACACACTCACTACATCACTTGTTAGTTTCAAGTGACTAACTAGGACGATCATATTCTCTTGTTGAGCACTTGTGGCAAGAACAGAGACCAAGAAGGAACAAAAGGACAGCAGTGGGACTCTAAGAGGTGGCAGATTAGCATTTGGTCCCTAGAACCGCAGCAAGTCCTGAATCCCTTCAGCACAGGCCCCAGAAGATCTACTGTGTGGCCAGAATCTCACTGAAGTCCCTGTCACTCCATACAGCTGAAGAACCAACAATGCAGTGGTCTTGTCCCTTTTGGCTGGGCAGGGACTGGGGACCCTGCAGCCGGGGAAAGAGGGAACGGAGCTGATAATGTGGAGCTTTAGGGTGATGGCAGGAACCAGTATAAGTCAGGAGCCCCCACCTGGAGACCAGCTCCCCAACCAGCAGCTGGTGCAGGACTCCTCCCCATGCTTTACAATAGGATGGGTTTTGGGGGAGCACTGAAGGGAATGGGTTCTGACCTCTCACCCTGGCGCTGGAACCTCCACTCCCTGTGGAGACCAGCATAGGACCCCCCTGGCCTTTGCATTATCCTCCTCCACTGCAGAGAAGATACTATGACGGGTTGGCGAGCGAGCACAGAGGGAAGTTCAAGGCGTGGCCTTGGGATCAGACAGACTAGGGTTTGGAGCCCACTCTCTGCTTTGCAGGTTATGGGACCTGGGCCAGGTCTCTGACTTCTCTGGGCCTCGGTTCCTGAATAAAGGCAGGCCTAGGCCACAGGAGGTTGTAAGCAGTCAAGGGTGGGGTAGGTAAAAGCCCCAGCACAGAGCCTGGAATGGCTGGCACCTACTCTGGTTGCAATCTGTGTTGATACGACTTTCCTTTGAGGACCTCCCTGTTGTGCTCGGGGCAGGGCCTCTAGAACTGATAAGTCTGAAAATTCAGGGAATTCAGACTGGCTAAAAAATAAGGCACAGCATCTTAGTTTACTTTGAGAGTTGTTGTCATGAATGGGTGTTGGAGTTTGTAAATGCTTCTTCTGCCTCTGTGGACATGATCACGTGATTTTTCTTTTTCAACCTTGTAATGAAGTGTATTACGTTAACTGATTTTTGAATGTTGAACTAGCATTCTGTATCTAGGCTAAATCTCCCTTGGTTGTGGTTGAATGATTCTTTTTACACATTGTTGGATTTAATTTGTTAATATTTGTTGAGGATTTCTGCATCTGTTCATGAGAGATATTGGTCTCTAGTGTTCTTATAATGTCTTTGCTTTTGGTATTAGGGTCATGCTGGTCTCATAGAATGAGTTCAGAAGTATTCCCTCTACTTCTGTCCTTAGAATGAGATTGTAGAGAATTGGTATGATTTCTTCTTTAAATGTTTGGTAGAATTCACTGGTGAACCATCTGGACCTGCTGCTTTCTGTTTTGAAAGATTATTAATTATTGATTCAATTTATTTGAAGTATAGCCTATTCAGATGATTTCTTCTTGTGTGAGTTTCAGCAAATTGTCTTTCCAGGAATGGGTCCATCTCATTTAGGTCATTACTTCTGTGGGTGTAGAGCTGTTCATAGTATTCCTTCCTTAACCTTTTATTGTCCACGGGCCTATAGTGATGTCCCCTCCTTCGTTTCCAATATGAATAGATTGTTTCCTCCCTCTTTTTTCTTAGCCTGGCTAGTGGCTTATGAGTTTATTGATCTCAAAGAACCAGCTTTTGGTTTCTTTGATTTTCTCTATTGATTTCCTATTTTCAATTCCATTGATATCTCTTTCAGTTCTTAGTGTATCTTTTCTTCTGTTTACTTTGGATTTAATTTGTTCTTTTTTTTTTTTTATCTAGTTGCCTCAGATGGAAGCTTAGATTATTGATTTTAGATCTTTCTCCTTTTCAAATTGTGTGCATTTACAGCTATCTGTTTCTCTTTAAGCACTATTTTCCTGCATCTGACAAATTTTGATTGAGTTGTATTTTCATTTTCACTTAGTTCAAGACATTTTTAATTTTCCCTCCAGATTTCTTCTTTGCCTCATGTGTTATTTGGAATTGTATTATTGAATCTCCATGTATTGGGGGATTTTCCAGTTACTGTTACTGACTTCCAGGTTAATTTTGTTGCACTGAGAGCAGACACTGTATGATTTTTATTCTTTACATTGGTGAAGGTGTGTTCTATGGCTCTGAATGTGGTCTATTTTGGTGGATGTTCCATATGAGCTTGAGAAGAACGTGTATCCTGCTATTTTTGGGTGGAGGAATAGAATCTTAAAGAGAAGAGAACCACAGAAGAGAGAGCCCCCCAGAACTTCACGTTGATTGTCCTCAAATCCTTAGCTGACCTCTCAACAGTGCACACACAGGTAAGACTTCGAGAAGCCTGTAGGGTGTGAAGAGATGTTAGAACCTCATCTTATGCCCACTGTAGGAAAGACAGAGTTTGGAGTTTAAGTTCTGCCAAGTAGAGGAACTTGGTAGATGCCCCAGGCTTTCCATGGAGATCTCAAAAGGGCCTCAGTTTAGGAGCAAAGACTATGCGCCAGTACTAAGACTGACCCTAGGATTAATGGCAAAACAAAATAGGTCCCACCCTACGACGGTGTAAAACAAAGTTTCCACAGGTTCATGATGATCCACCAATAATTTAACCATCTGCTAGAAAGAGGTCAACACTCTCCAAAGGAAAGGAATCCAGAATCTCTGCAACCTGTCATTCACGATATTTAATACGTACCAGTAGTTCCCAGACAAGTGGAAAAGCAGTAAAATGTGACCCAGGGGCAAGTAAAAACAAAACAAAACAAAACAAAACAAAAATCAATAGAAACAGACCCACAAACTAACCAGATGTTGGAGTTAATAACAGGCGCACCTGGCTGGTTCTGTCAGCAGAGCTTGTGACTCTCAGGACCAGGGTTGTGAGTTCAAGCCCCAGGTTGGGCGTGGGGCCTCCTTAAAAAAATAAAAATAAACAAATAAATAAAATACTCTGACAAGGGGGTGCCTGGGTGGCTTAGTGGGTTAAAGCCTCTGCCTTTGGCTCAGGTCATGATCCCAGGGTCCTGGGATCGATCCCCACATAGGGCTCTCTGCTCAGCAGGAAACCAGCTTCCCCCTCTCTCTCTGCCTGTCTCTCTGCCTACTTGTGATCTCTGTCTGTCAAATAAATAAAATCTTAAAAAAAAATACTCTGACAAATATGGTCAAGAATCTGTATGGAAAGAAAGATCATAGAAGAGGCAAAAACACATGATTTCAGAAGAGATTTAGAAAAAATGTACCCAGTAGAAACTGGAGAACTGGAAAATAAGATATAATATGCTTAAGAAACCACTAAAGGAGAGAGAAAGGACTACTACACACACTTGTGTAAGTACAAACATTTGTACAAATACAAATACTACAAATACTTGATGACCTCCAAAGGAAGAACAAAAGACCAAAGAAGAGAGGGAACAAATAGGAAATGAACAGCAAGATGGTGGACTGAACAGAGCCAAATCCTTAACTACATTAAAGGGGAATGGACCAGACCCTCTAAATCAGAAGGCAGTCAACCCTGTATGCTGTTGTAAAGACATGCACGGGAAGAAGCATGAACATGCAGACAGGCCTTCTCACTTTGCACTTGTGTGTCTGTCCCTCCTTTACCTCCTCGCTCATCACCCGCACACCCAAGTCAGCAAACGAGGCCTGGAACCAGGTGGCTGGGAGAGAAAGTCCTGAGCAAAGCGGGGACTGGGGAGCAGGGAGAGAAGGCGACGTCAGAACTCCTTTGGAAGGCATGTGTCAGGAAGGATGAGGGCTGTTTTCATGCTCATGAGTTTGTCCCACCGTGGGCTGCGCTCAGAACACTTATTTATAAGTGGTGTACTTGAAAGCTGAAACTCGTTATCCCACTGAGATGAGAAATGGGGTGTAGGTTCTTAAGTCAGACTCCAACAGCCTGGGCTTGACAGGTAGATTGTTCTACGTTTTGTCAAGCATGCTAATGCAATGGCAGGTGGTGATGCGTGAAACTGGGTTAGAGGAAGTGTGAAGGTCATGGCGCTCAATCTCTGGGAGCTTCTTAAGTGTTTTCATGTATCCAGTCTTCCAGTGTCTCCCATCAACTAATGTTTGATAATTTAATTACTTTTTATCTGATTACTTTCTAAAAGTCTATCCTTAGTAATATTATAGCTGACGTCCTTTTGGATTTTCTAAGTATAAAATTATCCATAAATAATGACATTCATCCTTCTTTCTTAATTTCTTTCTCTCTTTTGTTCTTTGGTTTTGCTGTCATAATGTGTATACAGGGATATACAATATCATGGAAAACAATAATAATAAAAGGAAAATTTATACAGGAAATTGTTGTTTGGCCGCCGGTTTTTAATTAGAATATTCCTGCTGCCTTTCCATTAACTGTAATGTTAGTTTTTACTTTAAAAATAGGTCTTCCTGTCTTCAGAAATCCTTCCTTCTAACTCAGGAATTCTTCATGCTGGGTTCGCGGATGATGCGGTCTGATCCCGCAGTATCCTGAAATCGTGCACACAGAATTTCTCTACACACTTACATGTGAATATTCGTTCGGCCCTTACTCTCCTGGTGACTATTATGTGCCAGGCTTTGTTCCTGGCCTGGAGGTTACAACAGCGATCAGGACAGTTACCAAATCCAGCCTTTAGGCATTTATAGCCTGGTGGAGGAGACAGCGATAGGCAATAAGGAAAATATAAAGTATGTGAGCTGTCGTGTCACAGACAAAAATACTGGGAGGCTGTAGGGTGGGGAGCCCCTGGGTCAGTGGGTCAGAGAAGGTCCCCTGTAGAGGGTGATGGGTGAGCGGGCCCTGTTATGGGCCGAACCGTGCCCCCCTGAATGATGTGTCCATGTCTCAACCCAGCGTACACGTGACCATGATGTCATTTGGTGGAAGATGTAATTGAGTTAAGTAATGATCTGAAGATGAGCTCATCCTGGACTAACCAACCAGGGGGCCTGAAACCCAAGGCAAGTGTCTTTGTGAGAAGAGGAGGCTCGAAGAGGAAGCCATGTGAAGACGAGGCAGAGACTGGCCTGAGGCAGTCACAGCCAAGGGGACCCCCAAGGCTGCCAGCAACCACCTCAAGCCAGGAGGAAGGCCAGGGACAGAGTATCCCTCAGAGGCTCCTCAGGGAAGTCCCTCTGCCAACACCTTCATTGCAGATTTCTAGCTTCCAGAACTATTTCAAGGCACCCACTGTCCCCAGTTTATGGTCATTTCTTACAATGGAAGCAAATACAGCCTTGAGGTGGTTAAGAGGGTGGGTGAGCCATGTGTGCATGTACAAGGAGACGTTTACAGGGAATCAGGGTGGTTGTGGCCAGTGGAGAGTAGCAGAACGAGGTGAGGGGTCACAGATGAGGGATGCTGGCAGGGGACAGATGACCAAGGTCTTCTGGGCCACAGTAAGGACCAGAGCTGCTGGTCTGGGTGAGGTGGGGAACTTTGAACTGAGCAAATGAAATGCAAGAATAGAGATGCCATTAACCAAGATGGGAAAGGCTGCAGGTAGAGTAAGTTTGGGGAACAAACCAGGACGTGAAGTTTGGACTCGGTAAGCTGAGAAGCCCAGTGGGCATCTGAGGGACGATGCCGGGGAGGCAGTCTAGTGCAGGACTCTGGACTTGCCAGGGGTGGGCTAGGAGGGAGACCCCATCGGGGAACCATTGGCATACATGCAGCATTCTACATGCCCTGCACGGTGGTGAGAACAGATGGGGGGAGGGGTGCAGGAGATGGAGGGGGGACGGTGACCCCCAGGGTGTGCAGGTCCTGGACAGGAGGAGGAACCAGCCAAGGGGACCGAGGAGGATCCGTGGCCACAAGGTGGGTCCAAAAAGCCACTAGAAGAAAGTGCTTGCAATGGGGGGCTGGCGTTGACAGGGGTGAGGGCAGAGGGCTGATGGCCTGGGCAGCCTGGAGGCCACAGGATCATCGAGAACTTTCCAGGGCCAGGAGGTGGCCACGCCCACTGGGAGCAGGGTCAGGAGAGATGGGGAAGAGGGAATGTGGACCCAGGCAGAGGCAGCTCTAAGGGGGACACAGTGCAGGGGAGAGTCTGTCTACATGCTGATGGGAGCACTCTACAGGAAGGAAGACTGGCTAAGGCAGGGATGAGGGTGAGAAATGGGGGAGGTAGGGGCGGGAGCAGGTTAGCTCTCTGTGCCCCAGGGCCAGGGGATGGTGACTACCTCCCACCAAACCTCTGAGGCGGGGGGGGGGGGGGGTGTGGGGGTGTGGGGGGGTGGGGGGGGTGGGGGGCTGGTTCACGGCCAGGTCTGCTTAGCTTCTCCTCTCTCTTTCCCACTGACTGTGGGACTTGTCCACTTGCTGTTCTTCTCTGGGCCAGCTCTCCCTTTCTGGGCTTATTTCCTCAATTGTGAAGTGGGATAAATCCGTCAGGCCCGCCCCTAATATTTGCAGGGACTGGGGCAGGCACACAAAACGTAGTCCATATACCAACCATCTGAGCATTTAAAAGTGACAAATGAAGCCAAGCACACACGTTGCTGAATTAAATATGTCCCGCCCTCCTCCTTTGACCGGTATACCTTCAAAAGAATCCAGAAGTCGAGGTTTGCTCTTAGAACCCGAGAGCTCCCAGGAGCGCTTGCCAGGACATGACGGCCCAGCCCCACTGGCCTCCTTTGCTCCCGACCTGCGTCTGTCTCTCACAGAGAGGGGTTGATGTGCTCCCCCCATACTCCCCATCGCTGGTCTCTTGGGCACGAGGAGACTGCGTGCTCACCCTGGTGGCCACCTGTGCTGGAGTAGAGTGGACCCAGCACAGAGGCCCATGTGGGCCCTGTAGGAGGGTGGTGAGGTTACTTGGGTGAGGAATTCGTCATCTCTGGATTTGGGACTGTGCCTTACAAGTGGGGGGCCCTATGACCTTCTTACCCCCAAGAATGGGCACCGTGAGGGAAGGGCCCGTGGAACGGCCTTCTGGGTGTGGCTCCCAGGGTGGGTTTGCCATGAGGGTGACCATGAGATCAGAACCCCAAGTCAAGGGTCAGCACAATGCCTGGCACATAGTAGGTGTGCAGTAAAAGGTGCTACTTTATTTTTGTTATGTTTCCAGTCGTTAGGAACTGCGCAAGTCGTTAGGAACAGGGCCCCTCCATCCTCAGCCCTCTGGGCGCCCACCCCAGACTCTGGGTGCTCAGACAGCGTCCCCTGTGGCCTCACTCCTCTCACTGTGCTCAGCCGCTTCCCTTCAGAAAGCCCTCCTTCCGCGGGTCATTAGGGAAGTTTCTGGTCCGTCTTCGGTGTGTCAGATGTTTCCTCCCCAAAGGAGTCTGCCTTGCCCCTGTCCTCTCACCTGGTCAGGTGAGCCGATCTCCTCTGCCTGCTCCCACGGGACTGTGAGGCCTGGTCCGAAGCTGAGGTGGTCGCCTCTCCCTGCACAGTCCCCTGTGCTGGCCTTTGGGTCCTGGACGCCTCGGGGCTGGACTTTGCTTCGCCTGCTCTGCCCAGCCTGTCAGGCAGCCAAGCGCCGGCCTGATTGCTGAGCTGAGGAATTTAACTGGTGTTCAGAAATCCCTGCTGGAATTTTCCGTTGAGATAAGCAGGGGTGAAGGTTTTGAGGCAAGGCAGGTGACCCTCTCTGCTTATCTCAAAGGCCCTAGGAGATAAGAACATTCTGGAAGATCTGTCCTGCAGCCATCCGTCACACTGAGTCTGATCCTTAACTCCAGCTCTATAAGGAAGCCCAAGGAGGACAGGGAAGCACCCCTTCCCCCACAGATCCCCAGACAGGGCACGTCTCCTGGGATGGGGCTGTATTACCCATCCTGGCCACACCGGTGGCCTCTGTGCCAGGAGCTGGGGGGCCGTGGGGTCCAGGCAGGTCACTGGCAGTGTCCACTACGTGCCTTGATGACTGTGTCGAAAATCTCAGAAATGTTTCTGTGGCAGCGGCTCAGGTGTTGGCCATGTGATGTCAGGGAGGCAAATGGGTGGAAAGTTACGGAAGTTGGGTGCGCATGGGAAGGAGCCACAGGCGGTGGGGGTAGGGAGGGGGCTCAGGGAGCAGAAGAGCCCCCGGCCCTGGAGATGTGGAGTGGAGACCGAATAACCTGTTGGCTGGGGTGCTGCTGAGATTCTTCTGACGCTTGTGGGGTGCTCAGACCAGAGAATCCCCAGAGGGCTTCTGGCTTCAGAACTGCAGGATTTGGGCTTTCTTTCCACAGGGGGAGTCTATGCCCGTGATCGGGCGTGCTCCTATATGTGGGCTGCTGAAGGGCCAGAGTCAAGTGGCATCTCTGTGGCTGCCAAGACAGGGAAGTGAGTGAAACGCCAAGAGTGAAAGCTAGAAAGCTGGCGCAGCTCTTTCAAGAGGATGTAAGTGGTGGTCACTTAAGTGACTTGCTTGTGTCCTATTTTTGCCTAGTTTCCCCAACAAGCAGTGGCGATTAGGATTATGGGGCAGAACGCGCTCTAAGTGTCGAGCCTCCCTTCCGGGAGTTTCTTGGTGCTGGAGTCTGACTGTGTCCACGGGGGAATGCATCTTCAGACTGACTGACTGATTTAAAAATTTTATTTCTTTGAGAGCGAGAAAGAGCATGAGCAAGGGGGGAGGGGCAGAGGGAAAGGGAGAAGCAGGCTCCCCGTTGAGCAGGGAGCCTGATCCCAGAACCCTCCCTCCTGATGGGGAGCCCAATCTCAGGTCCCAGGGTCATGACCTGAGCTGAAGGCAGATGCTTCACCGGCTGTGCCACCCAGGCACCCTGTGTCTTTAGATTTAAACATGAGTGCACAGCTTTCTCTCTCTTGGTGGATGTCTCTTTGTGGTGAGGTTGTCTCACAGAGACAAACGACACATTTGGGACATTCTTGGGGAGCAGAAGGGGTAGTGACTGCGGAGCTCCTGTGGGAAGGACAAGACCCATTCAGGCGAAGCATGTGCAGGCTAACACTGAGACCAGAGAAGGGATGAGCCTCCAGACCTCATGAGGAGCTGCGTCCTAGCCTCTCATGGTGCCCTTGGGCCTTGTAAGTTGGGCCAGGTTGTTTGGGGTTGGCCTGAATCCGAGGACCAGCGAGTGGGTCCCCACCACCCAACAGCAATGTGCTGATGGGGAGCTTTCCCTCTGGGTCAGCTGGACAGAGTGTGGGCTTTAGCTCACACTAGGGTAAACAGGATTCTAGTGTGTATCTCAAGATGGCTGGCCCATGGTGTCCACACCCGCTGGGATCCCCTCTCCCTGAGGGTGCCCAAGGCTGTACATAGAATGGACATCACTCCTGAGTTATGTTGTTGTAATATGGCAAAGGTGAAGTGGGGTTTGCAGATGTAATTAAGTCCCCTTAGTGGTTGACTTGGAGTTAATGAAAAGGGAGAGGTGCCTGGTGGGCCTCACATAATCAGGCAAGCCCTTTAAAAAAGGTTCTGAAAGTCAGACAGACCCTCTTGCTGGCTTTGAAAAGCAGGCTGGCCCATGTGGGACGGTCAGTGAGTGGCCATGTGACAAGGACCAGGAGGTGGGCTGTGAGAACTGCAAGTGACCCCGGGAGACAGCCATGGGACCTCACTCCTACAACAGCAGGGAGCTGAATTATACAAACAACCAGCTCAGAAAGGACCTTGGCCTTCCAAGGGCCTGGCCACAGCCTGTGAGACCTTTGACAGAGGACCCAGGAAGCTGTGCCCCCGCTCCTGGCCCACGGAGCCAGGAGAAGAAATGGAGAGACAGCAAACATGCTCATGACCCTCTGTTCCACACCCAGATGAAGACTGAGCCTGTGCCTCTGGGTGGGACCCTTAGTAACACAATCTCGGTGCAGCTGAAGAGTCACATGGGAGCTGAACGGTTTCCAGAAATCTCCTCTGGACGAGGCCTGGCTCATCAGACAAATCCATTGCCTGACCGCAGGCACAAATCTCCCGCTTTGGGTCAGATGCTGGTTATTAACTATCTCGTCTCTGCCTTCCTGCCGTGAAACTGGCATCTCCCCCTCCTTCTGGGCCCCCTTCCCCCAATCTGCAGGAAGGTGGCCACTTCACAGGAATTCAGAATTGGACCCTCCACCTATGGTTTATAGGCCGAGAAACACATTGTCACCCAGACCTTTGGTTGCGGGTCTCAGGTCGGGGGCTAAGGAGGGCATTCATGAGGGGGTAGCGTTCCTGAGCCTCCCAAGTGGCAGGGCCCAGCCAAGCTTGCTGATGGCCCTCAGGGAGGTGGCCACACCCTGGAGGGAATGTACGGAGGGGGAAGCCCCCTATGCCGGCCCCCCGGGGGTGGTATGGGCGCAGCAGTGAGGAGCTGGTCCTGAAGGGGTGGTGGTAGGGCACCCCAGCAGGAAGCCAGCCCAGGGCCCCTCCCTGCAGACATGCCCCATGCAATGTCCCAGCGAGGGACAGGGAGGGAGGAAACCCTGGAGGTCAGTGGGACCAGAGTCGCCCTCCATCTGTTCTGCGGCCCGATCTTCCCATCCCTGGGAGGAGTATTCAGGTTGAAGGGTGACAAACCTGGGAGGGGGCGTTAGAGAAACACAGTGCCTCCCCCGCTGTGGCGTCCAGCCAGGATGCAGGTGTCCGAGCCCAGGACTGGCTGCCCTGCTTGCCTCTGGCCCTGGGTGCTGGGACCCACAAGAGCCGTCTCCTAGCTCTTTGGGGGCAGAAATAACTTCGTTGACCAAAATACATCCTTTCCTTCCAGGTTTGGAGGGCAACAAGGATCCGCGCTGCTCCCAGGAAGGAGCCAAGGGGAGAACCTCAGCTTTGAAGTGAGAGACGGATATCAAAGCTGAGACACTTCCTGGAGGTGGGTGATTCCCCACACCCCAGATTGGAGTCTGGCTTCCCGCAGGCTCCCAGGTGCTTTCGCAGGTCGGCTTCACCATCCAGCCTCCAGCCCTGCCCTGTCCCAGGTGACACATGACCGTGGTGGACTTTGTCCTGGGAGCCTCTGGGGACAGGAGGAGGAGACCTGACCTGGGGGCAGGGGCGGGGCTGCCTCTTACCTGTTTTCTGTTGGAGCAGAACCTCAGTCTGTCCCCACCTGGGCCACCATCCCTGCCTGCCTGCCTGTGGGCGGGGCAGGGGAAGCAAACCTTGTTGGGGGCCAGAGGAGGGAGAAAGGGGAGACAGGTGGGGGTCCTGCAGGACCCGGTGATGACAGGCTGCCAGGCTTCCTGGAGGTGATCAGGCCTCGGGAACACGTGAGTTGTTGTTTTAACTTCTGTCTACTTGCACAGTGTGTGTGAGTGTGTGTGCATGTCTGCGTGTGTGTCTGTGTGTGAGTGTCTGTGTATGAGTGTCTGTGTGTATCTGTGTGTGTGTCTGTGTGCATGTGTGTGTGAGGGTGTCTGTACTTTTGCCCTTGTGGGCCTAAACAAAACGGCCAAGGGTGGGGTGAGGAATTTGTTTTCCGGAGGACCGGAAGTGCCCCTGTTTGGATCCCCTGTGGCTGGCTAGGTCGGGTTCCCGGAAGGAGACTCCTGTTTATACGGTGGCTTTGGGAAAAGTCCAGCTCTAGGCCTTGACTGTAAACCGCTGGTGGGGGCGAGGAGCCAGCTCTTCAAGGGACCTGTCTTGGAGGGATCAGGGCACCCACTTAGTGCAGATCGGCCCGGGCATAACCAGCTTCTCAGTGACCTCCCTGTTCTTTACATGCCCCTGGGCAGGGAGGACACCAGTGACATCCTGGACAGAAGGCTCAGCAGAGCAGAGCTTCCCCGAAATGCCCCGAAATGCCCTCCCCTACCCCGAGAAAGGACCAGCTCAGATTTGCAACCCTTTCTTTTTCCCTTTGGTAGAAAAGAGATGAGCTGGTAAGAAATGTTTAAAAGGCCCTAATCAGGATGCTCCAGAGGGCGTATCTTACTCCTAATCATGAATATTGCGTTCCTGAGAACATCTTTGTGTTTAGAAAGACTTCAAATAACCTCATCTTGATTAAATTCTAGAGGCTGGGTCAGAAGTCACATTTTCAATTTTCTCTCTGACCAGAGGGCTCCAGCCTGTGATTATCGGAAGCTTACAACATGTCATCACACAAAAAGTTGTACTCGAAAGTGCTTTCTGCAGTCTTATTTATTACCAAGAAGACAATTATGACCAAGGAAAAAAATCCTGTAGTGGGGAAATGGGTTAGCAAAGTGGAAGAGCTGTAGGAATGTTCTGTGGTCAGTGAGCATATCATGCTGAATGCGTGTGGAATGTACACAGCAGTGTGGAAAGCTGCTTTTTACGTATGTTATTTTTTTAAAGGGAGGATACATCATTTTATGTTAAAGCTCTGGGTTTTGGTTTGCTTGTTTTAAGATTCATAGCCTGAAAACTAAGAAGAAAATGGGCAAAAATGCTTTTCCTGGTTATATTAAGGGGGTGGGATCTGGGGTTATTTTTTCATATTGACAATGATGTGTTTATATTTATTGTAAAACACTATTTTTAAACAAAGAGATGTTTCATTGCCAAAGGAATAAGATGCTGGAATGTGATATCGTAGGAATGGATCATTCGTTCATAGCCCACCTGTTTTGATTAACTCACACATGTCTTATGCTAAAGATTTTCTAGACTTAAGAGCTTTATTAATCCGAGTGTATAAATAGCAAGGAACCCTTGAAGGGGTATCTTTAACTTCTCAAGAATGTATCACTATAGGTGTGTTAGAACTTTCTCTGTGCAAATTATGGTCTGAATCAACGGGATGCCTGCTTCCAAGCAGCAGCCATTAAGTACTTCTGGTTAGAAACAAGGGAATAGCTTGGGGTAACGCCGAAAAGTCAGGACATTCCATTCTTAAAAGGATTTTTTTCCAGCTTGGTTGAGCTGTTATTGACATCCAACATTGTATAAGTTCAAGGTGTGCGCCATGTTGATTTGATCCATTTGTATACTGCAATGTGATGGTCGCCATGCTGTTAGTGACCCCCTCCGTCCTATCTCATAGTTACCATGTCTTTCTGGCCCTGAGAACATTTAAAACCTACTCTCTTAGGGACTTTCAAGGATACAATATAGTATCATTAGCTATAATCTCCATGTTGTCCATTAGAAGCCCAGAACTTGTTAATCTTGTAACGAAGTTGGTACCCTTTGATTAGCATCTTTCCATTCCCCTTCCCCAGTCCTTGGTAACCAGCGTTCAACTCTGTTCCTCTGAGTTTGGGGCAAGGGGAAAAGCAGCACTTTATAAATGAGGGTTTGCTACTGAGCTGACTTGCCCTCTCAGCTGTGAGCCCAGGCTGGCAGCTCCCCTGGGCGGGCTCATCGAACCACTGTTCTTGATGTGGGAAACGCAAAGCAGGTATTCTCAATGCCTGTTAGAGATGCTTCTTCTGCTCAGCCTTTTGGCAGATAGCCCAGTTCACTGCAAGGCCAGCTCCCTGGGGTTGTACCAGCCATGCAAAGTGCGGGGGTGGAAACAGTATGTCTGTCCAGTTATGGCTTTTTTGTGGCGCCATTCCTGTGTGTGCATGGATTATTTATTGAGCACCTACTATAAGGTCCATGATTATGGTCCTTGCTCTCCTGGGAGGTTACAACCCAGAGCATGTGAGAGTATTAATAAAATAATGATATAAAGTGAATCTTATTAGAGGTTACAGTCCTGCAAGAGAGATAAGTCATTAAAAAATTTTATGAGTTAAGACAGAGTTCAAAACCAGCGTTATTTCAATCAGGAAGAGGGACAGGGACTGACTTCGGGGCATGTGATAGCAGAGACTGTCTGTTTTATTAACTGCTGCTGCTGGGGACTGGATGTGATCGGGGTGGCCGCTGTGGTGGGACAGGTTTGCATCTGTGGGACAGAGATCTGAGCAGATCTAACAGATTTCCTGGAAGCTGGCAGCTCCCCAAGTGACCCCAGGATCCGCTTCAAAAAAACAGAGATAGAAAACTTAAAATACTTTATCTTTCCAATCCTTCTCCGAAACATCACGCATTGACACTATAAGCATCATACTTAATGGTGAGACCTGTGAATCCCACATAAGATGGGCTTCCACATGCCTTCCCAAAACTCCCCTCCACTGTGTGGAGCACCCTGTCCTCAAGGAGCAGAAATAGCTCTGAATCCTTCTCTCAGACCCTGTCACTCCCCGGTCACTTGTGCTGGGGACAGTCTTGTTAGTAGTTAGGACTCAGGGCTGCTTTTCCCATCCCCATCCCTTCCCCACTCCCAAGCTCGCCTCTACCCCTCCTGTCCCTGCAGGCAGACCAGACAGGGACAGCTGCAGGCTGGGGGTGGGGGACATGGTGTGCTTCTTGCTGCTGTTGCTTTTGTCTCCATTCCTCTTGGAAGCTCTTTCCCTTCCTCCATTCCTGTCACCCTTGGGGGCCTCCCTCCTGCCCACAGAGTGAGGAGGAGGAGGAGGAGGCTATTCCCAGGACTGCCCACCCCCTTGTCCCCTTGTGGGTTTCAATGTTTTTTAGGGGACGTTTTTCTTCCTAGAAGCGGCCCAGATCATAAAGGGAGACAAGGTGGGGACATTAGAATATCACTGGTCCTAGTGAAATAGTGGATCTGGCAATGGTCTTCAAGGACCCCGAGCGTCACCCCCAGAGTGCTTGGCCATTATTGGCCCTCTGAAGAAATGCAAAGCATGCCCATGAAGCATTCTTGCCAAACAATGGCCTGGTTCTGATCAGATTGCTGTTCGATCTGCCAGGCTAGAACAAACACGGGGTTCACAGGACAAGAACAGGGGATCCAATCAGCCAAAGGAAGACTGTGAAGCTGATTTTTTGAACAAATTAATTACAAAGAAACAAAAGAATATGTGTGTGTGTGTATATACTGAGATTTGCAGATGGAACAACAGGGTGCCTGGGGTTTGCTTCACACCGGTCTTGGTGGGGGGGGGGGGAGTCTGGGGATGGGTGGGAACCAAGGTTTTGGAAGTGGAGGAGAGTGAGTGAGGCCCACTAGGACGGTCTCCGCTCCACGGTAGAGGGTGCCTGAAATTTTCTGTAATGAACAGATATGCAAGGTTTAGTCAAATTTATTTTGATCACAGAGCTGGTTTTCTCTACGGCGTATCCCTCACAGGTGCTGAGGCTTTGGATACAGCGGGAAAGACCAAAATGTTTTGAGGTCCTTGAAACACTGACCCTTTCTTCAGGTAGATCCTAGATCCTTTCAAAGCACCATCTCCAACCCATGAGCCTCAATGGAGAGAGCGTATTGCCTCTCGGGCGATTTTAGTACTTTTTGGAGTCCTGCAGTCTTACTTGGCTTTATCAGTAAAGTAGGAATAAAAATGCCTACCTCTTGGAGCTGTTGGGATGATTAAATAAGGTCATGTGAGTGAGAAGTAATGGGAATGAGGACGACAAGGCAGCATGATGGCCAGCACGCAAGGACTGTTTCCCAGGGTATGTAGTGCTTGAACGCAGTGAGTCCTGCTGGACACCTTCAGACACTTCCCGAGATTGCTCGCAACAAACCTGTCATGCAGGGTCTGCTCGCCCCGCTCTGCGGTGAGGGAACAGGGTGCTGAGTGGCGCAGGGTCACCAACCTAGGCTGCTGCCTCGGACCCTGAGCTCCCCGCTGCTCAAGGCTGTCTGCCGTCCCCCAGGGAAGCGGCACCGCAGGGGCGAACTCACTAAGATGTTTTGGCGGCAGACACGCAACCTCCTGCATCTGCTCTCTCTTGGCAGGACATGGCACAGACGGGACAGGTCCCCTCTCCTGGGGCTGGCCTGGACCAGCCCTGCGTGTTCAAGCTGGTCCTCCTGGGAAGTGGCTCTGTGGGCAAGTCCAGCTTGGCTCTCCGGTACGTGAAGAATGACTTCAAGAGCATCCTGCCCACCGTGGGATGTAAGTGACATGGGACAGCATGCCCTTGGTCAGTCTGCTAGAGGGGACGGCAGGGCGGTGGCCCAGGGGTGGGGCATTCCCACACTCGCCCGGGCCCTCGGGTGGCACCCAGCACAGCAGGGAGGGGATGAGGCCCCCCCTTGGTCAGACACATGTGCCGTCCAGAGAGCAGTCTGGTGTCAGCTTAGTGGGAGGCTGCAGGGGGCAGGGGTTCAGGGTCAGGGCCTTGGGCCCCTAGGGCATGGTGTGAGGGGTTGTTCCTGGTGGAACGGGAGCCCAAGGGAAGGCCCCCTAGGCTCGGCCACTCAGCCGCCCAGATAAACAGACCTCGCACCCTGCCCAGGGTCCCTCCTGCCAATGCTGTTCCCCTGGGTAGTGTCCGGAAGAGCAGCTCCCTTTCTGCCTGGTCTCAGTTTATCACCTGGTCTGGATTGGGGGATAGGGCGGCATGGAGGGAAGACCCACTCCCTACTTCTTAAAGAAGTAACAGGCCATAGCTCTTGGGGAAAAGGGCCTTTGGAGCATCTGCTGGGTCGTTGACTTCTGTCACACGCTGTTCTGGGGCTGGAAATCCTGTTCTCCACCTAAAATAGAAACTCAACACGTACTTCATGCCAGCCCTCCTGGGAGGTGGCTAGCATGGCCAAGGAGAGATCCCCCATTCAGAACCAGAGCTTTGGCCTCAAACTTGGACTCTGCCATGGACAAGCCTTTTGCTTGGCACTTACTCGAGTCCACTCACTCATTCATTCATTCATTCCCTCCCTCCCTCACTCATGCAGTGAGTACCTGCTGGGCGTGGCCTCTGTCCCAGGCCTGCACTAGGTGTGGAGGGCTCTAGAAGATGCCAAACAGGGGCACTGGACAGGGACACACAATGCTAACTTTGACATGTGCATTAGCTACTGGGAAGCCCTGCAGTCTTCTCAGGACAGTGACTGTCAAGAGTGCCAGAGGGACATGGGGGCCGAGAGACCTGCCAGGTCCAGGCCCCCAGTACTCATGGTGAGCTGGGCAGAGAAGGGGTGAGGGGCTGGCTCCAGGAGGGGGGAATCTCCAGAAGAGCTCATAAAGATTCTGGTTTAGCCTGGCTGAGGGGGCCCAGGGCGACCTTCTCCAACAGCAGGAAAAGTGACACCAGTCAGCCACGATACTGGACCAGACTTAAAAGAACACAACAAAGTGCTAAATCTGGCCTGGGGGGTGGGGAGCTTCTGTGGAGAGCAGAGACCGGAGAACAGAATCCGGTCGTGCCCATCATTTGCGTATCCTGCGGAGATAACTATGATGGTAGGTAGCACCTTGAAGCCCAAAGTATTTACTGAAGGCCCTTTGCCAAAACAGTGTGGGCCTCTGCTCTACCAGTATGGGAGAGGGGACCAGTCCCCTAGGAGGCAGTGGGCTGCCACCGTGCTCCCGTGGGAGAGGAGAGGGAGGGACGGTGGTGTGGACACTCGCTGTGAGCCAGAGACTTGGCTCCATGGGACCAGTACCTGCTGGGTTCAAGGGGGTGGGCTGCAGTGAGGACCCTCCCTGGGGGGCAGGAGGGGGCTCCTAAGCACAGAGCCAGCTACGCCAAGGACAGTGCAGTCACTCTGAATTAATGGGAAGTTTACTGACTTTCCCAAGCCTGGCAGACAGTGCTTCCCAGCCCACAGCAGGTACAGGAACGGTGGGCGAGGGCCTGTCCCTGCCCACAGAAACTTGCATAGGTTCCTTCAGCAGGTCTGGGGACATGCTAGCATCCTCCTCACACCCTTCAGAGGTTCTGTTGGGCTCAGGCGGGTGGGCAGAGCCTGGGCTCAGGTCAGAGTGGGGGTCTTTGCTTGGGGGGCAGGCCTAGGGGTGCTCTCTCCCCTCGTGGTCCTCTGCCTGGGCCCTGGACCAGCCTCATCCTCATGGGCAGCTTTGGCCGTCCTCCCCGCTTTCAGGCTCAGGACCCTGCCTCTGCCTTGGGGCTGGTGCTTTGGGTCTTTGTTTCCTTCCCACTGTCCCTGGAGTGTGTACGTGTGCACACCATCAGGCACCAGAAACCACAGAACAGGGGCCCATGGAGCCGCGAGCCTCGAGCTGGGTCTGGCAATCGTTTATTCAAGCAGCTGCCGACCACGGGGCTAGAACTTCCTGACCCTTAAATCTCAGAGTTGACTTCACGTGCTTTATGACACCACAAGGTTGCTTGTGGTTGCTGTCACAGTGGCTACATTGTTATAAAAATAAAGAAGGGCAGTTAATGATTTTATTTGTTATTATACTATAATGTTTATCTGTATATTATAGTCTACAGGATTTATTAGTTATCATGCCATTATAATTAGTACATCATTGTATGTTATCATAAAGGTTGATCTTCCCACTTCAAACGAGATGATGGAATACGATCCCTCCTTTCAGTTACGTCTGTGTAGTCTGTGTTGTACAAAAGCCCTCCGAAGGCAGATGCTTCCATTGTCTGTCTGTCCCCTGGCTGGACGGGGTCTTCCGGGTCTTGCCCTGAGACAGCTGGAACGCTCGTGTCCCCAAAGCAGAACCAGAGTAGGAATCTCAAGGGAGCACAGTCCCCTGGGGGTCAACCTACTGAAGGGAGACCCGAAAAGCCCCACAGCCCCCCCCCCCCCACCGCATCCCACTGCGGGAGAGCGCCTAGCGGGGGAGGTGGGGCAGCTCCAAGGGGGAATGCTATGGGGGCGGGACTGGGGGCTTGAACCACAGGGAGCTCCCGAAGACCCCACTGGGCTCCCCACAGAGCTCTCTTCCTGGAGTCCCAACTGGTCACAGCCCCAGAATTCTCCCTGCTTCCTGGTGCTAGCCCTGCTATCTTAGTGACATCTTTTGGATCAACGGTGACATCTAGTGCTGGTATGCGTATTTACTGGTGGGTCGCAGTGGCCTGTGTGGGAGGGAAAGACAGCCCTCATTCAGCCTTGTCACCATCCTGGCCCTTGTCAGCCAAGCATTTCAGGTTCCCTTCAACCCCAACCCCGCTGATACTCTGTCCAAGGAAGGCAGATGTGGCCGAGAGGCTTCGATGAACAGAATCAGCTATTTGTTGACATTAAAACCAGACAGAGCACCACCTCGTTCCTCAGGTCGGTGTTTACGGAGATACTTTATAATCTGGGGCAATGCAGTAAAGTGGGGGAAGGGCAATCGGTCATTTTTACACCCTTCACTGCGCAGATGGGGGGCGCTGCGCAGCTCACCTGCCTCTAGGAGCCGCACCCCTCCCCCCCATTCCCCCAGAGGATGGAAGCGAGACCAGGGCGGGGCTGTTGCTGGGGTGCCAGTGCTGAAGTCTGTGGTGGGACCAGAGGAGGCAGGGGACCCGGTCTGGGCTGTGATGGAACCACGATGTGTAAGTGCACCAGGCGGCCCTGCCCATCCACCCGAGGCCCCGTGAAAATGTGCCTGTGTGTCACCTCCAGCTACGTATTCTAGAAACAGAAAAATTCCTGGTTCTTGGCCCAATGCCACCCCATCCCCCCACCTTGAGGCCAATATCATTTATTCTTCCTGGCTTTAGCTGTGATGATGTAGAAAATGCGGTCAGTGGTTTCTGAACAAGAGAGATAATTAATGTGGGCTCTTCCCCTGATTGGAGCCAAGGGCTCCAGGGGGCTGGGGAGGAAGTTTGCCCTGGAGAGGAGTCCAGGGGCCCTGGAGAGACCTCATGTTTCTCTCTGGAGGAGTTAAGGTTCTCCTCTCTGTAAACACCCCATCACTCGTGCCTCATCTTCGCTGGGACTGAAAGCCCTCCCAGCAGCCACCATTTACAAAGCAGAGAAGGAGCAGATGGGAAGCTAGGGTTGCTGAGTTGGGGAGGCTGACCCGAAGGTGTTTCCTGTGGGGAACCTACCAGTGGCGGGTTTTAGGGAACAACCAAAATCAAGTTCAGGAATGTGATTGGACATGATAGAAGGATGTGGACAGGAGGCCACCATCCTGCCCTGTGAGTCAGGGAGAGCCCAGGGCAGGCAAAGGAAGGGGAGCTCCAGGCACAGACCCTGCTCTCCTCTTTTTTCTTGTGGTTTGACACCCACTGTGGGAAGGGGGCACTGTCGGCTTGTGGTGAAGAAGAGGGCACTGAGATTTAGAGGGGTGGGAGGGAGAGGGGGAGGGAGGAAGAGGGAGAGACAGATCAAGGGTTCTGTGTCTCTATCTATAAAGGCACTGATCCCACAGTGGGGGTCCCCTCCTCCTGACCTCATCTAGCTCTGATTATGCCCCAGAGGCCTCACCTCCTAAGACCATCACTTTGGGGATAGGATAGGACAT
The DNA here is from genome assembly GCF_030435805.1 of Mustela lutreola. NCBI lineage: Eukaryota > Metazoa > Chordata > Mammalia > Carnivora > Mustelidae > Mustela > Mustela lutreola. Next base: position 167,318,481 of record NC_081292.1, read on the forward strand.
GACCTCTAGGAGGTTTTATCTGACCTCAGGTTTGTGGGTGTGCAGCGAAAGGCAGATGAACACGCAGACACCTGGGTGGGTGGGTTCTGTTAGGAGCCCCCCCCCCCCCCGCCCCCGAGCTGGAGTCTTATGCCAAAGAATCATGATCTCAGCCCAGACTCATCCCTCAGCTTCTGTTCCTAGCAGGGTGAATCGTCCTGCCACAGCTCTGTCTGCATCCTGCCTCAGTGGCCCAGCCCAGGCTCTAAAGACCATGTCTTCTAAAGCCCAGGCTTCTGTTTCAGGTGCATTCTTCACGAAGGTGGTGGACTTGGGCGCCAAGTCTCTGAAGTTTGAGATCTGGGACACAGCTGGCCAGGAGAAGTACCACAGCATCTGCCACCTGTACTTTCGGGGCGCCAACGCTGCGCTTCTGGTGTATGACATCACCAGGAAGGTGAGCCTTGCCTCGGTCATGTTCCCACCTTCCTTTGCAAGACGTCTGCCTTCTGTTCTCCCAGGCGCAGGGATACTCTCTTCTGAAGGCTTCCTGTGACCAGCCCATGCTGGTGCTTTATGGTAAAACCACCACAGCCAGTGGGCAGCACATCTGTAAAAGTCTGTCACTTCCTCCAGGAAGCTCTTGCTGATAACCCGTGCTCCTGCTACTGCATGGTTGAATTTGTGCCCCTGCATGGTCCTCTCAGAACACCCTGCTAGAGCACCCCCATCTTCACTCCTGATGCCTTGGGGGCCTACGGCACTGGTGAGGGGTGTGTCGCGGAAAGAGCACACGGCCCCTGGCGTACATCCACAGGGTGTTGTCTGGGTCGATGCTGAGTACGAGTCAGCAGGTACTTAGAGCTGGAGGAGGGAAGGCAGGGATCTGTGGGAGGGATGGGGTGGGCACCTGACTCAGCCTGGGGTAGGGGGTGCTTAGCATGTTGGGGTTGGGGTGGGGCGGGGCAGAGAGGTGGCTGAGGGCAGGTGAGCAGGAAGAGAGCAGAGTCTGTGGGTGGGGTGGGCTGGGGGCAAGCATGGTGCCACGGGCTGCAGCGTGGGAGGCTGCCCACCTGAGCAGCTCAGTGGTGGGCAGAGGGGCCAATGGGATCATACCCCTTTTAATAGGAAGGCCACCCGCCTCTGCCTGCTCTTTGCCGGGATAGCTGGTGAAACCACCCACAGGGTTTGTTCTGATGTGTTTTCCCCTTTGTCAGGATTCCTTCTGCAAGGCTCAGCAGTGGCTGAAGGACCTAGAGAGGGAGTCCCCCCCAGGGGAGGTGGTGGTGATGCTGGTTGGGAACAAGACGGACCTCGGCGAGCAGCGGGAGGTGACGCTCCAGGTAACCCTGACAGTGCCGTTTTGTTCCCCGAGGGGCGAAGAGAGTGACCCCAAAACATACCCGCACCTGTCACTCTGTCACCTGCCCACTCAAATGCATACGCACACGTACACACGTCACACACGCTTGAATGCACATGCACAAACACATGTGCTTCCCACTTGACTTTCCCTTTGGGACAAAGATTTCTGGGCTTTCCTGGAGATGTTAGGTCTAGAAATGGCTCTTCCCCAGGTGTGGGGAGGCCAGCCGAGCGGCGAGCTGGTGGAGGGTCGGCCCTGCGTACTGTTCCCAGGAGCGGGGACACGCCGTGCTGCCAGCCTGCAGGGACCTGCTGGCTTAGCCAGGGTTGTGAGGAACCCACACCCTTCCTGCCCCGCCCTCCTGTGTTCACTTCGGTGGGTTTTCAGATCTTTTTCTTTGTGCTTGATAAATTGAGTAAGTCCAAATTTGCTTGCTAGCAACTGAGAGAGGAATAGACCAGTAGAAAGCCAGAGCTTTGTAAAGCGATCCAAGGTGGAATAGAAGCCCGTGGAGCGCTGTGAGACGGCGGGCGGTGAGCAAGGGCGAGGGGTGTGCGTGGGTCCGTGCCTGCAGGGTGTGTGCAGACCATGTGTGTGCGTGCATAGGAAGGTGTGTAGGTGTGTGTGTGAAGGAAGGGTCTGGGAGGGCACGGGCAGGCGGGATGAGTAGAGTGTGGCTGGCAGACGGAAGAGCAGGGTGCTGGCTGTAGGGGGTCGGCTGATGCCGCCAGGAGGGGAAGGCTGTGATGAGAAGGCAGTGGGCTCAGAAGCAGAGATCCCAGCGTGTGGCATTAGGGAGGGGGCAGTATTTGGGGGCAACAAGGAGTCCTCAGAGGATTTTGAGAAGCTAGGGGCCTGGGCATGATGGGTGATTTGGAAAGAGTATTTGGGGGTAAGTCAGGTCAAGTTAGTTGGGGAGACCAGGACCTGGGTGCGGAGATTGCTGGGAGGCAGGCAGCCCAGCTCTGGGGGAGTGAGGGGCCTCAGGCAGCAGCACCCCTGCCCTGGGCTGAGCCTGTTCTGCCTGTGCAGGAAGGCCTCCTGGCTTAGAGCTCACACTAACGGACACCCTGAGGCCAGGGCTGTAGACCTCACCCACCACCCAGGACCCTGGACCACCCCCTGATCTTTTCTTTATTCTGAGCTCCCGCTAAGCACAGCTGGGCCTTGAGTCTGCACCTGGAGGTCCAGGTACCAGGGACACGGGCATCCAGCCATGGGGGCGATGTTGGGTGCTTTGGCCAAGGCAGGAACGAGGGGAGCATAGATTTCAGGTGAATTTTTTGGCTCTCATTTTCAAATAATTTCAGAATTACAGAAAGCATTGCAAAAGTACTACAAAAAGGTCCTGTCTGTCCCAACTCCCCCAAGCCCCCACTCCCAGTCTTCCCGAATGCTAAGGTTTTGCATAAACATTGAATCCAATCAGAAAGTGGACATTCCTATAATAGTACAAAGTGTTCATCTTTCTTGGATCTCAACAGTTTCACACTAGCACACTTACGTATCACTCCCTGCAGTGCTACCCTGGGGGGGAAGCCAGGAGGGACCCCCAGAATCAGGGCCCAGATGCGCTCCCCCCCGCAGGGAGCTCTGCCTGCTTCCCTTCCATATTTCTTGCCTTCCCACATGTTTTTTCCCCCATGTCAGAGCCCCCAGGTGCCAGAGGGGAGACGTGAGGGCAGGGAGCCACCAGGGGAAGCTGGTGCTGGGGCTCTGCTGGGGTGTGGGGCCCTCATGGAGGGGCGAGTACCTCCCCGCCTCCCCCCCACCCTCCTCCTATCTCCCCAGCCCTGGGCCCCTCCAAGAGCACCATGACCCAGAACGGAGGAACTGGTTCTTGGGTCTTTGAAGGCAGCCCAGTATTCCTAGGAAAGTGTGTTTTGTAACCAGTGTGGGAATTTTGTTGCTTTTTCCGGCAGGAAGGGAAAGAGTTTGCGGAGAGCAAGAGTCTGCTGTTCATGGAGGCCTCAGCCAAACTAAACCACCAGGTGACCGAGGTCTTTAATGCTGTAGGTGAGTGGTGGAGCCCCCAGGAGAGCCAGGGTGGGGGTGGGGCTCAGCTCTGGCTTTGCTTCTTGATTCTCCTTTCTGGTATCCCAGGACCCAGCAGAGTGTCTCCAGGGGCCCGAACTTGGTGGCTCTGTGTAAATGTCAGGGAGGGTGGGACCTGGGACAGCCTGGTGGGCTTTCTCCCAGACCACTCTCCTCTGCCCTTCGCAGCCTGGGAGCTCCTGCAGAGAGAAGAGAAGAAGGAGGGACAGCAGCAGCGTGGAGATGCAGGGCTGGCTCTGAACGGGGCATCTGCCGGGCAGGCCAGGTGCTGCCCCCACTAGCAGCAGCCACGTTAGGGTGGGGGGCCTGGGGAAGATGCCCCCCCCAGGCCAGGAGGCTCAGCAGGGGGAGCCACTGCCTCCACCAAGGATCTGAGTCGCCATCAAACAGGCTTGTTCCCTGAGTCCCAGAGGTTCTGGAAGCTGGCATCCGCCAGTGTTCCCACTTCCCAGAGCCGGTGGGAATCGTTCAGGAGAAGATCCGGGGCTAGGGGGCTTCTAGGGCTGATACAGAGAACGTTCACCTTTTAGCATTTGTGGGCCCTGCTCCTGGGCTCCCAGGGAAGCTGTGCTTTAATACTTTCGAAGGTCAAAGTGACTCGGCAAAACCTTTCCAAAGCTTGGGCTGCATTTCTGCCCCCAGCACACACTGTGCATTGGCCTCACAGGATAAAAAAAAACCCCATAAGGAACATTCCAAACATAAAGATAAGGGAAAGGAAACACCTCCCTGGTTCCTGGAAGATTAAAGTCCTATAACCTGGCACACACTAAAACCAAGATAAAAATCTGTAACTTTCTGGAATGTCCTTTGTCACGATGACATTGATAACCCCTGACATTGATACCTGATGCCCAGGCCAGGTGCGCCCACCCTGGTCTGGATGGCTGTCCCTTCTGCAGTCTCACTGTCCATTTGGGGCTGGGCCTGCCTGGTTCTGAGAGTTGGGGGAGGAGGGGTCAGGCCCGCATGGGGGTGACAGTGTTGGGAAGATCATGGGACTGCGTCCACTTCCTACATCTCGGGGCGGTGGACCCAGGAAGGAAGGCATCTAATGGGACAGTTGGGGCGGGGTTGGGGGTGGGGGACCGGCCCCTCCACCCTCTCTTCTCCTGGCTCTGAGTTCAGCCAGTGATGCTTGTGCCCAGGGAACCTGAGGACACAGATTTCTAGCCCTGGTGTGAGTGGAACTGCCCGTATGTCTGCAGACATCCAGCCACTTTCTCTGAGCTGGTGTCGCCGAGTTTGCGAGGCTGGGGTTTGTGATGGTGCGTGTTTTAGGAGGGCTTGTTCCGAGTGAACGAGGAGGTAGGCCCAGGCCCAGACTGTGGCTCAGGGCCACAGGACACTTCTCCAGGGCTGACACATCACATGTTCACCCCATTACTGCCTGTTTCCAGGGGCAGGACCAGATGGTCTTTTGGGGAGGTTAGCCCTGATGTCAAGTTGAGGGTATTTCAGAGGGTGCGCTGTTTTGTGAGGTGGAGAGGTGGCATTGGTTTTCATCCTTGCCCCAAAGTCTGAAATTATAAACACTAAGACACTGTGGTCCACCTGGAAAGGCTGCTTTCGCTGTATTGCCGGGAGGACCAACAGCAGGACAGGAGTAAAGCATCCTTTCACGCTTACTCTGAATTCTTGGCATCCATGAGGGGCGTGCCAGCGTTTCTAGGGGCTCCTCTGCACTGGTTCTCTGCTTGCGTCCACCCTGCCACAGGCCTATCATCCCAGCCGAGGGCCTGGACCTTTGGTTGGGGCCCAGCAGGCAGGGAGCTCTGAACTGATCAGGACTCACCCTGGCATTGGCTAGGACCTGTCCAGCTGGGGTCGTCTCAGCATGGCTGTATCCCTCCAAAAGTCAGGGCTCCCGACAAGGCTCCCTCCTACGTTCTGGCCCCTGGTCCCTCCCTCAGCCTACAGGCCTGGGACCCCCTGCATTCCAACCTCAAGATCATGGTATGTCTTCCCAGACAAATGCAGGTTTCCCAAGGCGTCTCTGGTCATGCTTGAGAAAAGCTAAAGGATAAATACAGAAATAAAAGCGTCTGAGAGGGTCTGTTACCCAGATTTCCACTCACGCTATTTTGTTCCTTAAACAATTTCATCGGTGACAGTTTCTGACAGTAGTCAAGCCGCACTCTGTTTCATATTATTCTCATGTAGATGCAGTACGTGGGGGTGAGTCCCGGGGGTGCCAGGCTGTCTCTAGTGCTCCCCTCACCTCCTGGCTGCAGCAGACCCAGGACCCCCCCGGTGCCCACCTGGTGGGTCCCATCTTGGAGGCGGCAAGAGGCTGAGGTCACCCATGGCCACTAGGTGGTGCTCCATCATCACTCAGGACAAACCTTGGGGTTCAAGGGCACAGGGTCCCTGCCTTTGCTCTGCTAAATGCCAGGCTTTCAGAGAAATTTCCTGTGAGTTGATTGAGGCAATAGGAAGTGGGGGAAATGAGGATGATGTGTGTAGGACGCCACATATCTATGTCTCTTTCCCTCCCGTTTTGTCAAGTTCGTATCGCTGCGCTGGAATTTATTGTTAGAACATATCCTTGGACGGATTTCTACCAGGCATCCCTCTTTGTGCCCCGACACTTGATGGGGTGCCTTGTGCTTCTGGAGCTCAGGTTCCCCATCGCCCTGGATGTGATGACTCCTCACCCTCTCCTCCGACCCCACCAGGCAGGTGGCTCAACCCTGCATTAGAATCACCTGGGAGCCTCCTTTGGCTGTATCCCTGGCCCATCACCTGCCCTGGTTCCATGGGTCTCCAGGAAGCTTGCGCCCAGGGCGTTTCACCTCCCCAGTGAACCTAATATTCTGGCAAGATGGGCAATGGCCCTGAGGCCAAGGGCTCTGTTCTTCCTTCTGTGGGGTGCTCGGTGCCTGGCAACATCAGACACATGTCAGCGGTTCAACCAACATGTGTCCAGCAGGAGGATAGAAACTATTCCTTCCCCGCTCCGAGACCTAAAGGAAAGGCAGGCTCTCCAAAACCAGCCTCTATCACAATAGACAGGGGATTCTGGAAGGGTCTCTGTGCCATGTTTTGCCCACCTCATGTCTGCTCCATCCTGGAACCTGTGATGGGGGGAAGGGTGGGCAATGGGTGTGGAGCACGCAGAGAGATGCATTCCCCATGAAGACTCCTGGGAGAAGAGGTCTGCATTGGCCTCGAGTCCCCATGGGGGTCAGCCTGGGAGGCCCCTGTCCTGCCTGCAATGGGAAAGCTGCTCCTGCTCCGCTCAGCCTGGGTATCTACCTGGGTCCTCTTTGGAGCTGGGGGAGGTGTGTGCCCCTTTTAGGTGGTGGGGGCAGGAGATTCCGGGGGTTGAGACGGGGCCCCTCGGAGGAACCCTGCCGACCGGCCTGCAACCTTACCCCTTCTCTGTCTTCTGCTTCTGTGGGAGGTGTCTCCTCCAACCCCATTGGAAGGATCCCCTTCACATGATCAGAAAGAAAACTCCAGGCCCAAGGAGCCTCTGAAATTAAGGCATCAGTAAAGCCAGATTTCATTCTCAACCCAACCGCAGTTTCTGCCCAGATGTGACTTTTAGCCTGATGTACTGGAATTTCCTGGAGGTGATCCTCTGAGAGACCCGTTCTCCCCTATTAGGGCGACCTCCCTCAACAAGGCTAATAAACTCTAAGACAAAAGGAGCCTTCTCTCTGCCTCTGCCTTTCAACACCTTTCCTTCTCTGCACCTTGACAGAACCTCTCACTACTGGCTAGACTGGCTGTGGCCCCATTCATGAGTCGCTTAATAAAGTCAATTAGATCTTCAAATTTTTTTTTTTTTTTTTTTTTTTTTTTAACAGCCCAGAGGACCTGACTCGATCCATTCTTCTTCTTCCAAAATGTATTCCCAGGGTGCCTGGGGGCTCAGTCCATTGAGCCACCCGTGTCTGACTCTTGATCTCAGCTCAGGTCTTGATCTCAGAGTTGTGAGTTCAGGGCCTACGTTGGGCTCCCTTTATCCTCTTGCTGGAACTCCCACTGGCCAAACTGAGGACAATCTGAGCACCCAAAAATTATTTGTAAGTGTTGAACAGAGAGAGAGAGAGAGAGAGATACCTCCTTTTGAAGAATATGGTAACAAATGTGGAAGGAATTGGAGAATCTTCCTGGTGCAACACGCTGGTGAGGACATGGGCTCCCAGTGGGGATGTTCAGTGGGTGCTTAGATCCTTGGCTGGGGGCTCTGGGTAAACCGGCTGCTGCCTCAAGCACGCAGTGAGGGACAGGAAGACCCCTTATAGCTGAGATCCTCCTCCATGGGAGGGTTGGCCCCAGCATCTGTCCGAGTGGGGCCTGGACTGTCCATCAGATGATGCGGGACAGAAGGGACATGGAGCCCTGAGTAACCCATCAGACTGAGGCCCTGCCTTTCCCTCTCAGGCCACAGGAAATGCGGGGACGGAACATGAACAAGGTAACCACCCTCTGGGGACCAATCCACACATCACCTCCCATATCATTTCACAGGATAATGCGTCTGGGCTCTTGTAAAAGTCCATGTCATGACAAAATAAGGTGGGGGGCTAAGGAGCAATGCCTAACAGCAACAGTGGATTTAGGTTGTAACCTGGTTTCAAAAAAAATAAAAATAAAAAGAAAGAAAGAAAGAAAGAAAGAAAGAAAGAAAAAGAAAGAAAGAAAACAAGATAGCCAAAACTTTTTGGCCGTGGGGATTTTTTAATATGGACTAGAAATTAGATGATATTACAGAATTATTAAAAAATGAATCAGGGACAATAATTTTATGGTCTTGCAGGAGACCATCCTTATTTTGAGGGGGAACATATGGAAACATCTAGGGGAAATGTCACGATGTCTACAACTTACTTCCAAATGGGAAGGGGGAGAGAGAGACAGAGAGAGAGAGAAATGCGGTAATAATGGTTGAAACTAAGTGGAGGGTGTGTGGATGCTCGTTAGGCTACGTTTTGAACATCCTTGTATGTTTGAAAACTTTCATGACAAGTTGTAGGAAACATACAACCTCTTGCCCCTTCCTCCCTCTGGGACACAGAAGAGGTGTCGGAGTCTGGAGCTGCCCAACCTCACGTCCTGTCTGAGCTTCACCCTGAACTCTTCTCTGAGAATGTGTGCAATTCAGTGGTATTAGCCCATTTAAACTGTTCTGCAGCCACCATCTGAGTCTGGTTCCAACGCATTTTCATCCCAGTAAGCAGTTACCCTGACAACTGGCGCACATTTTCATGTAGATCGGATCTTGCAGGATGTGGGTTTTTGTGTCTGGCTTTTTCCACCTAGCATCACGTTTTCAAGGACCCAAACTGGAGCATTCAGTCCAGTTCCGTCCCTTTTTATGGTTGAATCATAATCCATGCTGGCTGGACCACGTTTTGTTTATCTGTTCATCCCTGGCTGGGTATTTGGTGTTTCTACCTTTCTGCCTCTTGTGAATTGTGCCGCTGTGAACATTTCTGTATAAACATTTGTTTGAACACCTGTTCTCACTTCTTCTGGGGACATACCTGGGAGCGCTGTGGGCCATATGGTGACTCGATGTGTAACTGTCTGAGGACGTGCCAGACTGTTCTCCTGGCTGCTCGCTCTCCCAGGCCTGGGCAGCACCTGCCTGCCTTGGGTACAACCTCACCCCTCCCATCCCTGTGCTCACTGCACCCTGGGGAGGTGCCCATGTAGCAGGGGCTCATCCCTGGGCGAGCTGACCTCTGCCTTCCCTGGGGTCTCCCTGTGGCTGGGGAGGTGGGGCAGCTCTGCCGCCTCTCCATGTCTGGGGAGCTATGGATGCCCCTTCCTTGAATGGGAGCAGGGACAGCTGGGGTCTGGGGTCCTGCAGGCTCGCTCTGGGGCCTCCTGAGTGTGGCCCGACAGAAGTCCTGTGGTCAGGGTGGGTTCCTGAGACCCTGAAAACAGGGTGAAGGCAGAGGCCCATGGGCTTTGGGTGTGGAAGTAACTGGATAAGCCTGTCCCCACTGTTCTCACTCCCTCACGCTGGGTTGGAGAGGGCCTTGGGGAAGGGGTCTACATTGAACGTACACAGGGTTGGCCAGCAAACACGTGCTATGCCTGCCTGAGCTGTTGAATGAGATGGGTGTTACTGCCCCAGGGTGTTTAGATGTGGAAACTGAGTCTCAGAGGGAAAGGCTGGCCTCCGTTGCCTGGTCGGAGGCAGGACATAGGGACATCTTGGTTGAGTTTGAAACAAGCAGCTCATGCTCCTCTTTCTCCTCGGAGTACTCAGAAAGGGGGTAAAAGGGACTGGGCTCGGAGAGGGACAGGTCAGGCTGAGGGGCTGTGCTGCCCTCTTCCAGGGGCCTCCTGCATGGGGTGGTGCAGTGCACAGCCTGGGCAGCCACTCAGAGTGGCCCAGGTGGAGGGTGCACATGCAATAGGTTGCAGGTGACCCCAAAAGGCCCCAGGTCCCCTACTCAGTGTGGGGTGCCTTCGGGCAAGTCATGGCACCTCTGGGCTGCTAGGCTCTGAGTGTCCTTTCAAGCAAACGTGCCAGGAGGACAAACAGCTCCCACGTGGCCACCACAAAGACACGTCTAAGCAAGGCCAGCTGCTTTTATTAGGACTGGAGGGCAAGTAGCCTGTGGAACGGGGAATGCGGGAGGACAGCTCCACAATTATTCCTCTGTGGGCTGAGCTGTCACCCATCCTGGGCGGGCTCGGCACCTCCTTGCAGGGGGAAGCAGGCGGGCTGTCGCCAGAGGCTGGGCTTCGCCACGTCCCTCAGGGCTGCTCTCCTCCGGCCGAAGCGTCCCACGGGCCTGATTCTGCGGCCTGTGTACCAGGCGGGATCGATGTCCGGGGCTGGGAAGGAAAGGGTGAGGGCCGCATATGGGTGTGGGTGCTGTGTCCATGGCATGCGTACGCCGTGCACTCCCGTGGGTGGCAGGGCCCAGTGCTCACACGCAGTGCTCCCCCAGGGTCCCCAGCTCACGGCTGTCCACCTGCCCAGGCCATGCTGGGACCACCTGTGCAGCAGGGACACCCAGAGGGTGTGACAAGGCCAGTGCTGGTCAGTAGGAAGCTTCGGGAAATGGGAATTCAAACTCACCAGTAAACCCTACCCCCCCCACCCAGGTACTTGGGCTGGGGTAGAAAAGGCCAACTCTGGCCCAGGCCACCTTCAGGGGCAGGAAGCGACCCCCTCCACTGTGTGTTGTGCAAGGGCAGGGGTGCCGGAGAGCCGGTGACAGGGCCTCTCTGCGGAAAAGCCTGGTGAACAGCAGGCCACACCCCTTCCAGAGCTGAGGCACCTAGCGATGCCGGGACCCCTGGTTAGGAGGTGGCCAGGCCCCAGCCAGGGTCCCTCGTCCGGGGAGCGGTGGTAGCAGGTGAGGGAGGCTAAATCTGGGTGTCCTGGGCACTTACTGCGGATCTCCATGGAATGCTGGTGGGCTTGGCCGGCAGCCCCTTTCAGAGCCAGGCACAGCAGCAGCAGGCACAGCAGCCAGGTCTGCAAAGCCTTCATGCCCCCTGCTCCTCACTCAGGCCCTGCTGGAGGTGGGATCCCACACAGGAGGGCGCAACCTGGGGCAGAAGGGCCAGAGTGATGTTATGCACACGTGCAGGTGTGTGCTCACCAAGGTGGCTACCCTAGATAATGTGAGCATTGTGTGTGTCTGTGTGCACAAATGTGTATACACACGTGAGTGCACTGCATTCAACTGTGTGTGAGTGTGCACATGTAAGTGCATGTGTGCACACACGAGGTGTTAGTGCATTTGTGCTGGTGTGCATAGGAGTGTGTGCACGAGAGAGTGCATATGGACCGGTGTGCATGGGTGTGTGTGTGCATGTGTGCCAGTGTGCATGGGAGTGTGTGCACATGTGAGTGCACGTGTGTGGGGCAACACTGCATTGCACACTCCGATCTGTGCTAGGGTGGTCCTGGGCACATACCTAGCAGACAAACCCAACTCTTTGTGAAATCTGTCACCCTCCCTGGGACCTCCTTGTCTCCTCTGTCCAGAGAGAGTTACCTGAGGCCATCGTGTGTGTCAGCCTCTGACAGGCTTAGGTTTGCACCGACCCTCTGTTGTGGGAAGGATCCGGGAGGTGTATGAAAGGGGGTGCAGAGTGATGGGCTGTCTTGGACCTGCCTTGGTCTTTCTGTCCATCTGTGTTAGGGAACTGGAAGGATGGGAAGTCTCTGTACTGCTGTGCATGTTGTGCACCCAGGCAGGGAGGGCAGAGGTGAGTAGGCTGTGGGGGGTTGGTCCCAAGGAACTCAGGGTCACTGCAGAGTTGTGGGGGCAACTTGCCTACCTCAGACACGGCCAGGGGTGGGGTGTGTCATGCCTCTGCCTCTCGTGGGCTGGGACCCTGGTGCAGGCTTCTTTCCCTTGCTTAGACTAGGACCTCCGGACACACCCCAGAGGGCAGGCAGCAGCCAGGAGATGCAGGGGAGTCTGTCCTCTGTCCTTACCAAGTGCATTATGATCCCAGATGCCACCTGCTGTGTCTCCAGGAGATGGGACCTGCTCTCATGCAGCAGGACCCCTACCACGCATGGGGCATGGCAGCACCAGAGGGCTGTGGGCACCAGAGGCATTCAGAAAGTCCTTGTTCACCCTGCCCGAGTGGAGGCGTTGACCTACCTAAGGGACATCTGTCAGGCTGACTTGGTGCCCTGGCTGCAGGCACCTACATCTTTGGCACTTGGAAGACTCCTGGGAGCCCCCTTTGCTTCAGGGAGGACCCCCTCTGCTGACCTTGACTTTCCAGCCTGTCCGAGCCCCATGGAGAGTGCTCATGGTCTGAGCTATTTAAAATGACCACCTCTCTCCATTTCAGAGGCCCATTGGGGTGTCACACACTGGGCAGTGTTGGGGTCCCCAGTCCGGAGGAACTAGCAGTTATCACCAGGAAGCAGAGGAACAAACCAGACTGGCTGGGCTGTTTCTTGTTCCTTTGGGCAGGACCCATACCAAGTGATTGGCATTGGAGAGGTTGGCAGCGCCCAGCTCCCGGTTCCCAAGGACCTGCTTCTCTGCTGGCTAAAGATTTTTGCTGCCGATCCTTTGGGCTTCCCGGTCCGCATTCCCAGAGGAGTTGCATGGGACAATTTGCCTTTTGTCTCCACTGCGGACCACGCTTCAGTGTGGGGGCCCCTGGGCAATCTGGTGGCCCACAGACACACCACTCTCTGACTCAGGGAGCAACCCCCAGCCCGCCAGGGAGGATAGTGAGCGGGAAGGAGCCCAGAGAAACAGCGCGAGAGCTACTCACCACAGGTCCCTACGAGGGTGGTGGTGAGCGTGCTGCGGCTCGGTGGTGACCCAGACAGAGCCAGCTCACCCCCTTTTATTACCGGAGGAGGAGGCAGCCCACCCCCCAGGTACCCCCCGCACCTCCCCCTCCCTCCCAGGGCGGCATCAGGACAGAGTCTGCGCTTTTCCTTTTCTGTCTTCTATTTTTTTTTTTTTAAACTCATCAGCTATGTGATTTGTCCCTTCCTGTTATATAATTGCATTTGGGTCGAGTGGTTTTAAAACACATTAGCCTTCCTTCATCACGCTGGCCCCTGGGCTGACAGCAGAGTCCCCGGCGCCCGTAGGGCCCGCTGTGAATGCAGCATGGTGGCTCGAGCCCCCAGCCTAGCCCGTCCCCGCCCGGCATCTGCCCTCTGTCCCTGCCGGTGACACGCAGACCACATTTGTCCTGTTTCCGTAATGCCCAAAATGCTTTCTCCTAGGCCTTCCATAGTCTTCACAATTGAGGTGTGGAACGAGCAAGTTTGTTACTGTTCTAAAACAAGTAAGTTAATTTTTATTGTACAATAATGAACAAATTCGTTTTTTATTATAAAAGCAATTTGTATACATTTTGGAAGAATTTAGCATGTGTTGGAAATGAGGGGAAACAGCACCAGTCCCATGGAGGAAGTGAGTCCTTCAGCACACGTGATGTGTCTCCTTCTAGGGGGGCGTCTCCCTGCCCATTGTCAGGGTACGTTCTCTGGATGTCTGCACGTTGAATCTCGCTGCTTCCCTTCAACAGGCCCTCGAGTTGTTAAAAGAATAGCTTTAAAATAGCTGCATGATACTCTACAATCTAACTGCGACTGAGGAGCTAACTTCGTGCTTGGAATGATTACAGAGGACATGAAGGTTGTGCACTTCTGTGGTCAGAAGCCCCTTCTGGAGAAGAGGCCTCCTGGTGGCTCCCCTTGGGTGAGCGTGGGGGGACAACCCCCCACTTCATGCCTCTGTCAGACTTCTAGTGAAAGCTTCGGGGTGCACATGACCCTCAGGGTGTCTGTCCCACGCACTTCGCCCTTGCCCCGCAGCTGCCATTCCCAGCAGTGAAGGTTCTGTGGCTCCCTGGCAATGGGGAGTATTGGGGACACAGCAGGGGCAGGGCAGGGCAGGGGGGGAGGGTGGGCGGGGTCTTCTGCCCTGGGCTGCAGGGTAAGGACACCAAGACTGGATTTTGCCAGAATTTCTGCATCATCTGTAGTCAAAAGCTGCCGGTACTCGTGGTGAAGAGTAGTGATGGTGACACAGGACACTCTCTCCTGGGGTGTGGTCCTGTCTGAGGGGGTCGTCTGGCGATCCCCACAGATGTGTGCGCACAGGGCCCCCAGTGCAAGAGAGGAGCCGTGGGAGCACGTTTGCCCTGTACACATGCACGTGCACATGTATGTGTGTAGGTGTGTGTATGTGCACATGTAAGCATGTACGTACATATGTATTTGTCCATGTGTACATATGCATGTGTGCACATGCTTGTACTTAAGCACACAAGGTCAAGCGTACGTGTGTGCACGCACGTGCTTGTGAATGTGTCAGACAGTGAATCCTCCCCTTTCAGCTAAGTGGCTTTGTCCCAGTGTGGCATTGACCCCTTGCCACTGTGGGGGCCCTCCAGCAGGTGATGGCCAGCAGCGGGGCTGGCAGGCGGCATAGGCATTGCGGCTTGCTCCCACCTGCCCTCCTGTCCTTGAACTGCCCTGCACACAGAGTTCAAAGCCATCCACAGTCCTGGCCCCACCTGGGCACTCTGTGTTCTGTCAGGGGTCGGCAGATCTTATCAGTTCTGTGGGCTGGCATCTCTGCTGCGGCCACAGGTGACCTGGCCATGACTATGGGTGGCTGGGCTCCAGTAGGAACTCTAACAAAACTGGCTGTGGGCTGGACTGAGCCCCTGGGCGGCAGTCAGCTTCCCCCTGTATTTCCAGCAGGCAGATAACTCATTGCAGGTGTGGCTCCTGAACTGTAGAGGGGGGCCCTCAGACCCTGGTGGAGAGACCACAGTCTGGTTTCCGTAGTCCAAATGCAGGACACTGTGGCGACCCATGTGTGGGATCAATGTCCTGCTGCTAGTCAAGTGGAGGGCTTCTGCTCTCCATCCGGCAGCCCCACCCAAGCACCTGGGAGGCTCACAGCCCTGTGCATGCTGTCTCTTTGGGTCTGCAACTATGAACTATGACCACTGCAGGGGACAGTCAGGACTGGGACTGCAGAGGCCACTGGGGGTTCACGGTTACAAGGGACACCTCAGAGAGTCCACGAGGGCATGGCTGCCCTGGAGCCTCCCCTGGCCCTGTCCTTCCTGAGGCTGGGTCTTGGGGTCTCCATTGTCCTTCAGGAAAGTGTCACGAGTCCCACACACTCTCTCACTTGGGCCGGTTTGAGTGGGTTCTGCTCCTTGCAATGAAAGGAGCCCCACATTGAAGAGATCCTCCTGAGGGACTCACCCCTCCTTGTTCTTCATGTTGGCATGATCAAGGGGATCCCACTTTTTGGAGCAAACTGACTGCTTTTGAGATCTTTGAACTTTTACCTCTAACAAGGTGGATGTCCGGGAACATGCAGCAAGAAACATGATGATGGGTGGCTGTTTTGGGGCCTAGATTTGGGACCATAATGGTGCAATGGGTCAAATAGTGTCCCTTCAAAATTCATGTCCACCAGGGACCTCAGGATGCTACCTTATTTGGAAATAGGGTTTTTGCGGATGTAATCAAATTAAGATGATGTCATGCTGGAGTAAGGTGGGCCCTGAATGCAGTCACTGGGGTCCTTCTAAGAAGAGGACATACATATGGAGACACACTTGGGGAATGTGTTGTGAGGACAGAGTTAGAGATGGGAGTGACGTGGTCACAAGCCCAGGTGGCAGCAGCCACCAGGAGCTGGGGCAGAGGAGGACATGGCTTCTCCCTTGGAGCTTCTGGAAGGAACCAGCACTGTGAGAACCTTGAACTTGGACTTCCAGCCTCCCAAGCTGGGAGAGAGACCATCTCAGCTTGTCCTCGGGCAGAGGATGACATGGCTTCTCTCTTGGAGCTTCCAGAAGGAACTAGCACTGCGAGCACCTTGAGCTTGGACTTCCAGCTTCTCAAGCCAGGAGAGAGTCCATCTCAGCTGTCCTCAGCCACCTGGCTCGTACACTGTGTGAAGCAGCTCCAGGAGACAGAAGCAGTGCTCCATAAGTGTCAAGAGTGACTGATGAAATACTTCTTCCTGGTGCTTATTTCTAGAAGCAGCTAGTCCTGTGGCTTTGGCCTATGTGTCTTAAACATGGGGTCCTTCTGGAGGCCCAGACAGACATGCACAGTCTGATGGGAAAGAGGTGGCCTTGGGGACAGGGAGTCACCAGAGTCTGAGCAGCAGGGTGGCCGTGGTGGTTGGTTGGGGGTGGGTTTTCCGTCGGCAACCAAGCTGCTTCTGATATAGAAGGCTTCTGAAAATCCAAACTCTTTTTTTGAACATTTTTAAATTTAAAATCAATTTAATTCACATGTGGTGTATTATTAGCTTCAGAGGTAGACGTCAGGGATTCATCAGGAGTGTATAACACCCAGTGCTCCTTCCATCACTTTTGCCCCTGCCTGCCCATCCCCCAGTGACCCCCTCCCCCCCGCCTCCTCTTCAGCAACCCTCAGTTTGTTCTCAAGAGCTAAGAGTTTCTTATGGTTTGTCTCCCTCTCTTGTTTCATCTTATTTTATTTTTCCTTCTCTTCTATGTTCCTGTGTTTTGTTTCTTAAATTCCACATATGAATGAAACCATATGATAATTGTCTTTCTCTGGCTGGCTTATTTCACTCAGCATAATCCCCTCTAGTTCCATCCATGTCATTGCAAATTGTAAGATTTCATTCTTTTTGATGGCCGAGTAATATTCCAGTGTGTGTGTGTGTGTGTGTGTGTGTGTGTGTGTGTGTGTGTATACCATATCTTCTTTATCTATTCATCCATTGATGAACATCTAGGCTCTTTCCATAGTTTGGCTATTGTGGACATTGCTGCTATAAACATTTGGATGCACGTGCCCCTTCAGATCACTATATTTGTATCTTTAGGGTAAATAACCAGTAGTGCAATTGCTAGTTTGTAGGGTAGCTCTATTTTCAACTTTTTGAGGAACCTCCATGCTGTTTTCCAGAGTGGCCGCACCACCTTGCATTCCCACCAATATTATAAAAGGGTTCCCCTTTCTCCGCAACCTCACCACCATATACTTTTTCCTGACTTCTTAAATTTAGCCATTCTGACTGGTGTGAGGTGCTATCTCATTGTGATTTTGATTTGTATTTCTCTGACTCCAAGTGGTGTCAAGCATTTTTTCCTGTGTCTGTCAGCCATGTGTATGTCTTCTTAGGAGAAATGTCTGTTCATATCTTCTGCCCACTGCAAATCCAAATTCTTGAGAACATTTTAAAGGACTCCTCTTTTAGTCAGAAAGTTGTTTCTCAAGTATGTGTCATGTAGGAAGCAAAGTCCCCGAGAATGTGTCATGTGGGAAGCAAAGTGCCCGAGAGCTGAGATCAAGTTTTAGTGAGAGATGAGCAGTAGTGGGAGCATCTTCCTGCCCCAAGGGGCAGTGGCTCTGGGAACCTGGCATCATATTGTGATCAACGGAAATGGTGTTCTCCAAGGTTTATACATGACTCCCACCCAAAGGGTTTCTAAGTTTCCAGTGTGGAAACTATTAGACCAGCTCTTATGTGGGAACTGTGCATGAGTCAGTTTTCTCCAGAGAATTGGCACCAATAGTGTGTGTGTGTGTGTGTGTGTGTCTGTGTGTGTCTGTGTGTCTGTATAGAGATGTAAGAAACTGGTTCATGTGATTGTGGGGCTGGCAAGTCTGAAATCTACAAGGCAGGATGACAGGCTGGGGACCCAGGAAAGAGACAAGGTTGTAGCTGGAGTTGAAAGGCAGTCCTCGGGCAGAATTCCCCCTTGGGAGAATTTTCTCCCCGAAGCCCTTCACCTGATTAGATGAGGCCCACCTACACTACAGAGGAGAATCTCTTTTATCGGAAGGCCGTTAATTGTAAATGTTAATCACACTTAAAAAACATTGTCACAGCAACATCTAGACTTGTGTTTGGTCAAACATCAGGGCACCATGACCTAGTCAAGCTGGTACATAAATTTGACCATCACAGACTGCTGTGTTTGCAGGGATGTAGTCAAATGCTCCGTTCTCCAGTACGACCCTTGCCTTGGGATTCTGAGCGAGTCTCTCTCTGGGTGGACTTCACTGGGGGCAACTTCAGGGGAATCTGGGCAGCAGGAGGGAGTAAAGTCTTCTTTCTGGAGCTGGCTCTTTCCTGAGAAGCCACAGCTGTGGGGTAACATCCGGGGCGGGCTTCACCTCCTTGCCAAGGAAGTCACCTGCAGTTTTAAATTGAACGTGAACATCCAGATGGATGTCTGGAGGGACGGGCATGCTTGCTGGATGAGAGATGATGCTGACTGTTCTTAATGCCTTAGCTGGTCTCCATTTTCTGTTTTCTAACCAACAAAACACATAGACAGCTCATAGGTCATAATAACTCTGTGCAAAAACAGCTCTGATGTTATGGGCTTTGTGGGCCTGCTTACTGGTCCCACGGCTGGCCCGCGCGCTGGATGCCAAGAGCCTGGGGATCAGAAAGCAAGCGCAAAAGAGTTTTAGCGTGGCTTTGGGGTGGGTTATCCGGCCCCTGTGAAGTGGGTGTTTCCACTCCATGCTGCAGAGACCTACAGATTTGTGCCTTGCTCTGTCACTGTGGTGGAAGAACCCTGACCCCCTGGAGTGCTGTGGGTGCCTGGGCCTGGACCACAATGGGTCAGACACGAGGTGACCTGGGCAGAGTGCCTCTGGCTGCATTGCTCCAAGCTCACTTGAGACTCCGAGAGATCTTGAGGAGGTCTGTGCTTCCAGCTCCTCATGACGTTTTCCTCTTTTATTTATTTATTTTTTTTATTCCCAAGGAAGCCCTCCCCTGAGCCAGGGACATAACCTCGGCATGTGAGCAGTTGTGTGAGCCCTGGAAAGGCCGGCACAGAGTGGGTGGTTTGGGGGCCCTTTGAAATTATGACCATCACAGCCCTGGGGAGCCTCTCCTCTCTCTGCCTGGGGAACGCTGATCACATGCATGCCTTGGGCTCTCCACAGGCCACTGCCTTGGGGAAGATGGTCACTCATGCCCAACAGCCCCCTGAATACTGGCAGCACAGTGGCTCTGTGTCCATTTCTGGGTGGAACCCCGACTGCTGAGAACCCCACAGGTGTGGGATTTTCCTGTGCTCGGGCCTCCAAGTTACCGCTTGGCGAGGTCACATGTGCACAGCCTTTGTTCCTGAAGCTTTCTGCTATGTCAGCACAGGCTGGGCTCTGGGGTGTCTGGCCAGGGCCACTCTGTGCCTTGAGCCCCCATCTCTCTTCTCTAAACTGGTGGAACCGGAGGTTTACTTGCCCAAAACGGGTGTTCGGGCCTTGATGGGGGCAGGAAGGGCTAAGTCTGCTACTGGGTGAGGAAGGACAGGCACCGGGGGGTGGGGTGTCCATGGGGCCCTGGGGCCAGGAGGGCAGGGGCAGCGTGGCTGTGCTGTAGGACAGGGCAGAGAGGGAGGCCGGCTGCCCGAGCTCGCTGCTACGCTCAGAAGTGAAGTGTGTGCTGGGGACTGGGGCTCCCGGGGAGGTGGGGGAGGAGGCTGCTCCCCTGCGAGGGCGCAGAGCTCCTTCTGCCGGCTCTGTGCTCTCTTTGAGGGACTGCATGGGGGGTTTCACTCCATCAGCTGTGGATTAGAATGGGTTTCCCCACTTAGCTGGAGCGGGCTGCACGGGGTCTCCCCAGACTCTCCTCCTAGCTCCTGGAACCTGAGAATGCCACCTTATTTGGGAAAAAGGTCCTTGTAATTAGGGGAAGGATCTCCAGATGAGAAGACCACGCTGGGTGATCGAGATGGGTCCTACCTGCAATGACAAGCATCCCCGTGAGAGGAGGGTGGAGCGAGACCGGAGACCAACACAGAGGGCCCTGTGAGGACGCAGCTGCTGGCTCGGGACGGTGGGAGCCCCCGAGGCTGGAAAGGGCAGAGAAGGGAGTCTGTCCTGGAGCTTCTGGAGGGAGCGGGCCCTGTGGACACAGATTCAGGACTTCCGGCCTCCAGCACAGAGAGTCAACCTCTGGTCTGAAGCAGCCCAGACTGTGATGACTGGTTAGAGCAGCCTCGGGGCCCGTCGAGATCCGGGCTGGCTGCCATCACTACCCAAGCTGTAATGTCTTCAGTGTTTGCCTGGACTGTGCGCTAATGTGGGGCGACAGGCCTCTTTCCGAACACGCAGGGGGCAGGCAGTGCAGGGGTGGAGGGTGGCCGAGAGCGCAGGTGGCTGGGCGGCGCTGGTGGGGGCAGACTCCGGAGAAGCTGGTGTGCTGCCCTTGCTCTCGCCAGCCCTGCTGCAGAAGTCGGGGACAGAGGCCAGGAGTCACCATTCCCCCGGTGGGTGTTGGACGGTAAATACTCAGCTCTTGTTGTAGCACAAAAACAACAGGGACAACAAGGAAGCTCATGGATATGGCCAGACCGGCAGATCCAGGCCTTCACACGGGGTGGGTGTCCTCAGGGGGAGCAGGAGCAGGGGGCTTTGGAGAAAAGAGGCGGGGCTGGCCTGCCTTGGATGAAGTCCCTCAAACCGACAGGCCTCTCAAGGTTCCCAGGGGCTTGTTGGGAAGGCCAGAGGATCTGGGCAGTGGGGCGCATGGTGGCCCTCCTGACGCCCTGGGCTGCCCCGGGCGCATGGTGGCCCTCCTAAGGCCCTGGGCTGCCCCACAGGACAGTAGCCGGAGTGACCAGAGCTCCCCGGGGTTGCGAGTTCATAAGTCACAGCCAAGGTCACCAACATGTGTGCGCGCAGACAGTACCGAGCCACGTGACGGTTGGAGACTCGGCAGCTTTATCAAAAGGTGGGCTGACGTGTCTATGAGCAGCAATATTCAGATGTCATGGGAAAGAACCGCGTGGAAATTCCACAGGCCCAGGTTCTCTTGACAGAGTGTGGGGTGAAGGAGAGGAATACGGGGAGGCTGGAGTGCACACAAGTGGGCACAGTGAGCGGCGGGGTGGGGGGTGTGTGAGGCGAGACCCGTTCAGCTGGAGGGGCGGTGTGGAGATGCTAGGGGAGGTGGTGGCTGGTCGCGGGTGCGGTACTGGCCACACTTCCAGTGCCCAGGTGACCAAAGGCAGGGAGCTCAGGGGGCATGGAAAGGCGCTGCGGCATCCAGGGGGCTTGAGGGACCCATGCAGGGGGCGGGGAAAGAGACTTGGTCCCGGGCAACCTCGCTGAGGACACGCCAGATCAGCACGAATCCCGGGGCCTCCCGCATTGTTGGGGTGCTCCGCGGGACCGCCGAGGGCAAGAATGCCTGCTTCACCTGACGGGCACAGGGACAATTCACAGACCCAAGAAGGCCACTCTGGCAGAAGAGACTGGTACGTTTGAGTTTGAAGTTGTCAGCACTCAAATTAGCAGTGGAGGAATGCGGCTAATGAGGGGCTGGGGTACAGGCAAGTAGGATGGGGGACCCACTGTCTCATTCCATCAACACTCAGGGACACACCAGGGCCATCGGGCTGTCTCTCTGACTCCTGTGAACTCACAGTGACTTTAGCTTACTTTGGGAATAAGGAGAGGTGTGCCAAAAAAAGAAACCGATCCCCTTTCATTTGTAGGAACCTTTCCATCACTGAGCAGTGAGTCAGGAGCTATATATTTCAGCAGCTTCCATCCCAGGAAGGGGCATCAGATCCGTCTTTTCTACAGGTCCAGCACAATCTGTAGCCTGGTTGTTCGGATCGATCCAGAAGCTGATTCCTGAACCCCGTGGGCCAGCCCAGGAACAGCGTCTCCTCTGCGGCGGCTGTGTTTAGGGCTCAGTGAACGTGCCAAGCTTGCGGTCCAGGGTCTGCGTGGTGGTGGGGTGGGGCTCTGTCCAGCGTCAGGGCAGAAGACGGGCTCGCTAGCTAAGGCTCGGGGCACCACTTCTCCATCTGCTTCCGGTTCCCATTTCATTTGAACACAAACACCAGGCAGTTTAAGAGAGAAACGTCAAAGCTGGCTCAAAGTCACTTTAGAAAGTAACAGAGGATCACATGGTGGCTTCTCGCTGCAGGAGAGGAGCCTCACACTCAGGGCTGTGTCCTCCTCTACAAAATGGGCCTAAATTTAATCCAAGGATTAAACACATGAGTCCCTGTGAAGCATGTACCGCTGCTCAGTTTTGGGGGGGGGGGGTGTTTCCAATTACAGTTACTGCTCCAAGGCAGCCCCAAGGGTCGCAGCGGGCTCCTCTGAAAACTGGAGAAGCCACATAGACACCCAGATGTGACAGTGAATGCCAGACTGTCCCAGATGGAGAAGGACTTTGAGCTCAGCACAGTATGGATGGCAGGTGGCTGGAGGTGGCCGGCAGGCATCCCTGACTGCCCCTGGCCCTCTGTCCTGCTGGATGTCACCGTAGCAGTGGCAGCCCTGGGCCAGCCCCAACCTCTCGCCCACCTGCCCAGGGCTCCAGCATCTGCCTCTCCCACAGGTCCTCTGCATCTGCCCTGGACATAGGTCAAAGGCCCACCTGCTGCCCCATGCTCGGGCTGCCCTTGACCACAGCGTAATTTCTCCCAGTCTGTGAACCACAGGGGACCCACAGAATAGCTGTGAGGGGCTCGGTGAGGCCAGCTGGCCATGAGTTCAGTCATTCATCTTGATACCCGATTTCCTTGAATGCGTGCACACACACAGAAACACACAGAGTGCCTGACTGTGCTCTGACACCGCGTGGGGAACACACAGAGGGTGCAGCACCGAGCCAGCAGGGAAAGGGCTAAAAGATCACACCGAGAACATTCTTCTGGGTGTCCTTCAAAAAGTTTAACACCGTCCTAAGGGAAAAACATGTCAGCTTAGATGTTTCTCATGGATCAGAGCAGGCCAGCAAGGGTGGGGGCAGAGGTTGTCCATGAACGTGAGTGAGGAGCCGAGGGTCTGGGAAAGCTGTCCCCTCACAGATGGAGTTCCCTTGTGGACGGTGTTGTGTCCTGTCTCTCCTGGACCATGTCCACCACGGAGCACGGGGAAGACGGAGGGACGGGATGGTGAGGCAGAGGGGAAGTGAGGGCAGGGCCCTGTGTTGCTCCATCTTGTTCCAACAAACCTCCCCCTTCAGGGCTGGTGGGTCATCACAGGTTTCTGTGGAGCACAAATATATACAGCACATAGTTGTGCACAGACGGGTGTGCACACAGACATATATGTGGGCATGCACACACAGATAAATGAGTGTGCACATGCACAGGCATGTACACATGCACAGAGACACACGTGGGCATACACACACAGACATGGGGCACACACACACAGATGTACATGTGTGCACACACAGGAGTACACACAGCAACACGAACATATGAGTGTATGCACATGCACAGACACATGGGCATGCACAAACAGAGGTACACATGTTGCACACACAGGAGTGCACACAGCAACACAGACATGAGTGTGTGCACATGCACAGACACATGGGCACGCACACAGACATATGAGGGTGCACACACAGGAGTGTACACACACACAGACATACGTGGACATGCACACACAGACAGGAGTGTGTCCACACATGCAGACACAAGTGGGCCCGTACACAGACATATGAGTGTGTATACATACGAGGGTGCACACACGCAGACACGGGCACACAAACACAGACGTACACTTGTACACACACATACACATGAATGCACACAACAACACAGACACATGTACATAGAAGGTGCTGGTCAGTCACCATGGGGCTTCTGCATAGTGTCTCTGCCTCTGCTCCCCCAGCTGTGACGCTGGGTCAGCGGCACCTGCCCTTCATCAGAGGGGGCGTATAGATAGAAAGTATCTGAAAATTTAAAGCTCTGAAACCCATGGAGGTATTTTCGAACTTGAAAGCATTTAGACTTTCAAGTCCCTGTTGGTCAGTTTCTTACTAATGGTCACCAGCCCTCTGTCAGGCCCGCAGGCACCTCTACCCTTTCCCAGCAACCCCTACACATGTCCTTGTCCCCTTGTTGGGGTGACCTAAAGACGGCGAGCCACCCCTCCCTGTCTGCCAGTACAAGCTCACACAGTTAGGAATAGCCTTTCCCCACCTTTGTGCGTCCCTAGTGTGAGATGCTTGGAAACCCTTTTAAAAATGGAGTTTGAGGAAAGAATACAGCGCCTGTGGGAGTGGACAGCCACTGCGGGGGCACAGGGCATTCGGGCCTTGACTGCAGCCACCGGCCCCAAGTCATCAAGGCCATCCACAGGACATGGGCATGACCTCGAGGTCCCCAGAGATGACCTCTTCTGAGCTGTCACAGAGCCACATGTGTGAGGTGCTGTTGGACAGGTGGTGTCCACGCAGGGCAGCAGGAGCCTTCCTGGGTTCTCATGAGGGGCTGCCAGCCCAGGTGTTCTGCAGAGCGCTCTCTCCCATGGCCCCTGGGAACAGCCTTGACCCCAATATCTGCACAGATGGTTTGCTGAATGAGATTTACTGCACGGGTGAGCTGCTGGGGCTGAGGAGTGTGTCCTCACTGCCTCGGGTGCTGTCCCCTCCCCTGTGTCCTCTCTCTCAAGGATGGTCCCCTCCCCTGAGTGTCCTCACTGTCTTGTGGGTGGTCCCCTCCCCTGAGTGTACTCTCTCTGTCACGGAGGGTCCCCTTCCCCAAGTCGAGACTCAGCCCAGGGTAAGTGGAGCCCATATCACTGGTATATTCTGGCATCTTTAAGAAACGTTTTCAATTTTTCTTTAAATCTTTGGTTGATTTCACTGTTAGCTTCGCCCATTTTCTCTGCTCTGGAGTCCTAACGCCAGCACGGAGACTGGAGAAGGGGCCCCGGGGCTTTCAAGACGCCTCCGGAGGGAGGAGACAGGCTTACCGCAAAGCTGTGGTTGGCCACCCCCTTCCTGCTGTTGGGGTTTCTCTGTGTCAGGGACCCGCGGTACGCCGACTGCCGATGAAAGGAGGTCCCGTCTTTACCTTCAGGGAGCGCAGGAGAAAACACACAGTTTAGTGCTATTCTTTCTCCCTTGCCTTGGAGCGAGCGTTAAAACCCGATCTCACGGCGGTGGCAGAAATGCTCCCTCGAGTGAAACGCAGAACGCTACGGCATTTCCTTCAGTTATGTGACGTGCCATGGGCCTGGGGGGGGTGTGCCCCTCAGAACAGAGGGTGCCCCCCCAGGGGTTCAGTCATGTAGAGGGGCATTTGGTTTCCCATCCTAGTCAGCTGTTTGTGAGCCACAGGTGAGCAAACCCTGGGTGCGGGCAGCCAGTGGCCTTCCTCCTCTAGCAGGTGTCGGGGGGCCGCCTGACATGTACCTGCTCCTCGGGGCGGGGGTGCAGGGGGTGCTGGGCTGCGTCTCCTCTGCCCAGCCCCATGTTCTGCGACATCTAGGCAGCCTGACCTCAGCCGCCGCGGACAGGTTTACTCCATGGAAACTGGCAGAGGCCACCAAGGAGGGCTGACGGTCGCATTTACGCAGGGGGGCTGGCAAACGAGCTCGGGGTTCCTTTTTGGGTGGAGAACGTGTTGCCAGGATTTGCTACGTGTTCCTGCTCCCAGACCAAACTCTACGGAGGGAACTGCTCACCCAGAGATCCCAGCCATGCGGCAGTGAATCCTTCTGATGTGGGGATGGATGTCTGGCCCACAGCTGAGAGCCACTCCGCCGAGACTGGCTGTGGTGGCAGGAGCAGCGTGTGGGGACCAGCAGTCACAGCCGGGCTGTTCAGCCCCTGGGAAGCCTGCCAGCTCCAGGGGAACTGGGACCAGGTGAGCGGCCTCTGACCGACACCAGGCGCTCACCTGGGCTCCTCCCGCTCAACTGGGAGCCCTCACTTGGGTGGGAGCCGTGGCACTTGCTGGAAGCTCCCTCCGGTGCTGGTGCATGTGCTCCAGGAGCCTCCTCCCGGCCCTTGGCAGGTGGCCTCATGGCTCTGAGTGGGGGCTTCACCTCAGAGGGTCTCAGGACCTGCCCTGTCTGCGGCCTGACCTGCCTGGCTACAGGGAGCTCTGGGGTGCAGAGAGGCAGCTGCACGGAGGAGAGCTGGGCACAAACAGGGATGTGCAGAGACCTGCTCTGAGGAGGTGGTAGAGAAACTCCTGGGGTGGGGGAGACAATGCACTTGGCCTCGGAGGGCAGAGGTGGGTAGGAAAGGGAGTGAGGAGGGCTCTGGGCAGAAGGCTCAGCCCAGGCAAAGGTACGGAGGTGTGTGTGCGCACAGAGCGATCAATGCCCACAGGTGCCTGTGAGTGTGTCTTGTTCACTCAGGGCTCCTGTGTGGGCCGGAAGGTGAGAGTCTAGAAGGGCTGTGCTAAGAAATCCCACTCATTCTGCCAGCTGGTGGGAGCCAACGATTGTTCGGGAGCAGAAGAGGAACACAGAGGGAGCTGCGCGCTGGGACCGTGGCTGTGGGCAGAGCTGTAA
Source organism: Mustela lutreola (assembly GCF_030435805.1). Lineage (NCBI taxonomy): Eukaryota > Metazoa > Chordata > Mammalia > Carnivora > Mustelidae > Mustela > Mustela lutreola. The sequence continues at coordinate 167,344,622 of NC_081292.1, forward strand.
CGAGGGGGTTGTGAGGGCAGCTCAGACGTAGGGACAGAGGAGATGCCATGGTGGCTCAGAGGCCTGGAGGCCTGGAATTCCTGCGAGGGGACTAAACCCTGACCGGGAAAGGAGGCTGCTTCCCTCTGGTGACCCATGGTCGGGCTGCAAGGGGAGCAACGCACCAGCACACGATTCCCTGGCAGCCTGGCCGAGCACCACGGGAAAGGCAACTGGGCCTTCCCTCCCATTCACCCTGAGTGAAGCTGATGTCCTTGTTGCTACTGAGACATCAAGGGAAGCTTGATGTTCTGTGCTTTGCCTGAGAGGGTCGGGAGCTGCTGAAGCCAGAGAGCCACTTACGACCCAAAACATGGAGAACACCAGCGTCACCTCCTCTGTGTCCTCAGTGCAGAGAATTCCAGAACACCCAGCCACCGCAGTGCTTCCTGCCGGTGGCCGTGGTGGCTCGGGGAGGGCCCTTCAGGCTCCGGGGCAGGAGACGCTGTGTCGTGGGGATGACCCAGAAGCGCAGAACCCCGACTGGCCACTCCCACACCCTCCAGCTCGTTTCCCAGCCTGTGGGGATGAGGGAAGCTGCTAACTCTTACCTTGGCTTTTCGGGGAATTAGTGAACTTCCTTCTGAGAAGATAGGGCGCCACTGTCATCTAGAAGAAAGAAGACGTCTCTGGGCATCATGAATTGCTGTCATTCTTAGCAACACGGGGAGCGAACTTGGGACTTCCCACGATTCTTCCAGATTCTAGTGAATTCTGTCCGCTGCCTTCTGTTCTTTGGCAATATTGGGACTTTTATCAATATTAAAATGCACGGTATCAATAAGTGAAACACCAAATATCAGAGCATAAAAGAGACACTTACCTTTGTCAGCAGTGGGCGGGAGGGCAGGGAGCACACGTTTCAGCCCCACGGACCTGGGTTCAAGTCCAGGCACCACCCACCCACCCTCATGATGTGGACGACTGTGTGTCCTCTCTGAACTCATCTGGAAAATGAGGCAGTAGCCCCCTCCTGTGGCTAGCGGGAGACTACCCGCTCCTCACATGCTCCTAAATCCCATGGCTGCTGGTCCCCATGCCTTCCCGTCACCCTCACTCCCGCTGACTGCCTCTCCGCGATGGGATTGTCCTCTCCCTGTTCTGCCTTGCTGGGCATGAGCAGGTGGCCTCACTCCCCTGGAAATCTTCCCACGTCTGGCCTGGTATTCTGCCTGGCAGGTGTGGGGGATGCACCTGGAAGCCTGCTGGAGAGGCCTCCAGGGCTGGGCTTCCCTGAGCCCATTAGTAAGCTCCAGGGCCTCCAGAAGAGGGTGGGAGGTCAGGGCCCGGGGGCCCGGGCTGAGACTCCTCCATCATTTATCCTGTCATTTATGGTCTGCGTGATCTCAGTCAAGGACGTGAACTTCTCTGGGCTTTGGTCTTCTCACTGGGACAACAGGGTTAACCGCAATGCTTCCTCACCAGGTACGTAAACCTCAGATGCAAGGAGCCTTCAGAAAAGCACAGTTTTTAACTCTAAAGAGCTACCAGTGTCACTGTCACGACACACAGAAGTGCTGCGTGTTCACTGTGGCTCCGAGGGGACATCAGGCAGCAGGCAGGACTGGGAACATACGCCACTCTTTCGGGGGCACTGGGGAGGGCGCCTCCAACTGCACCCCCAACCACACGGCCTATACCTTGGAGATGCCCTGCACGCTGTGAGCGGGGCCACCGTCTCCCACACCCCGGGCCCCGTAACACCGCATGCACGCTGGCTCCTGATGCTTCCACAGCTGGCCCCCACGTCCCCCTGGTGAGCCTGTCCCCAGGCCTCTGGAGCCCGCCAGCCCGCACGGGCCAGGGAGAAGAGCCCAGAACGGACTTATCCATGACTGATGGCATTGGAGGGGGGTCCATGCAGCCTCCTTGCCCCATACAAGACAACGCCCGGGGCGTCACTGGGAGCCACAGATACCTTGCGTGGGGTCTGCCGAGGTGGAAGGCTTGCTGGCCTCCTCCCGTCGGTCCCACCTTCCCGCTCCTCATCTGGGTTTTCCCGGATTTCCCCAACCAATGCTCTGACACCAAGTCTGTCCCTGTGTGTGCCTCTGGGGAAGCCGCCCTGCGGGGCAGGCCGAACTGCAAGGTGTGCCGGGGTCAGCCCCACTGACACGTGTCAGCTCCCTGCTTGCTGTGCTGCCAGAGAGTGGCCCCGATCTCTTCCTCCTGGAACGACACATACCTCCTCCATGGGGTCTGCGTTCGGATCCTTATGATTCCGGTCCAGTCTCTCAGCAAGCCGGGGAAGAAATATCTGGGGACAATGAAAAGGCCTGTACCTAACGGTGGCTTGTTTGACGCCTGCCCCAGGAGGACCAGCGGGACAGGGGCACGGCCTTTCTCCGTAAACATGGGGCCAGGTGCTCAGGGACGGCCCGTCAGCCCCCAGCTCACCAGCCCAGTGGCCTGGGCTGCCAGGTACAGCCCAGTAACACACAGGACAGCCCGTTAGCTTTGACATTCAGAAACAACGAATACGGTTTATAAGTCGGCTCCAAGCATCGCAGGGGATATACTCATACTCGAAAGTGACGCATCATTTATCTGAAGTTCGAATGTCCTGTGTACCTCCTGCAGCCAGACCTGGGGCTCCCCCGGGACCACCCTGTGTTTGCCTGCCACGTTGCCCCACCGGTGTGACCAGCTCTGGGGACCCCAGCTTGACTCTGGGCAGATGAGTGTTTGTCCCAGACCTACTGTGGAGGGTGGGGGGCAGCCCCCTCCCTGCTGTCCCCAGGGAATCTGTTCCAGTCACACCCAGCCAGGCTGGCAGGGTGGGAAGGGAGGGGGCCAGTCAGCCTGTTGGTTTCAGGCCCCCGGGGGTGGCTCTGGCCGGGGCTCTGGGCACAAAGCCAGGCGCCGGGCTTCCTGGACTCACCGGCAGGTTAGATTTCCTCCGGGGCTTTCCCGAAGGCTTCACGGTGAGCCCTGCAGCCTGCAAGGCGGCAATCTTGGACTTGATGTTGGAGACCTGGCAGGAAAAAGGACAGACACACGGACGTCACTCTGATACACCAGCTTGACGTCACAGTCCAGGAAGAGTAGCCTCCCATTCACCAGCTTTCTTACAGTCCCCTTAAGATGGGGTCCCAACAGATGCGATTCCTGGGGGCCCATTTTCATGTATCTTCATGGTTGTCGAGGAGGGGGCTCCTTCAAGGGTCACCCCCATGCAGGAGGAGGGGGGCTCTGTACATTTTCAGGCACTTTGGGAAATCTGGCTCCCCCCAGGGATGGCAGGAGGGGCAGTGACAGCGGACAGTGTCACCACAGCTCTAAGAGACAGGCCTACACTATGGGCAAAGGCTTGACTGGCCTCTGGCAGAGCCTGCCTTCCTGACATCATTTTAAATGGGCCCCCAACCCTGGCTCCCACAGTAGCCAAAGGAAATTTCTGGAAACAGAATCAAGGCCCCATCACCCCTATTCTGGTCCCTCCAACGGCTCTCTGGACTCTGCCCTCCTCTTGCAGCAGTCTCCTACCCTCTCCCCCTCACTCCTTCTGCCCCAGGCTCAGGGTTTCACTGCTCCTTCCTGAACATGCCAAGTTCAAGACCACCCCAGGACCTCCACACATGTGTGCTGCCTTCTTCTTGCAATATTCCTTGCTGAGCAGCCCACCTGGGGGCTCCTCCAAGCCACCCTCACTTCCTCCCTGCACGGCTGGCTTCAAGAACCGATCTTTGGTCATTGGCTTGGCCTCTATCTCCTTCCACGAAAGCAGAAACTCCATGAAGGCAAGGCTCCATCAAAGAGTGCAACAGCTGTGCCTTTGTGCCTTGCTATTTTCAGGAGTTTGAAAATCATTTTCTAAGCAAGAAGGAATAAACTAATGCAAAGTCCTCGGGGTGGCTTGTCCCCAACACACACAGCTCTGGAGACACGCTCCTTACTCCTGGTGGGCACCTGCTGATGAGCAGAAGTGAGAAAGGGCCGTGGGTGCGGACTCCCCCTGCAGCCCGAGGGGCAGACCCTCTTTTCTCTGGGGGACACCGGGGGAGGGCAGAGCAGAGCTCAGTCATCTTGGCTGTCCCTGAGAGACCCTGGCAGTGTCCTTCGACCTTTGTTGGCTCCTGGCGCTTGAGTCCTGGACCCACACTTGGACTCACAGGATGACCTTTGGGTCAGAGTCTGCTCCGGACCTCAGGGTTGTCCTAAAACTGGAGCCTGCTTCTGGAGAAGGCCCCTCCTCCTGGGATATGGAGGGGTAAGTGTCAGCATCATTCCTGTAGGGCTGAACACCCTGCTTGCCTCTCCCCAAGGTAAATGGGATGAAAACAGGGGTGGTGGTATGGGCAATCCCCACAGAAACCCCAAGCTCCTGTTCTGGAGCTTTGGTGCACTGTCCACAGCTGCCAGAATCCCACCACGATTCCGCCTGGAGACCCCCTACCCCCGGGACTGGTGTTACCTCACTCTCCACCTGATGAACCTCTGAGGCTGTGACAGCCACTCTGTCCTCCAGCTCCAGCAGCTCCTTGTCTGTGGTCCTGCTGGGCTGCACAAGGTCCTGAGGGTCCCCGGGGATGGTTTCCTGTCTGTACGTCTGGCCCACAGCCCCGCTCACCTGGGAGGGGGAAGCATGGAGCGTGACGACCAGCAGGAGAGACGGCAGGGCGCTCCCCAAGATGGGCCCATCCTACGGCATTCTTTCCTCTGAACTTGGGGCTGGGTGACTAGCTGGCTGGCTGGGGGCTAAGCCTCCCATGCAGCTCCCATTGGGGCCCAGGGCCCCCCAGAGCTTGGCTGGCTGCCTGGGGTGGGCAAGGGGCTAAGTCACAAGCTCTTGCCTCCTGGCCCGGGAGTCAAGAGCTCTTGCCTCTTCCCAGGTCCTGCTGAGCCCAGTCAGGTGGCCTCACCTCCAGGCCTGCCCCCGGGAGGTCCCTGATGGAGGGGCTCCTGTCCAGTTCTGCTTCTTCCTCCTTGCTCCCCTCCTCCTCGGACGAGGCTCCTTGGTCACTTATGTGGCTGGTCAGCTCCTCCAGCTTCCTCCTGAGGGTCTCCTCTTCTCTGTCGGCATCTGTGGGCTCGCAGCCTGGGAGACACTGAGACAACCAAACAGACTGGGATTCAGCTGGTCATCTGTGTGCACTGTGCTCAGAGACAGGACTCTGGGGGAAGTCTCCATTACTCGCCCCCAGTGCCTGTGCTGGGGCCAGTCCTGGCCCTCGTGAACCAGGGTCTGTAGGGTGGGGCACTCCTGTGATCCTGTCGCCACCCAGGCCAAAGATCCACCATCATGACCAAGACACTGAGCTTTCCTTTGGGGACACTTTTACCATGGGAGGACAGTTCTTCCCTCCGACCCTAAATGGGATCCCCAAGATGAGGGAGTGGCCGGCAGACAGAGCCCACTCTCACCAGCAGGAATCTGGGGCCCATCTCCGCAGAAGCACTAAATTCCCAAGAACTGGAAGGAAAGCTAAGGCCACCATCCATAACGGGACCTGGGAAGGGGAGCGTGAGGCCCGTTTTGACACTGAGAGTTCTAGAACACCAAGTAAAATCTGGGAGTGGCACCACAAGAGAGGGCAAGGGGTGAGCAAGAAGAATGACAAATTCAGCAAGTGAAGCAGCTGGATCTGAAAGGTATGACGTGTCACTACCGTAAGGGAGCTGTGGTCACCGCCACTCCTGGTTGGCACAGGAAGGCGCTCATTCATTATGCCAGGCTGCTCGAACTAAAAGTCATTAGCTGGCAAGAGCCTCGGGTCGCTCTGGGCCAGGAGGCACCAGCTAACAGCCTCAAGTGACTAAAAGTACAACTTCCTCCTCTCCTGAGTCACCAGAGTCTATTAGCGCCCAGACCAGACCCGAGAAAATCAATCCTTCCTTTCCTCCAAGCCCGGCAGGTGCGTCCTTCCTGCCATTATCTCCTCGGGAGCTCACCCTGTTTTCAAAGGGAAATGCTCAGCGACATGAGCGACAGGATGAGTTTGCTTTGTTCGGTAGGTAATTGGTTTGATCTTCACATCACCGAGGGCTTTGAGTGGGCAAAGCTGCCCAAAGAAGAATACAAAAGCTGAGAAACGTCACCGTCACCGCTGGGTGAGGACTTGGAGCGACTGCCACTGCCGGTAACCGAGCCGCCGTCTGGCTGCCTGGGCTGGAGAGGTGGGATCGATACCCGGCTGAGAGTGTGCACAGACTGCTTCTGTCTTCCGGGGACACATGGCCGGCACAAAAGACCCCACCCCCTCACTGAGAAGAAGAGGGTGACCCACCGGTGCCTGACACAGCTGCTGTCAAATGTCACTTCCAGATTGAAAAAAAGAAAATCACCCTGAGACAAGGAACTGGGGTTTTTGTTTTCATCTGGGGCTGGAGGAGAGACAAGAGCTGAGGGGGTGACAGTGATGAGGGAGCACGAGGCTGGCTGAAGACAAAGCAAAAGCTGGCGCCTTGCACCCCCTCTCCATCTGCTCCCCCTCAGTCATATGTGTAGCATCCCTCAGGCAGCCCTGACTGCCATGAACAATAAGCAAATAATTAACTTGCAGAGCTCACAATCCTGCAAGACAGGAGTCTCCCTTGGCTTACAAATGTCCTAAATCTTACTAACAAAGATGACTGATGGCAGGATTGTGACATCCCACCAAAAAGTCTCCCAACTATCTTAATGTTAATGGCTGGTCTAAAGACAACATAGATCCAGCCACAAGGGCAAGGCCTCCAGCAGGCCTGGGACATTCTGGCACCTTGTAGGCCCTCTTTAGCATATGAAAACTCCACTGACACCTCCCTTCCCCTCACCTTCCCCCAACGGCAAGGTATAGAACCTGCCATCCCTCACAACCCGTGGCAGCCCCTCTTCCTGCCCATGGGTCCTGTCCCCGTGCTTTAATAAACCACCATTTTGCACCAAAGAAGTCTCAAGAATTCTTTCTTGGTCATCGGCTCCGGACCTCAGCCCACCATTCCTCACCTAGGTTCTAGAACTTCATCAATAGGACCCACAGCCCCTTGCAGGGACCCCTGGAATGGTCTGCCCTGGGTTTTCCCTGGGGTACCTGGCCTGCTGCCCACTTGGCCTTTACACAAAGATGTGTGGGACATGTGCTCTGGGAGAGGCTGGGGGAGGTGGAGTTGGAGACAAGCTCCGAGCATGAAATAGGGAATCATTCAAGGAGGCAGGAAGGATGGCACGTACCAGGAGGGCTGGCCAGATGTCAGGGAATGTGTTTTACTGAAAGTTACTACAGTCGTTAAATTAAAAACTTACTGAAAACAGACAGTTCCAGTCTTTATCACCTTGTCATCTGACTGAGGGTTCCTCTGTCCACTGTGGCTTTGCCACACAGGAAGGTCCCTGCCTTGGCCTCGCCGCCCCTCCACTACCCTCCCCTAGCCCTGCTGGGGGCTGACCCCTGGTCTGATCAAAGGTTACTTTCCTGTGTGGTGTTTTCCTCACTCTTCCGTAAAAGAGAGTCCAGGCCCCAAGAAGTGAGAGCCACTCTGGGTGGAGAATGCTGGACGGCTTTCACTGCAGACCTTCTCAGGGTCTTTCACACCCTGCTGTGCTCAGGGCAGAGGGAGAGCACCCTTCTTCCAGAGGCAGAGGGTGGGCACAGAGAACCTCTAGCCCATGGCTGTGGGAAGCTTCTGGGTAGCGCTCCAGGAAAGAGAGTCAGCTGTGCCTCAGGGCACGGACTCTGGAGAGGGAGAGACTTCACATTTCTGTTCCGCTGACATTAGCCCAATTTTAAAACAAAAAACATGCACCGATTCCTCAGAAGCCATGCGAAGAAGTGCTCCTTCTACAAGTCTGCTGCTTTTTTCCGGCAGATCCCATTTCCCGAGGCTTGGACAGAGGATCAAGGTTGGAAGAGCCTCTCACCTTTTCTGCATCAGCTGAGATTTGGGAGGGCTGGCACCCCACCCGCCCAGTGGGGGTCCCGTCCCCATGCTGGCACCTCTGCTGCTGGGGACAGAGGGTTTAGCAAAGTCTGGGTCCCACTGAGTGGGTCCCACTGGGTAGCTCCATTAGTCACCAAGGGCCAGGGATGGTGCTGCTAGAGTGACAGCCAGGAGTTTTAGGGGGTGTGTGGGCTGGGGCTGTGTCAGATGAAGCTCCTCCTGGGTTGTCAGAGTGCGCACAAGGCTAAGGGGCGGGGGAAGGCCCTAGCTCCCTGCAGAGCGGCCCCTCCCACCTGCATCTAGAAGAGGGCCAAGCACAGCCGCATGGGTCCCAGCTGCTTTCCGCCTTTTCTGAACATGCTCAATATCAGTCATTCCTTCCACCTGACAGCCTGAGCTCCATCCCTGGGTCACCCTGAAGGGAGAATCCCCAGGGGCACCTCCCACCCTTCAAGTCTCCCTGGGGGGGAGGGTCCCAGGAGGAACTCTGAGCCACATACTAGAGCCTGGGTCAGTCCTCGCTCCTGAACACATGCCTGAGACCAGCCGTGGCTGAGCTGCCTCTGGGATTCCATCCAGAGCAGGGCTCTCCTCTTGATGTCCTGCCTCTCTCTGGCTGCTCACTAACAAAAGGCCCTAATCCCAAGATCTCCTCTGTAGGAGTTGGGCCTTGCCAGGGTCTCTATGAGTCTGCATCAGCCTATGGTCAGGCTGTCCTCGTATAAAGTGTGGTGGCCTTTCCTCCCATAAAATGTATTTGCTCAGATCTGACTCTGCTGTCTGTAAGTGGGACCATGGTTTAAATTCAGGGAAGGGAACCCGGGATACTCAGAGGAATCTTGTGATTTATGTCATAAATCAGGGTCTACAACGTGAGTGAGTCTCCCTCATTTAACAGGTGTTTTGTATGTCAAATTAAATTTTCTTAAAACCTGCGGAACATCTACTAAAAGCATACCCTGGTGGAGTATTTGCTCCTCTTGTAAATGACAGAATGCTTGATGGGGCGTAAGCTAAGTATCTGCTTCCAGAGGAACCAAGCACTGACACAGGCCACAGTACGGATCCTGAGACCGTGACTCCGTGGGCAGGAAGCCAGGCACGCACATCAAGCGGTGAACGCTCCCGTCTGGATGCAATGCCCACGGCGGAGACGGGAAGCAGGCCAGTGGCCGCCTCAGCTGGAGGGAGCGGATGGGGAGCGACGGCTCACGGGATCGGCTTCCCTCTGGGGCGGTGACGTTTTGGGACCGACAGAGGGGACGGCTGCACCAGGTTGTGAACGCACTGAGTGCAGTGAACATGAGCTTCAGGACGGTGAATTCTACATTATGTGGATTTCATTTCAACAGGACAGCGGACATTTGGATGATACTGCTCGCACATTTGGATGGTCTCTGCTACACAGGCCTGGGCAAACGTGCGGCTTGAAAGCACTGAAAGCTTTGATTTCTCCAAAGCAGCTTGGCATGAAGGTTAAAAAATCTCCATCCAAAGCATTAGCAGGAAGGAAAGTTTTGCAGGTGCCTTACCTGACTCTGGGACGGGGTGTGGCCTCCTCCTCCGCATGGGTGGAAGGCAGCGTGGGGAGCCCCGGGGCTCTCGCCATCGTCCTCCGAGGTGTCCATTTCGGCCAGATACTGGGAGGGGAGCCGCTCACTCCTGGTGATGCTCTTCCCTTTGGAGTGAGAGTGGGATCGCATTATCCAGAGCAAAAAGTTGGAAGCCAGTGCACACGCTTTTCCCAGTAAAGAAAATGAGAGATGACAGAAACCGAAGACATGATTTCAGCCCCCCGAGGTGAGGAAGCAGAGAACCTTAGATCAAGGTCAGAGCGGAGCGGATCCCAAACCCTCACACGGGACCTTCAGGAAACAGGATCCTGCCCGGAACTCTCAGTGGGGCCAGAGGAGCAGAGACCACATCAGCCGGGTGACCACAGTACACGAAATTCCACCACGTGAAACTGTGTGCCCAGAGTGTGGCTGATGTGGGGCCCAGGCAGCGTCCGTGAGTGGTGGGGGCTCTGGAAAGTCTGTCCATGCTGGTCCCTGAGGGCTATTTCTCGCATCTGTGTGTGGGCACGGATCACCTCCAGCATGCCCAAAAATGCTCATCCTGTGCTCCAGATTGGGGGGAACTACTGTCCCCATGGCCTCACCGCAAGGCCCCTCCCTAGGGCTCCAGACCCCTCCCTGGGAGGTGGAGTCAGAGGAAGAGGTGGCCAGGGCTGGCTGCATGGGAGTCACTGTGCATGGCCGCTACTGTCCTCCATAGGCACCAGGCCCCACTGGCTCAGTGAGTCCTGCCAACAGGTGAACGAGCTTGGGAGAGGGCCCTAAGCTCCAGGGAGACTGCAACCCCGTGCCCCGCTGGCTTCAGCTTGGGAGACCGCATGCTGGGGACACAGTCTGGCAGTGCCCGAACTCCCTCCCATACGGACAGGATGGAGATCCGCTGTTTTAAGTCGCTACATTTGTGACACTACAATCTTGTTTAGTGGCTACAACGGTATCGCACGCCAGGCATGAGCCCTCTTCACAGGGAGGAGAAACTGAGTCACAATGGCTAAGCTGGTGGAACAAGCGGCTTGCCCCGTTCCACCCAGCCTCAGACGATGCCCCTGCGTGTCGGGAGCATGTCCCCTGCGATACTCCCCGTTCCAGGGATGAAGTGAAACTGCTGGTTGGTCAGAAACATGGTCTCCCTCGGCCTCTCCCCCCCTGCCTGCCACCCCGTCGGTGTCCTCACCATGGGGGGGTCATGGAGTCTGTGACATCCCCGTCCCTGTCCCCGTCCACCCCCATCCTATGACCTGTTCAATGCAGATTCATTTATTCACTGTTCAGCGGGAAGTAAAGCCCCCATGTTCCTCCCCAAATGCCTCCAGCACCCTAATCAGCCTGTGGACCATGAGATTATGTTCCCTATAATATAATGAAAAGGAAAAGTGGAAAGGGGAACCAATTTCCTGGCAGGAGGTGTCTTAACCACATTTCCCGGCAGCTGGCCCCACGCGGCGGCCACGTGGGAGGGGACGGGCCGGGCTGCCTCTGTGATCTCATCTGCTCCTGCATTAGGGTGTCTGAACTCCTGAACCCATACTCCCACAGGGCACAGGAAAAGACAGCAATTCAGGATTTCATTATGAAGCGCGCTGTCTGACAACAAAATTCAACTAAGCAAGTCTAGTTCTCAGCACTTGCAGACCTCACGATTCGTAGCTGGGGGCTGGTGGTGGACCAGGGGGAAGCAGTGCCCAAATGGGACCTGCATTGTCCGTTCCCAAGAGTACCATCCATTCCCAAGTGCACTGTTCATCCCCAAGAGTACCATCCTCCTCCAAGTGTACTATCCATTCCCAAATGCACCGTCTGTCCCCAAGTGCGCCATCCATCCCCAAATGTACCATCCATCCCCAAGTGCACTGTCTGTCCCCAAGGGCGCCATCTGTCCCCAAATGTACCATCCATCCCCAAGTATGCCATCTGTCCTCAAGTGCACCATCCATTCCAAACGCGCCATCCGTCCCCAAGAGTACTGTCCATCCCCAGGTGCAGTGTCAGTCCCCAGGCTTGGACCTGACCTGTCCTTTGGTCAGGATGGATGGTCCAGGTGACCAGTGATCCTAATCATTGCAGGGACACCTGCCTGTCTCTACCCCAAGCCAGCTCAGTACCCTCCCTACAGCTGATAACAAGCTATGTGACCAGCTGAGCTGTTGATACTGGGACTTCTGAGTGTCAGGACGGCAGCGCCCAGCCTGGGGGTGGGGGGGAGCGGGTGGGGAGTGGTGTCTACCAGGACCAGACATGCCAGACAAGGCGGTGAAGGAAGGGGTTGCTATCAATCGGCTGGCGTGTCTGCACAAATCAGGGAAGTGGGTGGGTTTTCTGCTGACCCCTTCCCCAATGCAGAGCCCATCAAGGGACCTACCAGCTGCAGCAGCAGTTCCCAGGGCTGTCCTGCGGGACTCTCCAGGGACGCAGAGCTCAGTGAGGGTGTCCTGTCCCGCAGGGGAGAGGCTGTCCGTCTGCTCTTCTGGAGGGGGGTGGCATCCAGGGGCAACCATGGCCTCTGGGGAGGCGTCCTTGGCACAGGGTTCATCCGTGAAGGTTTGAGCACACGGGACCTGAAGGGTGCGTGAGGTTTTACTAGGAAGGGCAGCTCCCTGGCACGGGGGTCTTTCCATCCTAGTCTGAGGGTTTCCAGACCTCACGGGAGCAAACGCTAGGCACTCCCTGCTCTGGCCCCTTGCAACTCAGGTCCCTTTATTTGCAGAAATCCTGCAGAGAACCATTTACTGCCCACTCTGTATCATGTGTCCGTGGAAGGATGGGGGGCTCTCGAGACCCTGGGCCACTCACTGTACAAGGGAACACATCTGACAGCTCAGGGCTCTGACCCACCTAGAGCCTGAGGCCCTGAGGAGGCGGGTGGGGGAGCTATTATCTGGGCGGGGGGGGGGGGGGATGTGTTGTTCTAACTGCATACACCTTAATACTCCCAGAAAGGTGAGCGGGAGCATGGCAGGACCCCTGGGGGCCCCTCGGCTGCAGCCCCAGCCCCTCCTCCTCTACCCTTCCTCTGGCTGGCAGAAGCTTCTCTCTGTTGTGCCCTTGCCCCCAAGGATACAAGGTACTGAGGGTGTCTGGAAGTCACATGCTCCAGCTCCTTTCCAGCTTGAGGGGGCAGGGAGGAAGCGGTCCTCAGGGCCCGGAGACCACAGGAAGCAGAGGCCACAGGGGCTGGTCTTGCAGCTGGAGTGGGACTTGTTATCCAAAGACCTCTGCGGTGCCGGCTTGCTGCCCTGCTGTCCTCTCCCCTGAAGCAGTCTGCGGATCAGCCCCAGGCAGACACAGCCCCGCCCAGCTTGGGCCTGGAACTGCTGGACGGATGCCCAGGCACCTATCAGGCCCTGAGTCCAGGACAGACAGCATTCCTCTGGCCTGCTCCCCTGACAAGCAGCCCATCCAAATTCCCGGGGCCCCTCATTCGTCCAGCCTTGGTTCCCCTCCTGCACTCCACTTTTCCAAGGGGCCAGCCCTGTTTCTGCAAAGATGGGGTTGTGAAGCTTCTGGATCCTGTGGGATCCCAGATCCTCAGCACCCCAACTCCCTCCCCCCTCCCCCCAGCCCATCAGGCCCATCAGGCCTCCTATGGCCATCGGACTCCTTCCCAGAGTGCCGTCCCCCACCTGGGGCCCGAGCACCTGTCGCTCAGGTTATCCTGAGAAGGACGGGGGCAGAAACGAGAGCCCACTGACCTGCAGGCTGTCCATGGCTGCTGGCACTGGGGACGAATCTGGGGGGTGACTGCCAGACCAAGTTGAGTCGTCAGAGTCAGCCTCAAAGTCCAAGTCGTGAATGGAGAGACGCTTTTTCTTAGGTGCAGATGTGGGCAAGAGGAGCAGAGTCAGGGTCAGCTGGATGGCAAGGACCTGAGACCCTCTGCCCTGGGCAGGGTGAGCGCCCTCAGGGGCACCCTCACCTCCCACCCTAGACACAAACCTGAAGGAGCTCAAGGCAGCACCTCGGAATGCCCTGCAAGGTCTGCCTCTTTAGCCTCTCTTAGAGGAGCGGAAGGAAACACCTGCTGGACCCAAGGGGCCCAAGGCTGCTCCGATGTGCCGAGGACACGGCAGCCTCGGGATGGGGGGCGGGGAGCACAGGCAGGCTCCTCTGGGGCTCACAGATACTTCTTTCCCTTGAGAGGTGGGGGGCGGATAGTTCAGGCAGGTGAGGGGCACCCCCTGCAAGGTCCCAGAGGTGGGGGAGAACTCCAAGTTGTCCAGATGAACAGCACCCACCTACTGAAATCCTCCCTCACGCTAATCTTGATGCTTTAACGGCATGATATATGGAATATTCCAGACACTAGTTAGTATTTAAGCTCTCTGAGTGGCACGTCTACAATTTTCTCCCCGTAGACTGGCCAGACCTGGCCAGAACTGAATGTCATGGATCCTGGTCTCCTCTCGGTGTCTCCAGCTAAACTCCTTGTCTCCCCCGCCCCAAAAGGCTCCCCTTCTGTCATTCCCCTCTCCAATCTCCAGAAACCCCGGGGGGTACTCCGTTTGTCTGTCACCAAAAACATGTTATGAAATAAGTGAAGATGGAAATGAACCTAAAAGCAAGGCTTATGGCTGGCTGTAAAAAAAGTAAAATGTTCAGAGGGGAGTCAAAGAGGTTCTCTTCCCTGAAGGATACCAAAGCCACCTGGCAAGACAGCAGGGTCCCCTCTGCGACCCCTGCCTGCCCTCACAACCTCAGAGCGTGCTCCTGGGACCCAGACCGGACAGGTCGGGTGGGCTTCCCGAGGGCTCTGTCCGCCCCATAGTTTGCTCTGGGGTTTCTTATGGTGAGACCACGTGCTGAAGGCATGATCCCGTTTGGTGCTCGGTGTCTCAGACACTCTCCGGGCACGGCCAGGGAGGTAGGGTCTCTGTGCTCATGCTACGGTAACCGGTAAAGTCAAGGAGAACACTGAGGTTTTTAGGACATCAGAACCCCAGGCTCCAGCTGGGGGAGCCGTGGGGGTGACCGGGGAAGACTTACTTTGCTGCCAATGGGCTGGGCCTGGGCTGCTGTGTCCAGTTCCCCATCCTCATCTGTCTGCTCACTATCTCCACTTCCCTCGCCAGCGCTTGCCTCAGGCCCACCTGCAACAGATGCACACATGACTCAACCCGGGGAGAGAGATTAGGGGCCACCCATTCATCCACCCAACCCCCCACCCACCACCCATCTACCTACCCACTCCCATCCACCCACCTACCAGTCCATCCAACCAGCCCGACCATCTACAACCCATCCACTCACCCACCTATCTGCCCACCCACCTGCTGACCTACAACTCATCCAGCCACCACCCATTCATCCACTTTCCATCCAACTATCTGTCCATCCACTCATTCATGCATTCTGCAAAAACGTGTCCACCTATCCACCCACCATGACACATCCAGGCAAAACCATCTGCTGGCCTTCCAAAGACCTATCCAAGCATCAGTTAGACTTGGTCTGAACCCCAGAAGAAAACGACTACTCTGCATCAGTTTTGTCAGGGATCATGCCAACGGGCATTTGTCCTCCATTCAGGGACTCCTTCTCGGGTAATCCACATCCCTGGCCTTGTGGTTGGGTGAAGGAGGCTGAGAGCAAAATCACGTTTTCTCAAACAGTCATTTCATGAGTTTATCTGCAGTCTGCAGACATAGCTTGGAAGGAGGTGAGCCTCAGCCCCAGGGCGCCCACCCCTCCTCCACCCTCCAGGCCCCCTGCCTCACCTGAGCACCTGGGCAGCCCCATCACAGCCTCTTCCCTCTGCTTCCCCACTCACACTAACCTGGCCCCTGTTTTCCTTTAGATCTCCAGACCTCCAGGAAACGAGCTCTGGGGTTTTAGAGCATGGATCGTCGACCTTCCCTCAAGGGCCATGAGGACATCCCTGCACTGGGGGCACGTGAGCTGTGGGGCTGGGTCCACACGGGCTGCCCCTGCACACCCCCCAGCCCTCACTCCCTGTACCTTTGGGTCAGGGGAGGTCTCGAGTGTGAACGAGCCGGGCATTTACTGTACTTGAGAGTGCCCCGTGCAGCGGGCCCCCACACTAGGACCCATGCACCGGGCAGACAGGCTGATTATTTTCATTCTCTGGACTGTGAATCTTGAGGAGACTTACCCCAAACCACCAGACAGAAGACACTGAGCTGAGCTCTGTCTGCGTGGAGGGAATGTGCGCATGGCTCCCAGAGGCCTGGGGCACACACGTGTGTCTGTGTGTGTGCATATGTATGCGGGTGTGGCCCGTCAGCATGGAGCTGCCCCCAGAACTGAACAGGAACAGGAGCTCTGCGCCCCTTTTGGTCACTGACTCCTTACATCTCTCTCTCCACTTGGGATGAGGGTTTAGCAAACCCGAAAGACGGTCCCTGATCCTGACACGGAAGATAGTTCTCAGCCGCTCTCACAGGGAGGAGGGAAAAATCACAAGCCCTACGAGCTCCGAGGACTTACTGTGGATGTCAGGCGAGCCTCGCGCTCTGTCAGGTAAACCTGGAACCAAAGGAAAGGCGCTGGGAAGAAAGACATCCCCCGAGACCGCGTGTTTTAGCTCCGGTTTCCTCTCATTTCCTTCTCGGACCTGGGACGGCCGTCTCCGGTAGCATCCGCCCGTCCTGCTGCGGGGGCCTTGGGAAACGCCCCGGTTGCTCTGCAGGTTTACCGGGAGAACCCCCTGCACCCCCATTCCCCACCCTAGCTGACCAGTCTGCGTTTGGCCCTGGCCCACCAGGCCTCAGAACAGTAACTTCAATCATTTCTATTTTTTCAGTTTGACTACTTGAAAACACACACACGACTTTTCTTCCCCGCACCTTCTGTGACTCAGTGAACTGTGCTCCCAGGTGCCCCTGGGGGAGAATCCAGCCTGGGCATCATCCCTAGGACTCTGGGGCCAGTTGGGAGCAGCGGGGAGTCAGGGTTCCTATTGTCCCACAGCGCCACCTTGTGGTGACAACTCTGACAACTCTGAAATCGGCAGGTGCGGGTTGGTGTTGGCTCCAGGAGCTCCGGACCTCGGCTGGGCTTCACAATCCCCACAATCTTTCTTAAGACACAGATTCCTGAGCCGGCCCAGTCCCTGGAATCGGCACCTCCCAGAGCAATACTAGGTCTTCAGGGGTTCCAACGTGGCCTCTGTGAACAGGACCGCCTTTGGGGTCGAGTTTCTCAAACGCTTTGCAATGTGGCTTTCTTCCCTGCTCCCTGGGGTTCGCACCCTTGAGCCCTGTGGCGGGGCCCAGACCTCCAGCTGCAGGAAGACCCCTTGGCCCATCAGATGCACAGGGAATGTTTGTGGAAATGAGAAGATCCAGGCCCCAAATCAGACGCCCAGGGAGGAAGGGCCTGGAGAACATGCTCTGTTAACCAGAGCCTGGTTACTTGACTAGTCACTGAGTTCGAGACTTTAGCTATGAGTTCTCAACCTGCTAGGAAACCTTGAAAGGTAGGATTTCAAGCAGTTTGGGTGTCGACAGCATTCAGGACTTCCCAGGGGGCCACAGAAAGCAGCCAACCTTGTACAAAACACCCGAGAGGGCCTGACAGGGGCACACACCCATTCCAAAGGATCTACTTGGTCCTGAAACCTGAAACACACATGGGAACAAAGAGTGAGGCTGGGGAGGGGTACGCTCCTCACCTGCCCCCTGCAGCCGTCCGCACAGGGAACGGATCACTTTGGCACTCCCGAAGCGCTTGAAGCGGGCTCTCAGGTGCTGGTGGTACCACTCCAGAGAGCCAATCTTCACAACCCTGCAGAGACAGGGGGCTCAGACCGAGGCATGGCGCTGGGAGGCATGCGTCCATGCCCACCCTTCTTCAGCCAGGCCCCCCCCAGGAGACCTATCGGGCCCTGGTACCCACAGGGTCCCTCGGATGCCAGGCCATGACTCACCTGGCCAGGTGGCAGGGGTCACAGAGCCAGCCCTGCTCCTCCGGGTGAGCATGGCTGCAGTTCTGGCAGGTGAAGAGGCGACAGTCCAGGCACTGCCTTCTGGGGGTTGCAAGGAGCCGGTAGGGCTGCAGACAGCGGGCACAGTGGGTCTCATTCAGGTGTGCTGTGTCAGCAAGCAGCTCTCTCTGGGAGCTCTCCTTCTTAATCCGGCCCTTCAACCCCCTTGGGAAAATGTCAGAAACAAGAAATCTCTAAGACACCTGCCTTGTTTTTGCAATAGGTTTTAAGTGCTTGCATGCATGGATGTTCAAGAACACACACACACACACACACACACACACACAGAATTTTCTCATATACAGAAAACAGGTAAGTCACCCCCAGGCAGCCCTCACTGTCTGCAGGGCCAGCTCCATGCTCCTGCTCTCTCCCGGGAGGTGAGGGGGGGTGGGGGGGAAGCCCAGCAAGTTGGAGTCAAACATGTACAGTTAGGGTATTGGAATTTAAACAACTCTATTTTTACAGAAATGAAGTTGCCTTTAAACATTTCCGTGCCTCTTCACAATCTGACATTCTTCCAGGCTGCATGTCCGTGACTTTCAGTGCTAAAGGGCCACGACCCATCAGGGCTTAGAATCACAGGCTGGGACAGTTGCCACCGCTTGTCCTCACCACCTCACATAACCCATAACGGAGAGAGGAGGGACAGAGTTCCGGAACCCCAGCTTGGGGACGGAGCCCGGAGCTTTGCTGATGCACAGCCCAGAGCTCAGAGACTGTGTTCCAGCACCCCGTTTCACCAGATGAGGCTGGGCCTAGCAGTCCCTAGCACCGGGGGGTCCAATGTTCCTCAGAGCAGAGTGAAGTTGGCGGCTCTGGGGAGCCCAGCAAGGCCACGGCCAGGTGGGATCCTGGGGGTGCACCTGGTCTGGCCACAGGATTATTCCCAACTCCAATTTGTTGCCCAGTCCAGCTGTTTGAGAGGAAGTTAGAGAAAAGAAAAAAGTCCAGGCGGTTCATGGGCTGGTCAGCGCTGCCACAGAGATGGCAGAGATAAAGCTCATCACAAGGGCAAGGCAGTGCTCCTCTCTCTGAGGCCCTGCTCTGCCTTGTGGCCTGAGCTAATGGTTCTGTGTGGAGGGAGGACGCCAGGCAAGTGGGGGTTGGGCACTCTCCCCAGGAGGTCACACAGAGTCCTGGGGACAAAGACGGGAGGTATCTCCTTGCAAACAGTTCGGGGTCCCTTCCAATAGGTGAGCAAGCTGAGCTGCCCACCTCCTCCCCCCAGTTTGTTCCCACACAGCAAGCCTGAAGTGGCCTCCTCTGGGAGGTGTCTGGTGCAGGAAACATCCAGCACTGGGCTGTCCTGGGAAAACCACAGCAGCACCCGCCAGACCCTTCTGGTGGGCTCACCAAATCGAACCGACTGGGAAATGTCCCCTCCACGTCATGGACCCATTCCCTCTGTTCTGGATTTTAGAGAATGTCTGCCAAATGCAGTATTTTTAGTTTTCAAAGGGATCTACTTAATCCATTCTTAGTGACAAAATCAGAGGGACCCGGGAGCCACTGTCTTGTGGGAACTCGGGGCCTGTGGTTTCCGACGGGGATAGCCCAGAGCTCTTCTAGGAAGCTCTGGGACGGGACTCCCGGTTTTAAGTGTCATTGTCTACACTTCTCTGATTTCCTGCTCTCCACTTGTTGCTCAAACACTATGGAAGGTCCCACAAACAAAACTCTAGCCTCAGCTTTGAAAACCAAGCAAACATAGCCTTGTGATGGCCGCAGTCTAAGGGCAGGGCTGTCATCCACGGAGAAAGCTGCACTGACATCTTTGCTTCAAGCCTGGGAGCACAGGGACCTGGACCCCAGTGGGGAGGGTCTCTTGACCTCCTCCATTTCCACTTTGACAGTATCTGGATCAGCTAGAAAATCTAGAGACCACCCTTCGCCTCTCTCCCAGCGGAGTGGCCCTTATTTTGCATCCAGGCAGAACCACACCCCCAGCCCAGCAGGAAGGATGGGGGCCTGTAGGACACACCACATCCCGGGACCGGAAGTCCTCTGAGATAAGAGCCATGCAGGTGGCAGCTGGACACTGACATATTCCAGGGTCAATCACTCCGATCTGGAGTTGCATGGTGAGGAGTTGCGGGGGCAGAATAATGCACATACTCTGCTTGTTGCAAAATGGGGTTGACCAGATGTCTCTCCACAATGGCTGCATCGGCAGGCAAAAGACCAACACGCAGCTCAAGTCAGTTCAAGTCAGCCCCAGGGAGAAAACACCCTGTTTGTGAGCGACCACCAGAGCTGGAAGAAGACTTGAAACAAGCGTGCTTGTGAGCTACCTGTGATTCAGGGAGAGGAGGAAATAAAGAAGGAACCAGGCTGAGATGGAAAGACCACAGGCTATGCTCACTGAGGTGGAGGAGAGATGGCCCCAACAATGATGGGAAGGGATGGAAACTCACAATGGGAGGAAGACGGGCGGAATGACCCCCGCACATACTGCGTACCACAATTTAGAACAGGGGTTCTCAAGGTGTGGTCCAGAGACCTCTGGAGAGTCTCAAGATCTTTTAAGGGGTCCACAAGGTCAAAACTATTTTAACAACAATGCTGAGATGTTACTTCTCTTGTTCGGCCTTTGACTCCTGCACCAGTAGCGGGGAAGCAATGGTGACCGAACAGCTAGGACTTCAGTGTGGGTGAAGGCAGAGGCACAAACCGAACCAGCAACCTGCGGTATTTTCACAAGGTTAAAGAAGAGCATGTCTTTGATGAAGTACGTCCTGATTAGAGGCAGGTCCTTGATACCACAATAAGTTACTCATCTTACTAACCTTGACCCTTGAGCCGTGTCTTTGCAATACCCCACGTGAAGAAACGAGCAGCTCACACTGAAAGCATTTCCGTTTCAACCTGAAGCACGACCGGGGTCTTGACGTAAGGAGGCAGCCCGTTGCTGGAGTTCTAACATGAACTAGAATTTTTTTTCACGAAGCATCATTTTTACTTAAAAGCACAACAGGAAGCTAAACTCTTCTGTCTTGTGTGTTGGCCAGACGTTCTCTTAGAAATGAACACAGTGAGCTCGTCACTGAGAGGAAAACAAGTGGTGATATTTGTGGCCTATGACAAAACTCAAGCTTTCGAGCATGAAGAAGAACCTTGGGAAATTTATGTCTGCCACCATGAGCCTGACAGTGTCTGTCACCTAGAGGCTGCTGATGAGATCAGTGGTGATGATAATCAATGTGATTTTTTCGGCATATGATGAAATGTGTCACCATTTGGAAACTGTTTATGGTGTGACAGAACCTCACATGGATACAAGATGGGATCTGAGTGTAGGACAGATCAATGGAGTTTGGTTCACTGATACGCGTTCAGATCCCACTGTCTAACTACTTTAAGAAACCCCCAGTTGCTAGGTTCCCCGGTAATATGAAAGCACAGCATCTGTAATCATCTGGCAAGACCCCCCAAACCCACCCCCTTTTCCCAACTACACATCAACACGAGGCTAGATTTTCTTCAAATACTTCAGCCAAAACAACATATTCCAATGCATTCAAAACAGAAGCCCAAACGAGAATTCAACCATCTCCTATTACACCAGACATGGAAGGGATTTCCAAAAATACAGAACATGCCTGTCTTCTCATTTGTTTTGGAAAAAGTTATGTTTCATAAAAACGTTTACATTTAGCGTATAAGGGGTTTACTGTTGTTATTTTTCAATGGATCAATGAATATTTTAAAAATGCCTGGTTTTAATTTCTGATAGGGTAAATGTTGACTTATATAATCCATTCAAACATAAGCCCCTTGGGGTTCTCAATGATTTAAGAATGTAAAGGGACTCTGAGGCCAACATGTTTGAGAACAGCTGATTCCGGAGCACGTTTGCGGCCGCCGATGCAGAGCAGAGGGCTGAAGGGATGGGCACGTGCGGTGGCATCAGGGACAGATGGAGCAGAAGCTCCACAGAGGGGTGACTCTGGGGTCAGAAACCCACAGCACCGTGCTCTGCCCGCGGACTTCCAGCTTGCTCTGGGGTGCCAACATCTGGAGCCCAGAGTAGAGGGGAGATGCCAGCTGTCCTCAAGACAGGCTTAGTGGCCTTGCAGGACATTATGAGTCTGGTGAAAGGAATGCCCTTTCAAGATGGGACAGGGGAAGTGAGGTCCCCTCTTGGCCACAACTGGGTATGGAAGGGGCTAGGGGCAAATGAAGAGGGCAGAGCCACGTGTCCTTGCTCTCCCTTTCTTAGGTTGGGAGTCCGGAGGGGGAGTATGGTGGAAACGTGTGAGTACTGGGGACAGCCTAGGACCCAGGGTGCGTGGTGCACCCTCTAGGATCAGAGAGGGAGGAGCACACAGTGGCCACGCACCTGTGTCCCCCAGCAGCCACTGAAAGAGGAATGAGCTTGGACCGCAGCTTCTGCTTCTGGCTCTTGGATTAGGTGATCTTTAGACCCTGTCCCTGGAGGACAGCATGAGGTGCTGGGAAGCCCGGGGACTGGCAGTCTTGGGCTTGGGAGAAGCCACAGCACGTGAGACTGACACCAGGGACCAGGAATCTCAGTGGGGGGAGCCAGCCCCTCCCAATGCCCAGCCAGGATGATTCACGAGCCGAGGTCCTCATTCTGGAAGCAGACCTGACCCTCCACTCTGTCTCAGGGACCAGAAAGGAGCCCATGGGCAGTGCCTACAGCCAAGATCCCAGCAGCTCTGTCCCCGTGAGGACCCAAAGCAGGGCGTGTGGGGACGATAAAAAGAAAGTTAAGACTAAGCCATAAAGAGTCAGAGGAAGAGAGCAGAGTGTCAGACACCAGAGAGGAAGCTGAAGGCTCCTTCTACTCAGGCCGTGAGGACCCATGAACAATCTCAGATGGGAAACTAATGAACGGCTCTTCTCCACACAGCTCGATGGCTGTGAGTTTTGACTGTGCCACGGAAGCGGTGAACACTGGAATACAGGAAAACTCTCCAAGGGGGAGAAGAAAAGGAGCTGGGTCCTCAGACCAGGAGTTGGAGGATCGCAGGGCGGGTGGACAACCTGCACGGCTCAGTTAGGATGAGGCAAGCTCGCGCTGGGGGGCCAGGAGTCGGCAGGCAGGTGCTTCTCTGCGAGGCGGAGAGAGGAAGCTGGAGGCCACAGGGCAGTTTCCTGTTGCTGCTCGGGCAAATGCCCACACACTTCATGACTTAAAATAACACGGCCTTTTTACCCAACAGCTCTGGAGGTCAGACATCTGACGTGGCTGTCGCGGGGCCACGATCAAGGTGTTGGCAGGACTGCACTCCTTCCGGGACGTTCTGAGGGGATGGGGTGGTATCTGTTCTCTCGCTTTTTCCAGCATCCCGAGGGCATTATTACTGGCCTGAGGCCCCTTCCTCTACCCTTCAGAGCCAGCCGAGGTGGTGGGGTGCCCCTCCCAGCCCTGTCCTGCCTCTCCACTTCCTTTGATCACCCTGGTGATCACCCCGAGCCCAGCTGGGGAGCCCAGGACCGTCTCCCCATGTCCAGGCTGGCTGATTAGCAGCCTTTGTTGCACCTGCCGGCGTATCCCCATAACCTGCCCCAGTCACAGATTCTGGGGGTCGGGAGGTGGGCGTCTCTAGGGGTTCGTTATTCTGCCAGAGTTCTGAAGGGAGAGTGGGCGAGCGGAGACCTTACTCCCAGCAGAGATTCCCAAACGTCCACTCCACAGGCCGTGCCCTTCCTGAGAAAATAACCGGCAGGTGTGCTCCCGGCGGAGTGACGATTCCCAGGTGTGAGCCCAGGAAGGCGGTGCCGGGGCCCGTGAGTCCCAGAATCAGGTTGCCAACTTGTTGAAAGCACAGAGGCCAAACTAAGCAGGACGGTCCGTCGCGATGGAAGGAGGACAGTCGAAGAGCAAGTGTGTGGGTCTACAGTCCCAAGTGTGTGAATGATTAGCAGGAAGGATGATGGCGGGAAACAGAAACTCACTAATGCTCTGTGAAGGCCTTGGGACTGACCACAGGATGTGTGCCAACAGGACAGGTCTGACCAGTCTGCTACTGCGACAGCCAGAGGCCCCTGGTCTCGCGGGAGTCCGGGAGTCCGGGCAGCGCTCTCAGGCTAAGCCCGCCCCTCAGGCCGAGGGCGGTGCCCCAGCTAGGGTGGATGGACCTCACAACCCTTGGAGGCAGCATTTCTAAGGCCAGCCTCATCTGTCCACGTCTCACGCAGGGAGAGCTTCCGGAGAGCGTCTCAGGAGCCCGGATCTGTTTGCAGATTGTGAGCCCACAGTTCCACCTGTTTGCCTTTCTGGGGACGGCTCACACGGCTAATATTTGATTTTTGGGCTGTGCCCTTGAAAACAGGGTGTGCTATTTCAGTAAGCTCTGTCCTCACCCAGGGGCATGAGTCACTACCTGGGCTGAGCGCTCCCGCTCCCCCTGCGCTTTGCAATGACCCAGTCCTTTCCAGCACGGAGGCCGCTGAGAGGCCACCTCCACAGACAGGGGTGCAGCCCAGCAGACTGCAAACTCGGCGTCTCACCCTATCCCAGGGGCAGCCCGCACACTGGCCATTGAGTACAGGCTCTGAAATGCCATGCAAAGGCTTCCCTTTCTCTCTGCTGCGCAGGTCCGTCGGGTGAGGCTGCAGGTGTCCTGGGCCCTGGCTCTTCCCCAGATGGAGGGAGTCCAAGAGCTGGGCCCTTCCGTACATGTTCCGTGCAAGGAGGTTTCCTGAAGTGCTAGTCTGTACTTAGGTGACGTTAAAAAATCACGTGTATCTTTTCTGTAGCTAAGACCTCTTAATACCCGAGTCAAAAGGATGAACATCAAACACTTAGAAAACCCTCCCCTACACAGTCTCACAGTTAACCAGTTCTGGACACTCTTCACAGACGGGCTCACCCTCAGTTTCCAGTCCTGGAATAGCAGCTAATAAGAACCGCAGAGCGGCAAGCCTGCCTAGGGAGTAAATGATGTAACATAGTAAAAGACCCAAGTGCACATTCATTATCTGTGCACACTGGAAGACGGCCGTGAGTCTTTCTGTGGTCAGGCAATGGGCTGGGTGCTGGGGACCAAACTGAGCCCTCACTGGGCTTAGATATGGGTGAGGAGACAGATTCAGACCTAAGTGCTGTGGAGGGAGATCCAGTGGGCTAAGCAGAAAGCAATGGAATTGGGAGAACAGGGTCTATTTCAGAAAGCAATGTGGGGAGGTTTGTCTGAGGCGGTGAGGTCTGAGAAGGGAGGGGAGTGATGTGAGGAGGGTGGAGGACCTGGAGGAAAGGTGACTCCTGGGGGCCATGGGGAGAAAGACAGCACGGCAGGGAGGTGGGGGGGAGATGTCCAGCAGAAAGATGGACTGGAATGAACTGGGGTAGCTCTGTGTGGCCAGCGAGCCACACCTGGCTCAGTGAGGCTTATCAAGGCATGAAATGTGGGATGAGAAGGAAGGAGTGGAAATGACCGTGATGCCTGGGCACTTGACCTCAGCAACCAGGCTGACTCCAAGATGGGGAAGTGGAGACCTTGGAGGAATCAAGACCTGCCTTAGACACGCTGTGTTAGAGATGCTGGTTAGACCCCAGCCGAGGGGCTCAGCAGCCATTTGTCTACATGCCTCGAAGGTTCAGAAGACAGTTCTTGGCTGAGGTCATATATTTGGGATTTGCTGTCTAGACCCACGCCATCCAATATGGTAGCCACAAAGCACACGGGGTTATTTCAGCCAGTTACAATGAGAAAAACAAAGACAAAGTTGGTTCCCCAGTTGCATCAGGCACATCTCAAGGGCTTAACAGGTGCAGGTGGCTACTGGTCCCCGCTCTGGAGAGAGACGTAGCTCAGTTCCTCGGTCCAAGGGGGCAGTGCAGGTCCAGGGGGCATCAGAACCATGGTGCTGGTGTGCACCCTCAGGGAATGGGTGTGCACAGAGCAGGACTCAGGTGGGGTCCCCGACCATCTGAACGTGACTACTGGGTGGTCTAGGAAGATCAGCAAAGAAACAGAAGGCAGGAGACCCCCAGATGTGAGTGTGGAGGAATACAGTAAGAAAAAGGTCAATGAGCTCAGAGCCTTTGGTCTTATTAGACTTTTCTATGCATTTTTAAAAAAAGTGAAATGCCATAAACCCATACATTTTCACCACCTGCTTTTTCCACTTGGTTCCTTGTGAACTGGTCATGAAGATTTATTGCTACAGCTTTATTTCTAATGGGCTCCAGGTGATCCATTGTTGAATTCATGGTTAAAGCTGGTTACTTGGCGAAAACTTATAATTTTGGACATTGGAGTCTTTCTAGTTCTTCACTCTTAATGATCCTTGCTGTGAGGGGATATCCTCTCTTGCTTCTCTCCTTTGCATGACTTTTAGCCAAGAGCTTGCTGGCTCAAAGGGCTTGCCCCCATTGTAGGGCTTTGGGTATGCTATGCCAGACTGACCTCCACAAAGGTCTAACGTATCCCTGCATTCACCCACACTCTTCAGCCAGGCTGACTACTGGGATTCTCATTCATCTTTGGAAATACGTGAAAATGATATATTTTGATTAGTTTGTATCTTTTGTTATTCTTGCAGTTATTTCTTCATCTTTTTTCTTGACTATGTGCATTTCTTTTTTGGTGAATTTCCTGTTCATATCCTTTTCCCATTTCATTGGGTTTTTGGGTGGTTTTCTAATTTGGAAAACTTACTTATCTTTTTAATTTTAAGAAGCCCCTTATATATCAAGGATAGGAATCCTTGCCATTTCTGTTATATTGTTTCTTCTTTTGAAAAATTAATTTTTTTTTCAAAATTTTGTATGTACGCATTTATTTAGTCAATACTTATCAATTGTTTTTGTTCTAATTTCTCCCTGCGTTGCCATATGTTGGTTCTTTCACTGCAAGATTCTATAGGTATTTATCCATATTCTCTCCCAGGAATATTCCTAGTTACATGGCTCATGTTTTTAACATTTCAATTAAAAATCTGAGATTAACTCTCACTCCTGCTGGTGGTCAACTGTCCCCAGACTAACCTTTCCTACTGGTATGAAACGTTACCTTTGTTGTAGCAGAAGTTGTTATACACACTGCGTATTTCAGACTTTTTCATATTGTTTAATTGGTGACATCTGTGAAGGACCACTTTAATTACTGTAGCACTGAAATAATTTATCTCCTGGAACAAAGCCCCTCTTACTAATTTTATTTAAACTGTTCTATCTTACATCTTTGTTCTTCCATACCATTTTCTCACATTCCCCAAAGTACCTTGAGAATTTGACTGGGGTTATGGTTTACTGATTCCCCCGCAGTCAGACGCTCGTGTTCTCTAGAGCACGTGGTGTCACCTGTTATTTATTTCACATTTTTGAATGTTGCTCCATAATGTTTTGTGTTATTCTTCATACTGCTTTTGCACATGGCTGATACGTATGTTTCTGGGTACCTCATCTTTTTATTGTAAATAGAATCTTTTTTTATGTATCTTCTAACCGATTATTTTTGATGTCTAAGAAGGGGACCCTGATTTTTTTTTTAATATTCTTTTGTAATTAGCCTTTTTTTCCTGGTTTTACAAAGAACGACCTTGGGTTTTCACATCTGCAGGTTGTAGCTATGGCTCTCCATGACCACAGGCTTTATTTTGTTACCTTCTCTAATTGCATCGGCCAGCACATCATGAGCAAGGCTAAATTAGCGGTGATGAGTGCCAATGATAGAAGTCCTTTGCTTGTTTCTAACATTAATATATCCTGATGACTCTTGTTTGAAGGACTCTTTCATCATGGTTAAGAAAGTATTTTTATTTCTATTTTATTAATTTAACAAAATTATCAGAAATAGCATGCTACCAAACACTCTTCTGTGGCACTGAGATCATCCCATGGTTTTTTTTTTAAAGACTATATTTATTTATTTAAGAGAGAACAAGAGCATGAGAGCGGAGGGGGAGGGACAGAGGGAGAGATGCAGGCAGATCCCAGGACACACTGGGATCCTGATCTGAGCCGAAGGCAGATGCTCAACCCACTGAGCCACCCAGATATTCCAAAATAATCCTACATTCTGTCTCCTGAGCACCCGGGGTGGCTCGAAGCCCAGGCCCTGCACCAGGTAGTAGACTCAGCATAAAGAGGACGGGGCTCTCACACAAGGGTCTGTCCATTTTAAGGCTCAATGTTCATCCACAGCAAGACACACGTCCTCATTATACAGCCCACCAGTCAGGACTTGATGGTAGGAAACAGGTAGTAAGTTAAATCTACCCTAAACTGCCTTACGGATGCCAATGTTGTTAACATTCTAATTTTGTCTATCTCTGAATTTTGGATTCTTTGGAGGGCAGCATCAGGTCCTGATGGGAGGCCAGGAATGATAGGACACTTTGTACAGTGAACACCCCACTCCCAAGTGCCTGGTCCCACACACCAACCGCAGGGAGAGATTTCTATGTGCCAAAGACGGCATGGCTTCCTCCCTTTTTGTCCACTTCCTGAAAGAGCCCGCAAGGAAAGCCACCCATTCGGGTATGTCTGCCACTCTGTGTGTCTGCTTCCTAGGGGAGCTAGACCCTAGGAAAACTCCATCCAGTTGATTCGGAGGAGCAGCATCTGTGTTGTCACTCCGCCCAAGTATCAGCGACCTGGGCCAGCTCATCTGTCACGTGCTTTGACAGAGGAGACCCAACGGTGTGTTGCTCCTACAGTTTGATCCAGCAGGTGCTGGATCCTTACAGTGGACTCCTGCTTCCATGTCTGGGGAGAAATACACCTAATACACATTTCTGTTAACTTGTAAATATTAAAAGAAATACTGTTGTTGTCTGTTTTCCAATTGGTCTATGCAGTGGTCGTTTAGCAAATGGCTCCGCGCCAGATTTGCTCCCGGCGAGTCAGGCCCGTACGCTGTGTCCTCCTGATGTGTATTCGGGATAGGAAAGTTCTTCTCATTTAGTGAACACGTTTCTTGGTTTCACAGTTGTTTCCCCATTCACTCGGTTCTATCAGTGGCTGTGGCTGGTTCCGTGAGCCGAGCCTTCCATCTGGCATCCCTTCTGGAGATGCAAAGACTTCAGAAACCCAACTGAGCGATTCCCAAGGTGCTCGGTTGGTCACAGCCACCAGCTCGTGGTCATCGGACCATGATTTCTCTGTTCAGCTGGTTCAAAGATCAGAGAACTAGAGTGCTGACACGACAGCCAACCGCTCTGTCGAACCAATTCTGGTGTCAGGAACCCAGTGTCTTTATTTTTAGGCTGGTTGAGCCGTGCCCCTTCCCAGCAGAGTTGCCTGTCTGGGTTGAAATTCAATCCACGTGTCCTGACCTCATGATGCTCATCGTGTCCACCCCCCTGCCTTGGGACCACACGCCCAGGTCCTGCGGCGGCCTAGGGTCAGCGGGATGCTGCAGCAAATGTTCCTCATGGTCAGAGATGGCTTTAGTTTGTGTTGCATATTTAGCTAACAGCACAGTGAACGAGAGACGAAACCATCAAAAATGGTAAGAGCTATAAAAGCCCTTCTCTTCCTCCTCCCTCCCAGAATGACTCTTTTCTTCCCAAACGTATCACCTGCTATTTCCCTGTTTGTGCTGCAGGAACCGGTCACGGTAATGGACCTGGGCTTCACCACCCTTGGCTCAACATTACTGTGACACAGCCCTTCCCCGACACGGCCTCATAGCAGCTCACATTTCCAGATGTGGGACAACACTCCATGGCATTAATGTCCCCCAGGCAGCCTCCTCTGGTCTGAGAGGGGGCATTTGACAAACCCACCCCAAGCACAGGGCAGGCCCAGTCGACACAGCAGAGCGGGCCCATCCCCCCACACCCCTGCCTCCCACTTCCAGAACTATCTTTTTCTGAGCAGATGGCATCAGGCATTCCTGAGTGAGGGGGCACCCTGACCATATCTGTCCTGGGGGTCTGGCCTGGGCCATAGGCTGTACCCAGGACAGGGGGAATCACGGTTCACACTGCTGTAGAAGCCTTCTGTTTGCAACAGCATCGACGAGCCAGCTGGGCCTGGCTCCTCTTGGCAATGTGAACGGCCCCGAGGACTCTGACAGTGAGGAATGTTGGATGTCAGAAGGGACTCACCTTCATGCAATAAGCACAGGGCTTTCTGCGAGACCCACTTCAGCCGTCTACACCAAGGAGGAGCAGCCCAGCTCACGGGTCTCTGGGACAGAGACTGCCTCTTGCGACCTGGCCCAGGGGCTCCTCCCTCTGCTCCCTGGGAGCTGGGTTCCCCTCCTTCACATTTACCCGTGTTTCCATTTACACTTCAAATACACGTGGACAACAGCTGGGCTACCTGCAGGCAGGGTGTGGTCCATCCCTGGGGACGGGGGTGCTGTCAAGAGGGAGGGGCAGGCTGGTTTTGCTGGCACGAACATTGTGGCCCCCGTCAGGGCCCAGAGGTCATGACCAGGGCGGGGGAGCTGTTCTGGTAAGAGTGAGAGGATGCTGCAGTGTTCACAGGAAGAAGGGAAAGAGAGGGTGGCAAAGCGGGGTCATCGGAGGCAGAGGGAGACGGGACAGAGCGAGGGCAGGCAGCTCTGGCCCCTGCATGGGACTTGGAGGTCGGGTCAGGTCCAGACCTGCCAAGGGCTCCAGTGCAAGTTCTAGTGTGGGCGCATTAGGACCCCTCCCCGCTGTCACCATGCTTGTTTCCCTGAGTGTCTGGTCCTTTGTCAGGGACTTTGTTCTGTGTGGGGACCCAGAGGTCCCCTCAATGCTCGTCCTTCTCTGTCTCCTTGGGGGCTCTGGACTCTCTCCTGCAGGGGGGTCTCCTTCTGCCTGGTGACAACACCCTGGGGTCAGTCGAGTAATGCTCCTCCCATGTGAAAACTGTGTACATTCCTAGTTCCTGGGACCGTGCATATGGGGATTGTGCGGACGGGATGTAGTCAGATGTCTTGAGGTGGCAGGCTCCTCTGGATTTTCTGGGTGGGCCCAGTGTCGTCCCAGGTCCTTACAAGGCGCAGAGGGATAAGGAGGGGGAAAGTGGAGTCAGGGCTGGGTGCCAGGCTGACCGCCCGGAGGACAGAGGCTGGGCCAGGGGCCAGGGAGTGCGGGTACCCTGGATGCTGGGGAAGGCAAAGACAAAGATTCCTCCCTGGAGCTTCTAGAGGGAACACAGGCCTGCTGACACCTTGATGCTCAGACTTCTGACCTCCAGAACCAGGAGAAATGTGTGCATGGTAAGCCACTAAATTTACAGTGATGACAGCAGCCCCAGGAAGCTGACACAAATACCAGCTATTGGTGAGAAGTCCACAAGCCGTTCTGAGCTCCCAGCCGGCACACGCGGCATCCACTTGTCCATCTCATGTCCCACAGACAACCTAACTGCAATGTGTCTGAACCCTTTCCTGGTTCCCTCAAACCTGCTCCTCGTTGCCGTCCGCCGGGGAGGCGGTGACCACCCAGCTACTCAGGCCAGGACCCTGGAGTCTACCCTTGGCACCCATGCATGCGGGTGTGGGCAGACTTGCTGGCTCCGCCCTCAAAGTCCACCTGACCGCTCGTCGGGAGCCCACGGCTAGCGGAGCAGAAGCCGGGTCTCATCCCCTGCTTGACGGCGGCTGGGACTCAGAAGGCCCGGGTCCCACAGCGCCTGCCAGGCCCCACACGCTGGCACCCCACTCCCTCCTACCTGCTCTCTGCTTCTGCCCAGAGTGCCCTTTCAGGAGTCTGCTTTGCTGCCCCCCCCTCCCTGAATCATTGCTGCAGTGTCCCCTTGATAGGACTACCCGCCCCCATGGTCACCGAGAAAGGATGATAAAGGTGCACAGGGCACAGCTAAGTGATATGGGGGTGGGGTGGGGTGTGTGGGGGGGTAAATAATGGCGGAGGGTGTTGGTTCCACCCATGGCTGCCCCTTCGAGGATGGGTGCCACCCAGCACTCTGGAAAGACAGACAAAGCCAGTCTTGGTCCTAAAACCGCTCCATTCCGGCCTTCTGGGTATTTCCCTATTCTATCACCTCTAGCTTGCTATGTCACGGCCGAAGCATCACCAGGCTCAGGAGACAAGGTGACCCTGAGGCTGGGTCAACAGGAAATAGGACTATTCAGGGAACACCTAAATGCAGGCTAGAAAGTCAGATCCCCTCGTTTCAATTAGGTGGAAGCCAAGCCCAGAAAGGGGGATGGTCCCCAGTGGCCGGCTTCCCATCCCGTGTCCTGCACTGATGCTTCCTGCTGTCTGCCCGTCCCGGGGCACCCCGCGAGGCACCCCCTCCCCCCGCTGCAGAGGACGCCGGAGAGAGGGGCTCGGCCCCACACACTTACTCCAGTCTTTCCTCTTCTTTCCTTCTCAGATCAAAGTCCCTCTGAACCACTTCCCAGACGTGCTTGGCCTCTTCATCCGTGAGCTTGGAAAGATCCAGTTTTCTCCCCATCTTGCTTGTCGGGGTCACACCTGGAAAAGACAGCATCATCGGTGGTCACCCCGGAAGCCTGGGACAGCAGCTAAGCCACAAAGTAAGAGGCAAAGCAGAATACACGGAGTTCTGGGCAGTTTGTCTGGACCTGGGTGGAACGTTTTTCTAAAACAGGCCAATTTGTGTAGTTTAAAGGTGTCATACTTATGTGTGCAATCCCTGCACCCTTGGGACTCACACACTTAGCCACGGGGCCCTCTGTCCTTCCGCTGTGACATAACGTCGGTGATGTCAGTATCTAGGGGCATCCCGCTTTCTCCCATCCCCGGGCCATGCTCTGCCACGGGACCCCCAGAAATACTGGGGAAATGCTGGAGATGCGCTTCATCCCTGGGGCTTCTGCCTTAGAACTCCTGGGGGAGCAACACCATGGAAACGAGGAAATGTCTCCCCAGATTCCTGGTCAAGGTGTGGAGCCGGCCAGTGCGCGCCCTGCTGAGAGGTGGCCCTGGTGTGATGCCTGTGAGGTTAGTGTCTGTGGGGTGGGGGAGGGGGATGCGCGTTCTTCCCATGGTGAGTCGAAGTGCAGGCCAATGACGGAGTACCAAGCCCCTGGGCAGCAAGATCAGCGGGAGCTCGGTCTACCCGAGCTTCCAACCCGGGCGCACGCTGGCTTCACCGGCAGCTCGGGCTGCGCTGACATCCTTGCCTCACCCTCCAAATCCTGACTTCATTCAACTGCTTAACAGAATTAAGGGCCCTTAACATTGTGTGGCGCCCTGATTCTAGGTCACCTGCTGGCCAGGAAGGAAACTTCAGGTCATTTTATGCCCTATTTGTAGACGATAAGCCAGATCCAAGTCAATGCTAAAAGGGCAAGGAAGGAAAACCCAAACAAACGCCAAAAGCCAAGATAAGTAGAACCTTAGAACCTTGCATGCTGTTCAAAGTGCTTCATATGGGGTGCCTGGGTGGCTCCGTCAGTTAAGTGTCTGCCTTCGCCATGATCCCAGGGTCCTGGGATGGAGCCCGGTGTCTGGATCCCTGCTCAGCAGGCACCCTGTTTCTCCTTCTCTCTCTGCCACTCCTCCTACTTGGGCTCTCACACTCTCTCAAATAAATAAATAAAATCTAAAAAAACCCCAAAACAATAACAGTGTGCCTCGTGGACAGATTTTCAAACCCTGCCCCAGACCTCCTGATTCAGAATTTGTGTTTTAATGAGATTCCCGGGGTTGGGGGCCATGTTCAAACAGGAGTGGGCCGATGTTGCTGGTCCTGGGACCCCTCTGAGCCGGAAAGCTCTAGTGAAGCAGGGCAGGGACGCTGAGGGGTTGGCTGAGCAGAGAACGGGGGACGGATGGGCCCTCCTGCTGGCTCTTCCCACAGAGAAATCACAAGGGCCTCACAAATGCCAGTGCTGCCATCACACGGGGCACGACACTGAGGCGTTACCACACCAGGGAGGACTTTGCCCAGGGATTTGAGCAAGCAGGGTTGGGGGAGCTTCCTAGAGGTCCCAGAGGGGACCACCCTGCTCACCCCATCATGCCCATCCTTTGAACATTTCTTCGCACCTTCTGCTGTGACCGCCACTGTCCCGTCCGTCCCTGTCAAGCTCTAGGAGGGACAGACTTTGTCCTTTGCCTGGCATGCAGCAGGCACTGTTCTGGGCTCCCAGTGCTCTGACCCCCTGCACGCTGCCCCTCAGCCGAAGGACGAGGCTGCCACACTCATGTCAGCTCTTCTCTAGGCACCAAGGCTCAGGGGAAGATGTGGGTCGGGTGACAGTTGTGCCGGGAGGGAACAGAGTTTGAGAATCTCTGTGTGACTTCAACAAGGCTTCACTAGGGTCTGAAGCCCGTTTCTCGGGATCCCGTCTGTCTGCTCTCCCTGGGAATTCTTTAAGCTGACTGAAAACTTGATTTTGCTTCTGAATTCTGGGGAGCAGCTCTCTTCCATTGCTGCTGACCATGTGAATGTTCATCATGGAGACATCAACAAACTTGCTCTGGACCAGGGATGGACTCTGATTTGTTTTACAAGGGGTCAGTTTTGTCAAGTGACCTTTTCAGGGCAGCATCCAGATACCATCTAAAACGAAAATTTCTATAGAGCTCCCATGGCCCTCAACTAAAATATTCCCTGACTTGTGCCTTAAATCGGTGAGAAATAATTTCTTCATTTTTTTGCACCAAATCCTCAGTATTTCCCCCTTTGAGCATGATGCTGACTGTGAATGATGCGTTCCAAAGTCGCCTCAATGTGCCAGACTCATTCAAACTATTTTCATCAACAGCTGAATTTAGATTTTTGGACAAGAAAGCTTTAAAACAAAATTCCCTGTTGCCGTTCTAGAATACACGATTTCTGGTTTTTGAAAAACTGGAAGAAAAAGTTCTTTCTTGGTGGATGACTGGGGTTGATTCATTTTTCTCAAACCAGTTTTGAAAAAGAAATTGTATCCTAAGAAGCACATTCATGGTGAGAGAGCCGTGACCGTCAGCTGACTAATTACTAATTACCACCGTCTCCTCTCCAAAGAGAAACAATTCCAGGCTTCCTTTAAGAAACTTAGATAGTGGGCGCCTGGGTGGCTCAGTGGGTTAAGCCGCTGCCTTCGGCTCAGGTCATGATCTCAGGGTCCTGGGATCGAGTCCCGCATCAGGCTCAGCATGGAGCCTGCTTCCCCCCCCTCTCTCTCTGCCTGCCTCTCTGCCTACTTGTGATCTCTCTCTGTCAAATAAATAAATAAAATCTTAAAAAAAAAAAAAGAAACTTAGATAGTGAGGGGCAGGAAACAAAAGGAAAGTAGAATACTCTTCTCGCCATGCAAGCCTAGTTAGCCAAGAGCATGCTCAGTGGCTGGTAAGCGGATGGATGAGAAGGCCCCTAGCTCGCCAGAACAGTCCCTTGACGCTGAGGACATGGCCCCCCTCCCCTCCCACATCCTTCCTCTCCCCTCCCTGGGGCACCCCTTCCCCAGACTGTTCCTTCTCTTGGGAGCTTCTTGCTCATAAGGAGGGCTTCTTGGTTTCCCAGCCTGGGCAGCAAAGACCACCAAGGCCCCGGGGACCAGATGCACGCTGGACCTGGAGGGTCTGGACACCTCTGGTAGAGAGGTGCCCGCCAAGACCAGGTGAGCCCCTCAGAAGCAGGCTGACATACGCACAGGGGGGACCAGGAGGCCGAAAGCAACAAGCGGGCCCACCTGCTTCTACAGAAATGGTGGCACCGTGGCTTAGCTCCCTCTTGGAAGTTCTGATCGTGACACTGAGTTATCATGGGAGATGACCTATGTTCACTATACTGTTTAAAAAGCCAGAATGGACGTGATCTAGATTGTGGAAAACACGGATCTGACCCAGCCAAACCAAGCACCATGCGGTTGGATGTCACCTGAAAAACTGAGCTTAGTGCTTATGTTGAGCTCTGACCCAATTTCCAGGAGAGCCCGAGGTTCGGGGAGAGGAGGGAAGGAAGAGGGATTCCAAAGCTTGGATCCGCCTGTAGGAGGCTGTGCCATGCTGTGGGGTGAATGGAGGGAGAGGCTCCCGGCGCAGCCAGGGGCTGAGAGCCAAGGGCCTGTGACCCAAGTCTGCATCTACCGTGACTGAGTCTTCCCATTTAGTGAATTAAGGACATGCGGAGGCTTTTAGTGCTTTTTGAACACTATCTTTAGAAAGTAACCCTAAATTGCATGGACAATACTTTCTTGACTTGAGCATTTACAATGCACAGACCAAAAGTCACTGGGACCTGGGGGAGACATTGTTGGCACCCCCTGTGGCTTGCCTCGGGCTGATAACGCTGTTGTGGACAGCCCCCTGTGAGGCACAGCCACACTGTGGAACCAAATGGGCTCAAAGAGGGGACAGCCCTTTAGTTAATTATCTGTCTCCCATCACTACACACTGTGCTTGCTCCCTGAGACTCTGATCTGCCCCTGGAACCCCTCTACCCACAACAGTCCTGGGGGAGCATGAGGGCAGAGAGCCTGTGGACCCACCCACCACCCAGGGGAGGGGCTGCTTTTGTCCCTGCTCCCTCCCAGGGCATGTGTGGCGGGGAGGGCTGACTCCGCCGGGCTCCAAGTCATGAGGTTCCTGCGTGAAATGCTTTCAATTTCGCCTGTTCCACTGCTCAGATTTAATCACCTTTTTAATCTCTGAGACGGTTAGCCCTCCCTAATGGTTTTGTAGTTGTAATGGAGAAAAGCAAGGGTGTCGTGGTGATAAAAGAGTTGCAAAGACCATGGAATGGGTTTTACACCACGGGTATATCCCAGATGCAGACCACTGAATTTCAATGGTGCTTCGTGTTTCTTTCTCTGTTCAAGAATTGCATTCGTAGTCTGGCCAAGTTCAAGGGAAGTGTGGGTGGGGGCTCCTCCTACAGGACATTTGACTTGACCAGCCTCCTGGGTCAGCTGCCCTTTGAGCCTTGGAACAATGGCGCTTATGAGTGGTCACCTGCCCTGAGCAAATAAAGCTGGAAAACAAGGCCAAGTTTGTCAAGAAATCCCAACTCCCAAAGGAGGCAGGAAGGCTCTCTGACTCAGAGTCGAGGCCACGGTGGTGTCCTTGCTGATAAAGGTGCAGACACGTTCCCAAAGGAAGGCAAAGGTGCCAGCTGCGGGGCCCTTGGTGTTGACCCTGCTGGCTGTTTCCCAAATGCCACCCTCTGCGCTGGTGGGTGTGGCTATTTCTGTGGCCAGACCTTGCCCCAGCCCTTGTCAGCGGCAAAATGAGCGCATTTCCACCCAGAAGCTTCCCCAGACCCCCACTCAAGGTGCTGCTGCTCCAGCAGCAACCGCACTGGGGGAGGTCTCTATAGCTTGCCCACCCCCACCTGCACCTGTCCCTTCTCTCTGCTTTCTCAGGTCTCTGGGCGGTTGCTGATGAGACTTGTCAGCTATACACAGATGCAGCTTCTGCATGTGCAGCTAAAGCTTCAGCCCCAGTGTCTGCAGGAAGAATGGGTGAGGGGTGAGGCTGCAGAGAGAGGACAGGGCCGAGGGTCAGGAGCCCATCCCGGTGCAGGCACCAGCTGGCCCTGTGACCTAGGTCAACTTCCCGCCCCTCTGGATCTCAGCTTTCCCTTCTGGGGTCATGGGCAGGTTCGGCCTCCAGGAGCTCTCCAGCCCTCTCCAGCCCCGCAAGCTGCCTGAATATTAGAGAAAGGGGAGGCTATAGGACGGGGGGAGGGGCAGAGCTTTCCCTCAGGGGTTGCTTCTCAAGCAAGATAGTCAGCCTCAGAAGGCTGACCCAACCATGTGGGCTCACACACACACAAGCAAGCACCATGCTGTCATTCAAGGGCACTGAAGTCACCTTTCCCGTTAGCCTTCAGGGCTCTGAAACCTCCTTACCACCCCAAGCCCCCCAGCAGAACCACTCAGCTGATTTTCATGTCTCAGTCTCTAATGTCTTAATCAGTAAGACCCACTGACGTCTCTTCCGTGATCCTGGAACTGTCCTCAGTCAATCCTCCAGAGCATCTACCACCGTGCCCAATTTTTGGATGTGGGTAGGCCCTGGGGATTTGGAAGGGGACGGGGCTCTTGACCAGGAAAGCTGTGGCTTGGCTAGGGTCCTCTGAGTGGCCCAACAATGACGTGGAGGCAGGGACGTCCAGGAAAGAGGTGAACGAGCTGGATCCAACGCTCCCCACGGGCGGCAAGCCCTTGCCCTTTCTGCGGGCCTCCCAGCCACAGCCAGTGCCTGCCTTGGCATATAGTGGGCTCGTGTGGGCCACACCTCCCCCAATACCATCCAGACCTCTCAGAAAAAAATATGTACATATGATTTAAAAAAAGAACACACCACATTAAAAGAAAAAGTAGATGCCCAGCTGAAAATAGAGTTTTCAATACTGGGTTAAGGTTAGTGGGAAACAGGTGTCTAAGCCTGGGAAACTATAGGGGATTTATAAGGGAGGGTTAGCTCAGGCCAGGACCTGGGTCCTGTGTCCACTACACCACGCCCATCGTCCACAGGTAGGGGGGGCTATCTCTGCAACTAGGCAAATGGGTGGATTGAAGCGGGGAGTGCTCTCTGTAAACAAAGATGACTATATTAAAGCTGGGGCTTTTGGAAAGCAAGAGGAAGGTCAGGACCCCCTCCCATGGCAAAACATCATCATGGCTCTTTCCCCCAAAATCAGTCCCGCAGTGGAGGTGGAAGACTTTCATCAGAAGGCCTTGGGCCCCTGGGAATCCAGCCTTGGGTCCCCTCCGTTGACCGAAACTTCAGCCCTGTCCGCGCTCGGACTACAGTAGGCTGTGATTCAAAGCACTGTCCAAAATGGGCTCCATGAAAACCCAGTAGTCTGATCAGGGTATCCGTGAGACCTGGGTTTGGTGGAAAGGGAGCGCCCTCCTCAACAGCCTGGACCAGGGTCCGGGAGCCCCACCCCCACACTGGGTATTTTCACCATTCGGAGCTGCACACAGCACCACGGACCCTCCCTACGCCTGGGCCCCCAGTCCTGGGCACCACCCGGACTGGCCTCGCCGTTCCCCCTTCTGACTGCACTCACCAGCTGCTTTCTAGGGACGGGCAGGCCCTGGCCCTGTTCCCGGGGTTGCTCTCTCTGGTCCGGCGAAGGAAGGCAGGCGACCAGGTAGGGCGTCGGGTCCGGGCGCTCTGGGGCAAAGCAGGATAGTCCGGGCCAGGGAGGGCGCGGGAAGCACGGGGCCAGGTAGGGCGCAGGGGGGCGAGGCAGGGCGCGGGGCGCAGAGCACCTGATCTGCGCGACCCGCGGGGTGCGGGCTAGGTCCGGGTGCAGCCGGCCGGGTCACGTGGGTCGAACCCCGCCCCCCGTCCCCCGGTCCCGCCCAGCTCCGGGAGAGCCTCCGGGTGGCGCGCAAAGGCCCGAGCGCGAGTGGTGCGAGTGGCGCGGGTGGCCCGGGAGCCGGGGAGCACGCCAGACTCCGCGCCCCAAGCCAACCTCTGGGAGATAGGTGGCGGGGAGGGGAGGGTTGAGCCCACACCCGGGAGTTGCGTTGACTTCGCCGGGTGCTGCTGCTGACTTGGCCCTACCCTCAGGGCCAGGGGACCCGTCGCCTGAACACGCCCTCGGAGCGCGCGGCCCTTCTTTAAATTCCTACCCAATTCTGCAGGGGAACGCGGTTTACTCTGGCCTTACCAATGGGGAAACTGAGACTCAGGAAAGAGCTTTACCCAAAGCCACCAACTAATAAGCGGGAATGCCAACTGGTGAGTAGGACTTGGGGTCCCGGGCTTCGTCGCGCAGGTCCCGTACCTCTGGCCGCCCTGCATCCTGCCCGGCGTCGGGAAGCTCCTGGGCCGGGAAGCCCACAGCGCCAGGATCCCCCGCGCGGGCTCGGCACCGAGGCCTTGCCTAACCGAGGACCGTCCTGCACCGAGGACCAAGGACCGGGTTGCACTGTCGCGGCTCTCGGCAGAGTCAGCAGATGGGACGCACAGACCAGACGGGGTGCCATCGGAGGACACGGTCGGGGCAAACATCCCCTGACCTCCCCGCACCCTCCTTGCCCGGACTAGGAGCTCAGGACCGCTTCAAACCCAGCTGTCCCAAGCGCCGCCACCTGCCCCAGCCACCTGTGCTTCGGAATTTCCAGGGACAGTTTGGGGACCACCGTCTTCCCTCTCTCCCCTCTCTCTTCCGGAGCTGGTGCCCCCTCCTCCTTCTCCCTTGTCATTAAAAAACACTGGAATGAAAAGTACACCGCCTCCTCCCCGCCTCCCCGCCGCAGGAACTACCTTTTAAACTCAGTTTCCATAACTACAAAATGGGATAGGATGATTAACAATACAAAATAGATGGTATTAGGTGAAGACACACCACCATCTACGTTTTGCGGACAAGGAAACTAGACCTCATGGGATCATTGCCATGTCACATTGGATAATTTGTACCGAGTTTTCAAAAGCCACAAAACGCTGTTGCAGTTAGTGTTTGCCTGGCGAAGCTCCGCAAGTGAAATTGGGTGTTTCAGGCCCGTGGGCTGCTTCAGGATAGGAGCTCTCACCAAACATCTTCAACTGGGGTGTGTGTGTGTGTGTGTGTGTGTGTGTGGGCACATGAGTGCACAAGCTGTGGAAATAGTGCAACTTAAAGCCCAGCTTCCCTAGCCCATGGGAGCCCATTCCTGTTTTTTCATTTCCTTACCATATATTTACCATTGCTTGTAAAATTAATGAATCTCTTAAAAGTTGGCCTCAGAACTGTAAGTTCCTTAAGGGCAAAAGTGGGTTAAATTTTTTTTTTTGTATACTTTAGTGTTTATTTTCTTAAATGAGTGGGTTATAAAGAATGTACAGCCGTGATTCGTGATGATACATGATAAAGATGTATGGCAAAGAATATAAACAGTATAAAATGAAAAGTCAAATTCCCTCTTGTTCCTGCTTCCAGTCCCACTCCCAAAGGCAGTCATTGTTAATGGGGTCTTGTGCATTGTTCCAGAATTATTGTGGGTGGTTAAGTACATGGACTCTGGATCCAGCTGTGAGAGCTGGACTCCCGGCTGGGTGTGTTATCATCCAGCGGTGTTACCCAGGGCATGTTACTTAACCTCCCCAGGACTCGCTTCTCCCTCTACATCCTGGATTGTTCTGCATCCATATACATAAAGCTCTTGGATGAGACCTGCTATGCAGTGAGGATTTCGTAAAAGTTTACAACTATTAGTAGACCCAATTCATTCTTTTTAATGGTTGCAGAGTATCCATTGCCTACGTTTATCATAATTATTTTACAGTCTTCTATTGAAGGACAGTTAACTGTGGTCTAACCGTCAAAATCGTGATAAGTTGCTGTCTCTAATCATGAGAACCCTTTCAAATTTTGCCAGTCATCTCTATAATATCCTTTATTGCAAAGGATCCAATTTAGAATGTCTTGATTTCCTATATTAGCTATTTAGGGGAGATGGGGAGGGGACAGGGAAGAGAGGAGAGAGAGTTTAGCTGGGGCACTTGGTGGCTCATGGCCAGGATCTTGGGTGTCCTTGCTTCTCCTCCCCCTGACATTCCTGCCTTGCCTGGTCCTCACCTTTGGGATTCTGCTCACCTCCATCTGCTCCCCAGCTTCTCGGAGCTCTCATTGGTGGTAACCCGTGGCTCCATGACAGTTTGCCCCTGCCCCAGGGACTATCCTGCCTTGTTCACTTGCTTAGGGGCTGGTATTGTCTTTCTCAACACTATGTGGCTAATCCTGTCTGTTGATTGATTGAGTGATTGAAGAGCTGTTAACATATAATGTTATATCCGTTTCAGCGATGTAGCAGTAGTGATTGGACAATTCTGTACATTATGCTCCACTCATCAGGGTAAGTGCAGTTACCATTTAACAGTTACAATGTAACAACATTGTTACAATACTGTATGTGTGTACATCTATGCTGTACTCTTCATCCCTATGACTTAGTAGTTTTATAACGGGAAGTTTGTACCTCTTTATCCCCTTCACCTGTTTGCTCATCTCCCTGTCCCCTCCCCTCTGGCATCAATCAGTTTGTTCTCTGTATTTATGAGTTTCTGTTTTGTTTGCTCATTTGTTCTGTTTTTTGTTTTTTTTTGTTTTTTGTTTTTTGTTTTTTAGAGTCCACATCTAGGTGAAATCACATGGTGTTTGTCTTTATCTGACTTATTTCACTTAGCATAATACGCTCTAGGTACATCCTTGTTGTCACAAATGTCAAGTTCTTATTCTTTTTTATGGATGAGTAGTAGTTCATTGTGTGTATATATTTGTATACCACATCTTTTTTATTCATTCATCTATTGATGGACACTATTACTTCCATATCTTGGCTACTGTTAGTAATGCTGCAGTAAACTTAGGGGTGCATATAACTTTTGAATTAGTGTTTTCTGTCTCTTACTGATTAGGAAGCTGATGCCCAGAGAAGAGGCCTATACACCCAGGGTCCTTTTCCCTCTCTAGCAGAGAGCTTCTCATTAAGCCACCATGACTCTTGGGAAATCTGGTTGATGGTTGGACACCAGAAGGCAGTAGAGGGCTCCTCTCCACTGTCTTGTCTTCATGGCCCCTGTCTGGAGACCCTGTCTTTTGCAGAGATCTAGGGGCAGAGAGGACAAGTAGGGAAGGATTATTGTCTTGGCCACTCCAGCAGGATGTTCAGCATGAAGATGGCCATCAGAGGAGAAGCCTTGAATGTCACTGTTTGGGAAGCCCCCATCTCCAGGGCTAGTGTTCGGGCAAGTATCACGGAGTGCTGGGCTTGGACTTAGCCTGAACTCTGCTCACAGCCAGGGACCAGGGGAAAGGAGACTCCTGGCCCACCAGGGAGTGTCCTACAATCTCTACAAGATGACTGAGTCCAGGATTTGTGCTGAAAGGCCTGCTGTCCCTGACCCATGTGTCCCTCCTGGGTTCTCTAGCTCCCTGCAGAAGGCTATTAAAATCCACCCCTCATGCTCCCCTCTTCTGATGCCTTTGGGCCAGTTT
The DNA here is from genome assembly GCF_030435805.1 of Mustela lutreola. Lineage (NCBI taxonomy): Eukaryota > Metazoa > Chordata > Mammalia > Carnivora > Mustelidae > Mustela > Mustela lutreola. Next base: position 167,386,818 of record NC_081292.1, read on the forward strand.
GGCATCAGGCTAACAGGGGCATGTGGATTTTTTCGAGGTGAACATATGGAAAATTGAACATATGCAGAATACTTTCCCAAACCCCAGCCATGTCCAGTAAACTACCTGTGAGTTACAAGATAGTGTGTTTTCATCAGATATCGGATGACTTTTTTGTCTTTTATGAATCTGGAAAATTGGGAAAAATCCCATTTTTGGGAGCATTCTTCTGGCTTGTGGGGCTGAGTAGGGAATCACAGGGCCTTTGGAGAGGTGTTGCCTGATGCTGTTTCAGCCAGGTCTTCAGGGCAGGAGGCCTTGGAACTGTCCCCCACACTTTGGGGGACACACACTGACCTGTGTTTCTTGTGGGGTCAGGACCACTGGGAAGCACTTGTCTGCTGACTCCCATCCATCCCCTGCTTGGATGGTGCCCCTCCCGTCCCCTGCTCTGGTCCTCCTCCCTTCTTGGTTCTTAGTTCTACAGTCTTCCCTTAGAAAAGCATTTTCTGGGGATGCCTGGGTGGCTCAGTGGGTTAAGCAGCTGCCTTCGGCTCAGGTCATGATCCCAGCGTCCTGGAATCGAGTCCCACATCGGGCTCCTTGCTCAGCGGGGAGCCTGCTTCTCCCTCTGCCCCTGCCTGCCATTCTGTCTGCCTGTGCTCGCTCTCTCCCCCCCCCTCTCTCTGATAAATAAATAAAATCTTAAAAAAAAAAAAAAAAAAAAAAGCATTTTCTGAGCCTCTAGCCTTCTCCACCATTGGACTCTGTTATTCCCTGCACGTTCCTGCAGAAACACTCCCATAATTTACCTGCCATGTACGTGGTGACCTGATTCACAACTTTACTCCCCAACTCTAAGTTCTGGGAGCCCAAGGACCACGATGTTCATGAACTCTGGTGTGCCTGCCTCCTTCCATGGTGCTTAGCACATAGTAGGCCTTTGATAATGACTTGTTGAATAAACATTGTTTGGTAATCATGATTATGTGTTTTGATGTTGCCCTTGATTTTTTATTTATTTTTAAAATTTTTACTTTTAAAAAATTTTATTTATTTATTGAGAGAGAGAGTGAGAGAGAGCAAGAGAGAGAGAAAGCATGAGCAGGTGGCGGTGGGGAGGGGCAGATGGAGAGGAGAAGCAGGCTCCTCGCTAAGCAGAGAGCCCAAATAGGGTGAAGGCAGACACTTCACCGACTGAGCCACCCAGGCACCCCTGCCTTTGACTTTTTAAAAAAGTTTTAATTTAAATTCCAGTTAGTTAACCTGTAGTATAAAACTAGTTAGTTTAGGTGTACAAGGTGTGATTCAACACTTCAGTACAACACCCCGTGCCCCTCACAGCAGGTGCCCCCTTCATCCCCATCACCTGTTTCCTCCATCCCCCACCCCCTCCACTCCAGTCCCTATCAGTGTGTTCTCTAGAGTTAAGAGTCTGTTTCTTGGTTTGTCTCTCCCTCTTTTTTCTCCCTGTGCTCCTTTGTTTTGTTTCTTAAATTCCACATATGAGTGAAATCATATGGTATTTGTCTTTCTTTCATTGACTTATTTTCTCTTTCTCTCTCTTTTTTTGATTGAATTATTTCACTTCGCATTATATTCTCTAGCTCCATCCATGTCGTTGCAAATGATGTTGCCCTTGATTTTAGCTTTGACTAATGGGCATTTTCCAAACAGAGCTCTGCCCCTACTGCCCTGTGCTCCTGGCACCCTCCTGGGGAATGGGGTCTGCTGGGGAGAGGCTGACACCAGGCTCACCACCCTCACTGAAGCCCGAAGTATCTGGATCCTTCTCCTCTTGCTCCTGCCACTCACCAGCCCTCACTGTGTTATGAGAGCCCGGCCCCCAACGCGGAGACTCCGCCTCTCTCTTGAGTTGGTCCGAGGTCATCTTGGCTTTTCCTCCCCAGGAAGATTGTGTTTGAGGGCAAGAGAGAGTTTCCTTCTACTCAAAGCCTGACAGAATTTCATTTGCCTGTTCCTACCCCAGGTTCAAGTTCTCAGAAACATAGAATCTGCAAATTCATTTTGGCAACATGCTTTTCCTCACCTGAACACACAAAGAATTAGGTTTTGATATTGCTGAGTAGAGGCTCTAATTAGCCAGAGAAGTCAAGCCAGAAGAGAGTGAAGTCTCCTGAGGAATGAAACTCGTGACTCTAATACCATCAGAACACTCAGTCTTTCAGGGTTCTGGAAGCTTCAGATCACGTGAAGCTCGGGCCAATGAGCACATGCTTTCCCTTGCTTAGTGTAATTAGGGACTTTCACTCCTGAGGATTAGGGAACTGAGCAGAAATGGTTTGAGCTGAAGGGAAAGAATTCAGGCCTTAAGGTTTTATTTTTTACTCTCAGAAGACCCCCTTCTGAAGGGAAGAGAGTGGGACCTCACTGAAGACCTACTGTGTGCCAAGTGGGCACTGTGGGTGCCTGCTGTGTCAATAGCTTTTGTGTTAGGTGCATGACCCACCTAGTGTCCCTGGGGTTGTGCAGGCGAGGAAGCTGAGACACCTACCCAAAGACCACAGGGTTAGAGTGGTGCGGTCAGGGTCAAGCCCAGGTATGGGTGTCCCTGAGCCTGGTCCCTGCAGTGCCCAGCACAGCAGGAAGAGGACTTGTCCATCAGGCAGCACAGCCAGAGGGAGGAGCCTGTGAGGGGCAGACCCAGGCGCTTCAAGCCAGAGGCCCCCCGTGGTGTCACCAGCCACACACCCCGCGGTGTCACCAGCCACACACAGCTTGGGAGCGGCTGGCCCCAGAGTGTGGACCTCGCTGGGTGCGGCGGTCGTCACCCGTGCTCCCATGTCTCCATGGTCACATCAGGCACTGCGGTAATGACCCTTCCCACCCCTTCCTCATGTCCATGCCTCATAGAATGACTTCATTTTAGTTTCAATGGCGTAAGATATGCTTTCATATTTCACATTACACTCCTGTTTGAATGTTCCTGAACATTTGCAGTGTTGCTAAGGAAACCTGTTACACGCTCGCTCCCTTGGGCTGCTGCCACCTGGACCCTCGCAGGATGTCGAGAGGCTGGCAAGGGCTTGAGGTCAGTGACAACTGGGAACCAACCCAAAACCAGGAGTAAGATTCCAGCAGCGCCTCGCCCCGTCCTCCCTCCACCCTGCGCCCACTGACCCTTGCCCCGCCCTTCCCCTCCCCTCATACTCTTCCCAGTCTTCTCGTTAACTAGCCACCTGCACCCCAAACCCAGTTCAAATGCCCAGCCCCCTCTCCCACAGCTCCTGGACCCCAAGCCCAGGTGGGCACGCTTGTTTCGGGGAGCACAGATAGGCCTTTGGTTCAGGGTGGAAACTTGACATCCGCCTGCTTCTGTGCCTTCCCTCCTGTCCTCCGTCCCTCCCAAGTTAACCTTCCAAACTGGCCAGATCCGACTTGCCCAGGAGCCTGGAATAGCTCCCCAGTTTTGAAGTTAGTTTTATAAATGTATTTCAGGGTTCTGGAGACACTTGATTAGAATCTTCAGGTATTTAAAGCCACTTAAAAACTGTAATAAAAACCAAATGCATACCTGGGGACAGAATGGCAGGGGCTGGTGTCTCCCAGGGTGTGCTGTGGGAGCTGCGAGCCCTCCTAGCGATGTTGCAAGACATCCCCATGTCTTGACACCTTAGGGAAGAAAGTGTTGATCAGACCCAGCACCAACATTTAATTGTAAGGATGCCAGTGTAGGCTTTCCAGAGAAGGTAGGAGTTGGCTCCTTAAATGCTCATTGTAGGTTAACTGTGAACAGTTTTTTTTTTTTTTCAAATATAAGTATGTTCTAAGAATTTCGTGAGACATACATATTTTTACTAAAATATTCATTTTTTTTTGAAATTCAAGTTTTACTGTCATCTCGTATTGACATCTTGCAAATGTGTGTCAGAGCGACAAAGGGAACACCCTGGATAGGTTTTCTGTGCTGTAGCCAGGGCCTTGATAGGAGAGTGCTATCCCATGACCCAGCATGGGACATTTGGGTGAATGAGTCTGAGCTTGAACACCCAGATTCTCCAGAACACTTGTAGGCATAAAGAAGTAGCTCTCCTCTTCCCCCACAGTGCTGGTACCCGGAAATTGTTCGGACATGTTCCTAGTGCTAGATGTCTGTGATGGGATGCTTGTTCTCAAGACTTGTCCCCACCTGTCCTTCTTTCCTCTAGACCAGTGACCAGCCCAAATGGGAAAAGAAAATTCCTGCTCTGGGCATAAACAACATCTTCACGGATGTGGGCACTGGTCCTGGCTTGAATGTGTCGACCAGCAGCAGGGAAACGTGTGGGTGCGGATGCTGAGATAACGAATTGAGTTTACTGATTTGGGAGAGCTTGGCTATGCCCTAGGATCAGACCTCTCGACAAGGATGCTTGGGAATTACCTAAACACACGGCCGAAGTGGGTCTGCAAACTTGGGCATGTGTAAGTGAGGTGTGCGTGCTGTGGTTCTCTTGCTAATGTTGAGAGAGAATGGAGACAGTTTGGGGAAATAGGGATGTGTGAGTGGATTTATCACGTGAGGCTGAAGGCTCTACCACTTGACCGTGTTCCCTGGGAGGGCCCAGAAGACACTTCCTTCACCAAGGCAGCAAGGGACACACCTATGAGGGGTGTCTCTGCATCTCAATGCCATTAGTGTAGACAGTAGCTAACGCCACAAGACTTCACCTCCTAGTGTCGAAGGGGAGGCTGAGATCATCAAATAGAGTTTAGGTGGAGGTGCTCAGTTAACAGAGGCAAGGTAGGTTAAGTTACCATAATGGCAGAATATCCAGAAATGTGACCATGAGCCACTGGTCCATTGGTATCAGTGGGGCTGGCTAAGGAACCATGGCACTCCTTGGGACTCAAAAAACGAGCATCCAACCAGAACATTGCTTGATGAGTATATGCAGAAGAATTCAGGAACTGGTGAACAGGGGCTAATATCACATGCTGCAGTGAAAAGTCCAGTGAACAGTCCCCATCCCTCCCCTAGTGTCCAGATCTCAACTAGTTTTCAGACTCAGAGCCCACTGACTAAAGGAGAAGCCAGGCCCCTGGAAAACAGACCTTACAGTGTCACTAAGATACATACCATAAATAGTCCACATTCCTTCCCCCCAAGGGGCCTATTGCTGCTTACCTGAGTAACTGTGTACTGGGTGAAGGTGAATACTCCACCTTTGGAGGGCGATGGGATACAGAGCCCAAGCTGATGCTCATCAGGAAAGAGGAAGGAAGCAGCATACCCCCGCTTTGCTGTCTCAGGGCTATCCTAACTCTTTGATCTGTGTCTTAATATAATCCTCTGTAACCTTGAACGTCCCTGTCCAACATACTGATATTTTTCTGATTAGATCTGGCACGTTGGAAGTGGCAAGATGCTGGCTGCCCAGGTAAGACAGTATTAGAAGCTGGAAACAAATACACAAGACTCAGGTGTATGCAACTTTGGGGGAAGTTTTCAGGGGTCCAATGATCTAGAGTAGGCTGGTATATGCCTTCTAAGGTAAAGGCAAGTTATTTACTTTGTGGCCCCTATGACAGACATCCACCAGCACCTGACGAACCTCTGGGCTTTGAAGGCAGCGTATGCCTCACTTGGGAATAGGGCTCCAATCCTGTTGGCAAGCGATTTGGAAGGCTGACAGATTTGAGTCGGGCTCAGAACATGGGGGGACTCTCTTCTGTTGTAGGTCAAGGCAATGATGCAAGCTTCTCTGGTTGGCTAGGGGACCAGAGGGAACCAGAGGAAAAAAGATAGGAAGATTGGAGACAAAAGGCATGAGGCTCTCCCAAGATCCAAGATGGCGGCAGTCACCATGTGTGAATCAGTATCTCAGGTCAATGCCTACCAGAGGCCATCTACTGCAGAAGAGCCACTGAGCCAGAAGAGGTACTGGGCATCCTGTGGAGGACAGCCTCTGTCTTGGTTCACCTGGGTGTCAGCAATGTGGTTCAGCAGCATGGGCTTCATCTTACCAAGGCTAATCTATTTTTTTGCTGCCTATCTGACTGATGATGAGCCCTTTATATGGAACCATCCCCTGAGGAGACCAACCAGCCTGGTGGAACTGGTGTGTATTTTGGGGCACTTAGTGGGAGCTGGTGAGAGATGGGTTGGAATGTGCAATTATAAAGGACTTGAGATTTTGATTCCAGAAAAAGATGTTGAATGCCCTTTCCCCTGCTCCTCTGTTCTAAAAATAATCTAATACCTTGGAAAATACTCAACTGACAATGATCAAAGGACTCTGAGCATTGGGTGGAAGAAGGTAGAAGGGCTGAGGATCTCAGGGCCAGAAGATTGATGCTCCGTGAGTTTTCTTTTTATCTGGGTCCCAGAAGACCTGCAGTCAGAACCTTCCACAGGCAAAGCTTAAAAGAAAACCTCAAAAAGCCCAGTTTCTCTGGCTAAGACACTGAGAAAGGGGAACCCAACAGAGACTCAGTGAACAGTCCAGCCTCACTCAACAACCCAGCACCAGCAAGCAGTACGATCTGTGAGCAGCAACTGTCTCAGTCCCCCACGGCAGGATCCCCAGTAGCCCACCTGCCCACAGATGCTGCCTGCAGCAGTGGGGCCTGAGAAGCCATGTACCTCCCTGCCCTCGGCCCAGTGGCATTAGGACACCTGAGCCCCGTGGCTTCTGCCCCTTCCTGCAGACGTTCACTCAGTGACACAGGTGCCAGAGGGCAGTGCCTTCTACTCCCACAGATGATATCAGGAGGGACAGGGCAGCAGCTCCAGCAACACTGGAAAAAAGAACACTTGCAAGATGTGCCTTGAGCCCAGAAGACTAGGCTGACCTTGCCTCAACAGAGGTAGGTAATTATCTGCTAAAAATAGATTTCGCTGGGATCAATAACCCAAATATCCAGGATACAGCACAAAATTCCTGTCATACCAAGATCTAGGAAAACCACTGGCATGGGGCAGAGACAGGGCATGAATGCTAGTCCTTAGATGAACCTGATGTTGGAATTATCTGATAATTGAGAGCAGCTGTCATGACTAGGCTGCAGACATCAGTGTCACGAAAGTGCTTCAATGGTCACTTCCAAATCACTGACTTATAAACCGCAGATAGAATCAGGAGGCCCTGCAGGATGTCACCACTGACTGTGTGATCTCGGAAGGGTGTCCAGGAGCTGGTTGTCTGCTATTATGCTAGGATGTTGGTGACCATTCCCTCAGCCACGGTGCTGTCCTACAGGACTGACACGCACAGTCACAGGCCCTCCCCACACCACACACAAGGAGAGTGCCCGAGCTGTCCCTGTCTCCCAGAGGACTGAATGGCAGGGAGAACGCTTGTCTGAGATGCACAATAAAAACGAGGTAGACCAGGGATGCACACACCCTACCTTCCTGGCATCTGGCCCAATAAACATAAGTGGCTAATATTTTCTTTGTTTGTATTATGGCTATTTTCTAGGATTTTAAGGCTTTGTGTAAAAACCCCCAGGGCAGTGCTCATCACATTGAGACATGCTCCCCCCCTTCCTCTACTTTCTGCCCTTCTCCCTGTATTCTGACCATGTGTCCACCTTTGCTGGAGACACAGCAATGAATGGAACTTGGAGGCACCCTTCAGGGCTGATCTCTGACAGTGCCAGGACCCGTGGCTGCTCCCACCAGCTTCCTGCCCTGGATGGCAGAGTGAGAAGGGACCCAGGGAGCCCTGCGAGGCAAGGCCTTAGGGACAGCAGAGGCGCAGTCCCAAGCTTGCCACTGGGCCATTGCCCCCTGATTCCTCTGCACTGAGAGGGAGTGACAGAGGCCTATGGCCAGTGGACTCCAGGGCACTCAGTGGCTGACATCTTGCCCTAAAGGGGCAGTCAGGGCCAGGGCAGTCATCCTGCTAAGGCCAGCTGGCTCTAGAGCCCACAGTCCTGCGCCTTAGAGCCTCAGCTTCCCCACCTTTAACACTGGGACACGATCCCATGCTCTGGTGTCTGAGCTCAGAGGACAGGGGCTAGCCTTCAGCAAAGTGCTGTGGATTGTGAAATAGGGCCCCATGCAGCTCGGATGAGGTCCGGGCTGAGCGAGTGAGATTTCAGTGCAGCGTGGGCAAGGGGGCATCTCATCCTTTCACTAGCAGGACTCCCTCCCCACGCCCTCCTCCTCCTAAGCCTCCCCTCCCCCAATCCAGGCCTGGCTGGGGCCTTGAAGACTTTCCATTGCTGCCAACAAGCTTGCATCCAGTTTTACTCAAATGCATAATTAAAGGCAGAGATGCGGCTTCTGCTGGGGGTGAGCCCCTCACAAGCATGCAGGAGCCCCACCCTTGCACATCTGCCCCTTTGGTGGGGCTGACTGTGGCCCAGCGGCCCCCACCCCTGGCAGATGTCTACAGCAGCTGAGAAACTAGAAAATGCTCGCCCTCTGTTCTCCAGTTTCTCCCTATGGACCCCCAGGGATTTCTGATGCCTTGGAAGGCAGAACCCCCAGCCTCATGCCCTTTTACTAGGAGACCCTCATGACAAACCATACTGTATGGTGGATCAGCAGCAACGGGGACCTCATGGGGACCTGACGGCATTCCATAAATCCAGAACAGTGAATGTGTTAGGTGACCCTGCTCTTACCCCTCCCAGCCGTGTGAGTAAACACAAGACCAGATCAAGGTGTAGATAAGTTATGGACTTTTATTTTAATTTATTTTAAAGATTTTATTTATTTATTTGAGAGAGAGAAAGAGAGTGAGAACATGAGAGTTAGGGGGAAACAGACTCCGCTGAGCTGAGCAGCGAGCCCAGTGTGGGGCTGGATCCCCACGCTGAAACCTGAAACCCTGAGTCTGAAGCTTAACCGGCTGAGCCACCCAGGAGCCCTTAAGTTACAGAAATTTAGCACCCTGTGTTTTTATCCATGGTAGTTACTTGATTGCATTTTTTTTGTTTGTTTTTAATATCAGATTATAAAGAATCTCCTCTCCTGCCTCTCCTGGTGCCCCTGTCTGGTTTGTTGGTAGTCCAAACCCTCCTGTGCTGGGCCCCTTGGGGAGTCACCCCCTCAGCGGTCTGTCATGGGACCAGCAGCCTTATTGCATCACCAAGCTTTCTGATTCCAGGAGTGCAGCTTAGGGAGTCCTTGGGCCTTTAGAGCGTAGGGGCGGGGCGGGGTGGGGCGGGGCAAGGGGTGGGGGAATGGGAGTTCTGGGATTTCCCTCCAACCCCACAGACAGGGTCAAGATCCCTGGCTCAGTGCCTTCACACCCCTGGCGCCTGCAGAGGCCTCCAGGGACCCACCCACAGCTGCCTGGGGCTGTCCATTCGGGGCTGCCCCCTCCTTCCCAACCCCAGTTAGCAGCTTCTGCTAGGAACACGGAACCTCCAGCGACTCCCTTTCTGGCCTGAACCACCCTCAGAGACCTGGTCACTGCCTCCTTCCATAGGGCAGAGCCTTGGGGAGCCCATCTGGCCAGAGTTGAAGGATGGAGGACCGTGGGTGGGTGGCCCTGGGGGGCTGGGTGGGAGAAGGGGCCAGACATAACTTCTGATTCTCAGGACGTGAAGGCATGGGACCTGGGCTTGCCATTTCCCAGGGAACAATGGGAAACTGACTGTCCCTGTTGGCCACTTCGTCATGTCATGGGTTGTGTGGTTTCTGGCCTGGGGCCGGGCCTCTGTGGGAACATGTGTCCTGGGCTCCAGGCAGCTGAGTGAGGGATCTATCTGTAGAAGGGCTGGGGAGGGCTCTTTTTTGCTGCCCATTCACATCCAGTACCTACCCCCTGAGGGGGCTTCCCTGGTGGGGGGGATGCCCTCTCATAGTTGTCATTCACCCTAACTCTCCGTGGGAAGTCTGGGCCCCCCAACCCTGTGCCCTGGGTTTTGTTCCCCCTGCTCTCCACTAGCAGGACTTGGTAGCCTCTGGGCTCCCTGCCCAAGGACTGAGCTCACACTCTCTCATCCTGGCCTCAGGGGGGCTCCGGGCTGTGCACCACATGGACCTCCTGAACACCTTCTCTCTGCCAGCCAGAGTCTGGGAAGGAAACAGCCAGCAGAGTTGTTGCCCCGGGAACCCCTGGCAGAGATGTAGGCAGAGTGAAGGGAGCCAGTGAAGGAGGCTGACTTGCTCCTGGAGCTGGTCCCAGGGGAAGCCATTGCTCCCTCAGGCCTTAAGGGGCAGAGCAGGGAGTGGTTTCCTGAAGTGGCTGGAAGAGAGACTGAACCACTGCCGGGTGGGGTATACAGAGCGGGGGCCCCGAGGCAGGGAGGGAGGGGGATAAGGACTGTGACCTCTCTCACCGCTCTCCAGGTCCTGGCTACTGCCCCTCCTTGGCTGAGCCCGCAGGGAAGCTGGAAGGCCGGGCCTCTGTAGATGTGGGATGTAGAGGTTAGAGTCTGGGACACAGAGCAAGATGGAGAGGGGTGGCAGGGCCTCTGAAGGGGCAAACAGAGCTCCTGCACAGGATGGCCTCACCTGTCCTGGGGCTTCTGAGTTGCCGGCAACCCCTTCTGTCCCCCAGATCCTTGGGGACCCTTAGAAGCAGCAGCTGGTGGCGTGAGAGGCCACTGCCCCAATCCCACCCCTCTGACCATGCTGGTCCCAGAAGCAGCCTCCAGAGAGAGAAAGGCTTCCCCTTCCTGTGTGTCTCATAGCCCAGCTGAGTGCCACATGTCCGGGATGGTGTTGGCAGATGGTTGGCACTGAGTCCAGGTTTGTGGGGTGAATAGGTAAGTAGTGTCCTGGGCCTCGCCACCACGCCTAAGAGGAAGGCCATGTCTTCAGGAGTTGGGGAATGGGACTTCAAGCTGGGAGGGGGCAAGGTGCAACCCACAGGGAGTCAGGGGCTGCCCTGGCCCTTGGGTGGAGCCCAGCCTCCAAGCGCAGGGCCCAGCGGACAGTCACCCTCTCCTGCTGCCCATCAAGTGACAGCTATGAGATGTTCAGCGGCTCCCAGCTCCTGAGCTTCTAAACCGTGCATAGCCCAGGGCTGAGTGTCACCAGTGTGATCTCATTCAGTCCCCACAGCCAACCTGTGCGGTAGGCACTGCTATCAACATCCCCATTTCATGGATCACGAAACAGGCTCAGAGGGGGGTGAGTGTCAGGTAAGTGACTTCCCCAAGGCCACTGGTCAGTGCCGGCAGGCCCGAGATGGCCACTCAGGTCTGTCTCAGGGCTGTGCATGGCCTCCCTGCTTCAATGATGTGAGGCCTCTCCTGAAAGGCCACCGGACCCCTGGCATGCCTGCTGTGGTTCTTGGAAGCCGATGGCTGAGGGCCAACTCCACTAGCCCCAGTTTGGTGGTGACTGGGCCAGGCCCTCAGGTGGGAGTCACCCGGGGCTGTGTCAGCTAGTAGGACTTCATGTCTGCCTCTCTAGTACCCTGCCTTTGGAGACCCTCCTTCCTTCCCCCCACTGCAGACTGACCCAGGCCCCCACGCCCCGGCCTGGAGTGGACAGCCTAGAGATTCCCGGTGCTGCCTTTCTCACTCCTGCAACTAAATGCCTCCCTTCTCTGTTAGCAAGCCTTTGACTGGCATTTCTCCTCCCCATTAGCCCTTCCCCGTTCCCTGAGCCTGACTTTGCCCCGCCCCCCATCCTTGCTGCATGTTCAGACTCTGGCCCCACAATGCTGAACCTTCAGTGTGGGTCTCCCCCACATCAGGCTGGCGGCTCCTTTGGCCTTGGCATGTAACAAGGGTTTGAGCTGGAGAGCAACACAGTTCTGACCCCGGGATCTGTGCCGAGGGAGGGAGGAAAGAACCACGTGTCCCAAAAGGCACATGGTGTCGGAGCCTCACGATGGCCTGCCTCTGTCCACTGGCTTCCCTGGGCTCCTGGGCCAGCTTCTTTCTGAGCCTGGACACAGTCCATTAAAGACAAATTCCAGGGCCAACTGGCCCCTGAGCACAACCTACTGGATCCTGCTGTCCTCTGATGCCCTCCACTGGCCAGAGTCAGTTACTGAGGCTTATTCTCTAGGCCTGAAGGGCCCTGGGGATGGCGACGGGATGGGAAGGGTGGGGCAGTACTCAGGATCATGCAAACTCAAGAGGGCCAGCCACACACCCCAGGCCTTAATACCAGCCCCACAGCATCCCCCGATCTTCTCCATGTGCCCATCTGCCCTGACCTGGAACATGCAGAGTCTACGCAGCCCTCCCAGCCCTGACTGAAGGCTGCCCAGCTGGTCTCCATTAGTGTCTGAGACACCGACAAGCACAGATTGCTCCTGAGCAGACCTAAGTGGCATGCTTTAGTACTTTAGTGTTTATATTATTTTGCTAACTGGCTTGCCACGTCTTTAGGTATCTGGTTTCAACTTGATGGTCTTTGGAATCTTTGTAACGTCTATGCTTGATTTCACAGGCTGAATGATTTCAGACGTCTGGAGGCTAGAGTCAGCAGTGGTTCTGCCAAAATGTCCCCTGTGTAAAATCTGGAATGATGCTTGCCAGCCTGGGAAGCCCTCCTCCTGGGACAGTTGCCCAAGTCAGGTGGCCATAGCCTAGCAGGTGCGTCCATGTGTCTGTGCGAAAACTGCATGTAGAGCTTGGAGGCAGCAGCTGAGCCAGCTCTGCTCCCACTGCTGCTCAGGTCTGGGCATACCTGCCCACTCCCACTGTCCCATCAGGGTGACTGGAAGCTGAACAGAAACTTACTTGAGGAAAGGAATTTATTCCACAAGACCTAGAAAAAGATGGCAGAATTCCATAGTCATGTCTCTTCTTCTAGATTAAGGAAATCATTGCTAGGATTCTGAAGTGTTGTTTAATTTGGTCCTTTTCCTTCGGTCCTATGAGTGTTGGTCAAAGCCAACTCCCTGTCTGGCTTTTCTAAAGACTTCCACCACTGTCTCAGTTGTTTGGAGTTAAGGAGAGTCTTCCCCAGTATGAGCTAGCTTCCTCTCCTCCCTCCCTCCTTCGCCCTCCTCTCTCCTCACTCCCCCCTCCTCCCCCACCTCCTCCCTCTCTTCCTCCCTTCCCTCCCCTTCCCTCCCCTCCTTCCCTTCCCTCTCTGCCTATTTACTACCTGCATTAGTCTGCTTGGGCTGTTACAACAAAACACCATAGGTTGGGTGGCTCGAACAACAAAAATTTACTTTCTCATATTTTTAGAGGTCAGAAGTCCAAGATCAAGGTCTCCATCAGTTTGGTTCCTGGAGTGCACTTCCTTCCTGGCTTGTAGATGTTTGTCTTCTTGCTGTGTCCTCACATGGCCTTATTTCTCTCTCTCTCTCTCTCTCTCTCTCTCTCTCTCGACGTGTGTGTGTGTGTGTGTGTGTGTGTGTGTCTTAGAGATCTGTGGTCTCTTTTTTCCTTCTTATAGACGTCACCAAACCTATTAGATCAGAGCCCCATCTTCATGACCTCATTAAAATTTATAGACCTTCCTTTAGGTCCAATATCCAGACACAGTCATGCTGGTGGAGAAGAGGTTAAGGTTTAGCATATGAATTTTGCAGGGACATATTCAATCCACAACACTACTCATTTTTTTAAATTTTTTTATTTTTTATAAACATATAATGCATTATTATCCCCAGGGGTACAGGACTGTGAATCGCCAGGTTTACACAGTTCACAGCACTCACCATAGCACATACCCTCCCCAATGTCCATAATCCCAACCTCCTTCTCCCAAGCCCCCTCCCCCCAGCAACCCTCTGTTTTGTGAGATTAAGGTCGCTTATGGTTTGTCTCCCTCCCAATCCCATCTTGTTTCATTTATTCTTCTCCTATCCCCTTATCTACCTGATATGAGGAAGTGGAGATGCAACACTACTCATTTTTATAAGATAAGAACAAAACACAGAATTCTCAACTTTCCAGTTTAAAATGCCTAAGCCGCAGTCCCTGTCAGCTGACACAGTTGGTTTCATCACACAAGAATCAGAATTTTAAGGGTGCAAACAGATGGTTTGTAAGAATCCAAAAACATGGTGAAAGGAACATGGCACCAACGCAGATTGTAGGCTAAGGGCAACCAGCTCAAAGTCAACCCTGGGCCCCTTGTCTTGGTTTGTGTTGCCTAGAACCAGACCCTGAGCATATTTGATGCAAATAATATTTTTGGAGGCCACCCCAAGGAAGCACCTGCAGGGGAGTGGGAAACCTAAGACAAGGAATTGAGGTCAAAGAGTGTGTGATTTAGATGGTTACCACCACGAGCAACTGGAGACTGTACCTGCTGGGAGATGGGGAGGCAAGAGAGGACAGGCCTCAGAGTTATTCCAGCCTGGGCTGAGGAAGCTGAGATTTTATCCAACAATTCCCTGTCCATTGTTGATTAAGGCTTCTCTTTTTAGAACAGATGTCTCAGGCATAGAATCTTGGGGTTGCCGGTAAGTAGCCTCCAGTAATGGCTCCAATGTGGCACTGAATATCACTCTATTGTAATTCTTTTATGTGTCTTGAGGCTGGTCTAGCCAACTGGCAGGGCCCCTATCCAAATTTCCTGCCCTGTGACTAAAGCCCTATTCCACCACCCTGTGGGAAGTGGGAGCCCTGCTGAGCCTTTCTCATCTTCTCTATCCAAGAATTGGATTCCTAGCAGTGGCTGGGCTCAGGACCATCTGTGCTACTTTCTTGACTCTCACCTGTGTCCCATCTCTGGCAGGATCTTTAAAGCATCCAAGAGAAAGCTAAACAGAAGTTTTGTTCAAATTGTCGGTTTTTTTTAAGGAATGGATTATGATGTTAGCATCATTATATAGTGACAGTAGTTGAGACTATATAGAATAGGCAGAGAGATAGACATATAGATCAATACAACAAGATGGGGAACCCAGAAATATATCCACACCAATATGCCCAACTGATATTTGCCAAAGGTGTGAGAGCAGCCTAATGAGGGAAGGATAACCTTTTCAACAAATGGTGTGAAAACAAGTGGACGTCCATGGGCGGAGATGAACCTCAACCTAAATCTCATATGTTACATAAAACTCAACTGAAAATGGATCACAGGCTTAAATATAAAATATAAAACCCTACATTTTTATGAAAAAAAGAAAGAAAAAAAATATTTTAAACCAGAGCTAGGTGAAGAGTTAGTTGAGTTGACACCAAAAGAAAAAAGAAAAAATGGATAAATGGGATAAATGGGACTGTATCAAAATTTAAAAACTCTTGCCCTGTAAAACAGTCTATTGATAGGAGGAAAAGAAAAGCAACCCACTGGGGGAACACATTTGCAACAAAGTATCTAGAGTATATAAAGTATATAAAGAACGCATAAAACTCAACAGTGAAGTAAAATAAAAAAAAAATAAAACCCAAACAATCCAATTAGAAAAAAAAAATGGCAGAAGATATAAACAGACACTTCTCCAAAGAAGACATACAAATGGCTATCAGACACATGAAAAAATGTTTATCATCACTAGCCATCAGGGAGATTCAAATTAAAACCACAGTGAGATACCACCTTACACCAGTAAGAATGGCCAAAATTAGCAAGACAGGAAACAACATGTGTTGGAGGAGATGTGGAGAAAGGGGAACCCTCTTACACTCTTGGTGGGAATGCAAGTTTGTGCAGCCACTTTGGAGAACAGTGTGGAGATTCCTCAAGAAATTAAAAATGAGCTTCCCTATGACCCTGCAATTGCACTACTGGGTATTTACCCCAAAGATACAGATGTAGTGAAAAGAAGGGCCATCTGTACCCCACTGTTTATAGCAGCAATGGCCACGGTTGCCAGACTGTGGAAAGAACCAAGATGCCCTTCAACGGACGAATGGATAAGGAAAATGTGGTCCATATACACTATGGAGTATTATGCCTCCATCAGAAAGGATGAATACCCAACTTTTGTAGCAACATGGACAGGACTGGAAGAGATGATGCCGAGTGAAATAAGTCAAGCAGAGAGAGTCAATTATCATATGGTTTCACTTATTTGTGGAGCATAACAAATAACATGGAGGACATGGGGAGATGAGAGGAGAAGGGAGTTGAGGGAAATTAGAAGGGGAGGTGAAGCATGAGAGACTATGGCTCTGAAAAACAACCTGAAGGTCTTGAAGGGGCGGGGGGTGGGAGGTTGGGGGAACAAGGTGGTGGGTATTGGGGAGAGGACGTATTGCATGGAGCACTGGGTGTGGTGCAAGAACAATGAATGCTGTTATGCTGAAAAGAAATAAAAGAAAGAAAGAAAGAAAATGGGCTAAAGACATGAACAGACATTTTACCAAAGAGAGTACACAGATAGTAAATGAGCACATGAAAAGATGCTTAGCATCTTAGTCATGAAGCACATGCAACAGAAAACCCACAATTAGGTATCATTGTCTGTGAGAATTGCTAAAATAGGGGTCCCTTGGTGGCTCAGTTATTACATTAAACATCTGCCCTCATCTCAAGTCATGATCCCAGCGTCCTGGGATCGAGCCCCACATTTGGCTCCCTGCTCAGTGGGAAGCCTGCTTCTCTCTCTCCCTCTCCTCCTGCTTGTGTTCCCTCTCTTGCTGTGTCTCTCTTGGATATTAGCCCTTTATCTGTGGTGTCATTTGCGAATATGTTTTCCCATTCCGTGGGTTGCCTCTTTGTTTTGTTGACTGTTTCCTTTGCTGTGCAAAAGTTTTTGATCTTGATGAAGTCCCAAAAGTTCATTTTCGCTTTTGTTTTCTTTGCCTTTGGAGACATATCTTGAAAAAAGTTGCTGTGGCCTATGTCGAAGAGGTTACTCCCTCTGTTCTTCTCTAGGATTTTGATAGATTCCTACCTCACACTGAGGTCTTTTATCCATTTTGAGTTTATCTTTGTGTATGGTGTAAGAGGATGGTCCAGTTTCATTCTTCTACATGTAGCTGTCTAATTTTCCCAGCACTATTTATTGAAGAGACTGTCTTTTTTCCAATGTATATTTTTCCCTGCTTTTTAAAAGATTATTTGAGCATAGAGTTGAGGGTCCATATCTGGGCTCTCTACTCTGTTCTGCTGATCTATGCGTCTGTTTTTGTGCCAGTACCATGCTGTCTTGGTGATCACAATTTTGTAGTAAAGCTTGAAATCAGACAACGTGATGCCCCCAGTTTTAATCATGTCAAAAAATGGGCAGAAGACATGAACAGACGCTTCTCCAAAGAAGACATACAAATGGCTATCAGACATATGAAAAAATGTTCATCATCATTAGCCCTCAAAACCACATTGAGATACCACCTTACACCAGTTAGAATGGCCAAAATTAACAAGACAGGAAACAACATGTGTTGGAGAGGATGTGGAGAAAGGGGAACCCTCTTACACTCTTGGTGGGAATAAAAGTTGGTGCAGTCAATTTGGAAATCAGTGTGGAGATTCCTTAAGAAATTAAAAATGGAGCTACCCTATGATCTTGCAATTGCACTACTGGGTATTTACCCTAAAGATACTGATGCAGTGAAAAGAAGAGCCATCTGTACCCCAATGTTCATAGCAGCAATGGCCACAGTCGCCAAACTGTGGAACCAAGATGCCCTACAAGAGATGAATGGATAAAGAAGATATGGTACATATATGCTATGGAGTGTTATGCCTTAATCAGAAAGGATGAATACCCAACTTTTGTATCAATATGGTCAGGACTGGAAGAGATTATGCTGAGTGAAATAAGTCAAACAGAGAAAGTCAATTATCATAGTTTCACTTACTTGTGGAGTATAAAGAATAACACAGAGGACATCGGGAGATGGAGAGGAGAAGTCAGTTGGGGGAAATTGAAGGTGGAGACAAACCACGAGAGACTGTGGACTCTGAGAAACAAACTGAGGGTTTTGGAGGGGTGTGGGGTGGGGGGTTGGGTGAGACTGGTGGTAGGTATTAAGGAGGGCACATATTGCATGGAGCACTGGGTGTGGTGCATAAACAATGAATGTTGAAACACTAAAAAGAAAGAAAATAAAATAAAATGAAAAAAAATCAATGAAACTCTTTAAAAAAACAATTGCTAAAACAAAAAATTGTGATAACACCAAATGTTGGCAAAGATGAGGAGGAACTAGGTCACTTAAATTACTGGTAGAAATGTACCAGTACCAGGGCCATCTGGAAAAGTACAGCCCCTCTGAAAAAGAGCATGGCAATTTCCTGGAAGACTCAACATGCCTTTCCCATATGGTCCAGCAATTGGATCACTGGACATTTCTTCCAGAAATTTGAAAACTTTTAGTTTAGGTAAGTACTTGTCTGGTGCCAAGGGTAGGGGTTGACTAAGGAGAGGCACAGGGGACCATTTTGGGGGCAATGGAAGTGTTTTATATCTTCATTGAGGTTGTGACTACATGGTTGTATACATTTGTTGTAATTAATCAAGATGTGTACTTCATATACATAAGTTTATACATTCATCAAAAATTGTTGAAATGTACATTTAAATCAGTGTATTTTATTAAATTTAAATCACATCTGATTAAAAAGAATTTCCTAAATGTAAGCAGGAGGTTTTTGACTAAGTGGCTAGAGCTGGTTACTGAGGTTAATTTTATTTCATTTTTTTTTTTTACCTTATCTTATTTTATTTTATTTCTTAAAGGAGTGGAGGGGCAGAGGGAGAGAAAGAGAAAGAATCTTAAGCAGTCTTCACACCCAGCACAGAGCCCAATACAGGGCTCAATCTCACAACCGTGAGATAATGACCTGAGCCAAAATCAGGAGTCAAACACTTAACTGACTGAGCCACCCAGGCACTCCTAGATATCACTTTTAGAGTATAGTTTCCCATGTTACAATTGACAACTGGATGAGATTTATTTCTTAAAAACATTTCTCTGCACTTA
This sequence comes from Mustela lutreola, assembly GCF_030435805.1. Taxonomy (NCBI): domain Eukaryota; kingdom Metazoa; phylum Chordata; class Mammalia; order Carnivora; family Mustelidae; genus Mustela; species Mustela lutreola. Next base: position 167,405,505 of record NC_081292.1, read on the forward strand.
ACTCATTCCAGATGGGCCCTAACCATCTCATCCACTGTGACCCTGTGATTAATCACCTATTTAAAATTGTCCATTGAGGGGATGCCTGGCTGCCTCAGTCGGTAGAACATGCAACTCTTGATCTCAGGGACTTGAGTTTGAGCCCCATGTTGGGTATAGAAATTACTTAAAAATAAAATCTTGAAAAAAATACAAGTGTCCATGGAGGAGAAACTCTGGCAGGGGGTGTATATACATTGGTTTCTTGAGGCTGGATCCCATTCTTGTTCACTTCTCAGTTCAAGCAGGGTTCCCTCAAGATGACGTTAAGATATAATTTAGACAATTTTTACAAAGAAGTAGTTTGCTGTTCTGGATATGAAAGTGTACCTCTTGGCTCTCCCTTTAAGGAAGAATTTGTTGGAAATCTGGTGGAATGAGTTTGTGGGAAGGCTCTGGCTTCAGCATCTTTAGGACCCATTCTGGTGTGTTGGCTAGGGCTTCTCCTGTTGGTAGCTCTTGACAGTTTCTGGGCACAGTGGGGGATTAAAGCCTGGCCCTTTCTAGCCCATTCAGGACCCTCTGGGGCTGTTTCCCACACTCCCACTATGGCTGCCATCTTCCCTCATGATGGTGGCTTCCATCAGGGTGAGTCTGAGTTGGTCTCTTCCTCTATAGCTCCCTCCCCTCCTTCTTTCACAGGTGTCATCCACAACAAGCATCTCGAATCATGACCTATGCCTTCCAGAAGACTGGAGGTCACAAACTGCTGGCCTCTTGTTTCATCCAGGATCCAATCAAGACAACAGAATCCATACCCATCATTTCAGATAGAGGACACAACACAAGGAAGTGTTTCCACGGTGGTGGAAAGAGGTAAGGAACACAGAATGACAAGGTAGTCAAGACATGAGCAAGAAAGTCACTCTCCTCTCTAGGCTATAGGGACAAACAGAGGAGGAGGAGGTATTGCTGGAGCCCAGGATCTCAGGCTACATGGTTGATGTTGGAGT